>NC_081412.1:526118115-527318115 GCF_030272615.1 Cryptomeria japonica | reverse complement strand
TCTTATGAGATTTTATCTTGACAACGATATTTGTTGATAAGTTTATTTTGAGTTTGGGAGTTTGTATTAGTAATTTAGTTTACTGATTCACCCCCCTGGCCCCCGCCCCTCTTAGTAATCTACCATATACTTATTCTTTCATCATACCATCAATTATAAATATTTTTATGCAAGGTGTACATCACCTATTTTCCCAACATTCTCCCACATATTGTATATATTAGATAAGGGGCAATAAGTAACCACAAACATGAGCAAGGAAAAAATTCCTCTAGTGACATATAACATTGTGGAATCGAAGAGCTCCGTGTTCTCCATCAAGATACTTGAAACAAGAAACAAAGTGACCACAATCTCATACATGAATTATCTCACCCTCCACCATGCCATTGCCATTAGACATAGATAAGAGTCCATCCAAAGAGAAATACACACAACCTATCACAATGAATCACAAGTCCTACCTCAAATGATATCCCAAACACAAATATTCAATCCAAAGGTATTAAATTCATTAGTAGCTATCAAGAACCAATAACCATATCTAAAATATCACCCACAGCAAGTTCTAACACATCCAAATATCCATAAATCCAAGGTATACAAAATATATCAAGTGAATCTCTTATTATCAACATATACAACCCACAACATGCAACAATAAGCTTCAAGTATAATACATGTCACATGCACACCTAGAAACTCCCACTGCATAGGTAATTTCAAATGTGAAATTAATCCACTAATCTAGAATCACATAGAAAGTGTTTAATTATAACCATGTAGTATCAACGAACATCCAGAATAATATGTATAGCTTGCAAATTGATAACCTGTAAGTATAAATTTCACCACAAGCCTCCAACGCTCTTCCATGTTCTCCACAACCAACAAAAGGAAATAGATAAAGGAACCTCCATGCCATCTCCCCCATGACAACAAATGAACATAAAATAGTGGTCACATTCCTTCAAACAACCTTAAATCCAATACATAATGTGAATCCGAACATCTAGGAAGATGACCAAGACCAAAGAGATAAAAACTACAAATCAAAACCTGTAGCATGTCCTTCTACATCAAATCTGAATGCCAATTGTGTCAAGTATGATCTCCATAAAACCCCAAATGAAAAGCCATAACAACACCTAAACCCGTTCAGTCTCTTAGACCAAACAAATATATATATCATGTAATCAACATGGATGTAAGCCTCTCATAACCAACAAGATCAAACCATTGACATTCTCAATCCTATGGAATAGGCCCAATAATCCATCTCCTTAACTCAAAAAATAAATGGATAACATCATAATAACAACTCAAATTCACATGGAGATAACCAATGCCAAACATCTCTCAAATTGAATTCTCTAGAACTAACCATCTCTCCATAACTCAAGACACATATCTATGAAATATAAGCATAAACATAATGCACCTAAAAGAAACAACATGAGAAATAAGGGTATGTGCAAGATCAAAAGGGGCCAAAAAGTGGCAATATCCTAACTAAAGTCATAATTGAAAAATATCTATAACTTTCAAACGGTATCATATTTTTTGAATATGAAACATGTGTAACATTCTATGCTTCATATACTATAGGATTTTAAAAAATAAATTTCATAAAGTTTTGACAAAGTTATGGTGGTCAAATATATGAGTTTTTAAAAGTTGTAGTAAAAAAATCATAATTAATTATTTATTTAAATAAAAAACAAAAATTATGTGTCACATCTGGACATGAGTCTTCTACTTATCTATAAAATCTTCTAAAAAAAATATTATGATTTGATTTTGGTTAGGGTGGTTAGACATACACCTGCTTCTTATTTTTTTCTTGAAATTTTAGTACTATTGCATTGAAATTTCTAATTTTCGTCAAATAGATTTATTTTTTTCAAAAAAAAACTAGTATCTTAGAAACTATATTCAATTTTCTACAAATTTTATTCTTACATATTTTTTAAATAATGTTGGTAATGTATTCAAAATTTTACGTCAAGTTGCCTAACTTTGTTTTTCTAATTTTCATTGCCAATTAAGGGCCTATTTGACCCACCATGATCCTACACATATCCATACCTTTCAAGTAGTAAGTCATCAAGTAGACCAAGAGCAGGAATGAGAATTCTCACGTCAAGTTATCCAATTCATCATGACTCACACTAAGAACAATATATTCTCAAGTCCATACTAGGTGAATGCTCCTCTGTCTTCTAGTTGAAACCATCAACTATCTCAACACATGTCTCTAATCACAAGAGAATACCAAAATCACTTATGTCTCTAGGTATCCACAATCACCTATAACCAATAAATTGATGTCAAAATTCACATTGAACACAAAACCATCATGAAGTAACCATGCAAATGATCATGCACCCAATACAAAGAGAACTATCAATATCAATGTCAAAGCTCCAACTATAGAATCAAGAAAATAAACATGACAACATAATCTAACCATCTCCTCCTAGGAGATAACATGCTCCATATGAACATATAAAATAATTACATATCATGCCAAAACTCTAATCACGTAATCAAGAGTGTACAGTGACATAATAACAAACCATCCTAACAAATAAGGATAAAATAGGTCAAATGAAAGCATAAACCACACCTCAATGAAAGAACTCCATGAGTCCTCCAGGATGTCCACATCCTCAATTATCATTAAGATCACCATCTCCAACAAGTGTACCTCCAAATGTGAGAGAACCTTCTACAACAACAGGATCTAAAGAGTCCCCCAACATCTACACACTAAGAAGATCATCCACCATCCAATGGTCAATACACATCACTACCACAAGCTCCCAAAAATCCATGCTATTGATCTCTTCATAAGGTTTTGATAACCATATCCTAAATGAAAATCATCTAGGTCTACACACAAAACTAAAATATCAATAACATCAAGTAAACCAAGATATCCAAGACAACAAGATGCAAAGTTGCTAATAAACAATTAGTAACCAAACCTTCATTGCAACATCATCAGTGCCATCAAAATCTCCCACAAAAAGTGTAAACAAGCTAACCATGGAATCATGATAAAACCATCCTCTACATGATAATAAAACAAAGTGCTCACTTAATCAAAGAATTCAACAATGCATATCATGAGCTCCCAAAATCCAAGTAACCATGATCCTTAAACAAGAAGATGCACTGCCATAATGAATCAAAAATCCAATCAAATCAACACCAAAAAAAGCACCTGCAAATCCAATCTTGTCATGTCAAAGTCCCTAAGCATAAGGAAAATCTATGACACCATGATCACCTCCACTAAAATAAGCTTATAACTCTCAATGTGTCTAACTTGTAAGCATCAAATAGTCAATGTTGGCATTTTTGATGTTTATGTTGTGATTGTCATTGATGGACACACACTTGCATTGAGATCCCCTTTATATGTATGAGTTAGAGCTCAACCGATATTTGTTCCAACCGGTATGGTGTATTATAGTCTTTAGACTATTGATGTTTTGCAGAATGTGTTTCCCAGTCTGAAGCGATATGTTGACCCCAAGTGGTTCATGGATCCCAAGCGGTACGAGGGATTAAAGTGGCATAACACATTTTTACCAGTCTTCATTTTTGTCAAACCGGCAACCGGTATTTTGTATGAACTGGTAATACTCTATGATGAGTTACCAACTGGCATTTTGTGATGAGTTACCATCCACCGATTGTTTGACAGTGCCGACACATTAACGATGCTTTTTGTGTCGTGGTACCAAGTATGTCTAGGTTCATTGAACCTAGGAAATTATAATGTAATCCTATTGGACCAACATGAAATCAAATTCCTTTATAAGGACATCATGTCTAGGGTTTTAGGTTGTTGACGTGGATATAGTGAAAGTTTATGTTGTTGCTAGGGTTTAAGGTGATTGAGGAGTTGGAGAGAATATGAATGTGTAAAAGACTGAAGTAATGCTGGAGTGCATTAGAAATGAGCTACCAAGGATCTAACCAAGCAGTCTGTGCAACTAGCTAGATCAAACACTTGTTGATTACTCACATCTTTGACAAGTTTGTAGCCCTTAACAAGGTAGGCCCAAAAGCCTTTTGTAAATCCTCTAATAAGGTGGTTCACATTTGTGGATCTAAAATCCTCTAGCAAGGTAGTCTTTAATTGGACTTATCTCCTAATAGAGATTGAGATTCCTAACAGGATCTATTCTGATACAGAACATTGTAAGACCTTAACCGGTCTAGTTCCTATTTTGCAGATAGTTACTTGTGAGTTCCATCTCACCGTGGTTTTTCCCATTTGGGTTTCCACATCAAAATCTCTTGTGTGATGGTGTTTGTGCTTCTATGGGTGAATGCATTATTAGCTATTTGGTTTGCATATTTGTTAACCAGTTTGTTCGCTAAATTTTTTTACCAGTTTACTATCAGTCTTGCAAAGTGTTTAAGTGCAAAGATTTTTGGCATACTAATTCACCCCACCTCTTAGTATTCATCAATTGGTATCAGAGCATACCTTTCTATAAGTTTAACCACTTGGAAAGAGATATGGGGGAATACACTTTGAGGGAACTTACCCACCGACTCACTCAGTCTGAGCAAGCCTATGATGATCTTATGGTCAAATACAAGGCATCTCAAGCAAAAAGAAGAAAACATATAGAAAAGCTAATGGAGCTATCTGAAAATAGTTCTTTAGATGAAGCAGATATGGAAGCCCTAATTGCTGAAGTAAATAAGTTGAATGAATCAAACTCCAACCTGAGAAAGGAGTTGGAAGGACTGACTATTTGGATGTGTCAAGAGCTTGAGAACCAGAGGAAAGTTGAAGATCTGGTGAAAGAAAGAGATCATGAGATCTCCAAGCTGAAACAAGAGATGAGTGCCCTAAATGCTCAACTCCATGCAAGCAAAGTGGAAAAGGAAGACATGCAAGGAGAACTGAACACTGCCATCTCTGAGAATGAAAACCTATTGGAAACAAATGCTGCTATTTCCAAATAACTCTCTGAGTCAAAGGAAATACTTGCTAAGTTCAACAAGAGTACTGTCAAGCTAGAGCAAAAGCTTGAATCTGCCAAATTAACCGGTCAAGAATACCAATGGACTTGGTTATTCCAGTCATGAGGAAGGTGAGACCTCTGGTACAAATGCTGGAACATCAAATAAACAACCAACATCAAAGGATAAAGGTAAGAAAAAGTTTAAACCTATTTGCTTTAACTGTCTTAAAGAAGGACATACTGCAAATGTGTGTAGGAGTAAGGCTTACAACAATTTTCCTTATTTCCTAAATGATAAGCCTAGATCCTATAGATTTGATGGTAACTATTATGCATGCAGCAAGTATGGGAATAGAGCATCTGAATGCAAGTCTATTATGAATAACACTGGAAGATATCCTCAGAGGACCCAAGGAGTTGGTCCTGAACCTTTTGTGAACCGGAATCACAACCGGTTTAATGCCTTCAATCATCAACCAAGAAGCAGTGGTTATCAAGCAACAACCAGTTGGAGAGAAAATTGTATGATCTGTCATGGTCATGGTCACACTACTGCAACATGCAGAAGGAAGAATGGAAACATGAACAATGGACCTTGGAGAGCACCTGGATTGGTCTGCTATCATTGCAACAAACCAGGTCACATTGCTAGATTTTGTAGATCAAGAAAGAACATATCTAATGATATACTGGTCACTCTAGAAGGAAACATTGATGTTGACACTGTTCAAGTGGACATGAACAAAATGTGGAAGGAGAAACTAGTGGTGCTATAAGAGGAACCGGTTTCTACACCTAGTGTGGAAATCACAGAACTGGAAAACTAAGCTTCAGAAAAGCTTAGGGGGAGCAAACGGTGAAATGTTTTGAACCCCTAGTTTACACCAGTAAAAGACCTTAACCGGTATGTTATACCTGTCATTTGGTAGAAGACCAGAAATGGTAAAAAAAGAAAATTAGGGTTTACGCCCTAATGGAGAAGCATTAATGACGTTAGGTGAGGAATATGCTTAAAAGCATTTTTCAAATCATTTCTTACTATCAGTTTTTCGAGCGAAGAAAAGTTTTTCAAAGAGTAGAGCGATGAAAAGGTGATTTGAGCAAAGATTTTGAGAAATTGAGAAACCACGAAGGACATTCAAATTCAAACTAGAAACGGTCAAGTGGTGAACACAAAGCGGTGATTCAGCAACCAACAGAGTGTGAAGTGAAGGAGAATTGGCAAGCCCTAATTTCACGTGTTTCAAAAGGTATTTCTTGAGTTTTTAAGATTTATATCATGGCTTCCGCATCTCATACCAGTTCTAGTGCATCTCTCGAATCTGCAAGTTTTATTCAACGAAAGTCCAAGTATAATGCCCTATCATAAGTTTCGGCTAGTGTGATAGTAGAAGAGGGGATTTCTGACTACATAGATTGCAAGATTGAAGACCTAGGGTCTCTAGCTATCCACACCCAGTTAGGTTTATTCTTTGGAAAAGATAAGAAGATCAAACTGGAGTTTAATATTTTGGAGAAGAAAAAGCTCCACAATGCTGTTTACTTCTTGGAGGATTTCACAGAGGATCATATAAGGATCATTCTGAGCAGAGTCCATGGTGATAAGATGTACCTGGAGAGAACACATGATATCATGTCATAGGCAATTCATGTAGTCAATGGATTCTAGAACACAGGGGAAGTGCCAGCCTTGAGAACGGTAAGCAAAACTAAAATGTCCAAGCTCACCGGTTCAATGAGTGACTCACGAGGCATGACAGTAAATTCTATCAAGGATGATCTGGTGAAGTATGCATACATGGTGAATGGATACCGAACATTCTCAGCCAGTAGAATTACCTTTGTATCTGCTGTAGCGGTAAATGCCGCTTACCGGATGATAAAGGAGGATGCATCATTTGATCTATGTACCAGTATGCAAAGACAACTCCTATTGAATCTAAAGTCGATCAAACAGGATAATGCACTTAGGTTCAAGTTTGGACAACTACTGGTTAGGTTATTCTTCTATTTCCAAGGCTACTTTCCAGGAGTAGGAGATGTCCAATGGTCTGGTGACCAATCGGTGACCAAGCAAATCAAGGAAAGCATTGAAGCAATTGGAACCAGCTACCCTGATGTTCTGAACAAGTATTTTGATGAGTTCAGAAAGAAAATGAGCCAAAGAGTGAGGATGTCAGGTGACATCCTCAAGAAATATGAAGACAATATCTGCTTCACCATCGAAGTAGATAAATGCATAATGGAGGTTGTTGAGCCTAGACAGGAAGAAGTGGAGCCAATGGGCTATGAGGTGATGTACGATATGTTGGAAGGGTATGCCTCTACCCTTATTGCCTCACCACTTGATCCTAAGGTGAAGAGAACCAGCACCTACCTAGAGAGGATAGCACTAGTTGAGGAACCACCAGCAATGAAAGAAAAAGAACCAGTAGTAAAGAAGGAAAAGGCAGTGCCTGTAGCATCAGCACCGGTTACTATTGCAACTCCAAAAGTGACCAAGAGGTCACCAACCAAGAAGAAATTGGAAGCAGCACCGGCTAAAGTGTTCGAGAGAAAGAGGAAGACAAGGAATACCTCTCTAGACTCAGAAGAAACTGTGTCTGAGAAAAAGCCAAAGAAAACATGTCAAGCAAAGAGGAAGACAAAGAATGAAGCAGCATCATCTGCACTAGTAAATATAGATATCTCTTCCTACAAACCTTTGACACATTGTCAAAGAACAATAAAGAATATTAGGAGAAAAGTGCTAAATGACTTAATTGAGTGTTTTGACGACTTTAATGATGATGAAAAGGAAGCAGTTGAAAAGGAAATAATTCAGTATTTATGTGTTAATGACCGATCGCCCTTAGAGATTAAGTCTCAGATGCTAGATTCTTTATATATGTCATTAGACAATAGATGGCACATTGCCATAGAAAAAGAACAGGAAATTAGGGAGAAAGTTTTTGCATAGTACTTTCCTGACTAGTCAAATTATGAATTGTTTGATGTTATTGACCAAAATAAAGGACTCTTCTTCACTAGAAGAAGAAGACTTTGGCTATTAGAAGGTAGAGTTGATGATGTCGAAAAAGACACTCATCTGTATATGAGAATTGTTGTCCAAACTCACAAAGCGCATCTAACTAGCAAGCTAAAAAAGAATCGGTTATGTCCAAACCGAATGAAGTATATGATGATGAAGGAAATCCGGTTGTTGAACCGATCGACACCATTGATGTCGATGCTATGGACCTTGAGGATGTTACTCAGGAAACACCATCTGAGGCAATAGGGCAAAAGCAATAGGCTAAACAGGTTGATAAGCAAGTCGAGGATAGACAGGATGAGGAAAAGGAAGAGGCAGAGCAGAGGAAAAAGGATGAAGAAGAGAAGCGGAAAAGGGATGAAGAAGAGAAGAAGAAGAAAGATGAAGAAGAGAGAAAGAAGAAGGATGAAGAAGAGAAGAAGAAGAAAGATGAAGAGGAGAAGAAGAAGAAGGATGAAGAAGAGAAAAAGAAGCAAGAAGATGAAAAGAAAAAGAAGGAAGAAGAAGATAAGGAACAGGAGAAGAAGAAGGAAGTAGAGAAGAAGAAGGAAGCGGAGAAGAGGAGAGAAGCAGAGAAGAAGAAAGTAGAAGAGGACAAGGAAGGAGAAGCAGAGAAGAGCACCTAGATGGAGACTCTGAAGGCAACCAGGAGACAAGCCTAACCAGCTGATATCACCAGTCCTATCGATCTCCAGTCTGCAAGTGAAATAGAGCTAATGCAGAGCATCAAGGTAGCTCAAGAGTGCCTTGAAATCATTCGAAGGAAGAAGGAGCATGACGTAATTCAAGCTGTTGTGGAAAATCTTACTGGTTTGATACCCGGTACAAATCTTCCCAACACTGATTCATCACTAGCTAAACTCAAGCTCCTATGCATAGTAGTGGATGATCAGGTGTAGAGCCTTGAAGAGGCAGCAAAGGCTAATGTCAAGAAGGAGCATCAAAAAGCTCTTAATATAGCTTTGGTGAAGAAGTCGAATGAGCTCCAGACTGAACTGAAGAAAGAACAAAAGGATATAAGGGATGCTCTAGATGAGGGGAATCTGCTACTTAGCAAAATCTGCCAACCCCATCTATTCTATGATGATGTGCTAGCTCAAAAGCAAAAACTTGAAATGGACTTGCAGTCCTACTTGAGCACATTCAAGCCACCTTATGATTCCTTTACAACTTATGGGAAAACCGTTCACCGGTTTCACATCCAGTTAGCAAAAATGGAGCAAGAGATTAGCACTCGGTCTAAAGATTTGTAAGAGCTACAACTGGTTCCACTCCCACGATTACAAATTCTTCAGAAGTGCTATCTGAACCTGGATGCCTTAACAGTTACACAAGAGATGAGCACAATTGATGCCATGGAAGAATAGGTCTCCTAGATGTAGACAGAGCAAGAAGTAGCCACCTCCCTACTTGAGTCCTAGTCTTTGTCGATGAAACAATATTTGCAGGACTTTAAATCTGTTTTTGACAAGTATCATTCCTTGTCATAAACTTTTATTATTTTTAATATCAAATGAAAATAGGGTTGTTCAGTTGTACTTTGTCATTGTTGGCAAAGGGGGAGAAGAATTCTATTTGGAGAAGTATCTGGTAATCAAAATTTTGATTATATGCTCTGAATATCTCAATGTCTATGCTCTTTATGTAAAATTGTTATATATTGTATTGCCAAAGGGATAGTGTATATGCTTAGAGGAAGCAATTTTGCTAATGCTATGATTTTGTTGTAAAACACTTAGATGTCAAAATTTTATTTTCCTTTGTGTTTCCATCAATGCTAAAGGGGGAGATTGTTGGCATTTTTTATTTTTATGTTGTGATTGTCATTGATGGACACACACTTGCATTGAGATCCTCTTTATATGTATGAGTTAGAGCTCAACCGATATTTGTTCCAACCGGTATGGTGTATTATAGTCTTTAGACTATTGATGTTTTGCAGAATATGTTTCCTGGTCTGAAGCAGCATGTTGACCCCAAGTGGTTCGTGGATCCCAAGCGGTACGAGGGATTAAAGCGGCATAACACATTTTTACCAGTCTTCATTTTTGTCAAACTGGCAACCGATATTTTGTATGAACTGGTAATACTCTGTGATGAGTTGCCATCCATCGATTATTTGATGGTGCTGACACATAATGGCGCTTTTTGTGTCATGGTAAAAAGTATGTCCAGGATCACTGAACCTAGGAAATTGTAATGTAATCCTATTGGACCGACATGAAATCAGATTCCTTTATAAGGACATCATGTCTAGGGTTTTAGGTTGTTGATATGGATATAGCGAAAGTTTATGTTGTTGCTAGGGTTTAAAGTGATTGAGGAGTTGGAGAGAATATGAATGTGTAGAAGACTAAAGTAATGTTTGAGTGCATTAAGAATGAGCTACCAAGGATCTAACCAAGCAGTCTATGCAACTAGCTAGATCAAACACTTACTGATTACTCACATCTTTGACAAGTTTTTAGCCCTTAACCAAGTAGGCCAAAAAGCCTTTTGTAAATCCTCTAACAAGGTGGTTCACATCTATGGATCTAAAATCCTCTAGCAAGGTAGTCTTTAATCAGACTTATCTCCTAACAGAGATTGAGACTCCTAACAGGATCTGTTATGGTAAAGAACATTGTAAGACCTTAACGGGTCTGACCTTAACCGGTCTGGTTCTTATTCTGCAGATAGTTACTTGTGAGTTTCATCTCACCGTGGTTTTTCCCATTTGGGTTTCCACGTCAAAATCTCTTGTGTTATGGTGCTTGTGCTTCTATGGGTGAATGCATTATTAGCTATTTGGTTTGCATATTTCTTAACCAGTTTGTCTGCTAAATTGTTTTACCAGTTTACTAGCAGTCTTGCAAAGTGTTTAAGTGCAAATATTTTTGGCATACTAATTCACCCCCCCCCCCCCTCCTAGTATTCATCAATCAACACCATAGGTCCTCCACCATGATGGTACCTGATAACAACATGTCCCCTCCTCAACATGACAATAAAATTAGTAAAACAAGTGAATAAACAAAGTCAACAATCTTAATATGTATGAGCAATAAAAGGTCTATGTGCATGGATAACCCACATCCAATACATAAATGAAACATGTAAGTAAAGATAACCTACAACATTACACAACTTTTAGAGACAATAATGCAACATACATACCCAAAGAAAATACTAATAACCATGTCAACATGAGAGCAATCTGAGATACATACTAAATATACAATGACATAAAATCCAAATATTCAAGACTAACCATGCCATAAACTCATAATTTCACCATAGTCAAGAGAATCCATAAATAACTCATATCAAAATATTAGAAAATAAATCATGTCAAACCTACTCTAAACTTGACCCACTATGCAATGCTCTAAATAGTCTTTTTCTTGACTATTTAAAGTCCAAAATTTGACTTTGTATGCCTAATTTATAACCTCTGACATTCAAAAAGGAACTCTCAACTTCTAGCTAACATTTCACTACTCAAACAAATTTTTTTTTAAAAATTGTTCACACCACAACATATTTCTCTAAATCACCTTTCCAATGACTTTAATATGTAAAAAATTTGACATCATACACCCATGTTATGCTGCATGGAAAAAAATTGCCTATTAGGCTACATTTGCTAATAATAAATACATGGATTCCAAAATTTATGCCAATTTGCCTTAATTTCAATTTTCCAATTTAGAAAAAAAATGATAATAAAATTATCAGGGTCAGCCCTTGCCTATGCTCGACTACAAAAATAAATTAGGCACATAAAATATTATTAGGCAGATAAAATTTGTAAAGCTTTTATTTAAAACTTTATAAAAAAACAACTTGGCAAAATAATTGTTTTTAAAACACTTAATTTATATTTTTAAGGTAGGAAAGTTAAAAATTCAATTTAAGTAGCATTTTTTTGTTTTGTTTTATGTTTTAAGGCACAAGGGTGGGACCCATGACCAGTGAAAGGCTGACATTGGTGGGCACAATCCTATTAGTTTGACCACTCATGGTTAGAGGCAACATTGTAGGTATTGTTGCCATAGTATGCAATAGTACGACAACGGTATTGCTCTACATAGACAAGGCATGTGGGGTGGGAGCAAACCCCCCAACCCCACCCTAACTTTTAATTTTTATTATATTTTTGAAACTTTTTCAACATTGCCTTTGATTTTTTAAATTTTTTTCTATTTCATTTTGCAAGAATATTTTCGACAAGATTTTTATTTTCTATGAATTAACAAATTTGATGCCTTGGGAGCTAGGGCTAAAGAAATTTTGCAATTTTTTCAACTTCACAAAAGTAGGATAAATTTTATATGAAAATTTGTCTCCTAAACAACCTGAATCCAACCATGAGGTTCATTTTGTCCTAGGAGGTCATCTACCACACTTCCCCCACAAAAACCCTCATGTGAATGCAAAACCAAGAAACCCATTTTATCCATCATTTTGCTAACCCCAAATTTACCAACAACCCATCACAACAACAAACCCAAAACTAGTGAAGAATGGAGTGGAGTAGAGAAGAGAAGGGGAATGGTCAAGCCCAAAATTCAAATGTTTTGGGTGGGAGAACTGGTTCAGCAGCAGGAGATTCAGGGATCCCTTTGGAAGGGGAGAGTTTAGATGGTAAGGAACTCGAGGCTCATTTGGATTCGGGGGACCCAGGTGGGGGTCCCAGATCACAAGAGGAGCAGATAGTAGCAGACAAGGTGAATGGTCAGGTTCAAATTTTAAATTTGGGAGGCAGCAAACCTAAAGAAGTTGCAGGACAACAGGCGACAAGTGGTTCAGGGGATCAAGTGCAAGGAAAAGAATCTAATGGGAAGGATATAGAAACCCCTTTGAACTCAAGGGACCTAGAGGGGGGTCCCAGATCGATTGGACACATTAGTAAATGGTCCTCTTTATTTTGTATTAAACCTAAAGGTAAGTTGTCTTTGCCCTCGGTTAAAAATACTTTGAATGCCTCTTAGGAAAAGTTTACCATTTCCATTCCAGATCAAATAATAGATCAAAACATTGTTCGAATGGAAACTACTCTAATAGGAAAATTCTTTGGGACTAGACCGAATATTGAGGTTGTTCATGGATTTGTAAAGAGTAAATGGAATTTAAAAGGGCAGGTTGATGTGGTTGCTATGAATAAAGGATGTCTTTCCTTTCTTTGTCCTGTGAGGAGGATCATAGAAATATCCCCTATAATGGTACCTGGGTGATAAGCAAATATTTAATGTATATCTAGAAATGGTATCCTAATGCGAGAAGAGAGGATAAGTTTATGGTCTAAGTTTCGGTCTAGATATAGTTATCTGGGCTTCCTATGGAATATTGGGAGGAAAATGTGTTTGCTAGGATAGTTAGGCATCCAGAAGAAGACTTATTTGTGCTAGAATTTGTGTAGGGGTTGGACCTGAAATGGATATGCCAGAGGAAATAGAGATAGAACCAAAACTAGGCAAATGGATGCAGAAGATTGTCTATGAATCAATCCCTTTTGTGTGATTTTATTGTAGGAAAGTTGGGCACTAGGCTAAAAAGTGCCCAAGCAATGTGGTCAAATGTCAATCCCAAACTAAAGTTTGGAAAAAGGTGGACAACTCTTTGAAAGTTTCTCCTTCTGAATGTTTGGATCAGGAGAAATAGTCCCAGGTAGGTAGGACAGAAGAGGTGTTAGCTAGAGAATCGGGAAATGAAATGAAGAAAGGAGAGGATGATAAGATCCCCATTCAGGAAAAGAAGCAGGAGAATAGTGGAAAGGATTCAAATGATGGAGAAAGAAACTCACAAGTCAGCAGTCAAAACAAGCAAAAGGATAAGACAAAACAAAGTTTAGATCAGAATGAGAAAGGGAATAGTTGTCAGATGGATAAGGGATTTAGTCAATCCAAAGATAATAAGGAAGAGGGAGACAATTTTAACTCAAAAACAAAATTATCTGAGTCAAAAAATGGAGCAAGCTGGATCCAAGATGCACAACCTGACAATATTTATGAACACGGGCTATCGGAGATATCATTAGCCTCCTCAACTCAGGTCAAATCAACTTTCCTGGAGGAAAATGAACCAAGATGGGGAGATGAGGAAGATATAAAAAAGGCTTTGGGAAAGAGTGGGTCAAAGTAGGAGGAAGAAGAAGTAATGGAGGATAAGGAACAAAAAAAAGAAAAATAACAACAACAAAAATAACAAATCCACCAGAAATACCAGAAGTAGACCAGGGGATGTGGGAGCTCAGCATACTTCACCGAGAAGATATTCAAATGCTAAGAAGAGGACTGTGGAAACAAGCAAGAATATAGTAGGCGGGACACAAAGAACCATCTTTGAGGCAGATATTTCTAAAAATTCATGAAGATTATCTCCTGGAACATTCGAGGATTGAACAATCCTCACAAACATGATTTAATTAAAAGTATGATTAGAGACAAAAACCCAGATATTTTTTTGATTCAGGAAACCAAAATGCACAAGGATAAGTTTGAATGTTTGAAAATGTTTAGTAATGGAGGAGTTAGTGGTGGCAGCTCAGAAGGAGCATCGGGGGGTATTGCTACTTTCTGGAATAAAAATAATGTTAAAGGCGAAGTGTTGATTCATGATAACAATTTGGCTTGTATTAGATTTAAACATTTGAAAGAGGGTACTTCATGGGTCTTAACTAATGTGTATGCCCCATACACCAAGACTGGTAGAAGTGATTTCTAGAAAAGCTTATCCTTGTTTAAGAGTAAGTTTGCTGAAGATAGTTGGATTATTATGAGGGATTTCAACACCCCTTTGAAGGACAATGAGAAAAAAGGAGGGAGCCAAACAATAATAATAATGCTCTCCATGACTTGATGGAAATTTAGACAAGAGATTGGATTTGATGGACTTCATCAATAATAATGCTCTCCATGACTTGGATTTGCAAGGAGTTAAATATACCTAGACCAATAGAAGGAGTGCGGAAGATTTAATTTAGGTCAAGCTTGATAGAGCTTTAATTTCTCTAGATTGGTTTAATTCTCACTTCTACTATTTATTTGCTCATATAAGGGCAGGATCGGATCATTATCCTATATCCTTCACGACTGATGCCAAGAAGGGAAGAAGGCATTTCCCTTATAGATTTGAGAGAATATGGACTAAACACCCGGATATGGAAAGAAAAATCAAGGAATGGTGGCAGGTTATAATTGAAGGAAATTCTATGTATAAGGTGGTTAAAAAGTTGAAATTTGTGAAAGATAATGTTAAAAGATGGAACAAGGAATCCTTTGGGAACATCTTTGCTTCTAAAGCCTCCATCCTCTTAGATCTAAAAGATATCCAGGATGAAATTCAAAATAATGGCTATACTAAGGATTTGAGAGATGTTGAAGATGAGATTCTTATGAAATATCATGACATAATAGCAAAAGAAGAAATTGTTTGGAAACTAAGGTCAGGAAATATTTGGTTGAAGGAAAGGGATAGAAATACCAAATACTTCCATATGTCAACTTTGAAACATAAGGCCATCAATAGGATACCCCAACTTAAAGTTAATGGAAGAATTGTTGAAGATGAAGAGTCTATGAGGAAGGTAGCCCTGGAGGTTTTCTCCAATCTCCTGACTAAGGAATAAAATCTGGACCTGCAAGCTCAAAAGGACCTTATGGATTGTATTCCCTCTATCTTGGGCGCAGATCAGAATTCTTATCTCACTATTATTCCATCCAATGATGAGATTTTGAAAGCTATCAATTCCTTTGTAGGTAACAAGGCTCGAGCCCAAATGGTTTTCCCATGTTCTTTTTTCAAATGTATTGGCATATTGTTGGGGGTGATGTTTCCAATGTTGTGAAAGAATTTTTTGGTGCAAGAAGAATTTTGAAAGAATTGAATGGCACCTTCATTGCCCTTATTCCCAAAAATATGGGAGATGATTCCATGGATCTCTTTAGACCTATCAACCTTTACAATTCTTTATATAAAATCATCTCTAAGGTTTTGACTTCTAGAATCTTGACTTTTCTCCCTTCTATCATTTCTCCCCAGCAAAGTGGCTTTGTCCCTAGGAGACAAATCTTGGATTCAATAATATCGGTCCATGAAAGTATTCACTCACTCTCTAGTGATATAAAAGAAGGTTTTGTTTTGAATCTTGACTTATCTATAGCCTATGATAGAGTGGATTGGGGATTTATGATGGATGTTTTCTCTGCTTTTGGTTTTAGCTCTAGAATTATTTGTCTTATTTTGCAATTGGTTTCTTCCTCTTACTTTTCTATCTTAATCAATGGGTCTCCTTCCCCCTTCTTCAAATCCTCAAGGGGTCTCAGACAGGGAGATCCTCTATCCTCAGTTCTTTTTATTATCATGGCGGAATGGCTGGGAAGGTTCATTGGAAATCTTGTTGAGAAGGGAGAGTTTTGTCGATTGAAGCCTTCTTCTGCGGATCAAGTTTTCTCCCATCAGCAATTTGTGGATGACTCTATTATTATGGGGAATGCTTCAGTGAAAGATTCTAGGAGTTTAAAGAAAGCATTAGACAGTTATGGGTCAACCACCGATCAACTGATAAATTGGTCTAAAAGCTTTGTTTATTTCATCAATAAGACAGATAAAAATAAGTAACATTTTGGGGTGTCAATTGGGGAATCTTCTTGATTCCTATCTTGGGCTTCCTTTATATCAAGTCCCTCCTAATACTTTCTGGGGTGCTCTTGTGGATAAATTTCATAGGAGGCTAGCTGGTTGGAAAGGTTCTCTTCTCAGCCAAGTTGGTAAAGTTCAACTTTTGAAATCTACTCTTCAGAGTATTCCTCTTAATGCCATCTGCCTATTCAGAAATCTTGCCAAGTTTGCAAAGGCTATTGAAAAAATTCAAAGATCTTTTCTGTGGACAGCAGTCGAGAAGAAGAACAGAATGAATTTGATTGCATAGGATAAGGTTTGTAAACCTATAAGAAAGGGGGGTCTTGGCCTCAAGAGAATAAGAGACATGAATGAGTTTCTTATGGCTAAGCAGATATGCAGAGGTCATAATACCCAAGGAGAATGGAAAATGATATGGGACAAGAAGTATAAAAGACAATATCCTACCCTTCTAAGCTTCCTCAATGTTGAAGATATCCCTGTTGGTTCTAATATTTGGAAAAATATTTCAAGAACAAGAGATCTAATTGCCAAAGGTTTGAAATGGAAGGTGGGGAAAGGAAACCTCATTAAATTTTGGGAAGATTCTTGGCTTCTTGATACCTTGTTGAGTGAAAGTCCTGATTGGGGTAAATTTCAGATTCAGTGTAAGGATAAATATGGCACTATGGTGGGTGACTAGTGGAATGAAGGAGTGGAAGGAATTATCCCATGTTGATCTCTCTCTTGGTAATTTGAACAAAATTATGAACTCCATGGTGGTGGTGGATGATGAGGATCAACTAATCTGGAAACTCACAGCTAATGGTAAATTTTTTGTTGCCTCTCTCCATAATCAGAAATTTTCTAACTTGGAGAGTCCTTGTTGGGGTAAGGCTTGGGTGAAAGCCCTAATTCCTAAAATTAATATTTTTTTCTGGACTGTCCTTCAAGATAAAATTTTGACTATTGATAACCTCAGGAAAAGAGGAATATGTATGCCTAGTGTTTGTTTTCTTTGTATGCGGAATGAGGAGACCATTAACCACTTGTTCTTCCATTTCCCCTTCTCTACTAATATCTGGGCCAAATATCTGGATTATTTCAATATCAGTTGGGTTTTTCCAGAATCAATCCAAGATGTTTTTAATTCTTGGCATCATCCCTCAAGGAATAAATCTATAATTTTGTTATGGAGACTAGTTTTACCCTATATTTGTTGGGGAATATGGAAAGAGAGAAATGAAAGAGTGTTTAGAGAGAAGGCATCTAAGGCTCAAATAATTTTTGAGAAAATTAAACGTCATATAGTGGAGAATATTAACATCATAGGTAGAATAGCCAACCCCCAAGATCAAAATGATCATTTGATCTTCAAGAAGTGGAGATTAAAGGGAAGAGATATCTTGTAGGCTAATCCTAGGGAAGGTGTGAAATGGGAAAGCCCTCCCCATGGCTAGATGAAAATCAACTTTGATGGTGCTTCAAAGGGTAACCCTGGCAATGTGGGGTGCGGAGTGGTTTTAAGGGTTGAATGGGGAAACTGCAAAATCATTAAATGTATCCCTATTGGAATCCAAAAAAATCATGTTGCTGAGGCTATGGTGGCTTATCATGGGATGGTGCTAGCAAAGGAAGCCAATTGTACCAGGGTACAGTGTGAAGGTGACTCTTTGAATTTCATAAACTATTTGAATAAGTTGTTCTCACCTTCTTGGTCAATAAACAATGATATTAAAGCAGCGAAGAAAATAAGTGAAACCTCTGATATGTGTCTTCACACATGTGTACGGGGAAGCTAACTCATGTGTTGACTGAGAAACTAACCTGCCCTACCGAACTGAGAAAAGCATTACTATTAATGGGGAGAGTAAACTTGCATGTGAGGCGAAATCCTTGTTTGAGCTGGACTGTATCTAGATGAGGCAACGTGGCATCATCAATCATAATTCCTAATGCTTTTCCCACTATTTTTGATGAAGGATTACAATGGTGGTGATGAGAATTTATGTAATTGTCTTATCATATTAATAGGGCATAGATTCTGGGTTGTTTTTCAGAGCAATAATAGAAACTAGAGAAGAAAAATCAAAGCAAATATTAGGAATTCCAGTGATTGTGAAGGAAAAATGGGAGGGAACAAAAAAAGGTTTGAACCAAGGTCATGTTTGGATTGGAAGAACAACAGAGAGGTTTGGGAGATTCTTCAGGAGGAGGGATTAAGTGTGTTCATGAAGAGGCTCTGTGGTAAAGACCCAACAATCACCAAGCAATTTATAAAGAATTGGAAGAGTGGAAAAGTTTTGGTGGGAAATCAGATGATGACTGTGGATGAAGATATTATTGTAGAAGCCACATGGATGGTGATAGAGGGCATTAAGTTCTATAGAGATTGTAACGTCTCTGGTAAGGCATCAGACAGATTTCCTATCATGGATGGTGAAAAGAAGAATATGGTGAAGGTGGATAACTCCTATCACTCCCCAAAACATATCTGCAGGCCATGGAGATTCATGTTGTTTGCTACCATAACCTACATTACGCTAGATGGGAGATTTACAAGAGCTTACGGGCACCATTTCATGTTGGTCAACCACTTCCACTATGGTGTAAAGGTAAGTTTGTCGTATTATCTTTCTTGTTCCATGGATCACACAATTAAAGAAATGCATAAAGACCCTCAGGGCAACCATGCTCTGCATCAAGGTCTTATGGTTTTAGTGTATAAACTGTTGAAAGGGAAACGTATAGAGAAACTAGTTAGAGGTAAAAATACCAAGGCTGAAGAAATAGAATGTGAGTATAGTGGTTTTAACTATGACTCAGAAAACAAAGGTGAGTCGAAGGATCTAAGAAAAAAGGGAAGGAATAGGGGGAAGAGAAAGAGGATTTGGTTGATTCTGATATCTCAGACTCTGAGGATGAGTCCTTTGAGGAAAAATTCATCAAAAAAAAGAAAGGTAAAGGAATGGGGAAACAAACCCAGAGGAATAAGAACATCAGCAGGGGAGCTAACAAAGACAAAAAATAGATTTTGATAGCTTCTGATGAGGATGTAGAGTAGGAAAAAAATGACAAGGTAAAGGGTAAGGAGGGGGATGAGATTCCAGATGTGGGTTGTGATAAGGATTTGAATACTAAAGGATTGCTGAATGATAGCCAAGAGGATAAAAGGGGAAATCCTAGTGACTGTCATGGGGATAATGATAGTATTAAGGGATTTTGTGATGCTATCAACAGAGTTGTGAAAGATATTGGTAACCTGAAGAATGATATGAATGCTACCAAAAAGGCCACGATAGGTGACAAACCTCTTTCTCAAAATGTTAAAGAACTAGCGGTGGCTATCAACAATGTTGAAGCTATTGAAAACATGGTTGGTAAAATCCTTGAAACTGAGAAGAAGGTTAACGAAATGGAAGAGAATAGAGAGGTGAATGGGCTGGAAAGTACCATGAAAAATATGGGCAATAGAGTCGACAAGATGGAAAAAATTGTGAAGAGGATAATTGAATAGATTTTCTAGATTCTTAAAGCCTCTATGGACAATATGAACATTTTGATTAACAAATTTGATAACTTTAAAGACAAAGAGGGCGACAAGGACCAGACGGAGAAAAGAGGTCATGAGAAGAGAACTAGAGCCAACACTAGGAATCAAGGTGACATCAAGGGATGTGAGCTAGATGATTTGAAGACCTCTATGGATAACATGAAGCAGATGGTGGTTCATGCAGAAGATATTATGAAAAATATCTAGTTGTCTCGGTCTCTGTCTTTGTCTTGGTGCTATCTTTTTGTTGTCTTAGTGTGGCCCTATGTGGTTTGAGATCCCTTTTTGGTTTGGATGGGATCTAATTTTTTGTTGGGGTGATCAGGCATGGATCTTTTCTTCTTTAATGCTTCTTCTCCTGTTATGTAAGAGGTTCAGGTTCCTTTCAAAAATCTATTTTTACTTAATCAAAACAAACCCAAAACCCTTAGATCTGCAATAAACAACTTGCAAAACCATCATATCTTTCCATGTCTTTCATTCTATCATCCATTCCATAGATTCAACTCCTAGGGTTATAACACCAAAACCATGGCTCTGATACCAAATGAAAGGAAACTTGCACCCATATGAATGATAATCTCCACATAACCCAATTGAGAAATCAAGCAAATAATTTAGACTTAGAATCCATATGCGAAGAATAGACAACATACCTATAAAATATAACACAAGGTATGTCCCGAGAAAACCCTCATGAGGGAAAAATCCAGACTCCAAAAGCATCCATCTACCATGTATTATTTAGCAATAAAATATTAGAACATCCATGAAAACCTTCAAAACCCCAACCATCAACAAACACTCCATGTGAACAAGCATGTAACCACACATCCCATTGTATTCCTCCAACCTCCAAAATTGCAAACCTGGCTAACTTGCTAACTTTAAATAACTACCTAAGTGATTTCTTTTACAGACATAAAGCTCCCATAAAACCACCAAGTGGTATTACATCAAAACCATATGCTAAAATCATGGGCTACCTAACCCATTGACCCCACATCTAATATTAGGTACTTTATTAATTTACTTTTTCCAATATTAAATAATGACAATATAATATACAATGTTACAAACAACTCATGAAGTAGTCTTGTGAATATTTCTAAGGAATCATTGCATGTTCCAAACCCATGTGCAACACATAATTTATTAAATATTACAATTATAAACATAATTATGTAAGGTGTACAACACCTATTTTCCCAACATTCATCTGTGATCCTTCATCCTAATAGTTGTTTCCCCACCACCCAACCTTGTGTAATCAAAATACCCACTCTCACCATTCTAGGAGATGATCACATTGGTCACAAGCACACTCACACCAAACACATAGGGAGAGAGGTTACCCATACACACCATACACAAAGTATCCATGCTCATACACATCATGCAAAGTACATGAGCAAATAACATCAAGCACTAAATATAGTTCGTCTTTAGGTATGAACACTAGTGATAGAAAATAAAACACTCACTTTGAGCACATTCACAAATTAAGGAAAACAACATTATCATTGAGCATGATCACCAATTGAACAAAACCAAACACTCATCTTTGGGACATTCCCCAATGGAGGAAAATAAAAATCAATATTGGGCATGATCAAGTGTGATACAAAACATCAAAAGAAACTCAAGGATATATAATTGTTGGCAACTGACACTCAATTGGTTGGTTTCACTATCTTGTCATTGATGGCAACATGGTATTGTGTTCCGACTTCATGTTTTGGTTCCATGGTGTACCGGTAGGCACTTCACAGATATTTCATCAGTACTGGCACCGGTAGGACATAAGGATTTCTTTGGTCACTGGCAATGTAGGCCGACATGGTTCAGTAAAGGTTATCGGTATTGGAGGCCAACATATCTTGGATCTAGCATCAGCAATTGATATTAATGTTTATGCATTTATGTAATCTGGTCAACATGTAATATTATATTGTAAATATCTTTGTAAGATGACATAAGGCATGTAAATTTGTATAGGGTATACAGAACAGTTTGATAGATCATTTTGTATGAGACAAACATGAGAAAAAGAGTAGGAATCATGATGTGAATGTAATATGATGCAAAATATATCAGAGAGACCATGCATGTGAGGAAACTCATGTAAGGGTTATTTTGATAAAGGGTTTAGGGTTTCAGACTAGAACAAACAGAGCTTAAATTGAAACTGTATATTGGCATAAAAGATGATATCTTAAGTAGTTCAGACTTATCTAGATTGTAGTCTCGAATTTTATGTAGTCAATGAGGCTCCTTTTGTGATTGAGTAGTGTGCTCTAGGTTGTAAGCCTTCCTACAATTGGAGGCCCCTCATATTTGTAATATCTCTTCATATGGCCAATGGATTGATATTGTGGGTCACAAATCCCACCATGGTTTTTCCTCTTTTCAGTTTTTCATGTATAAATCTGCATGTCATGATTCTCATTTATGTGATTGGCTTATTGGTTGTTTTACTTCTTCCAATTCTATATGTACTGGTATACCAATTGGTGTATGCATGTTTTAATAAAGCTAAAACTTATCATCCTGGCATAACACTGATTCACCCCCCCCTTAGTGTTATTGGTTTCCAATAGTTTGTATCAAAGCCTTGTGCCTTAGAGGAAGTTTAATAGCTTGAGGAAGATCCTAAAACCGAAATCCATAGATATGGCTTTAGAGAAACAACTTGAGATGGCACTTGAAGATTATGATGCTAAAAGGTTGAAGAAATTAAAGATACGAGATGAATTTAATTATGCTAAGGAATTCGTTCTTGTCCTACAAAAGAGGCTATCATTTATTCAAGCTAGGAGAAAGTAACTTTTTCAAAATCGGGATGATGAAGAGAAAGATGTGCTTAAGGAACAATGTCTGAAATTGAGTCAAGAAAACATGGTTATGAAAAATGAAATGCAAGTTATAACTATGAGAATGTCTAAGGAGATTCAGGACCAAAAGAAGAGAGAGAAAAATCTTGCTATATGCCTGAAGAACAAATTTGAAGAATGTGGTAGGTTGGTTCATGAAAAGGATATGTTAACTGATTTTTTACAATCCCAAATTAATGAACAAGAGCTTGAGAGACAAATGATAATTCTGAGAGAAGATTTAACTACTACAAGTGAGTAAAAAGAAAAATTCAAGATTAACTCAGCACAACTTGATGAGTTATTAAAGAGATAGGGGCAGATTAGAGATTCCATTGGACTTGGATTTGAGCAAGGACTGAGTTTTGGTACTGCCAATGAAGATCAAAACCATAAGGAATTGATAAGGCAATTTAATGCTTATAAATTCAATGGTAGATTTTTTTTTTACAATAGATTTGGTCACAAGGCTAGCCAATGTAAAAATAGAGCAAATTAGAACCTTGATTTTGCTCCCAGTAAATGTTCTAAATGTAATAAGTTTCGTCATAAGACAAAAGATTGCAGAATGAATGTTAAATGCTATGCTTGTGGAAAATTTGGACATATGTCTAATCAGTGCAGGTCAAGCAATTTCACCGGTTTTAGCAAAGCAATTCAAAAGAACAATGTTACATGTTATGCATGTGATAAGGTTGAACATATTGCTAAGTTCTATAGAAGCAAAAATCCACTGGCTAATAATGGAGGATCAAATGAGAAAGGAAAAGAGAAGGTTAGTGAAATTTGGCAAGATCATACTTAGAGATGGGTTAGGAAGACTGAAGAACAATCATCAGATGGGAATGTCCCGGTTACTTATCCAACTAAAGAGGTTGCTCCTGTATCGGCAGGAAACTCATCCAGTAACTGAGGCAGATGCCTTAGGGGTAGGCAAAAATTCATGAAGATGTTGGATATGCCCTGGGAAGTGGTTCTGGGAGATGTTCTAGATATTGGAGATGATTATTCGGCATGGATATGTTCTGAGCGAGATCTAGTATCTTTCACCAATAGTCATTTATGTCAATGAAAGATTAGGTTTTTTCTCGAAGGTTAAAAGGTTGAATACACTTCATTTTTAATCACCTTGCATTCAGAGCAATTTCAGAGCGATCTCATCGGCTTCTGGAAGAATTTGTTGGAGGTTTTCATCGAGAGAAATCAAAAGGTATTTATCTTTAACATGAAAGAGGGATCATCATCTATTCCTATTTTTATTGCAAACCCAACTGTAGTAGAGGTCAAGGACTACCCTGAGCCAATTTTCAAGCGGTATCCACATGTGGCTACTCTCGAAGTTTCAGTTGGAGCATTTTCTTGTGTTCCAGAGGGAGTTGTCTATGTAGAGGATGTTAGGGAATATACTCACTGTCATCTGAAGGACTTGGGAACTTAAAAAATTAAGGGCATGTACATGAGTGAGCTAATGGGAGAATCTAGAAAGATCAAATTGACATTCAAGCATATTGAAGACCTAGGGTTTACTAACATTCTAGATAATTTGGAATTTGAGGATGAGATAATCAGATACATTCTAAGTAGAGTACATGGGGAATTTATGTGGTTAAACAAACTTTACAAAATCACCAAGGAAGTCATCCAGTCAATCACTGGTTTACCATTGGTTGGGCCACAACCAAATAATAAGGTTTCAAATGATTTCGTCAAGAAGATCACCGATGTGACATCTGACAAAAGATCCATGAAAGTGAGCACTATCACCAACACAGACATCAAATTTGGTAGCATGATCATCGGGTATAAGGTAACTCAGTCAAACTAACTAAATTATGTTTCCAGTTTATGCATTTTGGCTGCATACAAAATGATGAGAGAGAATATAAAATTAGACTTATGCAGTTGGATGCTTGATGAGTTGTTGATAAATCTAGGAAAGATTAAGGGTGAAAATAAGGGTACATTCTACTTTGGCAACTTGATAGCTTGCCTGATGTTATATTTTCTAAATGATACACCCGGTTCTAGAAAGAGGCAATGGGCATTTGACATCCCGGTAGGGAGATAATTGAAATAGTCAATTGCTTCTTTAGGAAGCCACATAGATGATAAGGTATGTGGAATATTCAACTGACATATACTTCATGGTAAAGAAGGATCGGACACTCATGGAAGAAATTAAGCCCTAAAAGATTTGGATTGAGGAAATGGGCTATGGGGTGGATGCACAGATTCTTGATGCCTGTGCACAAATGTTGATTGATGCACCAATAGACGAGGCAAAGAAGCCATGTGGTACTACACAGTAGAAAACTCAAGAGGTTGAAACAAAGTTCAACTGGAAGAAAAGAGAGAAACGTGAAGGAAAAGAAATCAAATTTGTGCAGAAGGTCACAAAGAATATCAAAGCACTAATTGATGTTGTCCCAAAGAAAAGAAGATATAGGTAGGATCCTAAAGTTCATATTGAGCCTCTTATTGAAGAATCATAATCTAAGAATGACACACCATTGGCATTTAAGAGGGTTGTTAGGAAGAAACTAGAGGAAACAAAGGCAGAAGCTAAGAAGCAACCGGTTAGGAAGGTTACAATCAAAATACCAACACAAATGCAAGCACCTAAAGCTACACTTGCAACTGCATTTGGTACTGCAAAGAGGAAGAAGAAGGATGACACTGATTCTAGTAAGGTTGCACCTCAAACTTGTGCAGAATTAGTAGATGAAATCACCAAAGATGGCATGTTGAAGAATGTTCAATTTTACTATGATCACTTAGAGAAGGATGAATAAAGTGAGGTAGAGGAAGCAGTCCTACTATACTTGGATATTTTTAAGAAAGCCTTAATAGAAATAGAAAATCAAATACTAGCTGAACTGTATAATATGTCAGATGCTAGAAGACTGTCAGCTATGCAAGAGGATAAACATATTAAAACTCATGAACTATTATCTATCTATGTTGCTACTGCTCCCAATGAAATGGAAAAGACACTTGAGGTGGCAGACAAATTTTTTTTAAATAGAAAACATAGGATAACTAGTCTGATGCTAGGAAGAGTAAATAAAATAATAAAGGAGACTCAAAAAGTATGGGTTAAATTTTTTTAAGAAAATAGGGGTTTCTTTACTTCACCAGAAACCAAGATAGACACTGTAGATACCCCATTTGAAGGAAAGGGAAAGGGGATTATGTGTACTTCACCCTCAGTATTAAAAAATATTAAGATAGTGGAAATTGAGCTCTCAGTCAATACAAATGTATAAAAAAATATTGAAATACTGATTGATACAGAGAGTGAACATGCTAACATTATAAAAGATATTAATATTGAGGATAATTGTCCTCTGGATACAAATGTATAGGTTAAGGTTACTATTCCTATAGAGGAACCAATAGTTACACAGACTGCACCAAGTGACGAAGCCACTAGTGCAAGTGAGGAAATTATAAAGGATAAATCTTTAGAGGAGAAGACAGGGGAATCTGGCAGGGAACCTGTTGTTGGTCCTAATGAATAATGATGAACTACAAATACCCTAATTTGTATTGAGAGGGGGGGGTGAATCAGTACATACAAAAACTTCTCAACAACTTATCAAGTTAAAACAATGCTAACCGATTGTCTTCATCACTAAACTTGATCATGGAAATGTCGATTAAACACAATAAGACTTTAGACATCTAAACCAGTAAAACTGAATACTTTAAATAACATTCAGCACTTGATAATTACTTCACCAATATACTCATGCATGTGTTGTATCAGTAATACTGTAACCATTAGCTTTTCATGCATCACCTAAACAAAGACTTCTCAATCATCACATGAAAAATGCACAACTCATAACACATAGATTTTTCACGTGGAAACCCAAATGGGAAAAACTACAGTGGGGATGAATACCCACAAGCTTGTTTTTTAACTCTTTTGAAGCTCGCTTTGTTAGGAGCCTAGTCTAGTTAAAGACTTTAAAATAAGGTTCTATTAGGAACCGATCCTGTTAAAGATCACCTAGTTAAGGGATGGCTATATACCTTATTAAAGGTTGAAACCTTGTTAAAGGTTACCTCATTAGAGGATTTGAAGAACTCAATGATCTTGAGTCACTTGATTAGAGGATTTTCAGTAAGCCTATTAAAGCTACCCAGTAAAGGGATTTTCCAACTATTGAAATGGTTAGAAGACAATAGGTAAAACTCTGATCTAATAACAACACAACTTGCTAAGGCAGATCCTTTTCAGCTCCTCTACTCTGCAATCACACTCTGCAGTTTTCCACTCACTGGTCTGGAAAGTATCTCATCACTTGGATACAAACACAACATTTGCCAACACAAATAATAACTAACATCATCGACCTTATAGAAAACAATTAGGTCGGTGGCATAAACCCTAAACCCTAAACATTTTAGGCTTACAATACAAGTGGTCCAATCCTGACCATTCAAACACTTTGCATAGAATAAAATAATCTTAAACAGATCACGAGTCATTTTGCATCATCCATTCT
Organism: Cryptomeria japonica; assembly: GCF_030272615.1. Classification (NCBI taxonomy): domain Eukaryota; kingdom Viridiplantae; phylum Streptophyta; class Pinopsida; order Cupressales; family Cupressaceae; genus Cryptomeria; species Cryptomeria japonica. The sequence goes on along the minus strand of NC_081412.1, from coordinate 527,290,546 downwards.
TCACCGCATATGGAAATTAGTAACCCATCATGCTCTCTTCACATACCGCTAAGAAGAATGTTCATTACCGAGGTAGACATTTAATACAATCTATCTTCACATGCAGGATCATCAAGGAAATCCTTCACATGCACAAAATTGATGTGACATATCGATCTCATCCTTATCTCTTAGCTAACGCATCACAGAATGTCACCTATTGCATTGCATAAGCTAGATTGCCAAACTGGAAACCCTAGAGCTGAGACTACCAACCGGTAGTCACACTAAGTGAAACCCTGACACCAGTCAACTTCATCCCATCATACTGGTTCTCCTACTTGAACATCAATAATAAATTGTTCCAATCTTCATACCAATTCACTTGCACTTATTGACATCAATGACAACATACATTATCATCATATCATCATACTGGTTCATCATATGCCAACAAGTCCATCATTATTGTCAATTGAAAATTCATTAGTAGAAAAGAGAAACTTCATATAAATGAGTTCTACTAAACTAATGATGATGACAACACAAAGACTGATAAAGGAGGGATCCACAGATAAAGGGATTATTGATCAATCAATCACTGTTTTACACAAACTGGTCCCAGAGTGTAAGATTGAAAATGAAGCGAGCCCATCTAGAAAGCTTAAGGTAATCACTGAGCATATTTCAAAGGACTTTCAATCCTTACAGCAAATCTCAAATTGGCAAGCACTAGAAAGGTTTACTCAGGCTAAGAGAGTTGCATTTGATCAGGTAATTGAAACTGAGAAGAAAAAGATTGAGGAGAAGTTGATACTAATAGAAAATTCCTTGAAGCAATGTACAAATATATATAGGGTATGTTGTAACATTGAAATACTTACAACTAATGTGGATAAAAATATAAAAGAGATTCAGGATAAAATTGCAAGTATAGCTAACTCTTTTGACGGACTAATTTTATTGACTACATCAATTGATGATCAAATTTTGATTTTGGATAACCAAATTTCTTCTCTTGAGAAGGAAAGAGACAAAATAATTAGTAGAGCCAGAAGTCTGAGAGGCCTGGTGAGTCCATGGTTGCATTCACTTTGTGTACACAAGAAAGAATGCATAGATATGGTAGGAAATCCCACACCAACAGAGGTAAATGAAAAAAGAATCATTTGCATATTTATTGAGTAAACTTGTATCTATTTCTAGCACATTCAAAACCTATTGGGATACTTATGTGGAGTTATTCGAGAAGGATTATCCAAAAATTTTGAAATTTGTCAAGCTCCAGTAAGACAGTTTTGGCTATTCATTGTACAGTTCTCATTCTTTGGCATTCCTTTTTTAAATTTTGATGGCATTGATGTCAAAGGGGGAGTAGTATAGATGTGAAAATAAACAAAAGATTTGTATACATTAGGGGGAGTTATGGAGTCATGGAGTTTTGGAGATATGGATTATTTTGCATATTTAGCTCAAGGGGATCAGGGCGAGATGAAATCAATAGATGAAACCTTGACCATTTTTCACATGAGTGTTGCCATCAATTCCAAAGGGGGAGATTGTTGGCAATTGACACTCAATTGTTTGGTTTCACTATGTTTTCATTGATGGCAACATGGTATTGTGTTTTGGCTTCATGTTTTGGTTCCATGATGTACTAACGGGCACTTCACAGATACTTCACCAACACCAACACTGACAAGACAAAAGGATTTCTTTGGTCACCGACTATGCAGGCCAACATGGTTCAGTAAAGGTTATCGGTATTGGAGGTCGACATATCTTGGATCTGGCATCAAAAATTGATTTTAATGTTTATGCATTTATGTTATCTGGCCGACATATAATCTTATATTGTAAATATCTTTGTAAGTCGACATAAAGCATGCAAATTTGTATAGGGTATATAGAATAGTTTGATAGATCATTTTGTATTAGATAGACATGAGAAAAAGAATAGGAATCATGATGCGAATGTAATATGATGCAAAATATATTAGAGAGACCATGTATGTGAGGAAACTCATGTAAGGGTTATTTCGATAAAGGGCTTAGGGTTTCAGACCGGAACATATAGAGCTTAAACAGGAATTGTATACTGGCATAGAAGATGCTATCTTAAGAAGTTCACACTTATCTAGATTGTAGTCTAGAATTTTATGTAGTTAGTGAGACTCCTTTTGTGATTGACCAGTGTGCTCTAGGCTGTAAGCCTTCCTGCAAGTGCAGGTCCCAGTGAATTGATATTGTAGGTCATAGATCCCACCGTGGTTTTTCCTCTTTGAGGCTTTCCACGTACAAATTTGTGTGTTATGATTCTCATTTATGTGAGTGGCTTATTGGTTGCTTTACTTCTTCCAATTTTGTATGTACCAGTATATTGGTTGGTGTATGCATGTTTTAATAAAGCTAAAACTTATCATTCCGGTATAACATTGATTCACGCCCCTCCCCCCTCTCAATGTTATTGGTTTCCAACAAGAACTAGATACTAGAGAGGGAGTAGGGAGTGTTATCAAGTATGCTAACGTAAGGAATGCCATCACATTAAATTGAGTAGTCCCCTAATATAAATATGGAGACTCGATATTACAAGTCTATCACTCTATGTATGGGAATGACTTCCACCAATTATTTTGTCTTCATGAGAACCCAAGGAATGAGGGTACACATGCATTATCTTGGTTAATTAATTAGCCATGTTTCATTAGTTTGTACTTGTTTAAATGAATCCCCATATCGTGATCTATCCTACATGTCACTTAGAGTTAGGTACAGGTTGGAAGCCACTCCCATACTTATCTCTAGCTACCTAATCCTAGGTTCATCACATTCACAAAAAAATTGAATGTGACATGCAAAACAATGCGTAATCATGACATTTTTTTTCCTCAAAAAAAAAAAATAATAATTCCAAAAACAATCCTTATGAAAATCCACAAGGGAGACCACTTTTCCTAATACAAAAAAATTTATAATCACTTTCACTATTAAAAAATTTCCAATTTATTTTAGCTACAAAACCTAAGAATTTTGTGAAGACTCTATTAATGAAGGCTTAAATTTTCTATTTTTCAAAAACTCAAAATTTTAAAAAATGAAAGACACCCTTTTGGTTCAAATATGCACAATGCCTAATTCAAATGATAAAATTTGAATTCAAATTCAAAGTAACCAACCTCATCTAGTTTCCTCCACAAATGCATTCCCAATTCCAATCTGAACATTTTGCAAGAATAGGGTTTTCGTAGCAATTTTCTCCAAATCAAAAGAATAAATAAATTGTTAAAGTATTTTACCCTTTTAACCCTTTTTTTATTTTCTATTTTCTTTACTTCTAATTTTACGAATTCCCAATTGACAAAATAAATAGTTAACATTCACTCCTTTTTCAGACACACATTTCAAGAACATATACAACATTCTTCATTCACACATTCACAATCTTTTATCAAATATTATTAAATTGAAAATAAATAAGCTTTGCCAACCCATTGAATTTTCTTAAAATTTGAAATTATATAAATTTATTTCCATTTCATTTAATTGCATTTCACCCCAATTTTCACCTAATCACATAACACATTTAAAACTATCTATGGTTAATATCTATCATTAAAATTTATAATTTATTTCCAGAAAGTGTACCTTTTCAATTATTTTATAAAAAACATAAAATTAAACAAAAAATATTAATTCAAGAATTTATGGGTATCCACAACATACATGCAGACTCCCAAATCACCATTGATTTGGATCTAGATTAAAATAGGGTCAACATAATAGATACCATACTTTCTAAGTATCAATTGATGGATACGAAAGGGTGCTCCAATGTGACATCTCCAAAATAACCGTCATTAAGGAATAACACATACCTGTGTAGCTAGGTAGAGAAATAACCTTTTATTGACAACCACTTAACACACATGTCATGGGCACCTACTCAAATTTGATATATAGTCGAAGAACAAAATATCACCCAAAGAGGTGCAACTTAAAACATAAAAAATGAACATCTATACATCCATAATATTAAATCACTTAAATTAAACCTCTGATACATTATATAGCTTAATGAATCAAAACATCATATTGAGCATGTGATAACTTTAATTTATAGCATGAATATTTAGTAATTGATCATAAATAAAGAAAATATAATATGCCAAGAATATAAGCCTCATATCTAGGTATACATAACACCAACATCTCACATGTCGAGGATTCATATCTCAAACATACAAGTAGTCCAAACACACCAAGAAGAGCAAGGACATAAGTCATGAAGAAAGTGGTTACTTGCTAAACCACCATTAGCCATTCACAAAAAAAATCACAATCATGAAGATGACCAATGCATCCCTGGATAGATAGCCATAGAATAATGCCAAGATTCACACCTTAAGATTGCAAACATATGAGCCACTACAACAACATTATTTCCTTTGAGAAATGAATATACAAGTAATATGATATGCAATATAATACAACTCATAAGCCAAAAGAGATTGACCAAAATGATGCAAAACTAATGTTGAAAAGTGGTGCAGTCATAGCAGGAGAGTCCTCAAAGAGAATAGTTTGAACCATGCAACAAATAAAATGCAACACAATCAACTCAATGCGATGGAGGCAATGCTTAATCAGATTTATATTATATCAAGAATTCAGATACAACTAGCCAACAACATGCAAAATTACATGCCTGAATACAAACATGCTCAAATATAGTATCCAGGCTCAAGCAAGAATGCGAGCCAACTCTAGATCTTCTATCTCAATCTTATTTGCCAAAAACTTATGTTTATTAGCTTGATTATATTGATTTATATGATATTCATAGCTCAAGGATGATCCGTGTTGGCCCAAGATGGAACAATTACCGATGACTAAGACATAATGTGTAAAACAACAAGGTCGGCCTCCACCAAAGGAGTCCCTCTGGAAACAACATAGAATGATGTATGGACCCCAAAGGAAAGTTGGTCACAAACCAAGGAACATTGGAAGAAACAAAGTTAGGCTCTGCAAGCTACAAAAATGATCCAGGCAAGATTCTCCATTAGAAAATAGGTCTAGGTGGCTCCGGTGCTCTGAGCTAGAAAACTATCCTAGATTCTAGAAGCGCTAACTTGTTGGAAAAAGATTCAAACATCTCATGGACAAAGGATAAGGTAGATGAACATCTCCATAAAAAAAATCCATCTCTACAAGATCCGCTGTGAAAATACAAAGAAACATAGAAAGAAATATCGACACTACAAAACATAAAGAAAATGTTGTTGGTTGATGCAAGATTGCCAAGAACCAGGGATGCTCCTGCATCAAAAAGATATAAAAATAATACAAATAATGATATGTAGAGCACATATATATATTATAATAATAAAAAAATATATGCATAAATGTTATATATAAAATGCATAGATGATAAGGAAAATAGTTGCCATTATTAATGCACAAGCACTAAGAAACATGAAATTTCACAACCCAATGCACACTTGCCACTACTCATGAGCAAGTGTCAGGCACATGCACAAATGCCCCTAATGCATGTTTTATTTGTCAAACAAACCAAAAACCATCCTAAATATAAATGTTATGACTTAAAATCACCCCAAACTTACAAATGATGTTAAGAGTGATAAACAGGAAAAACAAAGCTAAAAGAAAAATAAAGTCAATGATGAATAAATGTTAAAAGGTGGATGTATAAAATCATAATAGAAAATCTAGGAAAATGGCCTCAAAATGATAAATACCCTACAAAAATCCCTAAAAGGTTAGACTAATTATGCTATTAGAAATCTTAGAATCCTAGAAACCTACAAATAAACCATTTTATGGCAAAAAATGAGCAAAAATGACACAGAAACCATAAAGTGGGACATAGGTGCTACTAGTTCATACATAGGCACTATAGGGTTGAACAAATGACATGAGATTAAAATATGTGCTATAGGACCAACATATGCACTACTTTAGGGGTTTCCTATGCTAAGAAACACAAATGAATCATGATAGAGATGATACAACATGAGGAATAAACACTACAAACTTGGAACGCAACCAGGGACACCAAAATGAGGGTAAGTGCACCAAGACGGTGAACAAAAAGGGGGGTATAACTGGCCACTTTTTTTCTTCTTCTGAAAACATGTAAACCTGAACTTCAAAGAGATATTTGAGGGTCATGCACTCGAAACTACGAGTTGAGAAAATAATAAGAATTGTTCTACTCTGAATCTAGTTTCTAAACTACTATTTTTTATAAAAATTGGATAAGATAAATAGCGTCAAACCTTCCACGCACGAAAAACTATACCTAATTTTTTTAGAAAAACATAACATAGCGGTTTTCGTGCGCTACACAAAATATATAGTTAGATTTAGTATTTTGCAAAACCCTTTGGTAGAATGATAGGTAAGAGTGAGATCTAGAAGTTGTGTATTCTTTTGTAATTTTTTGTTGATTATTTTTCTTTTTTATTATTTTTTGAAGTGACCGCATCTTGAAAATTTGGTACCTATTCGTGCGTTGGACATAACTTGCATCAAAATAATAAAAGATACAATTTTTTTTTAAAAGTGTATAGAATCTAGTGTAGAACAATAATATGTAATTTATTTTGAATTTGGTCAATTATATCAAAAGTTATTAAAGAAATGGTAGACACATTTCTATGAGGACTATCAAGGCACTGATAAACAAAATTAAAGTTTACTATGCTAATGTTGTCCAAAAATAGAAAAACTTATATGGTCAAAAATTGAGAAGACATGTGAGATTATGGTGGTAATTTTAGAGATACCCACTTGATCATTTGTAAACATGATGACAACAAAGTCGAGAAATCATGTTGGACGATGAAAAAATGTGTAAAGGAACAAAAATGGGGGGAAAATGAACTTACAAGCCTTAGGGTCATTTTCCAACCCTCTTACCAAGCCAAAACCCTCACGGGTTTTAAAAAACAAAAAGTACTATTCTCAGTTCTACATAACCCGTATGGGTTATGTAGAAATAAAACCATTATTTTGTGTTTCACAAAACCCATACGGGTTATGTAGAACTAAAACCATTATTTTGTGTTTCACAAAACCCGTACGGGTTATAAAGACATAATAATGTATGCTTGTAAACTTAGCATTTACTACACATATGTATGTACATACATATATAATATGTGTTTATGTATGTATATATGCATATCTATAGTTATATATACATATATTTATATAGATATGTGTATATATGTTTGTATACATGCATTTCTCTCTTCTTTTCCTCTCTCTCATCTTCCTTCCCCATCATCGTCTGTCTATTATGAGCCCTAATTATCCTCCTTAAGTTTTATCTCATCTCTCTCCCCCTCACACTTCTCTCTATGTCGATTCTTTCACCCTTTTCTCCTTCTTGTTCTCTCTCTACCTCATGTCTCTCACCCTCTCCTCCTTCTCCTACTCTCTCTCTCTCTCTCTCTCTCTCTCTCTCTCTCTCTTTATCCTATTCTCCCCATCTCCTCCCTCTCCCTCTCTCCCAATTTCTCCTCTATATCTCCCCCTCTCTCTCCATGCCCCTCTCCTTATCCTATTCTCTCTCTCTCTCTCTCTCTCTCTCTCTCTCTCTCTCTCTCTCTCTCTCTCTCTCTCTCTCTCTCTCTCTCTCTCTCGCACGCGCATTCATATTATCACCCTCTCCTTTTTCTTTCTTTACCTCTTTCTCTCCCTCTATCTCTCTCCCTACTTCCTATTTGGTTCCTAGTTCTACATAACCTATACGGTTTATGTAGAACTAAGGTCAAAACTTCTAGTTCTACATAACCCGTACAGGTTATGAAAAATTGTGAACATTCATGTCGTTAGGTTTCCATAACCCGTACGGGTTATGGGAAAATTGTTTGAAGGCCCCACTACTTTTGCACATGATTTTTTGGGACAATAACAGTCAGGTTTTCATATTTTTTTGTCACTTTTTCTTTGAAATGGTTGATTTGTCTCGTATATTGGATTTTGTATTAAATTATTTTATCATTGTTACTTTAGATTATAACAAAATGATGATAATTTGTTGTTTTTTTTCTTTGATCATGATTGATTTGTCTTATATTTTGGTTTTTTTAAAAGTTATTTTATTATTGTTACTTTAGATTATAACAAAATGATGATCATTTGTTGTTTTTTTTCTATTTGATTGTGGATTGTCATCATGATGTTATGTGTAGGACAATGGGAAAGAACAAGAGAGGAACGAATGAACAAAGAGAGGCAGCAAAGGAAAGACAAATGGAGCATATGAGGAGATTACATGAAGGTACACCATCTAATACACCTAATGAAAGTGATGAACATTCAACAATTGAAATTGATATGATGAATGCACCAAATCAAAATGATCAACATACACCAATTCAAATGCATATGATGAATGCACCTAATGAATGCATTGAACATACAACATTTGAAAAATGATTCGGTGAATGCACATGTTAATGAAATTGAAGAAGATATACCATTTGAATTTGATGTGATCAATGCACATAATGCACCTAATGAAAATGAAGAGCATGCACCAATCTTAACACCTCTTACAATAATTCATAGAAAACCAAAGTTCCTAATAGATATTGATGAAAATATTGTGAAGCCAATGCATGATAAAATTTTTTAAAGAACTTGTAGAAGAATTTGGAATAACTATTTTGAAAACTTAAATCAAAGTGGAAGATTCCAATTAGTTGTTGAAATGATTAAAAATATGAAATTTAGAGAGACAATGAAAATTTTGGGGTTAAGAACATCCAAAAATAATAGTGAAAGAACCATTGTGAGAAATATTTTTGATACATGCCATGCCATTGGTTCAAAATCACACACTAAAGATGCTAATGTTACTCGTTGTGTCCTCACATCAACCATAATGGGAAACGGAATGAAAAAATCTCATTTAATAAGAAAAACAAGCAAGTCATTAAGGATAAGTAGAACCACATTACACTATGCCTTAGAGAGGTGAGAGAAAATTGAGGATCCTAACAATAATTCTCTTTAGGAATTCTTGGGTAGACTCCCATGCAAGTACAAGGTTTTTGTTGATGCACTAAGAACGTTAATTGAGAAATATTGGCATGACAACACAAGGGTTTCACCCAACCAAAGAGATGTTGTTAGAAGGTGAATTGGAAATAGTAATTGTGAGCCACATCCAAAACACTATTTAGATACAACTCAAACACAATTTTATGTTAAGATTAATCATGCACATACTACATGTTATTGTAGGGTCCATGTTGAATTTTCCTTGCATTATGATATTTATTGCTATATATGTTGTACTTTTCACACTAATGATGTTTTATAGGAATGTGGTCTACAAGCACCTCCTAAGTCACTGAAAGAATTTATTTCAAGCATATTGTGTAGATGAGATGACGGGTACATTTACTATAAGATGATGTGTTTGAGAGGTTTTTGTCCTACACGTGGCAGTTTGCAACAGCTGCATAGATGCCTACATCTGGATAGCATACATGAAATTGGTAAGGAACTAGTTTCTATTGGAAAATACAAGTCAGTCACATATGGTATTAAAGATGGAAAATAATTAAAGAGGTGTGAGTTAGTGAAAAGGGATACATGCATAGCTGATTTTATGAAGATGTTTCAAGAGAAACTAGTGTATGGGTACATAGGTCACACACAAAGAGCTAGGTGGTTAGATGCGAAATTCAAGTTGTGTAAGGACACTTTCCCCCTCACCATTATTGTCTCTCTTGTTGATATTGTTGAGAATTATACACTAAATCCACAAAATGAAGTACAATCTATGTATTACCACTCTACACAAGTTACAATTTTTGTACACATATCATTCATGCATGCACATGATAGCACCCAGGATGACAGAAAGGTTATAAGAGAATATCACTTCTATATCATGAATGATCGTACTCATTCCTCAGATTTTGTGCAAGGATGCTTTATAGCCTTCTATGATAGTTTAAGGGAAAGAGATATAAGATACAACCAACACTTAATATGGTCAGACAATTGCACTACACAATTCAAGAATGCAAGGATGTTCTACTAGTTGACTAGGATGCATGTGACAAGTGGTGTGCAACATTTTTTGAATTTCATTGAGGTAAGGAATGGAAAGGGAGAGCATGATAGTGTGGGAGCATGTGTGAAAAGATCTCTTACTAGAGAGGAATTGAACTACAAAGGTGGTGCAATGTTAATAGATGTAGAAACAATTGGGCAATGGTGTAACTCTAAGATGGGACCAGGTAAAGCAGGTAAGTTTATGGCTTCTATATATTTTTGGTTAATGCACATGAATGTAACATTGAAAACTATCTAGATTGTTGTACACTTATAGGATCAAGTGACATGCATTCATTTATAAGTTCAAATGCAACATCACTAGTTATTTATACTAGACAGATTGCATGTTTTTGATCTTCGTGTATGCATTTTGTGTGGGATGAATGTGAATCAAAAGAGTGGGTTGACCAATGGTCTTGTAGACCTTTGCAAACCCTAGTTACATAATGTTACCCCCATATTTTTGCTCATTCCTAAAGTCTCATAATCAGCTAAAATTAGTTATTGTTAATATTTTAATGCTGAAGTTTTTGTGGCCAAAGTCCATGTCAGCTGAGAGATTTTAATTGTTTTATTTTTAGCTTACCCATATGCCCAAACAATTAAATATCACTTTTTATGTGTCATATGCAAAAATGATTTCTAGGTTATGCTCTACTAGGCCCATTTATTCTACTGTTAAAATTTCATAACAAACGGAGCTCTCAGTAAAAAGTTATGCAGGTTTTTCTATGGCAGCCCAAAGGAACAATTGTCATTGAACTTGAACCTTGAACCTTATTAGGTTCAAAAGGTTCAAGGTTCAACGCGCAGCCAAATATGAAAACAAAGTGATAAAGCAAATATAATATGAGTGCAGTTTGTGTTTTTGAACCTTCTGATTGAACCCCGCAGGTTCAAGGTTCAAGCGGTTCACAAACTTCAAAAACTTCAAAGTTCAAATTTCGGGTTCATTGTAATTTTTGGTCTTTGAACTTGAACTTTGAACCTTCTTTGGTTCAAGCCCGCAAGTTCAAGATCGCAGGTTCAAGGTTCAAGGTTCGATTTCAAAAATTCAAATTCAAAATTCAAAGATTCATCGGATGCAGGTTCAAAGTGTGTGAGTTCCAGATTTGAAAAAAAAGAAAAGAAGTTCAAAAATCCAATAACATTGGCATGGCTAATGTTTGTAATTTTCAAAGTAATTTGGAACCACAAATTTTCTGAGATGGAAAAATGGAGGCTCAGTGCGGGGGGCATAACTTTAAATTGAACTATTGGATTGCACTGAAATTTTAATATGTTTTAGAAAACCTAGTTTTATAAATTGTCACCGGAGCGATTTGAAAAATATGGTCGAGTTAAAAAGATATTTATCTCTGAGTATGGGTCTATCAAAAATTTTGAGATAAAAGATTTGAAGCAAAATAAAAAAAAGTTGTTGGAAGAAGAGGATAAAGGAAAAGATTAATTAATAATCTTTTCAAGAATCAGTTATTGATAACTGATATTCTTAGCTATATATATATATATAATGAAAGAAAAGAGAGGGGGTTCTGAAACTGTGATTTTGGAAACAATAGAAGAGTTTTTTTTTAAGAATTGTGGGAAATGTAAACGATAGCAGACTGTTTTACTTGTTAATTTCAGTGAAATACTCCATCTTTGAATGGAATGGAATGTCTAATACAACTTTTGAATCATGTGTGTTTGAATATATAAAAGATTTTTGTTGGGATATTTATATGTTTATGTATTGGATTCCTTTCTCTAATTTTTATCTAATATCAAGTCTGTGAATCAATCTGATGAATGAAATTAGCTGAAAGCATTTGAATATTTTGATTCCCCTTATCCTGTGAGGCATGAGCGAGTATCAATCAGAGTTCAAATATTTTGATTACTTTATATAGGTTAATCGTTATTTGAAGTTTCATGTTTTTTTATACGTTCTGATAATCATTGTGAGGCGTTCATTTTGTGTTGACAAGTGAATGTTAAAGCCTTTCTTTGCTTTTTGGTTAAAAGTGAATTATATGATAAAATTTGGTCAAAATTCATTGTAAATCTTGTAAAGAGGGAGGTGTACCTCTCAATTCAGAGGAAGATTATCAATTCAATGATAATCTATCCAATTGTTGGTGCTCTTTGTCCTTTATCTCGGGCATTTGGAGTTAGTATGTGTATGTATTTGTTGAAGGACAAATCTGTTCACTAACACATATCAACTTCCAAGAGCACTAAAAATGAACCAAATTGAAGCATCAGTGGATTTTGACCATGTATCAGACATAGTTGAACTAGGTAAATGGTTACAATTTTCTAATTGGGTAAAATCAATTTTAAGCTCAATTTATTAGTATTAACTTATGCTGATTTTTGTATTAAATTATATCATTCTATTAAATGCAGGTCATGTATATGTAGTTATTATGGATGAGAACAATGAAGACAGAATATATTACTTTTTATGTCATTGTATTGAGGCCAAAAACAAATTGGCTTCTACAGTGGTTGATGGAGAGGGTATTGAGTACCCAATAGGATCCGTTGTTGTGACAGGGACATGGCTTAGAAGGTACCATTGTTGTGTCGAGTTGTATTGAGACCTCTTAAACTCATTTATTTATCAATCATTGTATTGATTTTGGTATTAACATATCCTTCTATAAAATGTAGGTACCTTATCAAAAATTCTAATGGCTGGTTGTTTGAGGACTTTGAGACACATAGACATATTCTTCATTACTCAAACCTTCTTGTTGCAACAAATATTCATTTGATTAAATGTCATGGTAGACCTCTTAATAAGGATTTGTGGAAAGTTTGTGAATATGACCATGAGGAAATACTTGAGACATTAAGGGTTAGAGTTGATCTAGAAGGTTCACTTGATTGAATTTGGGCCATCTAAAATAATAATTCTACAATATGGTAAAATAATTTTGATAATTTTGTATATATCTTTTGTGAAACATTGTAACTTCACTTTTTTTGATGTGCTCTACATGCATATGAGTTGTAATATGCATATGAGCTATAATGTGCATATTTAGATGCCAAATTTTGTATATAAAAACATCAATGAGTTGTAATGTGCATATCTAGATGCTAAATTTTGTATAAAAAACAACAATGAGTTGTAATGTGCATATCCAGATGCTAAATTTTGTATAAAAAACAACAACGCATTGTAATTTGCATATTTAGATGCAATATTTTATAAATATAAATAGTAATGAGCTTGATCGTTTATATTATATGTCAAATTTTATATATAAAAGTGCCCACGGGGCTGATTAGCAAATTTTGAGAACCTAAATTTGTACCATTTGATTATCAATTTGTACTATTTGATTATTAATAACTGTGCTTGATTTTGACATATGTTAAATAAATTGCAAATGGGTATCTGAATATGCAAAGTTTTTTCCAAGTGTTTTGGGAAAGTTTTGAGTTATTATTGAATTACTCGATTTGAAGGGCTAGTAGGAATAAGCCTCCTAAGTGCAGTTTTTGGTGCAGGAGCACCTAGGACTTAGGCTAGTAGTCTTATCTCAATTTTGGCTTGTACTAACCTTAGCCAGGTTAGGAAATTAATAATGACTCTGGGAGGGTTCAAGAGTGAGTGTGATGAGTAAAGTGTAGGCCTAGGTTGAGTTAATTCTTCTTAGGTTTTCATTTTGTGCATAGGTAGTGGTTTGAGTAGGTAGTTGAGCTTCTTAATTTAGGCATTAGGGAGGGTTAAATTAGTCTTAGAAATTTTTTAAAAGTCATGAGTGATGACTTAGAATAGGTCTCATAGGTTGGGAAGGCCAAAAAAGTGCAAAAGTGCAAAGTTGCAAAATGTTGTCATGAAAAATTTTGTCCTAATTTGATTAGCAATGGAGTTAGGGATTTTCCAACGCCCTATAATTAATCCACACATGGGGAATACTATAAAAATCCTCTCTTGCATGGTTACCAAGGTTAGAGTCTTTGTTTTGTAAGTTCAACAATCTAAAACTACCCATTTTCGAACTGTTTGACAATACTTTGGCTTTATTTGTTAATTTTGTGAATAATAATGGATTGAATCCATTGATCTAGTAATGGATTGAGTATCTTTGGATTGTTTCAAAGCATTTCTTTTCATTTCAAGGTTTGCAGATAAGTTGTGTTAGCATTTACTTGGTTTTGTTTGCAACCAGCCAGTTTTGGCTTGTATATAGCAATTTTATGTAAAATGGTTGCCCGTGAATTCCATCTGTGCTACCATCACAACCTATTGAGACATGGAAGGAAACCACTTGTAAAATTTACATATGTAGGGACAATTTCTATAGATGACATTTAATATGACTATCACCTTGTTCTAGGCGAGTCCAGGAGCAACCCAGCTAGAGGAGACATGGTGAATTTGGAGTGTAAAGTGTAGGGGTGGATGCAAGATCACAATATAACCTTTTGGATGGGTCCATTAAGTTATTATATAGTTTTCAATGCAAGGGGAAGCCTTTAAAAATTCATTTGTTTCCCAAACACCAACTTGACCAATAACTATCGGTTAGAAGCCCTAGAAACTCTTAAAAACCCTCATTTTTGGGTTAGGGAAATGTACGGCAGGATAAGGAACCAAAACTACAAAAATAACTTGAGGTTAGGTGAGTCTTTGAGGAAAATCCAAACTTTATATGGGGTCTTTTGGACCATTTTCTCTCAAGCCCTAGAAAACCGGATTTTGGAGGCCTAATAGGGCTAATTCCTTGTAGCCCGTTTCTAGGCAAAATGGTGAAATCGATAAGAAGGGAAATGGTTGCAAACCTCAAATAAACCCAAAAGCTATTAAAATCATGTTAGAAGCCACCTCCACACCTTTGCATCAACTCACAATAGTAGGAGGTTAATTTGACAAGTTGAAGCCAAGACAGCCATAATGAGCACATGGGAAGCATTGTGAATTGGTAGGGTTCCTAGCTAAAACACTTGAACAAAACACCTTGAAATGGATAAGAAGAAATACCTAGAAGAGATTGAGAAGGACTTGGAATTCTAGAGTCCAACTAAGCCTAAAGAGTTGGTGGAATTGAGCAACACCAACTACGTGAAGTGTTAGCAAACTAGGTGAACCCCATCAAATTAGTATCAGAGCCTATAAGATTTGGGCTAGGTGAGTAGATGTCCTCAGTGGAATCTGTAGGAGACAACAACATGGTGAACAATGTAGAGTTGGCAAAGAAAGTGGATGATTGGGAGGAAGAAAATAGACTCCTGAAGGAGAAGTTGCTTGAATTGGAGAGTAAGCTTAGTGAGGTTGAAACTAAGGCAGATGAAGTGTTGGTAAAGGTTGAAGGAGAAGAAGGGAAGGGTAAAGAAGTGTTAGAGATAGACAAAGTACCTGAATCTGATCCTATCCTAGAACAATAACCCTTCCTAAAGGCATTGAAGGCCTTAAGTGATAAATCACTAGAAGGATTGCCATTATTCACTGGTAAGATGGAGGTAGAAGTGGTCCTAGAATGGATAGAAGGCATGGAGAACCATTTTGAATGTGAAGTCATAAATGAAGCCCAAAGAGTCAAAGTAACCAAGTCAAGGATGAGAGGAGATGCTCTCACATGGTGGAAATTTGTAGCAATAGGGGCAGGGGTAGAGGAAAAGACAATAAATGCCATAGGGGAGGCTTTGGAGGAAGAAGTTCTGAACAAAGAACACAAGGAGAGTATAAAATCACTGAGAAACAAGAGAGTGGCACTAGTAAAGGAGGATTCAATAGAGGAAGGGGATCAAACTGTGGATTTAGAGGAAGATCTAATGGACAAGGTAGAGGTTCCTCATATTTTGCAACAATGAAGTATTTCCATTGCAACCAACTTGGTCATCTAGCATATAGGTGTCTAGAGAAGGGATCATCATGACAAGGTGGTGAAAGGAGAGTGAAATATCTTCAAGAAGAGTCTTCAAGAAACAAGACTTTAGAGGTTTCCTTAGAATTAGAGCTAGGTGAAAAATTGATGATAAGGAGAACTTTGATTAAAGAACCAGTTAGAGAAGAACCAAGCCAAAGAAGGTCCTTATTTAGGATCAAATGCAAGATAATGGACAAAGTTTGCAAAGTGATCATTCATTCAGGGTCAACATACAACATTATGTCAAAAGAGGTAGTGAGTAAGACCAAATTGCAAAGGATACCTCACAACAACCCTTATAGAGTCACTTGGTTGAACAAAAGCCAACATGTCCTAGTTAATGAGCAAGTGTGGGTGGATTTTATCATTGGAAGGTATAAGGACAAGGTGTTATGTGATATCCTACCCATGGATGCATGCCATCTTCTACTAAGAAGACCATGGAAATTTGATAGACAAGCTATTCATGATGGAGCCAAGAATGCATACTCATTCAAGAAAGATGGAGTCACATTCAAGATTCAGTCTATCCTTGAGGAAGGTGAAAAGAGGGCAGCAGGTCCTAATGTTCTTTTGGTGAGTGAGAAATAGTTCTTGAAGACACTTGAGGAAGGTGAAGGTATAGGGTTTGCATTAGTAATGAAGCCTAAAGAGGAAGACAAGAAAGAGTCACTAGATTTGCCACTAGAGGTTCAAAGGCATAGTGAGTGATGGACAACCAACCACCTTACCTCCTAAAAGAACCATAAGCCATCAAATAGACTTCATTCCCGGAGCATCCTTACCTAACAAGGCAACTTATAAAATGACTCCCCAACAAAATATTGAGATTGCCAAGCAAATCCAAGAGCTCTTAGACCAAGGCCTAATTAGGAAAAGCATTAGCCCTTGTGCTGTCCCTACCATGTTAGACTCCAAAAAAGTTGGTACTTGGAGATTGTGTATTGATTCTAGAGTTATAAATAGGATCGCCATCAGATATAGGTTCCCAAATCCTAGAATAGAAGACCTAATGGATTGTTTAGGGGAAACCAAGTACTCTACCAAGATTGACCTTAAAAGTGGATATCACCAAATTAGGATTAAGAAGGGTGATAAGTGGAAAACTGCATTTAAGACTACTGAGGGTCTTTATGAGTGGCTTGTAATTCCATTTGGCTTATCCAATGCTCCAAGCATCTTCATGAGACTCGTGAATGAGGTGATGAAGGAATTTATAGGTAAATTTGTGGTGGTATATCTAGATGATATTCTCATTTTCAGTAAGGATAGAGCATATCATATTAATCATTTGCAAGATGTATTACAAAGATTGTATGATGAAAAGCTAACCATGAACTTGGATAAGTGTGAATTTGTTAAGCAGGAGTTGGTTTACCTTGGGTTTGTGTTGTCTCAAGGAAACCTCAAGATGGATCCTAGCAAGGTTGAATCCATAGTAAATTGACCTACTCCTAAGTCAGCAACAGAGGTGAGAAGCTTCCATGGACTAGCTCAGTACTACAGGAAGTTGATTAGGCAATTCAATGCTATATGTGCACCAATGTTAGACACCATTAGAGGTGGAATAAAGGAAAATTTTTAGTGGGGTGAACAAGAAAACAAAGGTTTTGAAACCTTGAAGGAGAAGATAGCTACTCAGCTGGTACTAGTGTTGCCTAGTTTTGAGAAACTTTACATAGTGGAATGTGATGCAAGCAATGTTGCAATAGGTAATGTCCTAAGCCAAGAAGAAACATCAGTAGCTTTCCATAGTGAGAAGCTAAGTGATGCAAAGAGGAAATACTCCTCTTATGATTTGGATTTATATGCTTTAGTGTAGGCTTTGAGGAAGTGGAGACACTATCTCCTTCCTAAGGAATTTGTAGTCTATACGAACAACCAAGCATTGAGCTTTCTAAACTCACAAGACAAACTCAGTCATAAACACATGAAATGGGTGGAGTACATGTAAGCCTACACATTCACAATTAAGTACAAGAAAGGACAGTTGAACTAGGTTGTTGATGCATTAAGCAGGAGACTTTTGACAGTCCAAGAAATCCAATTGAGGAGCATAGGTGTTGATAGTTTTAGAGAATTATACCCAAAGGATGAAGACTTCTCAAATTCCTACAAGGTGTGTAAGGAGTATCAAAATCACTTCCATATTGAGTATTTTGATTTTACTTTTCAAAATGGACTATTGTTTAGAGGTGGGCAGCTTTGTGTGCCTAGAGGCTCAATGAGAGAAAATACCATACAAGAGAAGCATAATGGCAACCTTAGTGGAGATTTTGGAGTCAATAAGACTCCAGAGTTGGTTCAGAGGTATTACTATTGGCCTAGGATGAATCAAGATGTGAAAAAATATATGGAGACTAGTATAATTTGCCAAAAGGCCAAAGGTACTTCTTCAAATGCTAGTTTGTACCAAACTCTTCCCATACCAAATAGACCTTAGAAGTGCATTAGTATGGACTTTGTAGTAGGTTTACCTAAGACAAAGCAAGGATTTGACAACATTTATGTCATTGTGGACATATTGAGCAAAATGGCTTACTTTGTGCCTTGCAAGACTACTCATGATGCATGCCAAATAATTCATTTGTTTTTCAAAGAGGTAGTAAGGATACATGGTTTACCCATCAGCATTGTTTTAGATAGGGACTCAAAGTTCATGAGTCATTTTTGGAAGACACTTTGGAAAAATCTTGGCACCAACCTCTCTTTTGGATCAGCCTACCATCCTCAAACAGATGGGTAGACCAAAGTGGTGAATAGAAGCTTGGGAAACTTATGAAGGTGCCTTACTAAAGAATATGGGCAGACATGGGATCAAGTACTCTCACAAGATGAATATGCATATAATTACACCATAAATAAGACTACTGGAAAGAGCCCTTTTGAAGTGGTCTATGGTGTTCACCCAAGAGGTATTTTGGAGTTGAGAGACTTAGGTAGTGCAACAACAAGAAGTGGATATGCAGAAGACTTTTCTTAGTCCATGACGGAGGTCCATGAATCAGTCAAGAAAGCATTGATGGAGAACACAAGCAAAATCAAATAAAAAGTTGATGAAAGAAGGAAGAACCTACAATTTCAAGTGGGAGATATTGTCATGGTGCACCTAAAAAAAGCAAGGCTACATCAAGGAGTGCCTAACAAGTTGAAAATAAGAAGGTTATGTCCATGTGCCAATCTAGCCAAGTATGGAGAAAATGCATACAAGGTGGACCTACCTAGTGACATAGAATTGTCACCAGTTTTCAACATCTAAGACTTAGTTGTCTACAAGGGACCAATTCAAAGTTTAGATTAGAGTCACTCAGAGGTATTAGATGATGTGAAAAACCTTCAACTACCAGCCAAACCAAATCCAAAGGCTGAGAAGGTGTTGAGTTCAAGGATCACCAAGAAGACAAGGCATCAAATCTATTGGGAGAACCTAATAAAATGGTAGGGTATGGATGATGCTGAAGCTACATGGGTTCTTGAGACTAAGTTTAAGAAGCTAGGCATTGATCAGAATCTGATTCCCAAGGAGGTGACATGATTTTCTTTTGTTTGAGAGAATGGTGCAAGAGCGCCTAGGACTTAGGCTAGTAGTCTTTTCTCAATTTTGGCTTGTACTGACCCTAGCCAAGTCAGGTAGTAAATAAGGACTCTAGGAGGGTCCAAGAGTGAGTATGATGAGTAAAATGTAGGCCTAGGTTGAGTTAATTCTTCTTAGGTTTGCATTCTGTGCATAAGTAGTGTTTTGAGTAGGTAGTTGACCTTCTTGATGGTCAAAAGTGTCAAAACTTGGTATAGGAATTAGGGAGAGTTAAATTAGTCTTCAAAATGTTTTAAAAGTCAAGAGTGATGACTTATAATAGGTCTCATAGGTTGGGAAGGCCAAAAAGTGCAAAGTTGCAAAATGTTGTCATGACAACTTTTGAAAGTTGTCATGATAACTTTTGTCCTAATTTGATTAGCGATGGAGTTAGGGATTTTCCAATGCCCTAGAATGAATCCACATGTGGGGAATACTATAAAAATACTCTCTTGCATGGTTACCAAGGTTAGAGTCTTTGTTTTGTAAGTTCAACAATCTAAAACTACCCATTTTTGGATTGTTTGACAACATTTTGGCTTTATTTGTTCATTTTATGAATACTGATAGATTGAATCCATTGATCCTATAATGGATTGAGTATCTTTGGAGTGTTTCAGATATTTTTTTTTCCATTTCAAGCTTTGTTGGTAAGTTGCGTTAGCATTTACTTGGTTTTGTTTGCAACCAGCTAGCTTTGGCTTGTATATAGCAGTTTTATGTAAAATGGTTGCCCCATGAATTTCATTTGGGCTACCATCATGACCTATTGGGACATGGAAGTAAACCACTTTTAAAGTGTACATATGCAAGGAAAAGTGCTGGAGATGACATTTAATATGATTGTCACCTTGTTCTAGGCGAGTCCAAGAGCAACCCGACTATAGGAGACAGGGTGAATTTGGAGTGTAAAGTGTAGGGGTGGATGCAAGATCACAATCTAACCTTTTGGAGGGGTCCATGAAGTTAGTATAGAGTTTCCAATACAAGGGGAAGCCTTGGAAAAGTCATTTGTTGCCCAAACACCAGCTTGACTAGTCACTACCAGTTAGAAGGCCTATAAACCCTTAAAAACCCTCATTTTTGGGTTAGGGCATTGTACGATGGGATAAGGAACAAAAACCACAAAAATCACTTGAGGTTAAGTGATTCTTTGAGGAAAATCCAAACATTTTATGGGGTCTTTTGGACCATTTTCTCTCAAGCCCTAGAAAACCGGATTCTGGAGGCCTAACAGGGCTAATTCCTTGTAGCCATTTTCTAGGAAAAATGGTGAAATCGATAAGAAAGGAAATTGTTGCAAACCTCAAATGAACCCAAAATATAGTCAAAACATGTTAGAAGCCACCTCCACACCTTATCATCAACTCACAATAGTAGGAGGTCAATTTGACAAGTTGAAGCCAAGACAGCCATAATGAGCACATGAGAAGCATTGTAAATTGGTAGGGTTCCTAGCTAAAACACTTGAAGAAAACACCTTAAAATGGATAAGAAGCAAGCCCTAGAAGAGATTGAGAAATACTTGGAGGTCTAGAGTGAAACTAGGCCTATAGAGTTGGTGGAATTGAGCAACACCAACTACGTGAAGTGTTAGCAAACTAGGTGAACCCCATCAGTTTTGTGTATTGGAAAGTGAACCAATCAACTTGGGCATGTGAAACCTTGTTTTAGGGTGTCATCGGTGTGTTAAACCCTTGAGTTATGTTTTGTTAAGCCGTTGAAGTTGAAAAACCCATTTGAGTGGTTGGGTGATGCCTTGAGAGTGCATTGAGACAAGGTGTGAAAGGGTGAGAAACTTAGTATTAGATGATTGGAGTTTTATTGGTGAGAAACCTAACCACCTGGATGCACTCGCATTGATAGTTGGTTCCCATAATGAGCAAAAAAAAAGATACACTATTTTTCCACCTCTCACTGATGGTTTTTGATGCGATAGAAAAAATCTCACCATGAGAAAATAGAATTGTGTTGTCTGGAACCAAGAGAAGCTTTTTTAGGTAGCAACAACATGACCCTATAGGTTTGAATGGATCGTCCATAAGTTCCTGTTGGCATTATAATAGACAAAGGGAGATTGTTGGCATTTCAATAAGGATATTGAGAAGGTTGTTGATGATTATGGATATAACTGATTAAGGATGTTTACTGTCTTAATATTATTATTTTGTCATTGATGTCAAGAAATTGATTTTCTAATTCAATATGATGTTGCCATATCTTAAGAAGTATGATTTGATGAGTATAAAGTTGTCAGTAAAAGACACAGAAAGAATGTGATGAATAAGGGGAGGAATAAGTTATTCAATGGGCAACTATTACCAAGTTAGACAATGATGAGATCATGATGTTTAGATTGTTTTGATATCCTACATTTGTTGTTGATTGTAAGGTTAATACTATACTATGTTACCGAGCAAAGAACCTAGTTGGTAAACCCTAAGGAACCTAGTTAGTAAACCCTAAGGTTATCGCTATCGGTTAATGAAGGCAGAATTTCTACCGAGTGAAGTTTAGTATTTACCGAGTTGTAACCGAGTAATAACAGAATGCATTAAATGAATAAAAGCATTATTTAATGAAGGAAGCTGATGAGCTGGTTATGATTAAATGATTGGTATGCCATGCATGAAGTTTGTTAAAGAATCTATGGCAAAAGAAAATCAGCAGGAAGATCTACAGCTCAGATTGAACCACAATACCCTATCACAAGTTCCAAGGCGAGGTAAAATGTTTTCAGATCAAAAGATATATTGAACCTAGTCAAGTTTCAAGATCTGATGGCTATGATTGATCATGGGATATGTGATCAAGGAGATTAAGCAGTTGGCAAATTGTTTATAAATAAGGAACTGTTGATAAACAATGTATGCGGGCAAGTGTATGCATAGGGATTCTACATAGTGATTATCGAGCACAGAAGCTTGAAGACCTATTTGAATAACAGAGTATAGAGCCCAACAGATGGACAAGATAAGTCCTATGATTAGATTGTAATGAGAAAATAAGAATCTGCTTTAGCATTTTAGATGTGAAGTTGCAAATAGATTTTTATTACTATTATTTTGTAAAGTGACAGAAAATGTCTTAACCAAGTGGACTTAACCATCTTATTTGTAAAATCCTCTAGCAAGGTGACATTCTGATTGAGTGTTTGAAATCCTTTAACAAGGTCACTTCTAACAAGGTGAAGATCCTAACAGATCTGAGGGAAATCCCTTAACCGAGTCACCTCTAGCAATGTGTTTGTAATCTTTAACTGGATTTGCTTTTAACTGAGTATACTCTAGAAGAGTATATTTCTTAGTGGGTTCGAAATCCCACAGTGGTTTTTCCCTATTTGGGTTTCCACGTTAAATCTGATGTTATGAGTATTATGATGTTTATATGCTTTTGAGTTTGCATATTTAGCAGTTTTGGTTATATTGTTGAAGTATATGTTACCGAGGTTGAATCTGTTGTTTTTATGGAAGATTAAGTTTGTATGATTCACCCCCTCCCTCTCATCTTGTTAGCTTGGCATCTATACTTAACATTAAGTATCAGAACTATCAATTGGTATTAGATTGTTGGACTCTAGAAGAAAAGTTTAAAGGTACTTGAGGAAAAGATCCAAAGATGTATAAGAGGGATGCACCAAAGCTGAACAAGTCAAGTTTCTCTACATGGAAGAAAAGGATGAAGTTGCACCTATCAAGAGTTGGAGAATATGTTGTATATTATCTGGAGACTGATTTCAGTACACCAAGCACCTATCCATTGACAATGGAAGAGATAAAGGCAAAGCAAGAACATATCCAAGCAATGATTGAAATAACATCTGCATTGACCGACTCAGAGTTTAATGATCTAGAAGGTTGCAATGATGCAAAGGCCATGTGGGACAAGCTCATATCTGTGTATGGCGATGATGAACATGTTCAAAGAGCAAAAGTGGATAGTTTAAGAGGACAACTTGAATCTATGAGGATGAATGAAGGTGATAACATAACCCAGTACAGTACAAGACTAAAGGAGATTGTCAATCAAATCAAAGGAGTAGTTGGAACTATTGAAGAAAAGGATATAACAAGTAAGTTGTTGAGAACCCTTCTACCATCTTATAAAATCCAAGTCTCTGCAATCAATGAATTGAGGTATGTACCCAATATGCCAGTTTCTTTAGATGCTACCATTGGTAAGATACATGCATTTGAGTTAAGTAATTTTGATAATAGTGGGTCTTCGGTAAATAAAGTTGAATCTGTATTCGGTTCTTTTCATATTGGTGAATCTGATGATTACAATGATAGAATGTGTAAGTACTCTGAAGGAGATCATAGTGGAGCAAGTGAGAGATTTCGCAAGAACATGGAAAAAGTACACAAACTGTATGAGGAAATCAGAAAGCAAGAAGAGTTTGAAGAACTATTAGCCAGAAGGTTACCAAGAGGCAAAGGTAAGTATAAAGGAAAACTACCTTTGAAATGTTTCAATTGTGATAAGATAGGACATATGGCTTCTAATTGTCATGACAAAGATTCTACTGAAAAAAGAGATTACCGAGATGACAGACAGAAAGATAATCATTATAGAGGACACCGAGACTTTAGAAGAAGAGATAGAAAGTCATGCCTATTAGCCGATGAGGAATCAAATGATGATAAATCATATGAAACTGATACAGAGGAAGTAGTTTATGTGGCTATCAAAGATGGATTAGATGAAGAAAGGTATGAAGAAAAAGCCCTAATATCTCACATAAATACTAATGATTCTTGGATCATAAATAGTGGATGTTCACATCCCATGACAGGTGATAAACACAAGTTTGTTATGTTAGAAGATTATGATGGAGGCTATGTAAGATTTGGTAATGATGCACCATGTCCGATAAAAGGTAAAGGATCTATAACACTTCTTGACAATGCAAGATGCAATGATGTTTATTGGGTTGAAGGATTGAAATACAATTTGTTGAGTGTAGCATAGCTAAACAATACAGGTTACCGAATAGAATTTCAGAAAGGAATTGTCAAAGTTCATGACAAGCATGGAAAGTTAGCTGCTACCGGGACACAAACAAAAGGTAACACATTTCACCTTGACTCAACTCAGAACAAGTGCCTATATGCAAAGATAGATGATACTTGGTTATGGCATAAAAGGTTTTGTCATGTAAATTTTGATAATCTGATCAAAAAAAGTAAGAAGCACTGAGTAAGAGGTCTACCGAGTCTTGAAAAACCTGAGAATGCTATGTGCTGAGGATGCTAGATGGGTAAAATGACAAGATCAAGCTTTACAAGTAAGTCCTACACTTCTAAGGGAATTTTTGATCTTGTGCACACTGATCTTTGTGGTACTATGAAAGTTCAAAGTTATTATGGTGATAAATATTTCATATTATTTGTGGATGATTACTTAAGGATGATGTCAGTTATGTTTTCAAAAGAAAAATCAGAAGCTTTTCAAATGTTTAAACGGTATAAGGAAAGAGTTGAAAATGAAATAGAAAGACAATTGAAATATCTTAGATCAGACAGAGGAGGAGAGTTCACATCTGATGAGTTCAACTTATACTGCAATGATCATGGTATAAAAAGACAAGTCTCTGCACCAAGAACTCCACAACAAAATGGGATAGCTGAGAGAAGAAACAGATCTATTGTGGATTGTGCCAAAACCTTGATGATTGAAAAGAAAGTGTCACAAACATTTTGGAGAGAAGCAATAAGCACAATAGTTTACACTCTGAACCGAGTACAACTGAAGAAAGGAACTTTGAAGACACCATATGAGATCTGGTATGACAAGAAACCTAATGTAAGTTACTTCAAAATCTTTGGAAGTAGATGCCATGTACACAAAGATGATAGAAATGAAAAGTTTGATCAGAAAAGTGAAGAAGGAACATTTCTTGGTTATTCTTCTAGAAGTAAAGCATTTAAATGTCTAATCAAATCATCTAACAAAATAGTAGAAAGTGAAAATGTGAAAATTGATGAATTTGCAGAAAGAAATGATGAAGGAAACTCCAAAGAACCAGAAGATTATGATGAATTTGTCTATGTTCAACCGACAAGTCTTACCGAGAGAAATGCAGAAGGAAATGAAGAGAATATCCAGTTACCGAGTGATGAAGAAGATCATATAGAGCCTACCGAGCCTGTATTAACCAAGTATGTCAGAAGACATCATGCACCAAGTCAAATTATAGGAGATAAAGATGATCCAGTGATGACAAGGAACAAACTGAGACAAAACACATCTCTGATATCTGAATTTGAACCGAGAATAGTGAAAGAGGCATTTAACAGTGAAGATTGGATAAATTCTATGACAGAAGAGATTGATCAAATCAAGAAAAATGACACATGGACATTGGTCCCAAGACCGAAGGACAAAAATGTAATCGGTACAAAGTGGATTTTCAGAAACAAGCTGAATGAAAAAGGTGAGGTCATTCAAAATAAAGCAAGACTAGTTTGCAAAGGTTATGCCCAAGAAGAAGGAATTGATTATGGTGAGACTTTTGCACCTGTGGCAAGACTTGAAGGAGTAAGAACATTGTTGGCATATGTTGCTTACAAGAATTTCAAGGTATATCAAATGGATGTCAAATCTGCATTTCTGAATGGTATATTAGAAGAAGAAGTTTTTATTGAACAACCTGAAGGATTTGTTGAAGACAAGAATAAAGATCAGGTATGTAAATTGAACAAAGCATTATATGGTTTGAAACAAGCACCTAGAGCATGGTATGAAAGATTGCACTCTTATTTAATCCAGATTGGTTTTATAAGAACAAATGAAAACAAAAATATGTACATGAACAATGATGAAAATGGAATACTAATCTTAGCCATATTTGTTGATGATATTATATTTTATGGAAATGACTCTCTATGCAAGAAAATTGGAAATGAAATGAGCAAAGAATTTGAGATGTCATTAATAGGTGAGATAAAGTATTTTATAGGTTTACAAATACTACAAATGAAAAATGAGATTTTCATTACTCAATCCAAGTACATAAAGGAAATCTTGAAGAAATTTGGAATGGAGGATTCAAAACTAGTAAGTACTCCTATGACTACCAACTGCAAAAAATCAAAGAATGATGAATCTGCATCTGTTGATGAGACACTTTACTGATCCATGATTGGGAAGCTACAATATGTTGTTCACAGTAGGCTAGACATAGCACATGTAGTAGGTATAGTTGCAAGATTCTCTATAGATCCCAAGGAAACACACATGATAATAATCAAGAGAATTTTCACATACTTAAAAGGCACTGAAGATTATGGCTTAGTATATCAGAAAGGAAATGACTTTGATTTAAAAGTTTATACTGATGTTGATTGGGCAGGCAACATTGATGACAGGAAAAGCACAAGTGGAGGAACTTTCCTTTTAGGAGAAAGACTAGTGAGTTGGCTTAGCAAGAAACAAGGATGTGTTTCACAGTCAACAACAGAAGTTGAATATGTTGCTGCAGCATTGAATTGTACCAACATAGCATGGATCAAACAACTATTGGAATGTATAAATGAGAAAGTTACCGAGCCAGTAACTATATTCTGTGACAATACTAGTGCCATTAACATTTCTAAGAATCTTGTTATGCACTCTAAGATAAAGCACATCTCTATCAAATATCATTATCTTAGAGAAGAAGCTCAAGAGAAGAAAGTGGTATTGGAGTATGTTAGCACAAAGGAATAAATAGTAGATATCTTCACCAAGCCACTGCCAAGGGACACTTTTGAGTATCTCAGAAGTAAGTTAGGGGTCCTACCCCTATCTTCTACTCACTGACCGAGTTCGGTGAAAGCATCAATTTGATGAATCTACAAAATATTATGTGTGGATTGATGCTTATTTATACACTTTAGGATGTTTTCTAAAGGTGTGCAAGAAACATATATAGGGAACAGGAATTGAAGACAAAATGCTCTGACTGAGACTAAGTTGACACATAACAGCAGGAAATCACTTCATACAGGAAGAAATTATGTTTTAATTCTTTACTTTTTGGCATTGTTGTCAAAGTGGGAGAAGACTGAAGAAAAGGGGAGAAGACTAATGTATGGGGGAGAAGACTGATGATAGGGAGAGCATTTCAGCATTTCAAAATCTCACAGCAATCTGAATCTATTAGGTCAAATCAATTGGTTTTGCCATCAATGCCAAAGGGGGAGATTATTGAGATTATAACAGACAAAGGGAGATTGTTGGCATTTCAATAAGGATATTGAGAAGGTTGTTGATGATTATGGATATAACTGATTAAGGATGTTTACTATCTTAATATTATTATTTTGTTATTGATGTCAATAAATTGATTTTCTAATTCAGTATGATGTTGACATATCTTAAGAAGTATGATTTGATGAGTATAAAGTTGTCGGTAAAAGACACAAAAAGAATGTGATGAATAAGGGGAGGAATAAGTTATTCAATGGGCAACTATTACCGAGTTAGACAATGATGAGATCATGATATTTAGATTGTTTTGATATCCTACATATGTTGTTGATTGTAAGGTTAATACTATACTATGTTACCAAGCAAAGAACCTAGTCGGTAAACCCTAAGGTTATCGCTATCGGTTAATGAAGGGAGAATGTCTACCGAGTTGTAACCGAGTAATAACATAATGCATTGAATGAATAAAAGCATTATTTAATGAAGGAAGTTGATGAGCTGGTTATGATTAAATGATTGGTATGTCATGCATGAAGTTTGTTAAAGAATCTATGGTAGGAAGATCTATAGCTCAGATTGAACTGCAATACCCTAGCACAAGTTCCAAGAAATGTATGCAAGTTCCAAGGTGGGGTAAAATGTTTTCAGATCGAAAGATACATTGAACTTGGTCAAGTTTGAAGATCTGATGGCTATGATTGATCATGGGATATGTGATCAAGGAGATTAAGCGGTTGGCAAATTGTTTATAAATAAGGAACTGTTGATAAACAATGTATGCGGGCAAGTGTATGCACAGGGATGCTACATAGTGATTATCGAGCATAGAAGCTTGAAGAATTGTTTGAATAATAGAGTATAGAGCCCAACAGATGGACAAGATAAGTCCTATGATTAGATTGTAATGAGTAAATAAGAATCTGCTTTAGCATTTTAGATGTGAAGTTGCAGATAGATTTTTATTTTGTAAAGTGACAGAAAATCTCTTAACCGAGTGGACTTAACAGTCTTATTTGTAAAATCCTCTAGCAAGGTGACATTTTGATTGAGTGTTTGAAATCCTTTAACAAGGTCACTTCTAACAAGGTGAAGATCCTAATAGATCTGAGGGAAATCCCTTAACCGGGTCATATCTAGCAATGTGTTTGTAATATTTAACAGGATTTGCTTTTAACCGAGCATACTCTAGAAGAGTATATTTCTTAGTGGGTCCGAAATCCTACAGTGGTTTTTCCCTATTTGGGTTTCCACGTTAAATCTAGTGTTATGAGTATTATGATGTTTATATGCTTTTGAGTTTGCATATTTAGCAGTTTTGGTTATATTGCTGAAGTATATGTTACCGAGGTTGAATTTGTTGTTTTTATGGAAGATTAAGTTTGTATGATTCACCCCCCCTCTCATCTTGTTAGCTTGGCATCTGTACTTAACATTAAGCATCAGAACTATCAGTTCCATGGTCTCTGAGTTATACGAAACCAAAGTTTGACCATTTTTTCCACTTTGAGTGCTCAAGGGAAAGCATCACTATGAGGTGGCTCAGAATGATCAGACATCTTGGGGAGTGAGACAAGGGCACACCTAGCATAAACCTTACCACCCAGATGGGCTCGCACTGATGGTTTGTTCCCATGACAAGCAGAACGAAAGATGCACTATTTTTCCACCTCTCACTAACAATTTTTGATGTGACAAAAAAATCTCACCACAAGAAAATGGAATCAAGTTCTTCGAAACCGAGAGAGAATTTTTTATGCAGTGACAACATGAACCCGTAGGTTCAAATGACTTGTCCATAAGTGCCACGGTCTCCAAGTTACGCGACATCAAAGTTTGGTCATTTTTTCCACTTTGAGTGCTCAAGGGAAAGCATCGCTACAAGGTGGCTCGAAATTATCAGATGTTTTGGGGAGAAAGACAAGGGCACACATAGCATTAACCTAGCCACCCAAATGCACTCGCGCTGACGGTTAATTCCCACGATGAGGAGAACAAAAGATACACTATTTTGCCACCTCTCACTAACGGTTTTTGATGCGACAGAAAAAATATTACCACAAGAAAATGGAATTGACTTGTCTAAAACCAAGAGAGGAATTTTTAGGCAGTGACAACACAAACCCATAGGTTCAAACATATCATCCGTAAGTGCTACGGTCTTTGAGTTCCACAACATAAAAGTTTGACTATTTTTTCCACTTTGAGTGCTCAAGGGAAAACGTTGCTACGAGGTGGGTTAGAATGATCAGACATATTGGGGAGTGAGACAAGGGAACACCTAGCGTAAACCTGGCCACCCAGATGCACTCGTATTGATGGTTTGTTCCCATGATATGAAGAACGAAAGATGAACTAATTTGCCACCTCTCACTGATGGTTTTTGACGGTTTTTGATGCGATTGAAAAAATCTCGCCACAAGAAAATGGAATCGAGTTATTTGAAAATGGGAGAGGATTTTTTAGGTAGTGATAACATGACCTTGTAGGTTCAAATGAATCATCCATAAGTTCCACAGTCTTTGAGTTACGTGATGTCAAATTTTGACTATTTTTTTCACTTTGAGTGCTCAAGGGAAAACGTCGCTACGAGGTGGTTCAGAATAATTGGATGTCTTGGGGACTGAGAAAAGGGAATACCTACCATAAACCTAACCACCTAGATGTGCTCGCACTGACGGTTCATTCCCATGATGAGCACAATGAAAGATGTACTATTTTGCCACCTCTCACTGACGGTTTTTTATGCAATAGAAAAAATCTCACCACAAGAAAATGAAATCAAGTTGTCCAAAACTAAGAGAGGATCTTTTAGGCAAAGACAACATGACCCTGTAGGTTTGAACAACTCATCCATAAGTTTCATGGTTCAGAATGATCAGACGTCTAAGGGATGGAGACAAGGGAACACCTAATTTAAACTTAGCCACCCAAACGAACTCGCACTGATAGTTTATTCCCATGATGAGCAGAAAGAAAGATGCACTATTTTGCCACCTCTCATTGACAGTATTTGATAGTTTTTATGCGACCGAAAAAATATCACCACAAGAAAATGGAGTTGAGTTGTCTGAAACTGAGAGAGGTATTTTTAGGAAGAAATAACATGACTCTTTAGATTCAAACAGATCATCCATAAGTGCCACGGTCTCCGAGTTATGCGACATCAAATTTTGACCATTTTTTTCGCTTTGAGCGCTCAAGGGAAAATGTCACTATGAGGTGGCTCAAAATAATCATACATCTTAGGGAGTTAGAAAAGGGCACACCTAGCATAAAACTGGCCACCTAGATGCGCTCGCAGTGATGGTTCACTCCCATGACTAGCAGAACAAAAGATGCACTATTTTGTCACCTCTCACTAACGGTTTTTTATGTAACAAAAAAAATCTCACCACAAGAAAATAAAATCAAGTTGTCTAAAATCAAGAGAGGATTTTTTAGGAAGAGACAACATGACCCCATAGGTTCAAATAGATTGTCCATAAGTGCCACGGTCTCCATGTTATGCATCGTCAAAGTTTGACCGTTTTTCCACTAGTTTGAGCACTAAAGGGAAAGCATCGCTACGAGGTGGCTCAGAATGATAGGATATCTTGGGGAGAGAGACAAGGGTACACCTACCATAAACTCAGCCACTCAGATGTGCTCATGCATACAATTCATTCCCACAATGAGTAGAATGAAAGATGCACTATTTTGCCACCTCTCACTGACAGTTTTTTACGAAAGACGAGATAATTGGTTTGATTTGATGTTAAAATAATTTCTTCAACTCTTATTATATAGGTGAGTTAGATGAATAGGTGTTTCTCTTACCCTAAGGTAGACATGTTAAGGAATAAAATTTAAATGAAAACCTTACCTAAGCCAACTCATCCTTAGATAAATTTCAAATCTGCTTTGTGCGCTCAAATCCTATCTTAATTGATTCTTGAAATGATGAACTTCACTCCAATCTCTTCATGCACGAATGACTCAAAGCAAATTCACTCAATCAAAATACACAATATCGGCATTATCGGTGTTCGTACTTGGGTACGTGAGCATACACAATATGAGAAATATATAGTTTAAAAGTATACACCATGTGAGTTACATGTAATGAGCAAATTAAATTAGATTTCAAGACATATACACAATTAACAAGTTTGGTCACATTTCAATAGCAAATAACTAAGTTTCAAGAATATCAAGTTTCATATATATCAATGAACAAATTGGATCGAATATCAAGTTTCATATATATCAATGAACAAATTGGATCAAATATCAAGTTTCATATATATCAAAATGAACAATAATCGTGTACATATAAAAAAATGGCATAGATTCCAAATCAATAATAGTTACAAAAATGTGGCATGTGCCATGTCTGTCAAAGTCGATATATACATATACAAATGTCGAATATATAAAAAAATTGGTCCTTCAATGAGCACAACTATAACTATATGTCTCCATTGGCATCTATGGCTATGGCAGATCATCAAAATTGAACCTCTTTGAAGCAGTACGTGGCTCTGCAAGTGGCTACAAAAGGACAATTCAAATGTCGAATCAGATATATTTTCTCAATATAACATCAAAATAACTAAATACTGAACTCTAAATTATTTTGAAGTTGAAATGTTGATTACCTCATCTCTGTCTTCTACAATTGGGTGATGTCGAGGATCTATGGGATGTCCTGAAGGGGGTTGTAACTAGTAAAACAACATTAATACAAGTTAATAACATATATGTCAAATAACACATAATAACTAAAAAATTAATAGACTAAAAAACTAAAGCATACCGGAGCCTCAGATGGATGTGTTGTGGTCATAGGAGGCAAAGTCATAGATGAATCAGTTACGATCATTTCCTATATCCATGGTAAGTGATCCAAAAGGGGTTAACTAGAGGGTTTCAACTCCGTTGTGCACATAGTGAAAAGGAGTTGATCTAAGACAAACATACCTTTTCCCTTGGCCATGTTGGATCCCATATTATACGTATAGGACTTCTAATGAAATGGAATGGTAGAATAGCAGTAGGAAGTTTGGAAGGGGGTTGTAATAGATTAAAGACAATTATACAAGTTAAAAACCCAAATTTGTTGACAAACTAGATAGAAAAAATATTTTTAACATATGTAGAACAAATGTGCTGGCAATTGACACTCTATTGGTTGGTTTCACTATGTTGCCATTGATGGAAACATGATTTTGGGTTCCGGCTTCATATGGTGTATCGGAAGGCACTTCACAGACTCTACACCGGCACTGGCAAGATGGAAGATTTATTTGGTCACCGACAATGCAGACCAACATGGTATAGTAAAGGTCATTGGTACTGGAGGCCGACACATCTTGGATCTAGCATCAAAAACTTGTTTTAATGTTTATTCGCTTATGTTATATGGCCGACATGTAATATGATATTGTATATATCCTTGTAACTTGACTTAAGGCATAAATTTGTATAGGGTATATAGGGAAGATTGATTAGATCATTTTGTAATATGGTGAGAATGATAGGATGGATATATGAATGTAATGTAATGCAAAATATACAAAGAGATTATGTAAGTGAGGAATTTATTGTAAGGGTTATTCCGGTATAGAGGTTTAGGGTTTTAACCAGAACAGACAAAGCTTAAACCGGAACTGTATTTTGGCATAGGAGATGCTATTTTAGCAGCCCACTATTCTCTAGATTGTTTTCTAGATTTTTTTGTTGTCAATGAGGCTCCTATTGTGATTCAGTAGTGTGCTCTAGGTTGTAAGCCTTCCTGCAAGTGCAGGCCCATCATATATTGTAATGTCTCTTTATATGGCCAATGAATTGATATTGTGGGTCACAAATCCCACCATGGTTTTTCCTCATTGAGGTTTTCCACGTATAAATCTGTGTTATGATTCTCATTTATGTGTTTGGCTTATTGGTTGCATTACTTTATTCAATTTTGTTTATACTAGTATATTGGTTGGTGTATGAATGCCTTGTTAAGGTTAAAATCTACTATTCTGGTATAACACTGATTCACTCCCCCCTCTTAGTGTTATTGGTTTCCAACAATTGGTATTAGAGCCTTGTGCCTCAGAGGAAGTTTAACAACTTGAGGAAAATCCTGGAACTGGAATCATTGAATATGGCTTTGGAGAAGCAGCTTGAGATGGCACTTGAAGATTATGATGCTAAAAGATTGAAGAGCTTAAAGATACAAGATGAGTTGAATTCTTCTAAAGAATTTATTCTTGTCCTACAACAGAGACTTTCATATATTCAAGCTATGAGGAAGGAACTTTTGCAAAAAGAGGATGATGAAGAGAAAAATGCACTTAAGGAACAATGTCAGAAATTGAGTCAAGAAAACATGGTTATGAAGAATGAAATGAAGACTGTGACTATGAGGATGTCTAACGAGATTGAGGACAAAAAGAAAAAGGAATAAAATCTTGTTGTATCCCTGAAGAACAAATTTGAAGAATGTGATAGGTTGACTCATGAAAAAGAGATATTGAGGACTAATTTGGTACAATCCCAGAGAAATAAGAAAGAGCTTGAGATAAAAATGATGATATTAAGAGATGATTTAATTGTTACAAGTGAGTACAAAGAAAAATTCAAGATCAGCTTAGCACAGCTTGATGAGTTAGTGAAGAGACAGAGGCATACTGGAGATTCCAGTGGACTTGGATTTGAGCAAGGACAGAGTTTCGATATTGCTAATGATGATAAAAACCATAAGGAAATTCAATGCTTACAAATTCAATGGTAGATGTTTTGTTTGCAATAGATTTGGTCACATGGCTAGGCAATGTAGAAATAGAGAAAATCAGAACCCTAATTCTACTCCCGGTAAATGTTCTAAATGCAATAAGTTTGGTCATAAGATGGAAGATTGCAGAAAGAATGTAAAATGCTATGCTTGTGGAAAATTTGGACATATGGCTAATCAGTGCAGGTCAAGCAATTTCATAGGTTTTAGCAAGGCAACTCAGAAGAATAATGTTACATGTTATGCATGCAATAAAATTGGACATATTGCTAAGTTCTGTAGAAGCATAAATCAACCGATTAGCAATGGAGGATCAAATAAAAAAGGAAAAGATAAGGTTAATGAAATCTAGAAAGATCATACTCAGAGATGGGTGAGGAAGACTGAAGATCAATCATCATATGGGAATGTCTCAGTTACCTATCCAGTAGAAGAGGTTTCTCCTGCACCGACGGTGAGCTTATCCGATAACTAAGGTGGATGCCTTAGGGGTAGGCAAAATTTCATGGAAGATGATGCATATGCCCCTGAAGGAGATTCTGGAAGATGTTCCAGATATTAGAAAGGATTATCCGACATTGATATGTTCAGAGTGAGGTCTGGTATCTTTCACCAACAGTCTTTTATGTCAACAGAAGATTAGAGTTTTCTCTCGATGGATAAATGGGCGATCACACTTCATTGCTAATCACTCGACATTCATAGCGATTTAGAGCGACTTAGTGCAATCAAAGGTGATTTAGAAGAATTCATAAGTCTTCTTGAGCGACCACACCAGCGTCTAGAAGGATTTGTTGGAGGTTATCACTGGCAACGTTCAAAGGTATTTTTCTTGAATCATGGAAGCAGAATCATCTTCAGTTCCTATTTTTGTTGCAAATCCAATTGTATTAGAGGTTAAGGAATGATCCAGGCCAATCTTCAAATAGTATCCACATGTGGCTATGAAGGAAGATTCGGTTGGAGAGTTTTCTTGCATTCCAGAGGGAGTGACATATGTGGAAGATGTTAAGGCCTATATTCATTGTCATATAGAGGACTTAGGCAATTTGAATGTCAAAGGGATGTACATGGATGAACTCATGGGATAATCTGCTAAGATCAAACCGACATATCAACACATCGAAGATCTAGGGTTTACTGATATTCTAGATGTTCCAGAGTTTGAGGATGAAATAATCAAATATGTACTAAGAAGAATACATGGGGAATTCATATGGTTGGACAAGCCCTATAAAATTACTAAGGAAGCCATCCGGGAAATTACTGGCTCGTCATCAATAGGGCAACATCTAGATAAGAAAGTATCAAATGACTTCGCAAGGAAGATCACTAGAGCCACATCAGACAAGAGATCGATGAAGGTGAGCACTATCATCAACATCGACATCAAGTTTGGCAGCATGGTCATAGGCTACAAGGTAACTCAGTCTAATCGACTAAATTCAGTTTCAAGTTCAAGTATTTTGGCCGCATATAAGATGATGAGGGATAATATCAAGTTAGATCTTTGTGGATAGAGGCTTGAGGAGTTATTGATCAACTTAGGGAAGATTAAAGGTGAGAATAAGGGAACCTTTTGGTATGGAAACTTGTTAGTCTTCTTAATGCTATACTTTTTGAATGATGCTCCCGATTCTAGTAGGAAGCAATGGGCTTTTGACATCCCAGTAGGCAGGCATCTTAAGCAATCAATTTCTGCATTGGGAAGTCTTAGAGATGATAAGGTATGGGGTTACTTTAAAGCTTTTCATAAATCTATGAGGTCTAGAACAAGAGTACCTGAGCATATAGTAAAGAAATACTCCACCGACATATGTTTCATGGTCAAAAAGGATGAGACCCTCATGGAGGTAGTCAAGCCCCAAAAGATTTGGATAGTAGAAATGGGCTATGAGGTAGATGCATTAATTCTTGATGCATATGCAAAAATTCTACTTGATGCAGAAATAGATGAAGCAAAAAACCTTGTGGAACAATAGAACAAAAGACTCTTGAGGTTAAAACTAAGTTCAACCAAAAGAAAAGGGAAAAACAAGAAGGTAGGGAGAGAAAGTTTGTACAAGAAGTCTCAAAGGACATTAAGGCACTTATTGATGTTGTCCCAGAGAAAGGGAGAAAGAGGAAGGATCCGATAGTTCACATTGAACTTGTATCTGCATATTCTAAATCTAAAGATGGCACACTATTAGCTTTCAAAAGAGTTGTGAGGAAGAAATCGAAAGAACCTAAAGTGGAAGCAAAGAAACAACCTATTAGGAAGGTCATCATCAAGTTATCGGCACAAAAGAAAGCACCTAAGGCCACATCAACAACTGCATCTGGTACTACCAGGAGGAGGAAGAAGAGTAACATTGACTTGGCCCTTGAGATTGGTAATGTAACAATTATTCTACCCAAGTCTTATGCTGAAATTGTTGATGAAATCACTAAGGATGGAATATTGAAAAATGTTGAGTTTTTTTTATGATACATTATAAGTTGATGAATAGAGAGAGGTAGAGGAAGCAGTGCTTCTATATTTGGATATCTATAAGAAAGCATTAATAGAAATAGAAAATTAAATACCAATAGAGTTATATAACATGTTGGATGCTAGAAGGTTATTTGCAATGCAAGAAGACAAATACATTAAGATGCAAAAACTTTTAGCTATCTATATTACAATAACTCCAGATGAAATGGAAAAGACAATTGAGGTTGCTGATAGGAAGGTATTAAATAACAAACATAGAATAACTATCCTAATGTTAGGGAGAATGAATGAGGTGATAAAGGAAACACAAAAGGCTTGGATCAAATTTTTGGGAGAGCACAGAGGATTTTTCACTTCACTGGAGACAAAAACTTAGACTATAGATACACCAGTTGAAGGGAAAGGTAAAGGGATCATGGGTACTCCACCCTCAGTTTTGAAGAATATCAAGATAGTGGAAATTGAACCACTAGTAAATGTACATAAAAACACAGAAACACCAGTTAATGTTGAGAACATTGTACATGATACTAACATTGAGGACAATTGTCCTCTGGATACTAATGTATAGGTTGAGGATATTGTTCCTAGAGAGGAACTGGTAGTAGCATAGACTGCACCAAGTGGCAAAGGCACCAGTGCAAGTGAGGAGGTATTAATGGATAAATCATTAGAGAAAACAAGTGAATCTGGTAGGGAACTAGTTGCTGGCACATCATTATTGACAATTGACACTTCTCTAGTTGAAAAGAAAACCATCACTCCAATGAGTCTCACAGATCTAATGATGATGGTTGCTTAGAAATTGATGGAGGAAACCACAGACAAAGAGATAATAGATCAATCAATAACAATTTTGTACAAAATGGTCTCAAAATGTAAGATTGGGAATGAAGCGAGCCCTTCCAACAAGCTTAAGGTAAGAACAAAGCACATCTCTAAAGATTTTCAATCATTACAATAGATCTCAAACCGACATGCACTTGAAAAATTCACTTTGGCTAAGAGAGCCGCTTTTGATTAGATCATTGATAGAGAGAAGAAAAATATTGAGGAGAAGCTAATTTTGATAGAAAAATATTTGAAACAATGTACTAATATATAAAGGGTATGTTGCAATACTGAGATACTGACAACAAATGTAGATAAAAAGATAAAAGAGATATAGGAGAAAATTGCTAATATTGCTAACTCTTTTGATGGACTAATTTCACTGACAACATCTATTGATGGACAAATTTTGACTTTGGAGAACCAATTTTTTTCTCTTGAAAAGGAAAGAGATAAGATCATTCGGAGAGCCAAAAGTCTCAGAGGTTTGGCGAGTCCAAGATTAGATTCACTTGGTGTACATAAGAATAAATGCTTGGATATGCTAGGAAATCCCACACTGCGAGAAGTCACTGAGAAATAATCACTTGTATATTTACCGAGTGGACTTGTATCTATCTCCGACACATTCAAACTCGGCTGGGATACTTATATGGAGTTACTTGAGAAAGCTTACTTGAAAATTTTTGAAATTGGTCAAGCTCTAGTAAGACATTTTTGGAGGTATTCAGTGTACAGTTATTATTCTTTGACATTCTTTTTACAAATTTTGGGTATTGATGTCAAAGGGGGAGTAGTATGTGTCACACTTTTATAAAGGAAATGACCAATGCTGATTCAACTTTTTAAATTAAATCAATAGAAAGTGAAATATATGTTTTGAATTTTGAAATGATGTAAACTAGTAAAAGTTATATTCTTTTGTCTATTTAATGTTTGTAATTTTAACAAAAAATTAAAAAATTATTTGAATGTAGTTTACTATAAAGTAAACACTATAATTTATTTGCTGATAAAATGCTGAAATTGAAGTTACACAAGCCACCACACTATATTTAGTAAATTTTACCAATTTTTCCTTAATTTTGTTTGTGTATATTGATAACTTGAAACTTTAGTGCATGGATATATCTTTTACTAATTTTAATAAATATATATTTTTTAATAAATTTGAAAAGTTGTATGTGCTGAAATATAACTCTTTCCAATTCCCACCACCTTTTTTCTTAATTATTTATCTAAATTAGAAAAGAATTATATCAACTTGACATATATTCTTTTCTCTAATGCATCATATTTTTTTCAAATTTTTAAAATAAATTTTAGTATTTTTCCTTGGCAAGACAATCAACTTTATATTTTAGTGCTGATGACCTACTTTCAATAAAAATAAAATATTAAATATAAAAAACTAACTAAAATATTAAAAGATATATATTTTGGAAAATTCACTTATAGATCTATAAAAAGATATTTTTACATTTTAAAAAAATATTATTTATAAGAGTAGGAGTTATTGAAACATCAAGTTTTTTTAATTTTAATTTTTTTTGGTAATTGGACCCAAAGTGGTATAAAATATACATTTAGTAGACACTTATAATTGGAAAAGTTATGGCCCATATATAACTTAGCCATAATGAATCTATATAAACCTTATGTTTGACTAAAAATAATTTTTAGTTATAATTACTTAAATTCACTGGTGATGATAAGTTGGCCTGAAACGTGACATAGATTTATGCTTTTACACATGTGAAAAAGAATGCAAAAAGAATAAAGAGTTTCATACATTAGGGGGAGTTACAAAGATTTTGGAGTATTGGAGTGCTTTGCATATTCAGCTCAAGGGGAGCAGGTTAGGATGAAACCGATAGTTGAAACCATGACCATTTTTCACATGAGTGTTGCCATTAATGCCAAATGGGGAGATTGATGGAAATTAACACTCTATTGGTTGATTTCACTAAGTAGTCATTTATGGCAACATGATTTTAGGTTTTGACTTCATATGATGTACTGGCAGGAACTTCATAGACTCTACACTGGCTCCGACAGGATAGAAGATTTATTTGGTCATAGGAAATGTAGGCCAACATGGTATAGTAAAGGTCATTGGTATTGGAGGCCAACACATCTTGGATCCGACATCAGCAACTTGTATTAATGTTTATTCGTTTATGTTATATGGCCAACATGTAATATGATATAATTGTATATATCCTTGTAAACCGACTTAAGGCATAAATTTGTATAGGGTATATAGGGTAGATTGATTAGATCATTTTGTAATATGATGAAAATGATAGGATGGATATATGAATGTAATGTGATACGAAATATATCAGAGAGATTATGTAAGTGAGGAATTTATTGTAAGGGTTATTTGTTAGGATTCCCAAAGATACTAAGAGGGGGGGTGAATCAATATCTAACTAGTTATAAGATTTTCTTAACTTAAAACATGTAAAGCATATCAATACTGTATACCAGTAAACAAAAAGTAATGCAATAAATAGAGATAGCAACAACCACATGAAAAGCACACCATAACACAATTGTTTAACGAGGAAACCCGGTGTGGGAAAAACCTCAGTGGGATTTGTGACCCACAATATTCGCTTACTGGCCAATAAGTGAATATTACTCTTATAATGGGGGCCTGCACATGCAGGAAGGCCAAGTGCCTAGAGCTCACTGCTCAATTACAAAATGGGAAGTCTCACTAACTTACAAAATGGATTATGTAAATCCAATGTCTTTTACTACTTCAAAATACCATCTACTATGCCAGAGCTAGTACCGGTTTTAGCTCTGCTTCATACATAAACCCTTAACCTATAATTCGCATAATAGGTCTGCCTTATTTCGCCTATCTACTTCCTTACAAAAAGTTCAATAATGATCTCATACATATATGAGTCATTTTACAACTTGCCAAGTCACCTTGCAATGATTTTACAATAATTTACAAAATATATTATAAACAAAATTCTTGTCGGCTTGGGTGCTGATATACTTCCTTTCACTGTCGGTGTTCTATGTGCCGGTGTAGAGTCTGTCATTGCTGGTGTTGGTAAATTGTCTCACCAGTGTCATAGGATTGCAAGGTTGCCATCAATGACAAAACCTTAAATCACCTACAATATCTCATTGGAGTGTGCATTTGCCAACAATCTCCCCCTTTGGCATTGATGCCAACACTCATGAGAAAAATCCAAAAATTGTCATCGAAAAAGAATCTATCAGAATTGTCTTACCAAAAAGAATATATGCTCCCCCTGAGTTGATGAGCCATTTGCTGATTATTTTTCTCATTACCACAACTCCCCCTTTGGCATCAATGGCAAAGGTTGTCAAAGTGTCAATTGAGTGTGGTTTCTAGTTTCATCCTTGTAACCATTGGTTACAATCTGAAAAAGGTCTGCCAATATCGGATTTAGGCTCTCAGTGAACCATTTGCTATATTTTAATGTGGCCTTTGTCCTCTAAATTGTACTGGTGAGGTGTTGCATTTGTTGTGCCAGTGTTTTCTGTCCTTGAATTAAAGCCTCAAATATCTCTTTTCTTAAGGAGGCGAGGTAGTCCAATTTTGGACTAAGTCTCCATTTTAGATCTTTTGCCTTTTCTTTTATTCTATCATTTTCTCTTTCCAACTTCAGAAGTTCCTCCTCAAAATTTGTTATTTTCTGCTCAAAAACTGATAATGGTTTAGATGAATTAATGAAATTATCATCTAGTTGATTTATTTCTTCTTGTACCTTGTTGATCTTCTAGTCTATATCTATTGTCAAAAGATTAGTTTTACATGTATCTTTGTAAAAAGTTTTAAATTCTTTTAGTGTACTACATAGCTCCGATAAAAGAGTGTCAAATTGTCTCATGCACTTCTTTATTTCTTCTTCAAAGAATTTGTGTTTTTCATTCTCTAGTTTCTCCTTGAATGCTTCCTCATTTATTTGTTCAACTGTCACAGTGTTGTCAGTAATATACTTAGACAATGTGTCAAGTTGATTCAAAGAATCTTTATTATCTACATTGCACTTGGGTGTTATCATTTTCAAAATTGGAATTGTGTCATCAATTGATTTGTATGCTTGTGAACTACACTCTGTTATCTTCTTGATAGAATCCAAAAGAACTTCTGTCACATTTGTTGGTTTGAATTTTGCATTGGAAGAACTAACAATCTGTATTCCACCAGTGGGAGAAATTTCTTTGTTTGTGGTGACCTCTGGTAGGTCAGTTTGTGTTTGCATTTCTTTAAGAAAAGGCTTGGATTGCTCAGTTGTTGCCGGTGGCACTGTCTCTGCATGAACCTGTTGCTGCGAGGGAGCCTGTTGCTCTACCTGTTTCTCAGTGTTGTCACATGTTGGTTTACCTTCTGTGCTATCTATTGTCGGTGGCTCATTTGCCACATTTTTTTTCCCTATTGAATCCTTATCTACCATAATATTGACTTTCTAAGTGTCAATGTTGATTGTATATAACACCTCAGAATTAGGATTTGTGTCCTCATGTGGTATGTCCATACTCTCACTAGCTAGTTGATTGTCAGTGGTAACTACCGGTGGAGTATCTAGAGGTGGTGGGGATAAGTTATATGTTATTTTTATGTTGGGTGGTCCACCAACCTTACCTTTTCCCTTATCCTTTTGATATACCTTGATGGGTTTAGGGCTTCGATATTCCTCCTGCTTTCCCTTTTCTACAAGGAATATGTCTCATGCATTAGTTGTTTCCTTTGTTACCTCATTCACTTTGCCAACCATAAGTGCTACATGTCAGTGTGCAGTTGAAAATACTGACCGGTTAGCCTAAGAGATCAGTTCATCTATCTCTTTAGGTGAGTTAACAAGATGTACAACAAGTAGTTTTTCAATTTTTATTTTCTTATCAAGCTCAACAATAGCTTGCCTTCTAGCTTCAAGTCTTCTATACAGTTTTGTCGGTATTTCATCAATAACTTGCATAAAAAATTTCTTGTAAATATCAAAGTGTAGTATTACACTATTTTCTACTTTCTCCTTGTCATCAGTTGATAATGAGTCATATAATCTGTTAATGTTTTTCAGCTTTCCATCCTCTATTATTTCATTGAGAAGTTTGTCAATTGGAGCAATGGTTTGTTGAGTCTTCTTCTTAGGGGTTAACTTCTTCTTTGTAGTTAATTTCTTAGCTGGGGGCCTTACTGCCTATTGTTTATGTCTAGTTCTTCTAGGAGAAGGTGAAGATGTCGATGAAGGTTTCCTTTTTCTCTCAACTCTTTTGAATGCAGCTAGTATATCACTTTTTAAAGAAGTTCCAACTGGTGAAAGGTGAGTTTCTAGTTAAGGTGCTTCTAACTCATCTTCAGTAATACCAATTTGTTTAACTACATCTTTCTTAATAGCTTTTGCTAGCCTGGATCATTTTCTAATTGTTGCTTCAACCTTTTTAACATTTTTCTTTGATTGAATTTGTTTTTCAATAGTCTCAGCACTGCCAAATACCTCTTCTTTAGGTTCCTTAGGTGCTTCTAGGAGGGCTTTTGCATATGTTTCTATTATGTGGTCATCAATTTCATACCCCATTTCAGTAACCCAGATGGTTCTTGGGATAACTGCATCCATCCAAATTTCATCCTTCTTTATAACAAAAAAGATTTCATCCTTATACTTGTTCACAATTGCTTGTGACAATCTAACTCTAGTCTTCATCCAGGCCTTCAGTGCCTGAAAATAATCATTTATGTTCTTTTCTCTATTCTCTCCCATGTTCTTTAGTAAATCTGACAACTATTTGCCTATCGGTATATCAAAACCAATATTTCTGTTACTGATACTGGGTACTTGTTTGGTTATGTGTAGCATTAGACAGACAAGTAGGTTTCCAAATATGAATGTTCCCTTTTTGTCTTTCTTTATCTTTCCCAAATTGTCAATTAGTTCATCTTTAAGCCATTCGCACACATCTATTTTTGCATTATCATTAACCATGTCATAGGCACTCTTTATGCATAGGCTAGAGACTGAGTTTAACCTATTTTCATGTGTGGTTTTGTAGCCTAAGATCATACTGATGAATCTGACATTGATATCCATTACATCATTTACCCTTAAGGATCTCTTATCAGATGTTGCACCAGTTAGGTTAATCACTAGGTCATTTGAGACCTTTATTTTATCAGGTCTATTACTGGTGGAAGGTAACCATGTCACAGCCTTTACTGCTTCTTTTGTAATTTTGTGAATTGAGTCCAACCAGAAGAATGCACCATGTACCCTACTTAGTACTATCCTTATAACATCCTTGGGAAAATCTGGGATACTGAGAATTTTAGTGAAACCTAGGGTTTCTGCTATCTTGTGTTCAGGTTTGATATTTCTACATTCATCACAAATTATAGATTTATACATATTCTTAATTTCCTCATCACCTAATTCCTCTATATGAAAATGTATATACATTCTAGGTTCTTCAGCAAAAACTACTCCTTTAGGGATT
This sequence comes from Cryptomeria japonica, assembly GCF_030272615.1. Taxonomy (NCBI): domain Eukaryota; kingdom Viridiplantae; phylum Streptophyta; class Pinopsida; order Cupressales; family Cupressaceae; genus Cryptomeria; species Cryptomeria japonica. The sequence continues at coordinate 527,246,267 of NC_081412.1, read as the reverse complement.
TGGGAAAATGCACCAATTTTATCATCTTTCTTGGCAATCTCAAGAACTAACTGGAATACGGGTCTAGGGCATTTAATAACTTCAAAAATAGTAGGGTTTGCAATGAATTTAGGAACAGATGAAGAAGCCATGGTTATAAATACCTTTATCTACCTTAGGAATGATTGCTTGATGAATTGCTTCACTTCTTTGCTTGGAATGCCTTTGCTCTGGAATTTTCGCGCTCTCGAAGGTTTGAATGCTCGGTGAAATGAAAATGGAATCAAAACACTTGTTTTATAATGTTAATTTTGCCAACCACCACATTTAATGCTTGTCGGTTAAGTAATGACTTAACTTATCTGCCTGTATAGAAGTAATTTCTGTTGGCATATGCACACTTAAATGAGACATTGTAGGTGATTGAAGGTTTTGTCATTGATGGCAACCTTACAATCCTATGGCATCAACAAGGCATTACACTGGCACTAGCAAGATCAGACTCTACACCGGCACTTAGGCCATCGGCACCGGTACCGGCAGAGAAAGGAAGCATACCGACACAGAGGCCGACAAGATTTTTGTTATAATATATTTTGTTTATTATTGTAAAATCTTTAGAAGCTGACTTGGCAACATTGTAAAATGACTCATATATATAAGAGATCATTGTAGGACATTCAAAAAAAAGGTAAGGAAGATATATAGAAGAATGTAATTAGGCAGACCTATTATGAGAAATATAGGTTAAGGGTTTATGTAAGAAGCAGAGCAGAAACCGATACTGGATCTGGCATTATAGATGCTATTATGAAGCAGTACAAGGCACTGGATTTATATAATCCATTTTGTAAGTTAGTGAGACTTCCCATTGAGTAGTGAGCTCTAGGCACTTGGCCTTCCTGCATGTGCAGGCCCCTTTTGTAAGTAATATTCTCTTATTGGCATGTAAGTTAATATTATGGGTCACAAATCCCATCGAGGTTTTTTCCACACCGGGTTTCCTCGTTAAAATATTGTGTTATGGTGTGTTTTTCATGTGGTTGCTTCTAATTCTGTTTATTGCATTATTTCTTGCTTACTGGTACATTGTTATAATATGTTCTACATGTTTTAAGTTAAGAAATTCAACTCACCGGTTAGATACTGATTCACCCGCCCCTCTCAGTATCTATGGGAATCCTAACAATTTCAACTTCTCACCATCAACTGAGGGAATAATAGCATATTTCACATTTGATTGTCAAACCCTCAAAGGAATTTTCTTCAGTTAGATGAAGAGTCTCCTGTCAGTGGAGTGTTACTCTATTATGTCGGTGGAGGAGTATTCCTATCACCATTTAGTTCTGATTTCCCGATCCATTGTTTTGAGAATTCCTGCTTTACCTCTTCAACTTTTTCTTTACCTTTCAAACTAGGACCTTTGTTACTTGTCGGTGATGCCTTACTTCTGCAAAATTTTGCAATATGTCCAATCTTGTTACAAGCATAACAGGTCACATTGTTTTTATGAATAGCCTTCCCATATCCTATGTCGGTTTGTGTTCTACACTAGTTAGATAAGTGTCCAAATCTTCCACAAACATAACATCTTACATTCATTCCACAATTCTCTAAATTATGACCAATTTTGTTGCATTTGGAACATTGACTGGTGGGTGTATTAGTGCTCTGATAGTTTATAGATCTACGCTGATTTGCTCTATGACGATACTTGTTATAGTTAAAGCATTTGCCGTTAAATATATAAACATTAGGTTGTCTTACTGGTTTGCTATGATCCTGTGTGTTTGCAGTACCAGAGCTTTCACCAGTTTCAAAGCCAAGGCCACAAGTGTCACCATTAGGTTTCTGATTCTTTAGCAAGTCACCAAGTTCTTCTAAGCTTTTCTTGAATTTTTCTATGTTGATTTGTAGTAGCCAGTTCTCTTTCCAAGATACCTTTCTGTCTCATTAGTTCATTTGAGTCATTTTGTGCATGCATCGGATCTCTCTTCAACATATCATTTTCATAACTAAGTCTTGTGTTTTCATTTGCAACATCATTCAGTCTTCTAGTCAAGTCTTCTTCATTCTTCTTTCTATCTTCAATTTATTTACAAAATCTCATAGTCATATCCTGCATCTCATTCTTTGATGCCATGTTCTCTTGTTTCAGCTTGTTTATCAGATCACTAAGAGTTTCCTTTTCATCAATTCTCATTTTGCATCTTTTCACAAAGTTCGCTTCTCTTGTTTCTTGCAATGGTAAGATTTTCTTGAAGTGCTTGAATAATATCCTGTGTAGCCTTTAGATCATCTTCAAGTTTGATATTTTTCAACTTTTCTGCATCATAGTTTGAGAGAGCTACTTCTAATTGCTTCATCAAGTTTTTCATCTCTACCGGTATCAAGATCTTCCTCAAGCTATTAGGCTTCTAAAAATAGAGGACCAAGCTCTGATACCAATTGTTAGGATTCCCAAAGATACTGAGAGGGGGGGGTGAATCAGTATCTAACCAGTTATAAGATTTTCTTAACTTAAAACATGTAAAGCATATCAATACTATATACCGATAAACAAAAAGTAATACAATAAACAGAGATAACAACAACCACATGAAAAGTACACCATAACACAGTTGTTTAATGAGGAAACCCGATGTGGGAAAAACCTTGGTGGGATTTGTGACCCACAATATTCGCTTACTGGCCAATAAGTGAATATTTCTCTTACAATGGGAGCCTGCACATGTAGGAAGGCCAAGTGCCTAGAGCTCACTGCTCAATTACAAAATGGGAAGTCTCACTGACTGACAAAATGGATTATGTAAATCCAATGTCTTGTATTGCTTCAAAATAGCATCTACTATGCTAGATCCAGTACCGGTTTTAGCTCTGCTTCATACATAAACCCTTAACCTATAATTCGCATAATAGGTCTGTCTTATTTTGCCTATCTACTTCCTTACAAAAAGTTCTATACTGATCTCATACATATATGAGTCATTTTACAACTTGCCAAGTCAGCTTACAATGATTTTACAATAATTTACAAAATATATTATAAACAAAATTCCTGTCGACATGGGTGCCGGTATACTTCCTTTGACTGCCAGTGTTTTATGTGCCAGTGTAGAGTTTGTCATTGCTGGTGCCGGTAAATTGTCTTTCTGGTGTCATAGGATTGCAAGGTTGCCATCAATGACAAAACCTTCAATCACCTACAATATCTCATTGGAGTGTTCATTTGGCAACATTATTTTGGTATAGAGGTTTAGGGTTTTAACTAGAACAGATAGAGCTTAAATCGGAACTGTATTCTGGCATAGGAGATGCTATCTTAGCAATTCACTATTCTCCGGATTGTTGTCTAGATTTTTTTGTAGTCAATGAGTCTCCTATTGTGATTGAGCAGTGTGCTCTAGGCTGTAAGCCTTCCTACAAGTGTAGATCATATATTGTAATATCTCTTCATACGGCCAGTGAATTGATATTGTGGGTCACAAATCCCACCATGGTTTTTCCTCATTGAGGTTTTCCACGTATAAATATGTGTGTTATGATTCTCATTTATGTGTTTGGCTTATTGGTTGCATTACTTCTTTCAATTCTATTTATACCGGTATACCGGTTGGTGTATGAATGTTTTGTTAAGGTTAAAATCTACTATTCTAGTATAACACTGATTCACCCCCCCTCTCAGTGTTATTGGTTTCCAACAAAATGCACACCGAAGCCTCATAGTTCTCTTGTACCCTTAGGAGGCCTAGTCAAATCTGATGCAGCTATTACCATTTCCTGTATGAAAAATGATAACATACGATATAGACATAAAAGGATTTAGTTATTTTGAACAAGCAAGAATGCAATCCAAAGTAAATATGAAGATATCACCTCTTCCCTCTACTCAACCTCATTGACATCAAGTGCATTCATTAATTTTGTAAACCTCATATGTTTCTATATATAGAACACATAAATTAAGTGCATTTATCAATATCTACATATACATGTTTAATCATAATACATTTCAACAAATGAATTTAAATTGTATTGAATTACCTTTTGTCATTTGGGTGTCCGAGAGGATATCTTTTTCTGCCTCAGAGTGCTAGAGGATGGCTTTCTCACACGAGATATCCTCGAGGTAGGTGGAGTAAACTAACAGAAAAAAATAACATAAGGGAAAAGAGCATGTATTTAATATATCACTTAAGTCAAAAAATATATAAATCTAAATGGTATCGCATAGCTATCTTGGCCAAAGTCAATGGCCGAAAGTGTGATATCATCAAGTTGGGATATCTCAATCCCTAATAAGCCCTATGAAACACCAAGTAATGATACATATAATTAACAAAAGATATTTTGAAATCAATGTATTATTATATTTTTAACAAATTTACAAATCTTTACCTCAGGTGGTGAAACTACTTGTGACCATGGAGTCAACTGAAAAAGTATGTGGTGTACTCCCACCACCCGCTGCACCCTGCAATGCATTTTATTTATATGTCACTTTAAATTATTCTAAAAATAAAAATTCATTTCTTTTTATAAGATTTAGTCACTTAATTGATAGCATGTCATAAATAGAATTAAACACACTTGTATCTGATAGAGAAGGTACAACATACTAATCAGGTCATCGGTGAGGGCCACATCCTCTGCAGTGGAAGCATGGCATCTACTCTTGCAACATGTACATGAATGAGATGTCAAACCATCCTCATTTGCGTTAGTGTCTACACCAAAACATACATCCTAGTAGGTGGAGCACATATGTTGAATGGGCTAGCCCATGCCAAATGATGCATGAGGTGGCGTTGATGAAGGAGATGTCGTTGATGAAGGAGGTGTCGCAGGTGCTGGTACATCCTCTGCTTCGACCAACTGTGTGTCATGTTGAACAATGACACCAATCAATGATGTAGTTGCTTGAAGAGTTTGTAATTCCATAGAATTATTCGAGGATATAGGGATAGTGACATGAACCATCGGTTTAGGAGTTGTATGCCTCCTATGTTGTGGTTGTACCACCCTATGGGCCCCACGTCTATCCTGCATAGAGCCTCTCCCTCTACCCTAAAATTTTTCATATGTCAAAGTAATTCGGCTTCTCGTCAAGGATAAACTCACAATACAACTTTCTCAAAAAATATAGAGGCACCTCCCAGTTACTACAAGGTGGTTGGTAAAAGACCATATACCACCTATCCCAAAAAGCTTCTTTCAGCCTAGCATGAACACACCAATGTATAAGAAGCCAAGTAGTATTTAGTTCTAGGTTGTTACTGGCAATAGGATCGATGAAACGAGCACATATGTCAGCTTTAAGTATGCCCTTTTTTACACTTGATCATATGACAACCCATCCGCATAAAATGTTCGACATCTATGCCTCCATGAACCCCATTTTGTAACCTCCCTAGATACCTCATTTGCACTATTGGCCATTGTTTTTAGCATTCTAGTGAGGGTTGAGTGGTGCTCAAGCCTAGAGGACCTCAACCTATTAACCAATATAAAAATTTGGGCACTATTTTGTGTAAGGCGATTGATGATATCCTCTTGTGTGGCATCTACATGATCTAATGGAGGATGTGGAGGGTTTCAGGGTGGCAGTGGTTGTTGAGGAGTAACATTTTGAGGATTTTGTGGTTGTGGAGCAATATCTTGAGGGTTTTCTTGTTGGCCATGTGCAATGTTTATAGGGTTTGCTTGTGTTGCTTGTGCATGAGGAGGTCTTTGTTGTCTATTTTATTTTTGGGGATTGCTTGAAGAATCTAACATCAAATTAATAAAAAAAAACTTAAATCAATTAAAAAAGCCTACTTCAATTAAAATGCAAACAAAAATAATCAAACCAATCAAATCTTACATATTTGACTGGGTGCCATTGTTGAAAATTGTTGTTGTTCCATGGGTTTCGGCATTGAAAATGGCCAAAACCCATGGGCTACCCCAAAAAATAATGTACGATTTTTGAGGAACTTTTGATTTTTTATTAAAATATAAAATGTTATTAAAAAACAAAATGTTTCTCAAAACCTGTATGGGTTTTGAGGAACCTTTTTTTTTAAATTGTTTTTGGTTAGGCTTGGTGTTACCAAGCCTAGCACATTTTTGAATTTTTAGAACCCGCACGGGTTATGAAAAATTTGGTTTTTTTTGCAATGTGGCCACTTTTGTGTTCACCATCTTGGTGCACTTACCCATGTATAAGAAATCGCAAAAAAATACATTAAGAAATAATAATGATTAGTGCAAGGGCAAGTGTCCCACCAATACTCTTCAAGATTTGAACCACTATATGAGTTACAATAATGGATTAGTACCAATAAACAAAACCTAAAACTCAAATACTAAAGCACACTCATGGTGGAGTAATAGTGGAAATAAATTATAAACTATGTTTAAAAATATAATAAAATTACTATATTTATTTGTTCTGATGACATGATGACATGTAGCTATCAAAATCTGTATGATGTCCAACCCAAAAATAAAACATTTACAAGAAAGAGTAGTATCAAAACCTTGAATGGAGATGAGCTAGCTAAGATAGTGACTGTAGTCACAATCAATCATTTTAAGAATTTCTTAGCCTACCATGTCCTCTCACACATGAGTAAGCTAAGTCATTAATAAGACATATTTGTAGTGTTCATAAAACATTTCCATGATTTTTGGAATCTTTGTTTGAAAGAGTGTTAATATTCTCATTAATAGGTAAGATGTGCTCATGTTTATGTTTATGACTAAGATATTGAAAGAAATTTTTTGTGTCCCTATCCCTATCTTTTATTTAATTGAGGTGAGAAAAAAATAGGTATTTTTCCTTTGTAAATATTTAGTTGGCTTATTTGATACTTAGCATGAGCAACTGCTTTTTACAAATTGGCAATCCTAGGGAAGAGGTCATTATGAATCTTCCTCTTCGAATTTGAAACCTAAAGAGTATTTTTCAATCCATTTCATTTCCCAAGAAACTCTCTTGCCATAATTATAAAGGATGGTAGTGCAATGGTTGAAGGCATGCTCCCACCATGTAGGCCAACAAGAACAACAAGACTTAGCTTTTACATTCTAAGTAGCAAGCATACCATCAGTCATTTTTTTTCTTAAGATTAGAAACATTAAGCTTGAAATTTAAATGTAAAAGAAGATCAAATTATTTCTACCATTAATTTGGAAAAGAAACCACTCAAAAAAATTATCTATGAACATTCCAAAATTTTATAAACGAAATTTTTTTTCCCAAGCCATAGTTAATGCATCCCTTGAGAAATTTGAACTACTTTAGTAAATTTTGTAACATAGATGAAAATGACATAATGCAAGTATAGTTGTAGTTCCAAGGAAATCTATGTCAAGCCATATCTTGAAGTTATGAATTTTGTTAATTGAGGCAATCTAGATGAATTTATATTTAAGGGTTATGACTTTGTAATAAATTTTAAATCAATTCACACAAATATTAGCTTTGATTTTATATATATTAACTCATAGTTTTTTAGCACTGTTTCACAAGAATCTTTTCTTTATTAGCATGACTCTTCTATTTGACATTTTTTGCATCTAAATGATATTAAAAAAAAGTTGATAAGACTTATAAGACTTATTTGAATGATATTAATAAAGCTTCCTTTGAATCATCCATTTGAATACCACAGAGAGGCAAAACATGATGACTTCTTTTTGAGAGGTTATTGAACTCAATATTATACTAATTTAAAAATTTGAGGAAAGTCACTCATCTTGAAAGATCATATATTCCCATATTACTCCAATTCAAATACACATAATCATAAAATTTTATTATTATAGACAATACCATACCTTTAGATGAAAGAGCCTTAACATTCATGAAATGAAGAAAGGTAGGTGTCCAGTAAGCCAATTGGCAGTAAACCCAAATTCTAAAACACTATACATTACTGAAATTTACCGTCCAGTTCTTCTATGTTAAAAAACGTTGCAACAGAGACTGAATTACATGGTAACACTAACACATTTGCTCTCAGTTTATCATTATTACTTATCTCTGCAATTCCTTTATTTCACTGAGATGCAAGTCTCTAAATGAAATAAAGGTAATCCTCGATCAAATACAGTGGGGATCTTGCTGTAATACTTTAATTATGATCAATAAATAAAGCAGGGGGTATAATTGACATTGCTCTAGTAATAGTAATACCCACCATGCCAAGAGTCCCAATAACTTGGAAGATACACATACGTTATATTTGGCCCCGGGTTAGGCTTTGAGGAATCCTCTTTCTTGGCAGGTTCCTTCTTCTCTTCAGCCTTCTTTTCGGCTGGTTTTTTCTCAGGTTCTTTAGAAGGCCCAAAGCTCAATATCTCCGAGCGCCCAAGCTTTCTGAGCTTTTTGGTAATGCTAACTGGATCTGCATCTCCTATAACTGTGATTTTCTGCTCCTTCATATCAACTTGCACAGAGTCAACGCCTGCCACAAGCAAATAGAAATCCATCCTTATAATTAAGGAAGTATTTATAAAAATTTAGGAGTGATTTGAAATTGTTATATAAAATTTTGAGAGATGTGGAGTTAAGGTGTTCAATTATTGGAATATCGTTCTTCTTAACAAATATATTGTGATAAACAAGTCAGTTATTTACATGGGAACTCAGATTTTCATGTAAACAACTGATAAGTTTACCATAAGTGAAAACCCAGTTTCTTAAATAAACAAACCGTACCTTCACCACATGGGCAGAGAATTTTGAGAGACATGAGTTAGGATGCTCATCTACTGAATCATCTTTCCTAACGGACGCATTATGATCAACAAGCCAGTTATTTATGTGGGTGCCCAGGTTTTCGTGTAAACAACTGACAACGTTTATCACAAGTGAAAACCCAGTTTCTCAAATAAACAAATGGTGCCTTCACCACAAGTGCCTAGAATTTTGAGGGATGAAATTAGGTGTTCAACTACTAGATCCTCTTCCGTAACAAACATATTGTGATCAACAAACCAGATATTTATGTGGGAACCCACGTATCCATATAAACAACTGACAATTTTCACCACATGTGAAAACCCAGATTCTCAAATAACAACCGGTGCTTTCACCACAGGAACATAAAATTTTGAGAGACACAAAGATAGGATGCTTAACTACTAGATCTTATTTCCTAAGAACACAGTCTGATGGTCAAATGTACAATCTGATGGCTGCATAGACAAGAGTCATTATGATCAACAAACCAATTATTTATGTGGGCACCGAAGTTTCTATATAACCAATGGACAACTTCCATCACAAGTGAAAAAACAGTTTCGAAAATAAACAACCCATATGTTCACCACAAGAACATATGATTCAGAGAGACACAAAATTAAAATCCTCAACTATTAGATCATCTTCCCTAAAAACATATTTTGATCAAAGAAACTGTTATTTATATAGACACCCAAATTTCCATATAAACAATTGACACAAATGAAAACCCAGTTTCCCAAATAAGCAACCAGTACCTTCACCACAAGTACCGGCAGAAACTGCTACATTTTGGAGCATTTCTGTACAAAATCAATTGAAACTTAATCTGCTGATTTGTAATACTCAATACCTTCAATCCCTGCAACAGTTTCCATGGCCTTCTGCTTACATTTATCACAGTTGAGCTCCACCTTCAACACAATTTTCTGCATTGACAGTGCACAACTTATTTGTAAACCTGGAATAAAAGTTCCAAAACAATCATGTTGTCGGCCTACCTTGGACATGGTTTTCTTCTTCCTCTGGATTATCTGCTTCAGACCTTTTGTTTTTCCTACTCCTCTCTTCTTCCAAGCACAATAGAAAAATTGAGATAAAATAAATCAATATGTAACTGAGTACGTGTGACGAATATTAACAAACATAACTTAGTTTTAGATTGTAGGTATGACTGATGTCATCAGTTCCTTGAATGATGGGGCAGCTGAGGTTACGAGGACGGCCATTCCTTCAATTTTAAATTACTCAGACTATTAAGGGTATTTAAAACTCCTGATTACATTTAAATTATCAGTGGACTCCAAGTTTTCAATGTTGAATTTTTAATTAAGTACTGATAAATTTGTAAAATCTCTACGGCTTTCCAATAGTAATTTGGACAACTGTTGCAGTTATGACATTCTACTTTAAGCTTCCAAACACGTTAAGATCGTAAATTCCAATCATAAAGATGGCCTGCAATATCGTACTATACAGTTATCACCTTAGTTGTATTTGCATGCTCGATATGAATAATGAATGAATGAATGTATGTTGCTCTTTTGATGAACAGTCTTGTACTAAAAAGTTAGAAAGCTATACTTTAAAGCTGGCGGAAGTAGGCCATGCGAAGCACGAGGAGACCCTAGAAATTATCCCTACCACTCTACTTTGTTGTGCAAAAGGCTATGCCTCAAAGTGTGAAGGCCTTATCTATGTAGCCGACAAAATGGGCAAAATTTTTTTAGACACTAGTCAGAGTTTATTTTTGTTGGCTGTCTATGTAGCCGACAAAATGGGGCAAAATTTTTATATTTATGTAGTGTATGAGATCAATTGACAAATTTATCAGATGATCTTCTGTATGCGAAAAAAAGATGAGTGTGGTGTCAGAAATGTCTATTTAGGCAACAAAAGGGTCCTTGACACCCTTGACAAGACAGTTGTTTGTATTTAATAATTAAATTAAAAATCAAAATATAATTATACTAGGATTTTTTAATTTAAATATTAAAACTATTTTGTCAAAACTCTTTTGATGTCTACATAGACAATTATGCGGTCTAATAGTGTATCCACTTGCATTGACCTTATGTGTTATTTGATATTTAAAATTTAGTCTTCTCAATATGGTATCCTTGAAATGCACAAAAAAACAAAACAAACAGTTTATATATAATTTTTAGCATAGTAAATTGTACATCTTTAATTGAGATGTCGAGTTTCACGCTCTCCTAGCACTCATTTTAGTATATCTCATTCTACCATGCATTATAAGACCTTCATATGCATTTAATTAATATTTAATTCAAGAATATGAGTCCTCTCTTAATTCAAATCCCATCACACTCTTATTTAAGCCCTTAATTTTAGGTGTGCCCTTTATCTCTCATTATTTTAATTCATTTTAAGTCCTACCCTATTTCAAATTTCAAAATAACATATCCTTCACTTAAATATTATAATTTTTCACAAAATTTACAGTTTTCAAATCAAGATCCTATAATCTTGTGACCCTAAGTCGGTCTTTTATCAATTCAAAGTTAAAGTCTCATATATTAGCAAGTCATTTTTCTCATTTGTGATATATACACTAATTATGCATATTGGAGATATCATTATGATGTGAAATGTCTACCTTATGTGAAGTTTCAGATCTAAAGACAAATCAACAAGTAGATCAAGTCTTCATTCAAGTTCATTCACCATAATGGAAGCTTTAGGAGATGTGGGAGGATCGTAGGGAATCATCGAATGGTGATTGTCTTGTATCTCTCCCTACGAGGTTGGGATGATTTCATGTTATTCTCATATTTATGTAATTAATCTTCCGATCTAATTTTTATCCTTTTCAAGTTATGTAATTCACGCATTCTTGATTTAGTTTGCAATTTACATTCAATATTATCATTTAGAGTTTTTCTCAAAATTATTTGAGTAGGAACCTAGTTTACATTTATGCACTTTAGCTCATAGAAATCTTAGGCACACTTAAGATTCAAGAGCACACAAATTATTCTAATTCAATATTGGCTATTGATGGAGATGACAATCACCAAAATAGGGGGTTGAACAAGATAAACCCCTATATAGCCACAAAACTGTCCTCTTTATGTTTTGTAGATTCACCCATAGGTCACGAGCATAGACCAAAAATTGAAAACTGCTCAAAATACATAAACAAGTTACTGCTCCAAAGTTTAGTAGAAAACACTTGTACAAGGGCGTTTTGGTGCCCTTGTCCTCGATAAGGGTATTCTAGGCAGCATTGTCCTCTTAGTTCAATCTAATAATTTCTAGATCCCCAGTGCAATGTCTGAGGAACCCAGATCCAAATTTGCGTGCAGAACTTCATAAAAAATACAAGGGCATTCTGGGCAATCTTGTCCATCCAGTTTCAATTCATCTTTTAAGAAGAGGTGCATCTCTAACTCCTCATTTCATTTATGTACATGTTACAATTTTTTTTTCTAGTTTCAAAATTTTTTAGTAATCTAATTGTTCATTTGTTCATGCTTAAGCGCTAGTTACTTTACATTTCAAATCAATAAAATCAACTTTCGCAATAATAAAGCAATAGAAACCCTTAAGTATTGTTTGACTCTCTTTGACAAGAATTAGTCTAGCATATATCCTCCTTTTGTGGTTTCATATTCCAATGTTTAGTTGAAAGAGGGTTTAAATGGTCTTAGTATTTCCTAATCCCCTTTTCAACATCTAAACATTTGGGTGAACCCGACATTCTTGCATTGCATGTTTTTATTTGTATGTTAATTTTTATTTCATTTCAAAATAATAAAAAAGTGTAATGCCCACCAAAATAGCCAGGAAAAAAATAAGTAATCTAACTAACAAATAGAGATAATTTTTGTTTTAAACATCTACTAATGCAACATAATAAAATATCAACACTCCAAATCATATATTGACATCTACAAGAATACTTAGATCATCATGAACATAACCATGTCCATAGCAATATATAACGTGAGAGGAAATAACATCACAACCATTGTCCATTTATTCCAACATATATATACTCATTCCCTAGGGTATCTCAACGTCACTACTTAACAACTTTAATATATAAACACATCTCCAACTATAAGCACACAATATAATAATTTCCTCATCAATTGTTTTCATATTGACCATAAGAATCACTAACATTATACACATATTATATCATATCCTATTATTATTAAGTTCATTTTAAAACACCAAATCCAAATGTTCCTAATTTCCCATTTCTTCACTAACCATCTAGCATCATATCAATCCTATCTAAGACATAAGAAAACCTAATTCATTGCATTTCCTAAATCCATCATACATCCTATCATGATGACATATTCTTAGTCATATGCAAATCTATACATCAAGTACCAACTTAACTCCCCAATAAGAATACTTCAAACAAGATTATTTCATAACTCCATTTCCTACAATAAGAATGCACATAGCTATCCATTTCAAATTTGATTCTCATATAGATCTCAATATCTTTTCTACTTAGTAATCATTCTCATAGCATAAACCATATAATGAATACAATATCTTTTTTATTACAATAATCATAGTCTCTACATCATCATGTCCTAATGCATAGGAATACAAGGTATAAGAGTACATAATCTAACTTTGCATTGGAAAGTCTTCATGATACATTACACTATCTCAATACATACAAATCAACTTCATAACTATTTGCATAATGAAGAATCATAGAATCCATGTCCATGCACACTATCATCCAAAGAAGAACATCCCAATGGAAGAAGGCATCAACCACCCGACTATATAGAACCAATAGGAACCACCCTTGTGCTAGGAGATGACATGGGATTCCAACTCACACTCAGGACCTAGGCTAACATCTATCAACCAAGGAAACTAATCATGATCTCCACAAAGATAACAACCATAGACAATGAATCAAATCGCTCACAAGGCCATTCACAAAACAATAAACTCCTAGAGGCATAATCAACAACAAGGCTCTGAGATCATGGACACATGTAGGGAAAAAGTGTCATTGCACATAGTCATCATGGGAACTTGGGAACCTGTCCCAACATTTGTGATACACATGCGGATCCAACTCAACCTATGATAAATCAAGGGATTTCAACCTACCTAGATCACCAAGGTCTTCTCAACCATTCCGAGATCAACATAATCACCTCAAGGACATGAGTTGAGGCCACCAAAAAAATCATTTCTTATCTTGATTAAATAAATTCCTAATTATCCAAGCCCCCTAATCAATTATTAGGGTCATCACTTGCAATTACAAAATAAAACTTTTCATGTGGTTCCATCAATTCTATACCCCCTCTTAGAGGTCCATTGCTCATGAACTTGGTCCTACACATGCAAGAGCCCACTCTCCCAACCATGGACCATAACCTTAGGGTGAAACATAAACCAAAATAACATCATAGAAAAAACTTGAAGGCTCTCAAGAGTCATAATTATAGTCAAGACATCGCTGACATAGTCTAAAACATAATATGAATCATACATCCAAATGCAAGCAAGAGCCTTCACCAGAACACCATAAAAATGAACCAAATTATAAAAATGAGTTAAAAGGATAATCCAAAACAAATTACAATACTCAATAGTGAGGAAATAACATCCCACTAGAGTTCTCATAAACATTCCTCAATAGAAAGGCATTCTTCCTCTCACTGGAGCAACTCAACATATAAACAATATCCTCAATGGTAAGGCACAAATACTTTTTTCGAAGCATAAAACCAACAAGTAATGATCAATATAAAATTATAAACATCTTTGAGTAACTCAATGCAATCACAAAATTCCTTTGGTAAATGCTCAAAAAATAGACAAATCAATCATAGTAACCAAAAATGACAAAATTTGCACCTTGGAGCAGTTCAACACATCCAAAAACTAAAATGGTGCATTTGGGAGATATTTTGGAATTATCATGACATATTATAGCATTTTTGTGTCATAATTTAGTGTTTTGGTGCCAAATATTAGCATTTTGGGTTCAGAATGCTAAAATGAAGAAAAAGGGGCAAGTAAGGTGTTTATACTGCCCAAAATTGCATAAGGACTCATAAATTGACCAAGGGACACTCCTAGATAGTGCGGAAGGAAGAGATAACATAATGGAAACAATTAAGTGAGAGATTGTGATCATACCAAAAGAATTCATCATCAATCTCTAGCCACAACTGCACTTAGAAGTGCACAGAACTTCACTAGACTTGCACAACAACTTGAGAAGATGAAATAAAGAAAAGAGAGATACAAAACAACAATAAAAGGAATTTTAATTCCCAAACAACATTCAATCCAACTACAAAAAAAGTTAAGACAAGATGGCAAATCACAAAACTCATGAATACAACTCCCGACAAAGCCTTAAATACTTTCAATCTTGCTAATATACACAGAATCTTGAGGAGATACTGAAAACATATAAGGAATTAAAATGAAACCCAAAGTCTCATTTAAACTCAATAAAGATTACAACAAAGAGGAAACAAGGATTCAATAAGGTAAAATGCAGAATATGCTT
This sequence comes from Cryptomeria japonica, assembly GCF_030272615.1. Lineage (NCBI taxonomy): Eukaryota > Viridiplantae > Streptophyta > Pinopsida > Cupressales > Cupressaceae > Cryptomeria > Cryptomeria japonica. Next base: position 527,231,019 of record NC_081412.1, on the reverse strand, counting down.
TTACGACAAAACACCATTTCCAGATTTACTATATTTCACATACATTATCAAATACTCATATATTTTTCCTCAAAACCAAAATGAAATCTATAAACATCAAAATTAATCCCACTAACAATCTTTTTAACAATCACAATGCAAACAATCTTTCCAAATTAAAATGCAGAAAGAATATGAAGCTCCAACCTGGAGATTGCAACCAAGGTAAGAATCAAGTTGGTAAAGAGAAATCCAAAAATCTAGCTACTCCAATCCCAAATCTTCAATGTCAACTTCCAACAATCCAATCCAAAGTTCAATCAAAATCTAAAGCTTCCATCCAAAATTTTTGCAGAGATGCCAACCCTGACAACGCACAGAAAAATTCATTAAATAGAAAATTAAACTCAAACTATAGAAATCCACCGACTAATCAAAAAATTCGATAAAAATATATATTATACCTACCATGCATAATATCGAGGTAAATAATATAAAATAGTTTTATTTACTTACCCCTTAAAATCAACCAATCAGATAAAAGGGTGGGTAACAACTATGTTTTCTCAATTAACCATATAGTATCAAAATGGAATAATAATACTAACAATAATAGACTAGTAATAGATCAACCCAATAGGATACTAAAGTAGGTAATAAATATAATATCCAAGGGATGAATAATGAATCAAATCAAACTATATAAATAAACTTCACAATTGTTAATTAATTAATTAACAATAATTAAATAATAAATCATAATTAAAGAATAAATAGCTAATAAAGAATCAATTAAGAAATAAATCATAAAACCAATTAAATTAAATAAATAAAATAAAATAAACATTAGATCCCAATTAATAAATAATAAATTATCAAATATTATTAATACCTTAATCTAACCACTTAGTAAACTATACAATATAATCAATTATTAATTTAATTAAACAATCATACTCTCAAAACCACATGACAAGGGTCCTAGCGATTGCAATGCCCACAAAACAACTCTAAACATAACTCAAGTGACAAGGCGATAACTTAATCCTAGAGTGTGCGAGGGAAACACATGCCATCTCCAACAACTTGCCATTGGGATAAAGATACACTCAGACCTATGAGATCAGGTGGAGTCGATTTATGTTACCTACAATCCTACAACCACAATTAAATGCAATACAATATGTATACAACACATTTATATAATAAATGATCAGGCAAGTGATAGAGGATCACAACGTCATATTGTACTCACAATGAGTGGTATGAAATCATCCCTATCACAAAGGCACTAAAAGACAATCACAAACATCGTAGCATCCATTCAATCATCAAAATCATAATTTCATCAAAATCCCATAAGCGATATGATCCATCATGAATAATGAACACATATAAATCATCAAATATGGATCCATCATCATATCCAATGCAATCATAAAATAGGGTTAGTGCATAGCATGATACCATCGAATCATCATAAAGTGGACTAAACTAGATTAATATAATCATTTTATGTACAAAAAGACAAGATGAATTAGGGAGGGATGCCACAAAAAGAAAAAAAAAATTATTATTTTCCATGCATTGTCATGTCTTGCATTGTGTGTGCTTAGATTATAATTATATTTTACATGCTTTGTTATATTAGATTACTTCATTTCATTGCAATGGTTAGATTAATAATTTATTTTCATAGATTAAAAAACAAAAACAAAAAAAAATCAATCCTTCTCTTGACAAAGTGATTCAACTATGTCGGATCTCTTTTTACAAGACTTCCAAGCAATTGATGAGCCGTTTTTGGTAGTGACGACTTTGATATTTTAGATGAAGCCCTTGATGAGTTCATTTCTATTAAGTCTTCCTCTATTGGTAAAATGGTGTCTCAACCTTGTATTTACATGAGGTTAATATTTATAGTAAGTTTTCAATTGAGCACGAAATTATCCCCGAAGCTTCTGGTTGTTTAGATAAGAATTTCGGTAAAGTTATGTCACAAGACCACAATTAGTTTTGAAAATATTAAATTTTCTATTTTGGAGGGGTCTAATGAAAGGTTTAAATTTGATTTTGAGGACTTTATAGGCCTCTAAATGACTTGAAAAGTGGGCATAAATAGTGTAAAATTTTATGAGGCAATAGAGCATTTCACAAGCTTTCTGACACTTCAAACGGCTCGTCAATAGGACACACGGTTTTCAAGTTATGGCCTTTGGAAGTTTGTACTCTTGAATAAGAAATATAAAATAAATCGAACACATAAATGAGCTATACAAGGGAGGGACACACATCATAGGGAATCTAGAAGGGAGATAAGGTCGACTACACCTTATTGGGTGGTTTTGGCCTATGGGTTTGTAATACCATTTGATGGTTTCTTGTATTGTATCTCCTATATATGAGGTGCATGAGATAGAGGTTGTGTGTAAGAGTCTTATGTCTATTGAGTTACCCCTGAATCTCTAATTAGTGGTACTTGTGCAAAGAGCTTTCTCTGCAAGTATATTGTAATCTATTTTGATTGTTGAATAATATATTGGGCGTCTTTTGGAGTGTGGAGTTTTTCTCCTAAAAGGGTTTTCCCCACATAAATCACTCTGTTATGGTTTGAATGTTATTATATCTATTTCTATTTTCTTTAACTGGTGTAAAGATCTGTAAATTTTTTTGCATTACCCTCCTCTGAAGATTAGTGTAGGAATTTGTTCCGCTACTTAACTTCCTTACAAGTGGTATCAGAGTTTGATCACCTTTGGTTTCAGATCTTGTTGGTTTTATTTTGAACTAATCCAGATTTGAGTGGGAGCTTGTGAAAAAGACACTTTTTGGTCTTGTTGCAATAATTTTCAAATGGCAAGTTTGTTAGGGAAAATAGAGGTGGAGAAATTTAATGGAACAAATTTTGAGATGTGGAAGCTTAATATGGAAGATCTACTAATAGATCAAGATCTATGGGACGTTGTTGATGTGAATGTCCAAAGGCCCTTAGATCCTACTGTGGTAGCTCAGTATGATGTTATGGACTGAAAAGCCAAGGGTCTGATTAGATTGTGCCTGGAAAACTCTGTTCTGATCAATTTTCACGAAAACAATATTGCAAAGAAACTATGGGATAAGCTTGGTGAAAAGTATCAAGTGAAATCTTTATTAAATCAGATTTTCTTGAGGAAGAAATTATATTCCTTGAAGATGGAAGAGGGTGTATGAGTTGCAAACCACCTAAAAGAATTCAATATATTGGTGGCTCAATTAGTATCTATTGGCATTAAGATGAATGAAGAGGATAAATGCCAGATCTTTCTTTGTTCTTTGCCTGATTCGTGGGATTCTCTTGTTATGGATATCAGCAGTACTTTTGTTATTTTGAAGTCTCAAGATGTGGTGGGTGCCCTAATTCATGAAGAGATGTGAAGGAAGGTATCCCATAATTCAAAGAAATCCCTAACTATTCGTGGAAGACCTAAGGAGAAAGGCAAGAAGAATGAGAAGCGCGATAAGTCCAAATTGAAAGGGAGATCAAAATCTCCTAAAAAGTCCAAAGTGATTTGTTGGAATTATGGTAAACTAGGTCACATCCGTAAGGACTACAAAGAAGAAAATAAGAAGATTGATTCTAATTTTGAGTCCAAGAAGGAAGATGGTGATACATTCATTGCAGTTTTGACGACTGATGTAGGTAATAATGTCTAGTTAATTGACTCAAGTGCATTTTTTCATATGACTGCCAATAGAGATTGGCTTTCTGAATATGAAGAATTTAATGGAGGTAAGGTATACTTAGGTGATGATTCACATTTAGACATTGTTGGTTGAGGTAAAGTTAGAATCAGGTTTTCTGATGGTAGAATAAAAAGGATTAATGGTGTCCTACATATCCTTGGTTTAAAACGAAATTTGTTATCTGGGAACAAACAGATAGATGTAGGTGTGCAAATAGTTTTTGTGAAGCTGGATGTAAGATGATTCAGGGTGCTATGGTAATTGCTAGAGGTGTCAGGTTCGACACTTTGTATAAGCTAGACGCATACACTATTGAGTGTAATAACTTTTATAAAAAGTAAATATGTGGAAGATTTAAGGGTTTCACCTTCAACAGATGGAAATACCTTTTGGATAGCTAAGGGTGCTCTTTCTTCTGAAGAAAAGTTACCTGCAGTGAAGCCTATGTTATGGCACTAGAGGCTTGGCCACATTGGAGAAAAGGGTCTGAGGACCTTGAAAAATAAAAACCTTATTGAAGGTTTGAATGATTGTAATCTTGACTTTGATTTCTATGAGCATTGCATTTTTGGAGAAAAAAAACTGTGTTCAGTTTTACTTGAGTTCTCATAAAACTTGTGGTATTTTGGACCTTATTCATTTTCATGTGTTTGGACCTATAGATGTTCATTCGATTGGAAAATCCGCATTTTATGTTTCATTTATTGATGATTTTATTAGAAGGACATGGGTATATTTTCTAAAGATTAAATTGGAAGTTTTTCAGTCGATTTAAAGAATTTAAAGAAATGGTTGAGTTGTAGACTAGAAAGAAAATTAAAAGTTTGAGGACTGATAATGGCGGTGAATTTTGCTCTAATGATTTTGATAGATTTTGTAAAGCCTGTGGCATTAACAAATAGAAGACAACTCCATATTCTCCACAACAGAATGGAGTTGCAGAAAGAATGAACAAGACTTTGATGGAGAAGGCTAGGAGTATGTTGAGTGGTGCTAGTTTGGAACAAAGATTTTGGGTTGAAGTTGTTGCCACTTCTTTCTACTTGATTAACAAGTCTCCTACATCAACCCTTTTTGATAAGACACCTATGGAAGCATGGTCAGGTCACAAGCCTTCATTGAGACATCTTAGAGTTTTTGGTTGTGAGGCATATGCACATGTGCCAAAGGAGAAGCAGACAAAGTTGGAGAACAAGGTTGTGAAATGTATCTTCATTAGATATAGTTATGGTGTGACTAGATACAAGCTTTGGGACCCTGTTGCACAAAAGGTAATTCATTGTAGAAGTGTTTTTTTTAGAGAAATTAAGTCTCCTTCTATTACATTGTAACCAAAATAGACTAAAAAGAAAGATGTGATTCAATTTCCTTCTACACCTAAAAGAGTTGAATCAAGACCCCTAGATAGGAAAGAAGTTGAGGAGAGCTCGTCTAGCTCTGAATCTTCAAAAGAGGAAGGAGAACCTCCAACTCAGCTTGTTCGAAGGTCTACAAGACATAGACAACCACCTAAAAGGTATTCACCTCATGATTGGAGATGTATTTTTTTCTTTGAATACTAATGTGGATGAACCAAAATTTGTAGAAGAGGCATTAGGTATGAATGATGCAGAATCTTGGAAGATTTATATGGAAGAAGAAATGATAACTTTGAAAAAGAATGATACATGGGATCTTGTACCATTGCGTGAAGGACAAAAGTTTGTTGGTTGCAAATGGGTCTTCAACAAAAATATTGGTTCAGATGGAAGCATTGAAAAGTATAAAGCAAGTTTGGTTGCAAAAGAATACTCTCAAGTTGAGGGAGTTGATTATGGTGAGATATTTTCTCCTGTTTCTAAAATGACATCCATTAGATTTTTGCTTTCTATTGTTGTTGCTTATGATTTAGAGGTTGAGCAAATGGATGTGAAAAATGCTTTCCTTCATGGTGATTTAGAGGATGATATTTATATGACACAACCAGAGCACTATGTGGTAAAAGGTAAAAGCATTTTGGTCTGTAAATTAAAGAAATCCATGTATGGCCCTAAATAGAGTCTTGGGATGTGGTACCAGAAATTTAATACATATGTGTTGAGTTTGGGATTGGAAAAATAGTGTGTCAACCTTGGATTTACATGAGGTTACTATTTATAGTAAGTTTTCATTTGAGCACGAAATGGTACAAAATTCTCCCCAAAACTTCGGTTGGCTAGATAAGCATTCCGATAAAGTTACATCACAAGATCACAACTAGTTTTAAATATATTAAATTTTATGTTTTGGAGGGGTCCAATGAAAGGTTTAAATTTTGATTTTAAGGAATTTAGAGGCCCTGAAACACCTTGAAAAGTGAGCATAAATGGTGTAGTAGTTTACAAGGCAATATATCACTTCACAAGCTTTTCAATGCTTCAAACAGTTCCTCAATAGGACACACGGTTCTCAAGTTATGGCCTCCAGAAGTTTGTACTTATGAATAGGAAATATAAAATACATCAGATACATAAATGAGTTGTAAAAGGGAGGGACACACATCATAGGGCATCTAGAAGGGAGATAAGGTTAGATATACCTTATTAGGTGGTTTTAGCCCATGGTTTTGTAATATCATTTGACAGTTTCTTGTATTGTATCTCCTATATATGAGGTGCATGAGATAGAGGTTGTATGTAAAATTCTTATGGCTATTGAGTTACCTCTGAATCTCTGATTAGTGGTGCTCTTGTGAAGATCTTGCTTTGCAAGTATATTGTAATCTTTTTTGATTGTTGAATAAAATATTGGGTGTCTTTTGGAGTGTGGGGTATTTCTCTCGAAAGGGCTTTCCCCATGTAAATCATTGTGTTATGGTTTGAATGTTATTATATCTATTTATGTTTTCTATAACTATTGTAAAGATATGTAAAAAAATTTGCATTACCCTCCTCTCAAGATTAGTGTAGTAAGTTGTTCCACTACTTAACTTCCTTACATCCTCTACTAATCCTAAACTTTCCGTTTCCCAAAAAATAATGCACATGATACATGTGAATAGTTATAAACATGAATCTGAGAAACCTGAAATTGTTGTGCATCTTCATTCTAATATTCCTCAAACTCCTAAAAAACCTATGATTGTTGTTAAAGATGGTAGTAGACCTAAAATTCCTTTCAAATTTTTAGTAAAAACCACTCAAGAAAGTTACAACATATTTTCTCACACATACAACATAAGAAACAATTGACAAACTACTCTTGTGCCAGTTGTTCCTTATTTTCTTCCTGTCTCTCAACTAGTGCTTCCTCTCACACTTCGTCTTCTTCAACATCTTGGAAAGGAATATGATCTTGTTGAATAGTTCCATGCTACTCTTTCCAATATATCCCTTTGGGGAATAATTCAAACTTTACCCACATATCATGGAATGTTGAAAGAAGCTTTAAAGTATAATGATATTAAACCTTATGTGAGACCTAACGATGTGACTTCTTTATTCAAATGTATGCATGCAACTGAATTTGATATTGTTGCCACCTATAGTAGTTCAAAATTAATATGATCCTCTTATGATTTTTGTGCTTATTTTAATGGTAATGTTATAAGGTAAACTCTAGCGGACAATGGGTTTGGTCTTAACGTTTGTAGCATTGATTTGTTCCATAAAATCAAAGTTGATACTTCTCTTATCCAACCTGCTTCTCTTTTTGTTCACGACTTTGATAATGTTTCTTCCCGGTGCTAAGACTACTAAGAAAAAGATTAGGAAGATGAATACCATGATTGTGTTAGTTGTTAAAGCTAAGATTGAAAAACTCTTAGAAGTTGGCTTTATTCATCCTATTGATTACTCTCTTTGGATTTCAAACATTGTTATCATTGCTAAACTAGGCAACAAGATTAGAATATGTATTGATTTTTGAAACCTCAACAAATATTCTTTGAACTTAGATGATTTTTCTCTTCTAATACTAATATGATTGTGGATTCTATTATCAATCATGCGTTAATATCTTTCATGGATGGGTTCTTAAAATGCAACCAATTTTTTATCAATCCTCAAGATCAATATAAATCAACTTTCATGACACTTTGGGGTATATTTAATTGGTTTGACATTGGATTAAATAATGTCAGTGCAACTTTCTGACATGCTATGAATCTCATCATTCATGACTATATGCATAAAATTTTAGAGGACTATGTTGATGATATCTTAGCCAAATCTATTTCACACCAAGATCATGTCAAAATATTTTGTCAAAAATTTGAACATATTCATAAATATAACATGCATTTGAATCTCCAAAAATGTGTTTTTGGTTTTTATAGTGGAAAAGTATTATGATTCATTATTTTAAATTGTGGTATAGAGGTATATTGTACAATGAAAATTGATGCTATTGTCTCCATGTCGCCTCTTAGAAACATATCTCAATTTCATAGCTTACGAGAAATGTTTTAGGCTATTCATCTTTTCGTTTCACAAATCATGGATCACACTCTTCCTTTCACTCATTTTTTCAATAAGGGTAATTATTTTAAGCAGAATGTTGATTGTCAAAAATCTTTTCATTACTTCTAATATTACCTAGCTAATCCTCTTGTCTTACAACCTATTATACCTAATTCTTTTTTTCTTCTCTACATTGCTACTTCTTCCAATGCGCTTGTAGCCTTATTGACAATAATGATAGTGATGGTAAAGAATGTATTGTGTACTATATAGGTCATAATTTACTCGATTATGTTGGCTTGATGATGATTATAATGAATGACTTCATATGTTGTCATTGATGGAACATGTATACACACACATATGATCACATTGTCTACTGGTATTACTTCAAAGTTACTTGTATTGCAACCGGTATTAGAAGTTTTGTTTGTAATAGTTTAGAGAGTGTCAAACCGGTACATGTAGACAACTGGTATATATAGGAATGACATGACACCAACTTGAAGATCCAACAGAAATTATCAAAGAAGCAATGGAGGACAATTGGTTTACATGTTGATATGATTAACTCCAACTGGTATCGGTGTTCCAACTAGTATTCATTGATTATGTGATGAGTTATCACCGGTCGTGATGAGTTATCCTAACCAACAAATTTTGGCGGTAATTGGTGATGAGTTATGTTTGATTGACCATATACACTGCACCTAGGAAATTGTGATATAATTCCTAAGGTCGACATGAAATCAAAATGTCTATATAATGACATTATGATATATGATGAGATATGATATGAGATGTTTTTGATACGTAGATAGAAGTGTTAAGTTGTTGAAGACATTGCAGAGTATGATGGTTATGTAGTTTTGAAAGCACAGAAGTAGATCTATTCCAGCTTTCTAATCACTACAATAGTTAAATCCCCTAACCAGGTAAGCTCTAACAAGATTTATTGTACAAATCCTTTAGCAAGGTGATCCATTCGTTTGGATTCAGAAATCTTCTACTGAGGTTACTCCTAACAAAGTACTACCTTTAACAAGGTATAGATTTTAATAGAGCTTTGGGATCTTTAACAGGATTCGCTCCTAGCATGGCACCTTTGTAGACCTTAACCGGTCAGCTACCTATTATTGCAGATAGTTAACTTGTGAGTCCCATGTCATCATGGTTTTTCCCATTTGGGTTTTCCACGTATAAACACTTGTGTTATGGTGGATGTTTTACTTATTGTGGATGCTTTAATATCATTTTGGATAGCATGCATATTGTTGAGCAAACTTGTTAAGTATATCTACCGGTCAGTGTTTAAAGTAGTATTTTTTTTTTGTGTCACTGATTCATCCCCAGAGCCTAACTTCTTTAACGCTTAATTGCTTGGAAGAGAACCCTAAAGCCACCATGGGGGATATGAGCTATTTTGAGATGGCTAGAGTGCTTGAAGCTACTCAAGATGAGCTTGAAACCCTAAGGGTCAGATTCAAAGCTTCTCAAGTCAAAAGGAGAGAGTTGACTAAACAACTATTGGAAATATCTGATAATAGTTCTTCAGATGAAGCCAATATTGATGCTTTAGGTGAAGAAGTTGAAAAACTAAACGGTGAAAAGCTAAATCTGAGGAGAGAGTTATAAATCTTAAGTATCTGCATGAGTCAAGAACTAGAAGCTAGAAGGATAGTTGAAGATCTTATCAAAGAAAGAGATCATGAAATTTCTAAGATCAAATGAGATAATGCAACCTTGCATGAGCACTAGGATGCTAAAAAAAGAAGAAAAAGAGGCCTTGCAGCTAGATCTTAAAATGGCATCATCTCTGAGAGAGACTCTTGCAAAACATAATGAAGATCTTACCAGAGAACTCATTGAGGCTAATTGGAAATTGGAAAAGTTCAACAAAATTTCTACCATGCTGGATGAGCATATTCAATCACAAAGGATGAAAGGTGATACATTTGGACTAGATTTTAACACATCTGAGAAAGGAGAGTCTTCTGGTACAAAGAGCAACATTCCTAAGGACAAAACTGCTCCTAAGGCTAATAAGCCTACCGGTAAAAAAGTTCTTAAACCTATTTTCTTTGTTTGTCATAAGCCTGGGCATACTCCAAATATGTGTAGAAATAAACCCAATGGTAATACAAGATACAATGAAAATACTAGGTATGTATCTAAGAGATTTGAAGGTCATTGTTTCACATGCAAAATGTATGGACATAGATCAGTTGAATTCAGATATGAAGAAAATAATCCATTACCTCGAATAAATCAAAGACCTAACAGTAACTGGATGAGAACCTATGATAACCGAGGTAACATGAACTGTCATAGACCCTATGTCAACCGGTTTAGTCCATTTGAGATGGATAAGGTAACTAATGTCATTTGCACCATTTGTAACAATTTCGGTCATGTGGCTATGAATTGCAGAAGGAAAACTGGAAGAGAAAATGCAGGACCTTGGAGATCATCTGGAATGGCCTACTATCATTGTCATAAATTGGGACACATGGCAAAGTTCTGTAGATATAGATGTTAGGATTCCCACAGATACTAAGAGGGGAGGTGAATCAATATATAACTGGTGAAATGATTTTCTTAACTTAAAACATGTAGAGCATATTAATACTGTGTACCGGTAAATAGAAAGTAATGCAATAAACAGAGATAAAACCAACCACATGAAAAACACACCATAGCACAATAGTTTAACAAGGAAACCCAATGTGGGAAAAACCTCAGTGGGATTTGTGACCCACAATATTCACTTATTGGCCAATAAGAGAATATTACTGCTACAAGAGGGGCCTGCACATGCAGGAAGGCCAAGTGCCTAGAGCTCACTGCTCAATTAAAAAATGGGAAGTCTCACTGACTTACAAAATGGATTATATAAATCCAATTTCTTGTACTGCTTCAAAATAGCATCTACTATGCCAAATCCAGTACCAGTTTATAGCTCTACTTCTTACATAAATCCTTAACCTATAATTCGCATAATAGGTCTGCCTTATTTCACCTAATTACATAACTCCATGATTACATTATACCTACAATGAACTCTCTTATATATAAGAGTCATTTTACAGCTTGCCAAGTCGGCTTACAATGATTTTACAATAATAAAAAAATATATTATCAACAAAATTCCTGTCGGCTTCTATGTCGGTATGCTTCCTTTCTCTACTGGTGCTGGTGGTCTATGTGCCAGTGTAGAGTCTGATCTTGCTAGTGCAGGTGGATTGCCTTGCCGGTGTCATAGGATTGTAAGGTTGCCATCAATGAAAAAACCTTCAATCACCTACAATGTCTCATTGGAGTGTGCATTTGCCAACAATAGAAAGAACAAACTAGTTAATCATTCTGAAGATTAGAAAGGTAAGCAAAAGGTAAATATTGAGGAAACCAGAGAAGAGATGAATCAAATCTGGAAAAGGAAGAGTGATGATACACCTATAGAATAACTTAATCCTTCACTCGGTGTGGAGAATCTTGCACCGGTGAACTGAGCCTTTCAACGGGGTTAAGAAGAGCATAGCGGTAAATCTACTTATGGACCCCTTGAAGGATGAGTGGTAAGAGAGTTTGAATTTCGAGTTGTTATGTGTGAAATCTTGATATCTTTTGTCAATCAAATTTTTAAAATTTTATCAACTGGTTTTACACATGTTAATATAGTATGCATTGTTAAGTGGTGTATTAGGGTTTGTAACCCTAGCAGTTGAGCATTTACTGCAATATGTAAAAAGGATTAAAGAGAGTTTTACTATGTTATTTTTACCCTAAATGCATTCAAGAGAGAATTCTTAAGCATTTGCAGAGCAAAGAAAGGATTGCTAGCTGATTTTAGTCAAAATTGTGTCGTGATTTGCGTGATCGAAGCTAATTCAAAGATTAGTGGAGGTTGAATTGGTGTGCACTTGAGAAATCAAATGGTAACTAAGGTAGCGCGTGTGAATTGAGGTATTTCTTTGTAAATCCTATTTCGAAACCAGTTTATCTGAATGGCTATTAGAATCAATGATAGTTCCAAGGACACTGAGAGGGGGGGGGGGGGGGTGAATCAGTTTCTAACCGGTTAGGAGAATAATTATACTTTTTAAAACTTTGCATCCCAAAATAGTGTACCGGTAAATAAGAATCAATGTAGAAAATAAGAATAATAGAGACAACATAGAAAACACACCATAACACAATATTTGTGTTGGAAAAAACTTGGTGGGATTTGTGACCCACAATATTTACTCAATGGCCAATGAATAAATACTACTTACAATAGGGGCCTGCACATGTAGGGAGGCCAATAGCCTAGAGCTCACTGCTCAATAAAGAGTCACACTGACTACAAAATGGATTATCAAAATCTAATACAATGTACTACTTCAAAATAGCATCTCTCATGCCAAGTTCAGTACTAGTTTAAGCTCAGACAATAACCAAAACCTTCATTGTCAACTATATCACCTTATACAAAATTGCCTTATACTTCTTCATCCATCTCCTTACAAAAATGACCTATAAGATCTCATACATATATGAGTCTATTACAATGTACCATGTAGGCTTTACAAAAGATATTTACATTACAAAACAATAAACAAAAGTTTATTCCATGTCAGCCTGAGTGCCGGTATGCATTGTTGTCAATGTTGGTGAAGTGTCTGCCGATGTATGTAGAAATCTATTGTCGGTGTCGGTATCTGCTGATTTGTTTCCAGATGATTGCCATTTGGTTGCCATCAATGACAACATCAACTATTCTCAGAAGAGTGTAGAATGCCAACAATCTCCCCCTTTGGCATTGATGGAAACACTCATGAGAAAAATCCAAAAACTATTTTCCAAAAAGATGTGCTCCCCTTGAGCAAGTGATCTCCTTTGTATAAGCATTTTTTTCTCCACTACTCCCCCTTTGACATCAATGACAAAGGTTGTCAAAAATAATCAAATGAGTGCAAAAATTTCACCTCAAAGTCTATAACCGGTTGGTTACAATCTAAAAGATATCTGCCAAAACTAAATTCAAACTCTGCATAAACCTTTTGCTATCAGTCAAAGTTGCCTCAGTCTGTTGGATCGTGTCGGTGAGATAATGCATGTGTTCTTTTGGTGATCGCTCTCCTTGAACTAATGCCTTAGATATTTCAATTCTCTAAGTAATAATATTGTCCAACTTAGGACCAAGTTTATATTTAAGTTCCCAAGCATTTAACCTTATCCTTGCCTTCTCTTTCTCAAGTTTCTCTATCTTCTCCTCAAAAACTGATATTTTCTGCTAAAAAACTGATATATGTCTAGATGAACCAATTATATTATCTACTATATCATCAATTTATTTTTTGTGTTTTTCTGATCACCTCATCTATGTCCTCTATCAAAAGGTGAGGTTTGCATGTTTCTCTATATAGCTCCTTGTACTCCAAAATTGTAGAGTTAAGTACCGGTAATAATGTGTTCAAGTGTCATGTACACTTCTTTATAGTGTCTTCAAAGAATGTGTTTTTTTCTTTTTCAACTCTCTCCTTAATTATGTCCTCATTCACCTTATCAATAGTTATTATATTATCAGCAATAAATTTGGACAATGTGTCCAATTTACCTAAAGAATCCTTAATGTGATCTAGTTTACAATTTGGTGCAAGCAACTTAAGAATAGGTAATGTGTTGTCAATTTCTTTATAGGCCAATGCATTGCAATCCGTTATCTTCTTGATTAAATCCTAAAGTACCTCTATAACATTGGTAGGTCTGAATTCACCTATAGATGTGTCGGATATCTAACCAATCATTTTTATTACCTCTTTGCTTCCATTAGATGTATCCATTTTTCTTGCATTTTCTTCTAGTGGATCAGTCTATGTTTACATCTCAACCTTTAAATATTTCTCAGATTGTTTCAATGTTTCTATGATTGTTGGTTTCTCTGTCTCTGTGTGCACCTTTGCCTCAGTTTGTTTCTCTGAAATTTCAACTGTCAGTTGCTCTGTCTCTGGTGGCCTTGTGCTAGTACCTTTATCTTCAGTAGGTTTTTTAGTTTGTGTCGATTGCTCCGTTTGTTTTGATGTCTTAGTTTCAACAGTTTGTACCAGTTTCTCTACTATGTTGCTATTGTCAACATTGTTTGCCTTAGCTTCAGAGGTTTCCTTATCCACAACAATGTTTACCTCTTGATTATCCACATTCATTGTAAAAATTATCTTCGATTCAGGATTAGTATCATCATGGATTATTCCTTTAGTGTCAATAACCGGTGGATCTTCTGAGTGTACCGGTGCAGTATCCAAAGGTGGTGGTGTAAGATTGTCAGTAATCTTAATGTTTGGAACTCCACCAATTTTTACTTTACCCTTGTCCTTTTGGTAAACCTTAAATGTCTTCTTTGGTCTATTCATTTCCTCTTATTTTTCTTTCTCCACAAAGAATATATCCCAATTATCTATTGTTTCATCTGCAATCTCTTTCACTCTTCCAACCATCAAGCTCACTTGTCGGTGTCCACTAGCAAATAATAATTAGTTAGCCTCAGAAATAAGTTCATCAATTTTTTCTTCGGAGTTAACCAAGTGAACTGCCACGAGTGCTTCAACCTTCAATTTCTTGTCTAATTTCATCACTGATAGCCTTTTAGCTTCTAGTCTCATGTAGAGATCATTTGGTAGCTCCTCAACAACTTCAATCAAAACTTTCTTATAAATGTCCAAGTGTAGATTAATACTTTCCTCAATGGTGTTTCTGTCAGTATCATTTGAAGAAGTATACCATTTGCTCACATTAGACAAATTACCTTCCTCTATTATTTCATTCAGTAAATCATTCAATGTGGGGGTAATCGGTGTCTGTTTCTACTTAGGTGTGAGTTTCTTTTTTGGTTCCCTAACTGCCTGTTGTTTCTTCCTTAATGTTCTTGTTTTCTTAGGTGAAGGAGAGGATACCGGTGAGGGTTTTCTCTTCCTTTCCACTCTTTTGAACTCAACTGCCTTACTACTATCACTGTCAGAAGATGTGTCAACCGATGAAATATGTGCCTCCGATTGAAGTCCTTCAAGCTCACTAGTCGATATGTCACTAAGGTTCATAAGATTTTCTTTGATTTCTTTTACTTTCTTGGATGCATCCCTAATGTATTTTTCTCTTCTCTTAGTCCTTTTCTACATAGACACTTTACTCTCTATGGTTTCTGCATTTCCAAAGAATTCTTTAGATGGCTCTCATCTTAGATTGAAAAGTTTCAAAGTAATTTGTTATGTTGTTATCTCTATTAGTTCCCATTCTGGTAAAAGCTTCCTACAGTTGTTTTCCTACCGGTATATCATAACCAAAGTCTTTGGGTCTTGTACTGGGGATCTCTTTGGTGAAATATAACATCAAACATACCAGAAGGTTTCCAAAGCGGAAAGTACCTTTCTTATCTCCCTTAATCTTTTTGAGGTTGTCAATAAGCTCATATTTTAACCATTCACACACATCTATCTTAGCATTGTTGTTTATCATTTCTTGTGCACTGTAAATACGAAGACTGGAAACATAATTGAGTTTGTTAGCATGTGTGGCTTTGTATCCAAGAACCCTACTTACATATCTCACATTAATGTCCTTAATGCCATTTAGTCTAAGTGATCTATTATCAGATGTTGCTCCGGTTAGTCTTGTCACCATTTTGTTGGGAATCTTCTTTGTCTTATCAGGTCTACTACTAGTTGAGGGTAAACTAGTAACTGCCCCAATTTCTTGTTGGGTTGTCTTACAGACATAATCCATCCATAAGAATTCTCCATGTGTTCTACTCAATACAATCCTTACCACTTCCTCTGGAAATTGATGGATATTCAGTTTCTCCACAAAACCTAAAGTTTCCACAATCTTATGTTCGGGTTTAATAATTCCATGTTCAGCACAAATGACCTTATTAAACATTTTCATTAACTCCTCAGATCCTAGATCTTCTATATTGCAATGTATGTAAATATTAGGGTCTTCTACAAATGCTACACCCTTAGGTATTTTTGAAAAAGCTCCTATAGAGTCGTCTTGCTTCGCAATCACGGGAATTATCTTGAATATAGATCTAGGGTGTTTCACATTCTCCACAATGGTAGGGTTCAGAATAAATTCAGGAATAGAGGATGAAGCAGTCATTATGAAAAATACCTCTTATCCGGATGTTTGTTGAATGCTTGAAAAACACTTCTCAGATTCGCCTTGAATGCCTTTTCTCAATTTCGCACTCACAAAAAGTTTGAATGCTCAATGAGTTTGAAATGAGGGTTTCCTGGTACTTTATAGCCAAAATATTCTTTAGAACATCATTAAATACTCACTGTTTAAGTGAAAACTTAACATACCTGTCGGTAAAGAAGAAATGCATCTTCTCACAATCAACCGAGGGTAGAATGCATGATCTTAAACTTGCTGCAATACCCCCAAGGGATTATTCCTTAGTTAGATGAAGAATCTCCTGCCAGTGGAGGATTACTCTGTTCTACCAGTGAAGATATTGTTTCATCAGTTCTCTGATCTCTTTTCTTAATCCATTGTTTAGAAAATTATTGCTTTAATTCTTCTACCTTTTCTTTTCCCTTCAAGATAGATCTCATATTGTTTGCCGGTACATTCTTGCTTCTACATAATTTAGCAATATGTCCAATCATGTTACAAGCATAACAAGTCACATTATTCCTCTGAATAGCCTTTCCATAAACTTGACCGGTTTGTGATCTGCATTGGTTAGATAAATGTCCAAATCTTCCACAAGCATAACATTTCACATTCATTCTGCAATTTTCTGAATTGTGACCAACTTTGTTGCATTTGGAACATTGACTGGTGGGTGAGTTTGTATTATGATTATTTCTAAATCTACACTAATTTTCTCTATGACCATATTTGTTGCAATTGAAACATTTGCCATTAAATATATAAGCATTAGGTTGTCTTACTTGTTTGTTCTGATCTTGATTGTTTGCAGTATCGAAACTTTCTCCAGCTTCAAATCCAAGTCCATTAGTATCCCCATTAGGATTCTGACTTTTCAACATGTCATCAAGTTCCTCTGAACTTTTCTTGAATTTGTCTTTGTGTTTATTTGCAGTAGCCAACTCATTTTCCAGAATTCTAACTTATTTCATAAGCTCATTTTTATCATGTTGCATGTGAATCAGATCTGTCTTCAACATATCATTTTCATGATTGTCTCAGATTTTCATTTCCAGCATCACTAAGTCTCCTAGTCAAGTTTTCTTCATTCTTCTTCTTGTCTTCAATATCTTTACATAACCTCATAGTCATATCTTGCATTTCATTCTTCATATTACTGTTTTCTTGTCTCAAATTGTTTGCAATGTCTCTAAGAGTTTCTTTTTCATCATCATCATGATGCATCTTCTCATGAAGTTATTTTCTTTTATTTTGTGCTATAGAAAAGTTATCTTTAAGTCCTTCAATGAATTCCCGTGTAGTCCTTATATCATCTTCAAGTTTGATATTCTTCAATTTCTCTACATCAAAATCGTCAAGGGCTCCTTCCAACTATTTTCTTAAGTTCTCCATCTATACCGGTGTCAGAATCTTCCTCAAGTTGTTAGGCTTTTGAAAATAGAGGACCAGGCTCTGATACCAATTGTTAGAATCAATGATAGTCCCAAAGACACTGAGAGGGGGGGGGGGGGGGTGAGTCAGTGTCTAACCGGTTAGGAGAATATTTATACTTATTTAAAACTTTGCATCCCAAAATAGTGTACCGGTAAATAAGAATTAATGCATCAAATAAGAATAACAGAGAAAGCATAGAAAACACACCATAACACAAGATATTTAACGAGGAAACCCGATGTGGGAAAAACCTCGGTGGGATTTGTTACCCACAATATTTACTCACTAGCCAATATGAATAAATATTACTTACAATAGGGGCCTGCACATGCAGGAAGGCCAACAACCTACAATTCACTGCTTAATAGAAGAGTCTTGCTAACTACAATAATGGATTATCAAAATCCAATACATTGTAGTGCTTCAAAACAACATCTCTCATGCCAGGTTCAGTAGTAGTTTAAGCTTAGACAATAACCAAAACCTTCATTGTCAACTATATCACCTTATACAAAATTGCCTTATACTTTTTCATCCATCTCCTTACAAAAATGACCTATAATATCTCATACATATATGAGTCTATTACAATGGACCATGTCGACTTTACAAATGATATTTACATTACAAAACAATTAAAAAAAAATTATTCCATGTTGGCCTGAGTGCTGGTATGCATTGTTGCCGATGTCGGTGAAGTTCTTGCCAATGTATGTAGAAATCTATTATCGGTGCCAGTATCTGTCGGTTGGTTGCCAGATGATTTCCATTTGGTTGCCATCAATGACAACATCAACTATTCTCATAACAGTGTAAAATGCCAACAATGGCATCATCATCTAAGCAAGTAGAGAGACTAATGATCACATTAGAACCTATGGAGGTTGTAGAATCAGAACGAATTGAGTCTTATAATGCTTTATCTCAAGTTCTTAATGGTGTCATTGTGAAAGCTGATTTGTCTAGCTACATTGATTGTAAGATTGAAGATTTAGGATCGTTGTCAATTTATTCTCAGTTGAAATCCCTTTGCGATAAGAACAGAAAGATTCAACTCGAGTATATTAGGGTTTATGAGAAGGGTTTTCATAATGTAGCTTATTTTCTCAAAGATTTTGAAGAGGAACATATTCAAATCATTCTGATTCATTTTCATGGGGAAAATATGTATTTTGAAAGGACAAACACTATAACCAAGGAGGCTATTTAAGCTGTGACTAGTTTTTGGTCAACTGGTGAAGTTCGCAAGCTAAGGATAATTTTAAAAGAAACAGTAACCACTTTAACCTCGTCTACCTCTGATGGGCATGCTTTTTTTGTTAATAACATTAAGGACCCAATGGTTAAACTGGCTACTATGGTTATATACTACATGATAGTCTATTCCAGTAGAATGAATAGTGTGCCATCTGCAATAGTGCATACTATGTATAAAATGATTGTTGAGAATGCAGATTATGACCCATGTGAGGCCATAAGGAGCCAATTGAATGTTGAATCGTTAGTCTATCAAGAAGGACAACAGTCAGAATTTTAAATTTGGCTAGTTATTGATTGGTTTATTCTTTTACTTTCAGAATTTCTTACTGGGAATTGGTGATCTTGAATGGTCTAAAAACCTACTGGTAACTACCCAGATCAAGAACAACATTAAGGTTGTTAAGAACACTTTCTCAGCTGCAATGAACAAATATTTCAATGAATTTCAGAAGAAAATGAGTATGAGGGTAAGGTTACCTAAGGACGTGGTGAGAAACTTTGCTAAGAATATCATTTTCACAGTCACCACTGATTTATGTCTGATGGAAGATATTGAGCCAAGAGAATATGAAATGGAAGATATGAACTATGAAGTCAATTATGACATTGATCAGTTATGCTAATAACCTATTGGCATCTCTAGTGGACAAGAAGAAGAAAATATTGGATACTATTGAGGAGAAAACTGCAAAAGCTGAAACTAGTAGTGCTCCAACCAGTAGTGATAAAGGAAAGAGGAAGAAGGTTGAGCAAGTGCCTCCGGTGTCAAAAAGTAATAGAGTGACATGAAGTGTCCAAATAAAAAAGGAATAGGTACCCAAAGTAACTACTACAAAGCATACTGCAACAAAGAAGAGAGGTCGACAATCGATTCTCCAAGCAAAATCTGATATTGATACTGAGGAGGAACCCAAGAAAATGAAAGCAACTGGTAAAACAACTAAACCAATGAAAGAAGTGCCAAAGTAAATTGTTCCTATCAATATCTTATCTTAAAGCCTATGATTGATTTTGAGAAGATAGTCAAAGCATTGGGAAGAAACAAATTTGATAATGTCAAGAAATATTTTGATTCATTTGATGAAGATTAGAAGGAACAAATTGTTCGACAAGTAATCAACTATTTATGTCAATATAATCGATTACCTCGAGATCTTAAAGATGATATTTCTGATTCTTTGTATTTTCCTAAATTATTGATAATGTATTTATTCAATAATTTCCTAAATTATCAAGAAATGAATTAATTTCCTTACTTGATAAATACAAAGGACACTTTATGTCTAAGGAAAGAAGATTGAAGTTAATGCATGAGAAAATTCAATCTGTTGAAGTTGAGACTCATTAGATAGCTTGAAATATTCAATGGATGCAAAAGCATTTAAAATCTTCTAATGATGAGCAAACTAAGCCTATAGTACAACCAAAAATGGATGAAGAAGATATAGTGCAAGCTAATGTTATCTATCCTATCAAGAAATAGGATGACACTACTTCCCAACCGGTAATTTTTGTTGACGATATACAAGATACTATAGATCTATCTAGAAACATTATTGCACCAGATATGCAACCACCTAAAATTACCAATTCATAGGTTAATACAGTAGAGATATCGGTAACTCAACCAAGTGTGGATATTCCATGCCCACTGGTAAGAGATCAACTAGTGAAACCCCAATTGGTTTCATAGGCTACTCAAGATAAACTTGTTGAAAAAGTTGTTGAACATACCTCTGAATAGGAAAAGGGGAAATAATAAAAGGAAGAGACAATTAAGATGGAGAAATCTGTTGAATCAGTAAAAGCATTAGTCAAACAACAGACTGATGATGATGATGATGATGAGTCATTAGGCATCACAAGGCATATCAATGTTGATAGTATGAGTGCGTCAGAATTAATGAAGATTGCAATGGTCATGCAATCCAGAGCACAGTAGAAGAGGCTTAAGGAACACATAATAGAAGATGAAACCATTCAAAATGTTGTAGATATTCTGTCAATCCTTCTACCGGAAACTACTATAGGGAACTTGTCAACTCCCATTGTCAAGCTTGGCCAGTTGGTTGTTGATGCTTCTCAACAACTCAAGTCCCTAGAGGAAGCAACACAAACCTATGCTGAGAAGAGCTATAGGAAGAAGTGAGGAGAATAGATCATGAAGGATATTGCTATAGGGAGAATTGCCCTATCCCTGAATAAAGATCTATTAAGAAAAGCTATTGAAATAGGAGGGAGAATTCTTTTATCTACATCTAATGTTTCATTCTTTTATACTAATATAAATCAAAGGCAAATAGAGACCAAGCAAGAACTGACAAAGAAACATAGTGCCTACATACCTTTACAAGATTCAATCTTTACTTTTGGAAAATCTATGGATGATTTGCAAAACCAGTTAGATACCTACAATTGTGAACAGGCAAAAAGACTATGATCCCTAAAGGAGTTGAAGAATCTACTCAAACCACAAGTGGACATGTTACAAAGAGCATACAAGAATGAAGAAGCCATTTTGGCTACTCTAGAGATGTGTACACTTGAAGCAATGGAAGAATTCTGTACTCAGATCATGACTATAGTTGAGATCACTGAAACCTTGCTGGAGACATGGGAAAATGATTTTTCTCAATTAAAGCGTACTTTTAGTGACATTTTTCTAAGAGCTGCAATGCATACACCTTGATTCATATTTTCAATTTTTTATATATGTAAATATTTTGATCCAAATTTTGCTATATATATATTGCTTTTCAATTTGGCATTGTTGTCAAAGGGGGAGTAGAAATATGTATGTGTATGTGTGTGTTGTTAAAAAAAACTATATACTATTAAGGGGGAGTTAGATATATATGTGTACAATTTTTGTAAGCACACTTAGTTGTATAGTTGTAAATTTTCTAAGTGTTGCCATCAATGCCAAAGGGGGAGATTGTTGGCTTGATGATGATTGTAATGAATGATTTCATATGTTGTCATTGATGGAACATGTATAAACACGCATATGATCACATTGTCTACTGATATTACTTCAAATTTACTTGTATTGCAACCGGTATTAGAAGTTTTGTTTGTAATGGTTTAGAGAGTGTCAAACCAATAGATGTAGACAACCGATATATACAAGAATTACCCGACACCAACTTAAAGATCGAGTGAAGATTATCAAAGAAGCAATGAAGGACAATCGGTTTACATGTTGATATGATTAACTCCAACTAGTATCGGTGTTCCAGCTAGTATTTATTGATTGTGTGATGAGTTATAACC
Source organism: Cryptomeria japonica (assembly GCF_030272615.1). Taxonomy (NCBI): domain Eukaryota; kingdom Viridiplantae; phylum Streptophyta; class Pinopsida; order Cupressales; family Cupressaceae; genus Cryptomeria; species Cryptomeria japonica. Next base: position 527,208,778 of record NC_081412.1, on the reverse strand, counting down.
GATCGTGATGAGTTATCCTAACCGACAAATTTTGGTGGTAATTTGTGATGAGTTATGTTTGATTGACCAGATACACTGCACCTAGAAAATTGTGATATAATTCCTAAGGCCAACAAGAAATCAAAATGTCTATATAATGAAATTATGATATATGATGAGATATGATATGAGATGTTTTTTATATGAAGATAGAAGTGTTAAGTTGTTGAAGACATTGCAGAGTATGATGGCTATGTAGTTTTGTATGCACGGAAGAAGATCTATTCAAGAAAGTTGTGCTACTTCTAGATCACACCACCTATTGTTTTCTAATCACTACATCAGTTAAATCCCCTAACCGGGTAAGCTCTAACAAGCTTCATTGTACAAATCCTTTAGGAAGGTGATCCATTAGTTTGGATTTATAAATCCTCTGCTAAGGTTACTCCTAACAGGATACTACCTTTAATAGGGTATAGCTTTCAATAGAGCTTTGGGATCTTTAACAGGATTCACTCCTAGAAGAGCACCTTTGTAGACCTTAACCAATAAGTTACTTATTACTGCAGATAGTTAACTTGTGAGTCCCATCTCATCATGGTTTTTCCCCTTTGGGTTTTCCACGTATAAGCACTTGTGTTATGGTGGATGTTTTACTTATTTTGGGTGCTTTAATATCATTTTGGATAGCACGCATATTGTTGAACAAACTTGTTAAGTATATCTATCAGTCAGTGTTTAAATTAGTATTGTTTTTGGTGTCACTGATTCACCCCCTCCCCCCTCTCAGTGCTTTATAAGTCCATCAGATTTTGAAGTTCGATATACCATAATAGAAAAAAATGTCTTGCTCTTATTTTTGCAACTCATAAATTATGACAATATCTCCTCAACAATGAAACACATTTTATCATTAAATTATTCAATATGTTAAATGTCTCTTCTCTAAAATTGGTCTTTCACTATGCTTAGCAAAATGGGTTATTTTGTTAACTAAATTTGACTTGAATTTTGTTTCTCAAAAATAAATTAAAGACCAAGCTTTAACTAACCATCTAGTTGGCGTTCCTTCCCTTTTCACTCTTCTTAATCATGAATCATTTCCTGATAATCTTTTCCATCCTTTGGATGTGGACAATACTTGGTATTTGTTCTCTGATGGATCTAGATGTCGAATTGGCTCTGACGTTGGTGTGATATGAGTACCCCCTTTAGGAAAGTTGATTCCTCCATCCTATGTTTAGGGACCTAGTTTTATCATGTTATCACTTTTCCACCTTAGGTGGGTGATAAGTTATCACTTTTCCACCTTAGGTGGGTGATAAGTTATCACTTTATGTATCATGTCATAAGATTAAGACACTTTTCGTAATACTATGCACTCCTATGTTTCACCTTAGCCTATTTAACCATAGGGTTTCCTATGTAATATAATATATTATATTGCATCAATGATGAAAATAAAGTTTATTCTTGTCACATTGTTTCTCTCTTGTTCTTGTGTTTTCCATTAGGGCTCTAGATCCTAGGTGGATACCTTCATATCCAAATCTTACACCAACAACCTTTTGGAGAAGTTTAGATTAGTAAGCACACTAACTACACCTTTAACATCAATGACAACACAATGTTCAACAACTTCTACTAAGATCTCTCTCAAGGATTGTACTCAAACTTCTCCCCTTTATCATTAAATGCTTTAGGACACTCTATAGAATACCCTTGTGTCATATTATACTAGAATAAGCTATATGAATGCCTTGATGGGTTGTATGTACTTTGATACTTTACACCTTACATATTAGGATTAAATTCCTCCCCGTGAAGAACAAAATAAAGTTGATCCACTCATGATTATAGTCTATGTTATTAATTTCAGTACTATATGTACTCTCATTGATATTAGTTCAACACTCAATGTTTGTAAATTAATCTACTACCTTAGATTAAAATAAATCCTATTTTAATTGTATCTCCATCTCTATTTACTCGTGGGTTTTATAGTTTTGGTCACCAAGCTCTACATAAAATAATACTAGCTTTAAATCTTGGAATCATTACTATTTTCATCTTAATGTATGTAAAGTCAAGACCTTTACCATATAATATTATTTTTGTTAAACAATGGGTACATGTTATGGGTGCAATCTCATCTACCTGGCATTAGTATATTAAATTTATTTATAATAATTAGATAGTCACAGTCAAGACTGCCTTGATGCTATGTATTTGTATCAAATGGCTATAGTTAGTAAATATTTGATTCCTCATACTTATAAAATTTTAATTCCGTCTATATCTCCCAATAATGTAACATCATCTTATGATACTTATTTCAAGAATGATTTTTATTGATTACATTCCTCCTCGGAATAATGCTTCTTCCAAAAAGAATTCTTTAAATCCCTCTTCTAAATCAATTTTATGTCTCAGTGATGATTAGGGTTCCTTGGAATTTATATAATCCGTCATTGGATAATATAAATTCAACCCTATCAACCTTAATATTCTAAAAAAGAATTCACACCTACTATTAGATATGATTATTCTTTTATATCATGATATAGTGGGAACACTAATATTGACTATGTAACTAATGTTTATCATCCCCCTTTTGAGAAGTTGTAATCACAATATGGTATTGGGCATATGGAACAAGGAGTTAAGGTCCATTTGGAACCAACACCACACTATTCTATAGTGGGTGTAGTTTATCTACCTTATCCATTGTCTAAATCCACTCCTCCATTATTTGATGTCTCTATTTATTCTTCTAGTGAGAAATTAAACATTTACCCACATGAGAAAGGTTGCTTCCTACTCCTCAAAATTTATTTAAGCAATATAATACCTTTTTGTGGATTCTCAAAGCCTACCTGATTACTCCTCCTCCTACACATAAGGAGTTTCATAAACATGATAAAAACAAACACTCTTTTTGTGCATTCTATCAAGTGCTTGGTCATTCCACCAGTAAATGTAAGGCCTTAAAGGATAAAATACAACAACTTCTATAGTTTTGTATCATCAATCTTCCATCTATTGATGCATATGTTTCTTCTTCTTTGCATAACAAGTGATATTGAGGTTCACCTCTATCATATTCTTACTATTTGATAATTTTCTTGTTAGAGTTTAGGAAGACCAAAGCAAATAAACAATGATAAACTTTAATGCAAATTGAAAGAGGTAAAATAAAAATTCACAATTTAACATAGATTTAATGTAGTTCAACCAATGTGGGTTACATCCACAGAGAAACAACTATCCACTTTCTTTTATTACCCAACAAAGATCATACTACAATCTAATAAAATTTCATTTTATGTAGCCACTTATTTATCAAGCTATTTTTGGTAGTTTACAAAGGTCAATTTACATGCCAATACAATACATGGCTCATTTATTACTCAATGGCCAATTTTTTCTTTGGGGGCTTTTTTCCCCCAAACTCTCTCATTAATTTATTTGGAGGGAAAACATGACTAACAAGCTACCAAAATTTGATCCCAATATCATGATTAATCACCACATACTAAAATTTCTCATAAGCTTCTTACATCTTGCTTCTCCTATTTTGTTACTACTCATTATGTGGTATTTGTAGCTTCCTTGCTCATTGTCATTCATGGAGTTACAATATTAAGTACAACCATACTTTCTCTATGGTAGAAACATAATAGTATCTAGCATATTTATCCTCAATAATAGACAAAGGGGTAAGGATAAATTGTTTTGGAGGTGTAAATTCCTCTTGAGGATTCACTATTTTCTATGCTTTGCTCATTTGTGCATTTTTACATGCATCCTATCAACTTTTGCGTATCATGGTCACTATATATTTTTCACCTACTATGGCGAGTTTCTATTTTTGTTGTTTGTAACACTTATCAAAATTTATTGTGTATATAATGACTTTTCTCCATGGCAAGGTTGGTCCTACCTAGAGTATACTTGAATTTAGGTCTATTTATATTTGGGTCTTTATCTATATTAGTAGTGGCTCAAAGGTTAGTTCTACTAAGTATCTTATTTATTAATGTATTTCCTCCATGGTGGGGTTGGCTCTACTATTATTTGATCGTCTAGCACAACACAACTTGCTATATTGTGATTTATCTTCTTAACATTATCATTAACATGACTCCTAACAATATACTAAGATAGTTCATAAGTCATGTATTCCTTTCATTATTGATTTCTTCCCTTGTTGGCATTGACAAAAGCGAAAAATCTAGTGAACCAGTTTATTAGCTGAGATGTGTCATTGATGACCAACATTGACCAGTGGAGTGGTGTATCCCAGTAGCAGAGGTGATGGCTTGTAAACAAAATACAACATCAGAGACATATAATCAAGGTTCAATAGGCTCAAGGGAAGACAGACTAAGCAAACCGATATATCATTCAAGAAGATCTGTGTTAAGGTCAGATCTTCAAGTTGGCTACACTGATGATGATGAAGTCACAAGAGGTGACTTAGGCAAGAAGGATTGAGGTTCTATGTAAATCGGAACTAATTAAAATACTGCAAACCGGTATCAAAGGATGAGTCGGTAATGAAGACCGCAGTGGTATACCGGTAGACCAGTGAAGTAGAAGGAAGATAGGTGGTCACTGTAAATCTCGGAGCGATGACCGGTTATACAATTGCGATGGAAAAAGGTGGGTGAATTTGTGTCTACGCCAAACTAAAGGTTGGTGAAGTCAACGTTAGTCATCATATAGTTAGACCGTGATTACTTGTGGATTTTCTAGTTCACATTTAAAATACTGGACTCAACCACAAGTCACTATTTTTGGGGGATGCAGTGGCAAATTCGGTTGAGTAGTTGGTGGAATTATTGCAGGGTGCATAGAGAAAGAGCGAGATATTTTGAATTTGAAATCCATCAAAATATATGAATGCATTGATTGAGGAAACACTTGAAGGTGACGACAGAGAGTGTATAAAGTATTTTTGAGTTCATTCAAAAATTATTGATTAAAAAATTTGCAAAGTACAGATCCTGTGAGAGGCAATCCAAAGTGTAGAGTGAAGAGAAAGGAGAAGTGATAAATGATTTAGTAGAGCAGAGTGTGTGTGAAGCAGACCGACAAAGTGCAGAGTTGAGGGTATGAGTAGAGGACTGACAGAGTGTACAACCGATGGTATAAGTAGAAAACCAGTGTTGTGTAGAGCATACACAATCGGTGAAGATAGAGTATGATTTTCATTGTGATATGATTAAGATATCGGTAGCTACTCCAATAGATCAACTTTTTGTTGCTTTCTAACCATTGCAACTCAAATCCCTTAACCGAGTGGACTTTAACATGTTCATTTGTAAAATCCCTTAACTAGATGACATCTTAATTGATGATCTTAAGTCCTTTAACTAGGCTAACTCTAATAGGGTAAAGGCACTAACAAGCCTTAAATAAAATCCATTAACTGGGTGGCACCTAACAGTGTCTTTGTAATCTCCTAACGGGGATGGCTCCTCACCGGGCGTAGTCTAGAAGAGTACAAATTTTGTGAGTTTCTACTCAAACTGTGGTTTTCTCCCATTTGGGTTTCCACGAGAGAAATCTTGGTGTCACTGTGTATCTTTTCATTCATGCATATTATTTTGCAATAATTGTTTGTATTGATGAATATCAAGTTAGTGTAGACTTGAGTTAAAAGTTTTTAATTTTGTAAAATTGGTAAAGTGTCAATTCACCCCTCCCCTCTCAGCACTAGTTGGGACTAACATCCCTACCCTTCGGGTCTATTAATTTATTGAAGAAACCAATCAATGCATTTTTCTTTTCTTTTAAGAATTCTTCCATGTATTTTTTCTTATAATTTTGGGGATTAAGCATAGTACTGAGACAACCTCCCACACTAAGGTATATTTCTTTGTGACTCAAAATTTTAGTTTTTATTATTATGCACCTTTTTGTATGTGTTATCCATTTTATTTTTTGTATATCTATATGTTTATCATGTTTGAACCCCATGATCTTGTGCATTTTTACCCTCTAACTTTGTTTTCTTATCTACTGCATTTTTTTTGTAGGTTTCCATCTTGGGGTAGTTCTTCCTTTGCTTGAAGAGTTTTTTACTTCCTTTATATTATACTTTTGTACATCATAATATTATTTATTTTTCGTATCTTTTATTTATCATTTAGATTCATAAGCCCACTAAAGTGGGGACAAAATGTAGTATCAAAAACTACATACCCAAGTATAATTTCAACTACACTTTTATATCTAGTTTATTCTTCATTCCCCTAGTATTTTTGTAGGCTCATTTCATCCATTTCATTAGCCTTCTCCCTCTCAAGATGCTTCAAATAACTTATGAGCAACTATCTTTTTTGTGTCAATTTTGCATTAACCATGTGTTTTCCTCATCACTCATTATTTTTTAACATGATTTGTTTGGATATTAGCACTTAATATGGATGTCCATGTGTCACACTATCACCCTATGTTATTTATTCATCCAAAGTTAATTTCTCATCATTTATCCACTTGTCACCTACCTGGGTTAGTGGAATCCACTCAAAATGACTTGTATTAGTTCGATGACCTTTCTTTCCCTCTTATTCTCTCATTTTAAATCCATATTTTCACTCCTGCAATATCTATTGGATGTTCTATTGAAATATGTTGGGTTCTCTAGGCTCTCAAAACTCTCTCAATGTGTATCTTGTACATCTCCCTATAACATGTTACAATAGTGTCAAGCCTTGATAAACAGTCCTTACAACTCTTGGCTTCCCCAAGCCTTTTTGGTAATAAATTTTATCTATCTAGCTACTATGGAGGTGGAAACACCAAAATAGAGACTTAACTAAAGGAAGTCCCCAAATGGACCCAAATATTTTTAATTTTCTCTATATGTAGGCATTTTAAGAGCATTCAACCACATAGAGGTTAGTGAAGTTGGGTTTTCACATTTTGTGCACCATATTATTGTTGTTGGCAAAGACTTCCATATTTAGAAAAAAAGACTCTCTATCATCCATATCTTCTATTTTTATAATTAGAAAATTAATTTTACTTATTAATAATTAGATATTTTTAATAGTTTAACTAGTTGGAGATATTTGAATGTACTCAATGAAATTGGCTCTCAAAAAACATAGATTTTCCTTTTTTGAGTGTCACATTTCCACCATTATATATATATATATATATATATATATGTGAAATTAAAATTACTCATTCCAAATAAACTTAAATTTTTCATAATAAAATTTTAATCAAATTTCAAATAAGTTAGAATTAAATTACTTGTACAAATATTAAAACTATGTGAGATTATATGAAATCATTCCAATAATCTGAAGTGATTGATTGGAGATGAATTGGAATAATTCTATAATTGTAAAAGCATCTTAAATTATTTACCACAAATCTAAATATATATTAAAAATTAATTCTCTTAATAAAATTAAATTATTTAAAATAAATTACACTAATTATGTTATTTTATAAATAGGGCTATTAGGTTCCAATCCCCAAAGTGACATCTCAGTGCTAAAGACCATAGTACAAGTAATAGTCAAATAGTTGGTCCTTCATGGTGGGTGTTATCACTGTTTTAAACATGTTGGAAGTCTTTCCTTTTATTTTTAAAAATCTGTCAAATTTCAGATTTTGGTCCTTGTCTGTGAGTCCAAGGCCAAAAGGTTTTAGGGTTTTATATCAAATTTCAAAATCTTTAAAAACATAAATCTTTGTGTCGCTTTACTTCTAAATCTTTTATTTCCGCTCACTGCCTTTTCCAATTAAGTGGAAGGGTCACCCTATCATCGAAAAGGGGGCCACTTTGTGTTTTAGGCCTAGGTGGGTTCTATTAATCTTGAAATATTTTGTGTGTTTTCCTAAGTCCTATGTCTTTGCTTATGTATGTGTCGGGTCCTTAAATATCGAGTAAGTTCCTGTTCGATCTCGCGACTGTCGCTATACCATAACATGAAGTTGCAAGAAGGATATTTGTAGCAACATGGCGACAAACCATTAGTGGCAATGGTTAAGGCCAATGGTCAAGGCAAGAAGTTATGGTGAACAGGAAAATGATGGTGATTAAGTGATAACGAATCATAAAGGTCGAGCAGTTTTGAGCAGATCTCATGCCTATCGCTATACCGCAACATAAAGCTGCACAACGGATATTTGTTGCGACATGGTGACAAATGATGGCGCCCGTGAGAAAAGAGCGGCCAAGGCATGTTAAAGATCCAATAAGATAAGAAAAGATCGACGATGGTCGCTATACCGCAAAGGGAAGGTGCTCGACTGATAACCATTCTGACATAGCGACAAAGGGTGGATAGGTGACCAACCGATGGGCCCACCGTGGAAGATGTTGTTGTTAACGAGTGTGTTAGTTTGGTAGGATTTGATGGTGTTCGTTGTATCGCAGTGGAAATACATCCGAACTTTAATCATTGCGAGTTGGCAACCAAAGGAGAAATATTCAGAGGGAGCCCTTCTAGGCCGTTGGAGCCAAATTTTAAAAATATCAAAAGGTTTAATTGCAAAAATGTGTGGCTTTATGAACTGGTAATCAATGCTCAAATATTGTTAAGGCTCATTGATAAGACAGTGTTCAAAATTCAACATAGAAAAAGGGCATTCAAAGAGATTTTGTGGAGAATAGGTATGCTGTCTAAGTTCTCTCAAGCTACAAATAAGTTTTTCTATGAATTTGCTATGTATCTTTTTCTCTTGTGGTGCTCAAAATTTATAAGGAATTATCAGAAATAGTGCTTGTGGCAGGGATATTTTTTAAGATGGCATCGCAAAAGGAACCCAGAGAAAAGGTGGATTACCAAGAATGAGCTATCTGTGATGATTTCTTGGAGCAATTGGCTCAATCCACCAATAGTGTAGCCAAAATAAAAGAACTTGTGCCTAAAGCTCCCCGTCTGAAAATTGGTGATGGGCTATATGATAAAGGTTGTTGGTTGAGGGATGCTCAGATAGGCATGGCAGGTTTAGGACTATTCAAAGTAGAATTTGGTCAGCGAAACTCACCTACTCCAATTAATAGTATATGGGAGTTGGATGTTGGAATACTTGTGGTGCCTGAAGTATTCATGGATGTTGACCTACTAACTCAAATTACCAAAAACTATGACCCCATCACTAAAACTAAGAGAAATATAAATGGAGGAGTTTTAATTGAAATCAATGATGATGAATTAAAGAATTTTTTTTGGCTAAGTGAGGCCTCAAACTATTTGGAGCCTATTGATTTTGACATGCTTAAGAAGGTCTATGATGCATAGAAGGATCACCTTAGGAGTGGGCTATTGAAAGAATTCTTTGCAAAAATAGGAGGATTGACATTAGTAGGCCCAAGCACAATGGCGCCTTTCCCTTTGAATTTCTTTACTTTGAGGGCTAAGGGAATATACTGGTCTTTATGTCAAATTCTTGGGGAAGATGCAAAAAGCACCATGCCAACCCACTGCATGCTTATGATGGCACAGATTTTGAATCCATCTCTAGCAGTGACCTTTGATTTTGCACCCTACCTTACTAATCCCATTCATGAAGGCCTAATTGGAATAAAAAATGCTAAAGTAGATAGACCTTTTGGATGGTATTCCCTGCTTACGCACATGTTCTTATTTAAAGGTGTTTAATATTTTGCAACTAAGATGGACTTGTTAAAGGAAAAAGAGGGAGAGGAAACACATGTTCAGTTATGGAGTATAGCTTTGTCTTGGGATAGTGAGGATGCAAGTTATTTTAAATTTGATAGGTACTTTGCATCCAGGCTCAAAATCCTTTTATGCTAAGAAAACCCTAGGGTTCCTAAGGCTCTCTTAGAATTCATTAGACCCAAAGAGTTTGCTGAAGGTATTAAAATTGTGCATAACTGGGGTGATATAATTTTGTACCCCATTTCTACTATTTTTAGAGTGTATGGTTTTAGGGGAACTCCATATTTGCTCCCCTACTAGGTCCCTTTGAAGGTAGGCATAGCTGAGATCTTGAGGCAAGCTGGAGACCTACACCAAGAAGAGTTGACAAACAAAGGAAGGGGGACCATTTTCCCAACAATCACTGTGGCACATCAGTTTGTAATCACCAACGGTGGTTGGGTAGATTTTAACAATTTTCTTCAGCCATATAGGTTACCCACTATAGTTGCTAGGTTTGTTGATCCAGAGGACTTCTTCAATGGTATGTTTAGGAACAAAGCTAGATGTGGGGGTAAAGCTGATCAATTTCATTTCCCTGAAGACCTGATAAGGAATGAATTTAATCTAGATGAACAAGAAGTAAGAAGGAGAAATGGATAGCATTCAAGAAAACTCCATATTGTATTCAATATTTTGATACAAACTATGATCCCTTGGCTAGTTTTAATCCTTTTGAAGAAAATATTATGTTTTTGGTGGTTTATTTTCAAGATCTGATGCAGACCTTAAAAGAGATGTAGAACTTAAAAGAGAAAAAGGAAGTAGTAATAGGAGTTGATCCTGAGAAAGCTAGAAAGCTAAACTCATTTTAGCTAAGCCTTCCTTTGCCAAGATGATTCCCCTAGGTAAGTATGTGATGTACAAAAGGTCAAGGTATAATATAGTAATGCCCAAAAGGGATGAGCCCTCAACTTCAAAAGGTAAAAGGCCACTAGAAGATGTCACTAAAGTCCAAGACTCTCCAAAGAGGCAAAGGTTAGGGAAATAAGTGCATTCAAATGAGCCCTTATATTCTCCTTCCACAATACACATAGGAGATGAGCATGCAGTAGCTGAGTAGATGTTGCAATTAGGGAGTCTTGGAGAAATTGCATGCACATATGGAGAGCTGCAAGAAGGAATGTCAGAAGAGCCAGCAAGTGCCAAAATGGACTTGACTATTGAAGAGTTTAAAGGTAAGGAACTGGACCCTCTCATTAAGTAGGCCAGTAAGGAATTTTTGGTAGACAACAATTTTGTTAAAACAAGAGCATTCTTACAATTTCTTTGGAGAAAGAATATAGAGCAATTCAAGGAGAGATGTGAGAAGGGGAAGGTTGAACATCCCCATAAAGATACATCTGTTGTTGAGGCAGAAGTAAAGAAGGAGATGTTAGCAAAATTTGACGCAATTACCCCTGAAGGAAAATGATTGTAGAAGCTGGAGTTTTGATTCTCCCTAAGTGGGATATAGCTGATGCATTGATTCTTGATGCAGTTAGAAAAGACACTAAGCCTCTAGAAGGAGTAACTTATAGCAATGACCATGCAGCCCTAGTTATGTGGTCATTAAGAAGAGAAGAAAGAAAAAGGAGGAAAGACTCCTCAAAATCCCGTTATTCAGGAGGCATGATTGTCAAGAGAGTGAAGGAAACAGGGGTGATAGAGGCTACCAGTACAACTTTAGAATCTGCAAAATTCAGTATGGCAGTGGCTGAGAAAGAAGCCAAGGAGAAAGCTAATCTCTAGGTGAAGTTAGCAGTAGTCCTGAAAGCCTACGATGAAGCTAAAATTGAGATAGCTCATAAGGACAACACAATTGCCAAACTGAAGAGCCAGATGGTAGGACAACAACAAAAAGGTGAATCTTCTAATTTGATGATTGCCTCTTCTCCGGCCAGACCTCCTCCTACTAGCCCAATTATTGAATTTCCTCCTTCTGAGACTACTGGTTTTCAATCTACTAAAAGTATCCAAGATGAGATGGAAAGATTGAAGCAAGCTCAGACCATTTTCACAAGAAAATATGAGGAGAAGATCAGGGGGACTATTTTGAAATTTGCTGATACAGTTGGGGTTTCAATTGTGTACATAAATATGAACAAAATTGTGAGCCTTTTGAATTCATTGAAAGAAGATAAGGCTATTTTGGAGCCAATTTTGGATAAATGGATTGTTACGAAGGCTGACTTAGAGCTCATATACTTATTCCAAGAGGAAGAAAATGTTGATTCCAATATTAAAGCCTCTTATGAGCTGGTAAAAAATATGTCTAGGTTAGTAGAAGGCAGGGTTCATATAGAAAGAGAGGCAAACTTATATAGAAAAGAATATGCAGGTCAAAAGCTTGAACTGTTCCCTGGAGGTTTTGTTAATAATGACAAATTGAAAGATAAAGAGGAATGGCTTGGTGAGTTAGGCCATAAATTGTCACAACGAATAAATGGCATCATAAATTCAGATGATACCTCTTTGTTCATTCAAACTATTGAAGAGATTGAAAAAATAAAGTCACATTTTGGGTTTTTAGAAGTAGAGGTTAAGCAGTTAAGGAATACATGGAAAAGATTAAAGAAGTTGAAGAATAAGATTATTAAATTTTCCTGGCCTAGTGATGATGTATTCAAAGAATGGAAAGATAAATATGTGATGAAAGAAGCAGAGGCTCAAGAAGAATCAACCGACGCTGCAGCATGTGACAATCCTCAGAAAACTGGAAGCGGTTAGCTCTTGTAACAAATTATTTTGCACTAATTGGATTTTTGAAGAATTGAGGACACCTGGTGCTTGACCTGTGATAATTGAGAATTCATTTGGCATTTCTCCAGCTGGTTAACTAATTGGTTTTGCTCGTGTTTTCTTTAAAACAATGTAACCCTTTTTGAGGGGGAATTATGGTTAGAATAAAATATTTTTCTAGGGAAGTCTGAAGCTTGTCGCATCCATATCTCTATAAATGGGTACCAGGATTACTTAGAAAATCAACACAAGAATTTTGTAAGAAAGCTCTGGCAAAATGTATTTAGGTTTTTCTAGTTTTTTTGAAAATCATTCTGAGTTATGTAGAATTTTGATGGAGAATATTAATATACAGATCATAACATTTTGAATCTTAATTCATGTTGCCTTCATGTCTATGTGATTGGCTACCATTTTGATTAGATGATTTAGGATTGTTTAATTGAATGATTTGCAAAGGAATTTATGAGAATGTTTTAGGTTGTTCCTTCAAGGAAGGAAATTAAATATAATTAAATCCTTTTCTTTGGTAGTCAATGATTCTGCTTGAATTTGCTGGCTGGGTCTAGCATAAGGTGAAAAATTATATATGTCAGGCATATATAGATTTATTGAAGCCAATGTAATGACATGTATATGAGTTTCTACTTTGAATTCTTATCTAACTCTAGATGACTCTGAGGCCTGAATAAGGCACTGGTATAGTTTGTTGAAGCTCATGACCTTCTTGATGATCAATAAATATGAATACGAATTTTTCTTTTATTTTCACTTATGTTTAAAGTGATGAGGTTTGCAGAAGTTGGCATTGGTCTTCTGTAAGTCTTTAATTGCATATGTGAAATAGTGATCACAAAGGTATACTTGCCTAAGCTAAGTGGAAGCTTGAAGTATAGAAGGTTTCTCTATAAACCTTGTCAATTGTTGTCTTGTATTTCTCTTTTTCTTGTTGTTCTCTCCATATGCGACATAGGATAGAAATTCTTATAGAGAAGATAGGGAAATAAGAAATTGAGAACAACAAAAATGGTGACTCTGCTGGGGAGAGTCATAGTATAAGTTTATGCTACAGATCAGTGTTTGTATCGCCCCAAATTTACCCACATCTTAGTTTACCTATGTCCTTGTAATAGGCTGGCATATCCTTGTGCTTCCCTCTTTTTAATTTTCTCACTAAAAATAGTGTTCGCATTCTGTTGTTTCCTATGAGTGATCAGTTGAGTTAATATTTTCTAATTTCCCATTTGGGTGGCGACTCTGATAAAAAATAAAGCAACCAGAGCTCTTAGCAAACTACAAGCCATTTAAGGAAACACATGCAATGCAGAGAGGAAGGAATACAAGGTCTTACATGAATGGCTGCAAGAAGTTGAGTCCCACTTTTGGGCAAAAAGTGGATGTGTTTTCTCTGTTTTTCAAATTTTCTATCGATTGATGTCAAAATTTGATGCACTTAGAGATTGAATCTCAAAAAACTTCAGTAATAGAAAATGTAGTGCTCAGAGTCTACTTTTCAAATATGTAATTTATTTTAATACCCACATGCTAGAAATCCCTTTTTAGTAGGCATGTTTAAAAACTAGTTTTTCAAAATGCCCGTTTCAGGACCATACCACACGTGTACGACCACCCTTTTTTGATGCAAATAAATGAATTTTTGCAAATCCTTCTGGGAAATGATACCTAAGACACCAAATATTGATGAGAATATTTTTTCTTATTTTTTTATTAAATATATATTTTTTAATTAATTTTTAACTGACAATAAAGTATATTTTCAAAACATCGGGTGTACGACCACCATAATTTGATAAAAATTTCATATTTTTCAATTTTTTTTTTTTAATATTCAAAAGAATTGTATGTAGATTGATGTCATATTTCTTTATTTTCTAATATCCTAAAAACAAAAAAGTTATTATAGTTTTAGTGAACCTTGGTATTTTAGGTTTAGGTTCCACTTTTGATTAATAAATAATACAAAAATAGTAAAAGTAATCTTATCACTATGAAATTTACATTTCTAAAATTAGGATGTTGAAAACTCTAATGGGTTTTCATTTCGTCAAAAAATTCAATCAGAAAGGCCCTCAAAAAATTAGGCCAAGGTAGAAATCTTATGTCATTTTACCTTAGTCATTTTTTTGGAGGTCCAAGCTTAGGCTTGGTGGGACCAAGCCTATCCCGAAGCAAAAAAAAAAGCTAAGGGTTGTTTCCCACTCCTAATTTTAATAAACGGGCACTCGTTTTTTAAATTCAAAAAAGGGGCACCCGTTTCATTTTAAATTCAAAAAACAGTGAAAATGATGGAACATGGTTTAAAAAAAAAAAAAAAAAATTTAAAAAATGGGTGCCCATTTCTTTCAAATTGGGCGCTCGATTTGAAAGAAACGGGCACCTGTTTAGCTTCGGGCAGGCATTGCTAAACGGATGCCTGTTTATTAATGGCTCAGGCACCTGAAGCTAAATGGGTGCCACCCGTTTCTAGCGGACTCTTTTCCCAACCTGCGGACTTCCGCGGGATTGGGACCCAACTTTGTGCGTTTACCCACATAAGGAAGAATCCTCAAGAGAAGTTGCAAGAAGGATTGCCCGAACCAACTCGGAAAGGCCAAATAAGAGTAGCTACACATGAGCCAGTTAATGCTACATGGATATAGAAAGGCAGTCATACGGGTAAGTCCTCTAAAAGACCCATAGGTGTAAATTCTAATACTCCTTCTCATGAATCTAGGCAAGATATTTTGGGTTTTCATATAGGCTTATTTGGCAATATTGAGGATGTCAAAAATTTTCATCAAGGATTGCCTCATATTGACATCTCCGGGAGAGATAGAAGTAGTTCCAATATTAGGATGGATTTTGTACCATGAACTATAGATGGAAATATTAGTTTGATTGATATTGATCAAGTCCACCTATCAGACTTAGAAGAAATTTTCCCGAATTCAGATGAGGTCTCCCAAGAAATTGAGGTTCTTAATAAAAGAGTTCATCACCTAATATCCTTAAGAAAACAAAAAGAAATGAACAAAGAAAAGGAGATTAAGGCCAAACTTATTGAAAGAGATGGGTTAATGAGGCAGATTGCCGACCCCAAACTACTCACCCAAGAAGAACCTAAGAGCAAAGAAGAGGGTCTTGTCATTTGAGAAAATTTGACTACTAAAGTTAGCCTTGCACCCAAAGTTCTTATGCAATCTAGTAGGGAGGTTCAGAGTGACCCACAACCTACTAAAACCATTACTAACAAAGGGAAACAAAAGGTTATGGAGACTGGGTCTGGGTCCAAAAATATGGAGGTAATAGTAGGAAATGAGACATTACATCGTGGATTATTTTTACATGAAGTAAAAATAGAGAGAATGAGGATAGAGAAAGAGGACTTGTAGAGGGAGTTGGAAACGGCTGAACTAGAGGCAACTAATGCTGAAGTTAGAAGAAAAATTGATTACCTAAAAGCTCCTCCCATAATATTTCCTTCAATAGATCAGGGTGAACTTGTACCTCAGTATGCTTCACATCCTATAGTAGGAACTAAATCGACCATGTCTGTGAATAAAGTTACACCTCGGAGCCAACATCATTCTATTAATTAAAATACCTCTGCTTTTTCTTTTAGTATGGCCCCAACAAACCAAATACCTCCTGTGTAATTGGGTATCTAGAATAACCAAGTCCCTTGAGCTGGTGGTCCAAATTTAAGAATGAACATTGGTAATAATCCAGCTGGTAACCAGGTTCAAAGAAGACCCATCAATATGGAATTATGCAGATAACTTTTCTTTGACGGAATCCCTGGTTATCCAAACCATGTCCCTATGAGAGACAAACTCTAGAAAGTTGCTGGAAACAATGCTATGAGTGCAGAGGAACACTTGAAGTCTTTCGGTGACATGATTAATGACTATGAGATTGCCAACGAGGATGTGATTATGAAATTGTTTGTGCAGTCCTTAGTGGATGATGCCAAGGATTGATACAGAGGGTTGCCTATAAATAGTATTAGTTCTTGGGAGGAGTTCAAAAATTGCTTCCAAGAGCAATATGGAGACAAGACAAATGTGAGCTTCATGCTCAATGAATTTAACAACATCAAGAAATCTGATAATGAAGTTGTCACAGATTTTAATGCAAGGTTTCAAAAGGCAATGCATAGACTTTTTCAAGTAATGAGGTTAGATGAAAATGTGTGTCTAACTACCTACTATAATTCATTTGACCCCAAAATGGCTTACATCCTCAGGGATAAAAACTCACATAGTTTAAGAGATGCTTTTAGAATCGCCATAAATGTGGAAAGTAACAGGAAAGCATCAAGAAAGGTGGGAAGGAGGACTGATGGTAGACTGTGGCAAGAGTAAAAGTCACAACCAAATAAAGTTCCTAGAGAAGAGGATAAAATTGAGAAACTAATGACTGCCATGAAAGATCTTACTGTTAAGGTAAGAAAAAATGACAAACCTCATTATAATTGGAAAGACAGACCTCCTAGGTTACATGACATGCCATATAACACCACCTGGAAGGATGGTAAACCTTTACAAGATAGGCTAAAAAACACACATAATCAAGATACACCTAATCCCTTAAAAGGTGGAAATGTGTATAACATGCAAAACACCCCTTGGTGTATAGCATGTGATGGGCCACATTCTCCTTACCAATGTGTTGTGGCTCAAGCGTTAAATGAATCTATGAGGAATGATGGGGAACTAAAATATTAGAGTGAGGACAGGCTTGCAGTTAATATGTTTGAAACTATTGTTGAAAGTGATGATGAGTCTTCACAAGATGAGGCAAGTGGGTATAATGCATTGAGCCATAGTGAAAGTTATTATGGGTATTTAACAATTGATTGGCATCCCACCTTGAATGTAGTTACAATTGAGGATGAAGAAGTCCATCTCAAAAAGCCTAGTGAGGAAGAAGTCAAGAATCACACTAAAGCTGCTATAGCTAAGGCCAAACATAAACACAATTTGAGAAGCAATAAAAAGGATGGAGATCAGGGTGAGCCTGGTTCTATGTTTATGAAAGAAGTGTCTCAGAAAAAGATGGCAAGTAGTAACATTCTACCCCAAAATGACCATCCAAAGATCTCAGAAAGAATGTAGAGAATAGTACTACTGGTAGATCACTAGGGACCATTGCAGATAAAACGACAAGTCAACCAAAAATAGAAAAGGTTAAAGCCCATGTTGAGTCAAGTGTTAGTTCTACATTTGATATGACTCAAGCTTTGACCCAAATGAAAGTTACAGTGCCACTGGTTGAATTGCTAAAAATAAAGGAGCATAGAGAAGCTTCTTTTTCTTTTCTTTCTAATATATCAGACAACACTTCATCTTTACTTAAAGGTACTGAGGAGGATAAGAGGGATCAAGAGAAACAAATTCCATAAATTTATGTGGGAACTACAATTACTCAAGAACCTTCCCAGGTTGATCCTTTTTATGTAACTTTTTTAGTGAATAACAAGTTAATAAAAAATTGCATGAGTTATTCAGGAACTACTACAAATGTGACTCCATATGGTGTCATGAAAGAATCGGGACTATCAGTGAGTACTTTGTATGGGAAATGTTATGCTATGGATAATAGGGAAGTACCTGTGTGTGTACCATGGAGGATGTAGATGTTAAAATAGCAACATTCCTTGAAGCCACCTACAAGATGGATGTTATAGTGACTGACACTAAACCTCATTATGGTACGTTGTTATCCAGACAATGGGCTGCAATATTTGGGGGAAATGTTCAATTAGATCTTTCATATGCAACCATAATAGTGAATTTAAATCAAGTTAAGTTGTACAGGGAATTGCGCACCCCAAGGGTTATTGAGAAAGTATATCCTAACATGCTTAATTGCATGATTGATGTAGACCTTGATATTTTCAGAGTGGAACCCATTCAACCTCAATTAAAAAATATTTATCCCATTGTTAATGAATTGAAATCTCAACAGGAAGGCTTGTGGTGCATGTACTTTGATGGAGCTTGCTCTGAAGAAGGGTCTAGAGTAGGAGTATTGTTTGTTTCCCCATCAAGTATTACTTTCAAATACTCTTTTCTATTGGCTTTTCAGTGTACAAATAACACAGCTAAATATGAGGCCGGGCTACAAATTGCTAAGAAGCATGGAATTACATTATTGAGAGTCTTTGGGGATTCAGAATTAGTAGTATCCCAGATAAGGTCCAGATATGCATCCAAAAATAATCAATTGAAAAGATATAAACATGTTGTATGGGATGTAGTTGAGTATTTTAATGCATTTTCTATTGATTGGATTGAAAGATCAAAGAACATCATGGCAGATTTTTTGGCCAATGTTGCATTAAAAAATGAGGAAATGACATTAACTGGTGTATCACTAGTTGAAATAAAATCTAGACCTGCTTTCCCAGATAATGTGTATAATTGGCAGGTGTTTGAAGATGATGATGATAAACTTAGGTTTTTACAATGCATTGATGAGTATGAAGGACGAAAAATTGATTGTAATGCATTGGTGGAGGTATTAGATAGCAGAGAAATAGTTTTTGGAAATGACATGGTTCAGTTAGAAACTAATGAGATACCTAAAGGATTGGTAGAATTAGAGGGCGTCTTTAGTTATAATGATGGTCATTTGCACCAAAATTCATCTACTAAATTGGAAGAATTGAAAGAGGTAAATTTAGGGACAAATTCATCCCCTAAGTTGGTATATATATCGGGAAGAATTTGTCTCCCATATCAAGACTAACCTCATTAATTTGTTAAGAAAGTATAAACATGTCTTTTCTTGGTCATATGAAGATTTGAAGGCATATAGACAAGACTTATTTCAGCATGAAGTACATCTGCATCCTGATGCTAAGCCTTTCAGACAAAAGCAAAGACCTATTAACCCCCTCTTAGAAACCAAAATGAAGCAAGAATTGACTAAGTTGAGAGAAGGGGGGATTATAAAGCCTATAAGGCATTCTTCATGGGTATCCAATTTAGTTCCTGTCAGAAAGAAGAATGGGGACATAAGGCTTTGTGTGGATTTCAAGAACTTGAATGTTGCATCTCTTAAAGACAATTACTCATCCCCAAACATGGAGGATATGTTACAAAGGGTAACTGATTGTGATTTACTATCAATGATGGATGGGTTCTCAGGTTATAATCAAGTATTAGTGAAAGAGTTTGAGCAATTTAAAACTGCTTTTACTACCCCTTGGGAAACTTATGTGTATGTGAGAATGCCATTTGGTCTGAAGAATGTTGGTGCAATGTTTTAGAGGGCTATGGATGTAGCTTTCAAGGAATTCATCAACATCATAATGGTTGTTTATCAGGATGATCTAACATGCTTCTCCAAGAAGGCTGATGACCATTGTGGTCATTTGGAAAAGGTTTTTCTCAAGGCTTTGGAATTTTGTGTATCTTTGAATCCAAAAAAGTGTCACTTTGTTGTCACTGAAGGAAAATTGTTAGGGCATATTGTTTCCAAAGAAGGGGTTAAAATAGATCTAGAAAGAATTGAAGCTATTAATAATATGCCTTAGCCAAAAAATGTTAAAGGGATTCAATCTTTTCTGGGTAAGGTAAATTTTGTTAGGAGGTTTATAGATAACTTCACTGAGGTTGTTAAGCCCATTGTCAAGTTATTTAAAAAAGTTGCAAAGTTTTCTTGGGATGAGGAAGTTGTGCAATCTTTTAATAGGATTAAAAAGGCTATCCAAGAAGCATCGATGTTGAAATCTCCTGATTATAGTAAGCCCTTCTCACTCTTCCCTTTTGCTTCTTATCACACAGTAGCAGTGGTTTTACTTGAGCAAGATGATGAGGGGTATGAACATCCAATTGCCTTTTATATAAAATATTTACAGGTTGCTGGGTTGAAATATGAAATTATGGAGAAGCAGGCATATGCTTTAGTCAAAGCTATTAAAGCATTTAGGCCTTATCTTGTGAATGAAAGAATAATTGCTTATGTTCCACATGCAGCTAGCAAGGACATTCTATCTTAGTCTAAGGTCATTGGTAAAAGGTGCAGGTGGATAACTAGAATAGAAGAGTTTGACTTAGAGATCAAGATCACCAAACTAGTAAGAGGACTAGGCCTTTCTAAATTGATGGCTGAGTCAAATCTGGTTACTGTTGATGTTAATAATGTTGAAACTGAGGAAGTCCTGGTTAGTAGTATTGAGCTGCAGCCTTGGTATTCAAAAGTAGTGCACTTTCTAAGGGATGCAACTTATCCAAAAGAAATGACTCAAAATCAGAAAAGGACATTGAAATTGAAGTCTCAAAAATATATGCTTATTCAAGGAGACTTATATTGGCGAAATAGAGATGGAGCATTATTGATGTGCCTAGATGATTCCCAGGCTAAAAGAATGTTGACAGAGATGCACAATGGAGTGTGTGGAGGTCACTATTCGACAAAGACCACAACTGGCAAAGTAATCAGGGTAGGATACTATTGGCCCACTTTGTTCAAGGATGCCCATAAATATGTTTAGAGATGTGATCCTTGTCAGAAGTTTTTCTCTAAATTGAAATATGAAGGAGCTTTACCTCTTAACCCTATTACAGGGGAAGCCCCTTTTGTCCAATGGGGCATTGAATTTGTTGGAGAGATAGCTGAAAAATTAGGTAGAGGTCACAAATGGATCATGGTGGCTACAGATTACTTCACAAAGTGGATTGAGGCCATACCTACTAAAAGGGCAACTGGTAAGATTGTTATTGAGTTTTTAATGGATAATGTAATAACAAGATTTGGAGTGCCTATAAAAATAATAATGGATAATGCCATGTGTTTTAGGTCAGAGGAATTCGCATAATTTTGTGCAAGTTATGGAATCACTATGTCATATTCCTCACCATATCACCCACAAGGCAATGGCCATCCAGTAACAAGTGTCTCTTGAATATTATTAAAAGGATTATTGAACAAAACAAAAGATCTTGGGATCAAAATCTTAAGTTGGCTTTGTGGGCAGATGGGATTACTATGAAGAAGGCTATTGGTGTATCTCCATTTGAATTGGACTATGGGACACAGACTAAGGTACCTGTAAACAATTCCCTCCATGTCTATAAGTTTTTGCAAGATGAAGAGTTGGAGTTATCAGAACCTATGGAGGATAGAATGGTTCAAATGGTAGAGTTGGAAGAAATGAGAGCTATAGCTCCTAAGAGGAATTTAAAAATCCAACTTCAATCAAAGTATTTGTTTGATAAAAGAACTACAAATAGGAAGTTCCAGGCTGATGATATGGTCCTTCAATGAAACACTAAAGGACAAGACAAGGGTAAGCACAAAAAATTTGAATCACTGTGGATAGGCCCCAGTCAGAGCCGTTGTTTTGGTCTTCTTTCCAAAGTTTCCAAATTCTTGTGTTGGTCTTGCATCCAACCATCCCCAGTCAGAGCTGTTGTTATCACTATTTTAAATATGTTGGAAGTCTTGCCTTTTATTTTTAAAAATCTATCAAAATTCAGATTTTGGTCCTTGTCTGCGAGTCCATGGCCAAAAGGTTTTAGGGTTTTATATCAAATTTCAAAATCTTTCAAAACACAAACCTTTGTGTCACTTTATCTCTAAATCTTTTATTTCCACTCGTTGCTTTTTCTACTTAAGTGAAAGGGTCACCCTATCGTCGAAAAGGGGGCCGCTTTGTGTTTTAGGCTTAGGTGGGTTCTCTTAATCTTGAAATATTTCGCATATTTTCCTAAGTCCTATGTCTTTTCTTATGTATGTGTTGGGTCCTTAAAGATCAGGCAAATTCCTATTCGATCTTGCGGCTGTCGCTATACCGCAGCATAAAGTTGCATGATGGATATTTGTTGCGACATGGAAACAAACCATTAGTGGTAGTAGTTAAGGCCAATGGTCAAGGTAAGCAGTTATGGTGAACAGTAAAATGATGGCAGTTAAGTGATAACGAATCATAAAGGTCAAGCAGTTTTGAGCAGATCTCATGGCTATCGCTATACCGCAACATAAAGCTGCATGATGGATATTCGTTGTGACATGGTGATAAATGGTGGGGCCCATGAGAAAAGAGCGGCCAAGGCATGTTAAAGATCTAGTAAGAAAAGAAAAGATCGACGATGGTTGCTATACCTCAAAGGGAAGGTGCTTGACTGATAATCGTTGCAACATAGCAACAAAGGGTGGATAAGTGACCAACCGATGGGCCCACCATGGAAGCTATTGTTGTTAACAAGTGTGTTAGTTTGGTAGTATCTGATGGTGGTCAGTGTACCATAGTGGAGATACATCTGAACTTTAATCATTGTGGGTTGGCGACCAAAGGAGAAATGTCCAGAGGGAGCCCTTCTGGGCCGTTGGAGGCAAATTTTTAAAATATCAAAAGGTTTAATTGCATAAGTGTGTAGCTTTATGAATTGGCAATCAATGCTCAGTTATTGTTAAGGCTCATTGATAAGACAGTGTTCAAAATTCAACATAGAAAAAGGGTATCAAAGAGATTTTGCAGAGAATAGGTGCATTGTCTGAGTTCTCTCAAGCTACAAGTAAGTTTTTATATGAATCTGCTCTGTATCTTTTTCTCTTGTGGTGCTCAAAATTTATAAGGAATTATCAGAAATAGAGATTGTGGTAGGGATAGTTTTTAAGATGGCACCACGAAAGGAACCTAAAGGAAAGGTGGATTACCAAGAATGAGCTATCTGTGATGATTTCTTGGTGCAATTGGCTCAATCCACCAATAGTGTAGTCAAAATAAAAGAACTTGTGCCTAAAGCTCCCCATCTGAAAATTGGTGATGGGCTATATGATAAAGGTTGTTGGTTGAGGGATGCTTAGATAGGCATGGTAGGTTTAGGACTATTCAGAGTAGGATTAGGTCAGCGAAACTTACTTACCCCAATTAACAGTATATGGGATTTGGATGTTGGAAAACTTGTGGTGCCCGATGTATTCATGGATATTGACCTACTGACTCAAATTGCCAGAAACTATGACCCCATCACTAAAACTGAGAGAAATATAAATGGAGGAGTTTTAATTGAAATCAATGATGATGAATTCAGGAAAGTTTTTCAGCTAAGTGAGGCCTCAAACTATTTGGAGCCTATTGATTTTGAAATGCTTAAGAAGGTCTATGATGCATAGAAGGATCACCTTAGGAGTGGGGCATTGAAATAATTCTTTGCAAAAATAGAAGGATTGACATTAGTAGGCCCAAGCACAATGGAGCCTTTCCCTTTGAATTTCTTTACTTTGAGGGATAAGGGAATATAATGGTCTTTATGTCAAATTCTTGGGGAAGATGTAGAAAGCACCATGCCAACCCACTACATGCTTATGATGGCACAAATTTTGAATCCATCTCTAGTAGTGACCTTTGATTTTGCACCCTACCTTAGTGATGCCATTCATGAAGGCCTAAGTGGAATAAAAACTACTAAAGTAGATAGACCCTTTGGATGGTATTCCCTTCTTATGCACATGTTCTTATTTGAAGGTGCTGAATATTTTGCAACTGAGTTGGAATTGTTAAAGGAAAAAGAGGGAGAGGAAACACCTATTCAGTTATGGCATATTGTTTTGTCTTGGGACATAGAGGATGCAAGTTATTTGAAATTTGATAGGTACTTTGCATCTAGGCTCATAATCCTTTGATGCCAAGAAAACCCTAGGATTCCTAAGGCTCTCTTAGAATTTATTAGACCCAAAGAGTTTGTTGAAGGTATTAAAATTGTGCATAACTGGGGGGATATAATTTTGTACCCTGTTTCTAATATTTTTACAGTGTGTTCTTTTAGGGGAACTCCATATTTTCTCCCGTACCAGGTACCTTTGAAGGTAGGCATAGCTGAGATCTTGAAGCAAGTTGGAGACCTACAGGAAGTAGAGTTGACAAACAAAGGAAGGGGGATCATTTTCCCAACAATCATTGTGGCACATCAGTTTGTAATCACCAAGGGTGGCTGGGTACATTTTGACAATTTTCTCCAACCATATAGGTTACCCACTACAGTTGCTAGGTTTGTTGATCTAGAGGACTTCTTCAATGGAATGTTGATGAAGAAAGTTAGATGTGGGGGTAAACATCATCAATTTCATTTCTTTGTAGACCTGATAAGGAATGAATTTATTCTAGATGATCAAGAAGTAAGGAAGGAGAAATGGATAGCATTCAAGAAAACTCTAGATTTTATTCAATATTTTGATAGAAACTATGATCCCTTGGCTAGTTTTAATCCTTTTGAAGAAAAGATTATGTTTTTGGTGGTTTATTTTGAGGATCTGATGCAGACTTTAAAAGAGAAAAAGGAAGTTGTAATAGGAGTTGATCCTAAGAAAGCTAAACTCATTTTAGCTAAGCCTACTTATGCCAAGATGGTTCCCCGGGGTGAGTATGTAATGTATAAAATGTCAGGGTATAACATAGTAATGCCCAAAAGTGATGAGCCCTCCACTTCAAAAGGAAAAAGGCCACTAGAAGATGTCACTGAAGTCCAAGACTCTCCAAATAGGCAAAGGTTAGGGAAAGAAGTGCAGTCAAATGAGCCCTTATATTCTCCTTCCCAATTCCCAATACAAATAGGAGATGAGCATGCAATAGCTGAGGAGTTGTTGCAATTAGGGAGTCTTGGAGAAATTGCCTGCACATATGGAGAGCTGCAAGAAGGAATGCAAGAAGAGCCAACAAGTGCCAAAATGGACTTGATTGTTGAAGAGTTTAAAGGTAAGGAACTAGACCCTGTCATTAAGCAGGCTAGTGAGGAATTTTTGGCATACAACAATTTTGTTAAAATATGAGCATTCTTACAATTTGTTTGGAGAAATAATATAGAGTAATTAAAAGAGAGATGTGAGAATGGGAAGGTTGAACATCCCACAAAGATACATATGTTGTTGAGGCAGAAGTAAAGCATGAAATGTTAGAAGAATTTGAGGCAATTACCCTTGAGCAGGGGAGGAAATTGCAGAAGCTGGAGTTTTGATTCTCCCTGAGTGGGATATAGCCGATGCATTGATTTTTGATGCAGTTAGAAAAGAGAGTAAGCCTCTGGAAGGGGTAACTTATAGCAATGAGCATGCAACCCTAGTTATGTGGTCATTAAGAAGAGAAAAAAGAAAAGGAGGAAAGAGTCCTCAGAATCCAGTTATTCAGGAGGCATGATTGTCAATAGAGTGAAGGACATAGGGGTGATAGAGGCTACCAGTATAACTTTAGAATTTGCAAAATTCAGTATGGTAGTGGCTGAGAAAGAAGCCAAGGAGAAAGCTGATCTCTAGGTGAACTTAGAAGTAGTCCTAAAAACCTACAATGAAGCTAAACTTGAGAGAGCTCATAAGGACAACACAATTGCCAAACTGAAGAGCCAAATGGTAGGACAAAAACCAAAAGGTGAATCTTCTAATTTGATGATTGCCTCTTCTCTGGCCAGACCTCCTCCTACTAGCCCAATTATTGAATTTCCTCCTTCTCCTAAGATTCCTAGTTTAAAATCTATTGAAAGTATCCAAGATGAGATGGAAAGATTGAAGAAAGCTTAGGCCATTTTTGCAAGAAAATATGAGGAGAAGATCAGGGCAATAATTTTGAAATTTGCTGATACAGTTGGAGCTTCAATTGTGTACATAAATATGAATAGGATTATGAACCTTTTGAATTCATTGAAAGAAGATAAGGCTATTTTGGAGCCAATTTTGGATAAATGGATTGCTAGGGAGGCTGATTTAGAGCTCATATACTTATCCCAAGAGGAGGCAAATGTTGATGCCACTATTAAAGTCACTTATGAGCTAGTAAAAAATATGTCCTGGTTAGTAGAAGGCAAGGTTCATATAGAAAGAGAGGCAAACTTCTATAGAAAAGAATATGCAAGTCAAAAGCTTGAACTATTCCCTGGAGGTTTTGTTAATGAAAAATTGAAAGATAAAGAGGAATGGCTTGGTGAGTTAGGCCATAAATTGTCACAATGAATAAATGACATCATAAATTCAGATGATACCTCTTTGTTCATTCAAACTATTGAGGAGATTGAAAAAATAAAGTCACATTTTGGGTTTTTGGAAGCTGAGGTTAAGTAGTTAAGGAACACATGGAAAAGATTAAATAAGTTGAAGAAGAAGATTGTTAACTTTTCCTGGCCTAGTGATTATGTATTCAAAGAATGGAAAGATAAATATGTGATGAAAGAAGCAGAGGCCTGGGAAGAATCAACCGACACTGCAACATGTGACAATCCTTAGGAAAGTGGAAGTGGTTAGCTCTTGTAACAAATTATTTTGGGGTAATCAAATTTTTGACGAATTGAGGACACTTGGCGCCTGGCCTGTGAATATTGAGAAGTCATTTGGCCTTTCTCTAGCTAGTTAACTATTTGGTTTTGTTCATGTTTTCTTTAAAACAATGTAACCCTTTTTGAGGGGAAATTATGGTTAGAACAAAATATTTTTCTAGGGAAGTCTAAAGCTTGTTGCATCCATATCTCTATAAATGGATACTAGGACTACTTAGAAAATCATCAGAAGAATTTTGTAAGAAAGCTCTAGCAAAATGTATTTAGGTTTTTGCTCATTTTTTGGAAAATCATTCTAAGTTATGTAGAATTTTGATGTAGATTATTAATATACAGACCAGAACATTTTGAGTTTTAATTCTTGTTGTCTTCATGTCTGCGTGATTGGTTACCATTTTGATTAGATGATTTAGGATTTTTTATTTGAATGATTTGCAAAGCAATTTACGAGAATGTTTTAGGTTGTTCCTTCAAGGAAGGAAATTAAATATGCTTAAATCCTTTTCATTGGTAGTCACTGATTCTACTTGAATTTGATGGTC
The DNA here is from genome assembly GCF_030272615.1 of Cryptomeria japonica. Taxonomy (NCBI): domain Eukaryota; kingdom Viridiplantae; phylum Streptophyta; class Pinopsida; order Cupressales; family Cupressaceae; genus Cryptomeria; species Cryptomeria japonica. The sequence goes on along the minus strand of NC_081412.1, from coordinate 527,181,574 downwards.
GAGTCTAGCATAAGGTGAAAATTTATATATGTCAGACATATATAGATTTACTGAAGCCAATGTAATGACATGTATGTGAGTTTCTACTTTGAATTCTTATCTAACTCTGGATGACTCCAAGGCTCGAATAAGGCACTGGTATAGTTTGTTGAAGTTCATGACCTTCTTGATGATCAATAAAAATGAATACGATTTTTTCTTTTATTCTTAGTTATGTTTAAAGTGATGAGGTTTGCAAAAGTTGGCACTAGTCTTCTATAAGTCTTCAATTGCATATGTGAAAGAGTGATCACAAAGGTATACCTACCTAAGCTGATTGGAAGCTTGAAGTGTAGAAGGTTTCTTTGTAAACCTTGTCAATTGTTGTCTTGTATTTCTCTTTTTCTTGTTGTTCTCTCAATATGCGACAGAGGCTAGAAATTCTTATAGAGAAGATAGGGAAATCAGAAATTGAGAACAACAATGGGAATGTTAATTTGTAGTGGATGAATTATAAAAGGTGTGGACCCCATAACTTAACTAATAATAATTAAAAAATAATACTTATTAAGTTATGTGTGTTTATATATAGAAATATAAAAATTAAATTAGCTCATTCCAAACAAACTCGAGCTATTCAAAATAAATGATACGAGTTTATGTGAATAAGGCTTTGGACCTAGTAAATATTAGTTGAAATAGGCTTTCCCTATTTATGGTGCTTAAGTCCAACTTAGGCACATAGTTTTATCTTAAATGTTTATAAGTGAGTAGGTAGAGTTAAATATTTCTCCCTATGCAATTAGTAAATTGTGTGGGTTGTTGTACCTACCCTCTCACCTCATTGGTGATCTCTTTCTTTCTCATTTATTTATAAGCAGAGCATATGTACATTTGTAGATATCTCAATAACATATAATTTCTTGGTGATTTATGTAGACACCTAAAATTAATATTTAATTAATTTAAGCCTATCAACATAATTAATTGACTTTAATTGTGTTATCCTTATTCATCTTAGAATTAATTAAATTTAATTTAATTAATCCTATCAGTATTGTCCAATAATTAATTTATCAAATAAATTAATTATTCCCCTATTCCTCTAAAGTCCCCTCCAATAATTATTTCCTCTAAACCCACTCAGTTGATTAATTCTAATTAATTAACCTAGTCATGTGATTCCTACAAATCACTTTTCCTAATCTCATTAGCCTAATTAATCTTTCTAGAATCTCTCTTAATCATTCTTACCATTATCCATCAATTTTTAATTACCAATCATGTCACATCAACATTGAGTCTCTCAAAGAAATTCAAATTTCTTTGAATCCCTCAATGCATCCTTATTTTGGAATTTTTAATTCCTCATATTTGAAATTCAAATTTCTCCCCCCTTTTTCCAAGGAATTTTATATTCCTGTTTATTTTCCCAAGGCACCCTTGATCCATGCCTTCTATCTAAACTCAATCTCAACCCTTCATAATCAAATCAATCTTGGCCCTCCATCGGCCTCATCCAATCTATAAATTGGAGCCTATTCTCCTCACAAATCATCCACTTCTCATGCATTGTCATGCTGCTCTTTTCTCCTCTTCTTTCTCTAATCTTTCAATTCAAATCCATCCAAAATCTATCCAATAATCCTATCAAATCCAATCTATCTTGTTGAGCACTTGGAGATCATTCCACATCCAAATCAAGCAAGTAGCACACCAAGTGGAGCATCAAGGGCGCATCCTCATCATCCACTTCATCAAGCTCAATCCAAGGGAGAAAGTAATGGTTTGCAAGGTATAAGCATTATCTTCATTTTTTTATGTGGTTTTATTCATGTTTCATGTTTTAATATCTTTTAGTGTTTTGTTTGTGCACTAACCACCTCAATCCACCTTGCTAGTTTTTCCCCTCTTGAATTTATATCTTTTATTTGAAGCTATACAGTCATTGATCTTGGTTTGTGAGCATTTCTCCAACAATTATCATTTACAAATCAAGTTTTTAATTGATTTATTAGCCTCATAGGATCTTTTTTATCATGTTTAGTAGTTTACATTAATTATGTGATGGTTATACCTTTGTATTTATCATTTGAAGAATCATCGTAGTAAAAAATGGGGTTTTCTTTTCATCCATCATTAATTGTTTTGAAGAAGGGGAACTATGATAAATGGTGAGATAGAATCATCACTCATCTTTTTTTTCTTCATTTGTTTCCTTATTTGTATGATTTGGTTTCTCTACCTAGAACACCTACTAAGTTATTTGCTTGGAGATGTAAGAGAGACAATGTTCTGGGAGTCATTTCTATGCAAAACCTGAAGAGATATTAGAATTTATTATAGATTTTAAGTGTCCTAATGTTCTTTGAAATTATATATGGGAGTTATATGGAGATTGTGATTCTCAACCATTCCTAGATAACCTTATTTTAGATTGTAGTGTGCCTTTTTCATCCTTTAGAAAATATACCCTATGATTATGATAATATTATGAAATTTTCTACGTTGGAGCATTTTGATACTTCAAATGAGGATGAGGTTACTTCTGAGGTCCTTGATTCTTTGTTAGAGGTAGTTGAAGAGCCTTCACTTGATACTTTCATTATTCCTTAGCAACAAGAACATCATTATCTTTCATACTTGGCTAAAGGACATGTTGTCAGTGATTCATTGAATGAGGTATCTATTTATCTTCCTGATTGGGATTCCTATTTGTAATACATTGGTTCATTGTTTGTGGAGTCTCCCATTTCAAATTTGGAGGATACATTTGAGGGTATTTCTCTCCTCTTTGATGGAAGACATTGCATTACTTTAGTCACACCATCTTCATCTTTTGAAGTTGGTTCCATATAATTTTTCTCATATTTCCATTTTGTCACCTTCTTGTTTGTTTGATTGGAGTGTGACATCATCATATTTCATATACAAGGAGACACATGAGAATTTTTCAAAGACATCATCATACATTTGGATTCCACTTCCTACCAATTCCTATCTCAAATGGGAAGTATACATGCATCTATACATGGCTTTGTTTCTTCCTAAGGAGATACAAGTTGTTTGTAAGAATTGGATCATGTTTTTCCTTCAAACATTTACCATACTTGCAGGTGATTATTCATTGTGGGGGGGCTACATAGTCTCTAATTTTCCATCTTATGGGAGGGACGCCATTTTCATTTTCATGATGGATGTAGTTGTTGGTGTGTATTGGTGTTGAGACCTTTATTCATCACTCATCCTATAACTTCTCTTAATTTGCACCATCTCTTTTTTGGAGAGAAGTTTTGTCCCATGAGGTTTTCTCCTTGACTCCATTTGTAAGAGATTAGTTGCATTACATTGTACATGGGTAACTAACATGGCCTAGTTGTTGGGAACCATCATCATCATTTCATATTGCATTTTTCTCCCTGAATTGCACTTAAGAGTGAGTGTTAGTGTAAATAGGTTTTCCCTATTTATGGTGCTTAAGTCAAACCAAGGCACTTAATTTTATTACATGTTTCTAGGTGAGTAGGTAGAGTTTATTATTTTTACCTATGCATTTAATAAATTCTATTGAGTGGTTGTACCTACCATTAGACCTCATCGGTTCTCTTTTTCTCTCTCATTCCATTATAAGTAGAGAATATGTACATTTGTAGATATCTTGGTATCATATCTTTTCTTTATTTTTGGAAGTTGTAGCAATTATTAATCCTAGTTTGGGATCATTGCTCCAACATTAAAGTTCTTGTACCTAGTGTTTTTGGTAGTTACTATTAGGGGATTTATTCATATGACTTAAGTTTACTTAGGTCCTAGGTGTCCTTCTAGAAGGTTGATTAGTTTTCATATGATCTTATCTTATCTCATGACAACTAATTTTAGCTACTTAGGTCAACACTTTAGTTGTCTCACTGTATAGAATTATGACACATCTCAACATCATGTCTAATCCTACCTCTCACTTTGTCTTTACAAGAAAGGCCTATGATATACATTTTTATGTCCATTCTTGCATTCATAATCAAGAAAGCTATTCTTGTCATTGTATCTTTTGTGGAAGTTATTTTGGTATGGAAGGATCTTTGCACAGATGTTGAGGAGTTACCAATCAAACCCTACATGTTATCAAAGCTCCAATACAATAGATTCATTTCATATTTGAGAGTTTTTATATGGACTAAAGAATTTTTTAGGTATAGGTTTGGGTTTCACTGACCTCAAGTTGAATTCAAGGCATCCTAGAAAAGTTTTCTTTTTGTTTCATTGAATTGTTTTAATTTTTTCCAAATAAGGGTTTGAAGAAGCACAAAGATTGATTGATCCAAGAGGTCATTGGTTTTTTTATGCACTTTGGGCTAGAATTGATATTTCCCTTCCATTTAGTACGTTGATTTGATGAATTTGACCATAATTTTGTTTTTTTTTTGACAAAGGAATTTTTGAGAAAAAAATCATTGCTTGAGTAGGCCATATGACCCCCTAAACATACAAGGTACAACAAATTTTATTTGTGAAAAATAAAAAATAATATAATTTTTGCACTTTATTTTTTATTTTGGGGTGAAATGTTTACCATATACGAGCAATTATTTCTATGATTGAAATTAAAAAATTTAAAGGCATAAATAAAAAATATTAGCTTTAGAGTTTGCAATCCCAACAAGTCTGCAACTCATACCCACCTAGCTCAAACATCAATATAATTAATAGGTTTATGCAAGGTTTGAGGTTGTGTGTGTACTTGGTTGTTGGCCTTTGCATTCCCTATTGGTTGTCAACTTAAATAGTGTGTCAATTATTTGTTAGATTATCAATTTTAAGGGCTTATACTAGTCGTTGGGTTAGGGATTTTTTGTTAGTTCTAAGAACTGCACTCTATGTGCTAAGCATCCACTTCTACATGCTCTAGTTCCTAGCATTAATTCAACAACCTTAATCTATATCGAATACCCTATTACCCCTTCTATGTTGATATTTATCTTACTACTTTTGGACTCTTGGTGATTATATGTGTGTGGACATATTTACTTGTTTCATGTTGATGATATTCCTATGTTTTAGGACATACTCATGCTTATTATGTTATATGTTTATGATGCTTTATGGTGACATTAGGGTAACATGTTTATTATATCACGATGGTTTGAAGTTGGATGATGTATCATGTTTTGAGGTACTAACTTATGTTGTGATGTTAAATTTGGATTTACCATGATTTCTAATCCTATTTACTAGATGTATATATGTGTGGGTGTGGATGTATGTAGGTGTTTTGTATTTTTCTTTGGATGCAAGTACAAAGCATCAACTACACTTGGCTTCACAGGTCTGCTTGTGCCTAACAATCTACGATGGTGGTAATAGAGATGGCATAAAGCCTCATGTTGGCTTAACCCTAACCATTGTCCTATAGTAGGACAATTATATTTGGTCATGTGTTTACCTGTTCGGATTTTCCCTAGGCAATATTCACTACCTTGAGTTAGTTGCTTGAGCTTGTCGTGAATGTTGTCTTTATATTAGTTATGGTGTAAGTATTTATGTGTAATATTTTATTAGGTTGATAATATTATTTTATATATAATTATTGATGATTGTTAGTATTTATTATTATTATTTAATTAAATATATGACTTATTTATATTTATATTAAAGTATTTATTCCAACTATTTAATTATGAGATTAATTATTTATGAGACTATGATTAATTAAGTTCTTTTTGGTGGGGAATAATAAATGATATTAAATCTTTACTTGTGTAAATATGTTTTAAGTGGGATAATATATATTATTCTTTGGATATATATTTAATTGATTTAAATGATTGGTGGGGAGTTGGTTTCCATTTATGAGTTTAATCTTGGTTTATGCTTTAATTTTTTAAGTTTATTTGTGGAAGTTGGTTGATTTTTTTCATACACAATTTTGTGAGGGGATTTTACATTATTTTATGTATTATTTTTGGAGAGAAAAGGTTTCTCATTAATGGTGTTTTTTGTTGGAGTTTGAGACGTTTTATGTTTTTGATGTGTGAGGAGAGGATTTGGTAGGAATTTGTTTCCAATTCTTTGTGCATTTGGTGAGGGTTTCTTGTTGGAGTTTTCCTAAGATTGTTTGGAGAGAATTGTTGGTCGATTTGTTGCTACATTTTCTTGGTTGTTGATTGGGAGGATTGTTGGTTGTGTGTGGTTTGTCCTCTTGATTTGATCTTCCTCTTCATTCATCATTTCTTGGTTTCTCTGCAAGACTCGAGGTAGGATCTGATTCCCTCTTGCTTGATCTATTATCATTGCTTTAGAAATGAAAAGAATGCGAATTTGATCAAATTTACTTTCAATCTAAAAATTATTTTGATATCTAATTATGTACGATTACTTTTATGTTCAGATGTCATGCCCTCTTCTTCTTTGAGTTTTTAGGGGTTGTTTTTTAAGAAATCTTTGTGTTGTTTTCAATGATCTTCAAGTATAGTTGTATGAATTTCTTGTTGCTTAGGGTTTTGTTGATATTCTTTAAAATTATGTTTCTCTTATTATGGTTTTAATCTTATTTATATTCTATTATTTCCATTTGTAATTTAAAAAAAATTAGTTAGTGGTGTTTTGGGTGACTCGGGTAGTGTAGTTTTATCATGGTTTGGTAAAGGTTTTGGAAATAAAAGGCATACCATTTTTGTTGTTGTGGTAAATCAGATTTCAGACCTGATATTTAATTTTAAATATCACAAAATATATTTCCATGGTGTCTTATAAGATTACATTCAATTTGGTGTTCCTTTGTGCAAATCTAGTTGATTAGTTTTGATGTTTTCAATAGATTTGGAAAGATAAATTGTGAATACATTTTCATATCTGAAATGAATCATCAATATATTGCTGAGGGAATTATAGGATTGAAAATAAATCCTTAATAATCTATTGGAGACATTTTAGTTTGAGGCCCATACTTGTTGTTTGACTTTGTTCATCAGTTTGGGTGTCTGGGTGGATTCCAAAGGCTTGTCATGAGGTTGTTCTATATTGTATCAATGTATAGGGGTCAGTCACGAGGTCTTCACTAGATAGGCAATATTATATCATGTTCATTCATATTGGGGGGCTTAATATCCCAAAAATGAGGGTGCAATATATTGCCTATCAGTGAAAATAGGGGGGTTTTCAATTTCGGCTATAAAAAATATAATATTTGGTGAAATTAGGGGGGCTTTTAATTTGAGATGTGTATTGGGATGGGGTGACAAAAAAGGAGTTTAGGGAAATATTTTTTGAAAATAAGGGGATTCTTTAGTATGCCATGAACACGCGTGCTATAACCCAGGTTCACTAAGTGAAGCCCCCATGGGGTTAGTGAGGCCTAATTTGTTTTCATTTGTATATATATGAGTTTCTCATATTCTTGGTTGGATTTATGTTTAGTTATTTTTGCATTTGGAGTACCTATACTATGTATCTGATTGGGAAGCTTGGGAAGGCTATATGTTGTATTATGATTCAGTTTTCAGACTCGATTCATGTATGAATTGATGTGAAAGATCTAATTTGATGATTCCTATCCTTCCTCGATATGAAATCCTAGGTTAGTTGTGGCTAGGTGTTGTTTAGGGAAAGTGGATCTCAATTGGTGTCGGGGCCCTAAGTGACTGCCAGGGTAAGTCATTGAGAGTTATCTTTAAAAAGTGATAACATAATAAATAAACCAAGGGGAAATTACACATTAACAATATAATTGTGACACCCCAACCCATGGAATTGAGTTCTCATTTAGACTAAGGATGGGTATGGGAAGGCCTGCCTATATGGGGGACATTGATCTGGCATGATTAGACTTCCTTGTCCTCATAAAAGGATTGTTTAGCTCCACATGAGTTGTCAAATGGGGGCTGAGGTCTGGAGATAATGCCAAGGTAACCCATGTTGAGACTATATGATGATACTCTTACCTATGTGTATCCTAGTACCCTATCCTATGTGGTGGTGTTGAAGCCTTTAGTGAAACCTTGTGTTAAGTCCTACATTATCCATGTATATCTTTATGTCTCAGATGTTGGTAGCCAGCATTGTTTTCTTGTGTTGTGTGGGGCCTCATCTCTATCTTTAGAGATTGGTGGAGTGGGCCTAAGGGTTCCACATGGCTGGGAGGTTGTTGCCTGCCTCCATTAGGGACTAGTGGATATGTTCATGAATTGGATGGATCCTCTGTCTCCTTTCTACTTTTCTCTCAATGCTTGATGAAGATAATTTAGTGATGTATTAGGAGATTCTACGTATTTAATAATCATTGTTATTGTATCATTATAATTATCATTGTAAGTTGGACACTCCCTTATGGAGATTGATGCAATTTGATGTAATATATTGTAATGCATAGTAAATGAAAGAATGCAATTCTAGATTATTTTTTAGTGGTGTGATGTTGGTATCGACTTCCTTTATGTGATGCAATGTATCGTTATGTTTTATGTGAAGGTCATCATAGGTGATGAGTTGAGACATTGGCATATTTTTATCCTTAGAACTCTTGAGATTTTGTCGTATTTTGATTTACATAGTAGTAATGATGTATCGAAAGTTTACTATATGTATTTCATATGTTAGCTTGAACATATTAAAACATGTTTTGTCTTTGCCAGTTTAGTCCTGCAACAATGTGATTGATTCTCGTTTCCATGCGGATTGTTTAGGGCAATATCATGTGTGAAATTAATAAATGTCCTAATTAAATAAAATACATATGTATGTTCTTATATGTTATTTCTTTTGAAGTGTAGGGAATAAATGATGTTGCAATGGAAGCTCGCCTATCACACTAATTGCAGGAAGAGATATTCTAGAAGATGACTGAAAGATCGAACAACAAAAATATTGAAAAGAGTAAGGAATAGCATAGGGGAAGAAATCACGCGATACTACTGATGTCTAACTCAAGTGGACATTGGTGTTGTAAATATTGCCACAGTATGTTATGGCTGTGGTTCGGTTTAGATCCGCATTTTTTGTAGCTTAACTCCAACTATCTCCTTTCTCAATTAGTTATCCGCCTCTTCTCTTCGGTGTGATCTGTGTTGTCAAAAGTAGATGGTTTCTTTAAAATAATATCTTCATCTCTTCTCAGAGGTTAGATAGAAAAAGAGAGAAAGAAGAGCAGAGGATTTTCACAAGTGTTTTTAAGTTTCTTTTCATGTTGAATCATGTAATGACTTCCAAACAATGATGAATACAAATATGTTATTCTGAGCAGTTAGAGTTGTTTTTGGGAAGCCTGGAATCACTCACCCAAGGGGACCCACTTGGTGAGTGTTCCTATGCATTTGTTAAGATTAGTTTTCTTTCCTTAGCTGCAGTAGACATTCTTGCATTGACTATTCCTGCAGCCACTGGAAATAGATCCACTAACTGTTCCTGTAACCAAACCAAAACAAAGTAATTTCTTTTTATCAGCATTGAACTTAGCCAGTATTGCTTGAATGAATTTATGTTAATGCAAAAGTTTTCCTGTAGCCTTTCAATAGTTTCAATTCTTGCTTATCTTTTCTGCATAATGTTAGTTGTTGTAGTAATGCAGAGTAGTTGTTGTAGGAACTTAGTGCATATATAGTGCAGACCCATTTCAAGTATTACATTCCTGGGTTGACAATCAAATGAACACTAGTTATAGAAATAGTGGCTTTACCAAGTGAATGTCCAAACTTCGGGTTGAGACTTCAACTAGAGTTATTATTCTTATTGTTTGGGTTGAACAATAGGAATACTTCAGTTGGTGTTTGAAATGAACCTAGCAATAGATATTTACATTTATGTTTTATGTAATGTTATGTTATTTCATTATGGTTCTAGAGTCTTATATGTTGTTAGCACATTGCTTAGGTAGCGACATTAGGGAACCCATAAGAGGACTTAGTTAAGAGAATTATTATCTTTTGCATGTGCAAATGTTATATTCAATTTAATGTTATGTTAGTAATGTTATGTATTTTTTATTTTTTTAATTAATGCTATGTTTAATTGATTAATTAGTTGTTGTCCTCTAGGGTTCCTTAGTAGGGCTTTACACCATAGTAGTTTTCCCAAAAACCAATTTTCTAGGTTGAAGGCAAACCTTGTTTTTCCACCTTCATGCTCATAGTTTGTTTTACTTTGAAATTTGATTTTTGTTATTCTTGTGGAATTAGGAAGGTATTAAGGATCTCTACAAATTTTTACATGCACTTTTTATAATTTTTTTCTAAAATTTCATGATTTTAGTTTGAAGCTGATTTGGTACTTTTGGATACATTGTTGTAAATTTGCAAAAAAATGTGCCAATTTATTTTGACCATAGGGGTTAATTGCTTGTAGTGTGATGGTTAATTTTTTTTTCCTTTATTTTATTCTCTAATTTATTATGACTATCTTTAATGGAAATCACAAATTGTGGTTTTGTTGTTGAAATTAAAGGTGCAAAGAATAATAGTTGGAAATGGATCTAGAACCCCAAGGTGTTATGGAAAATAGGAAATGCCTTGATAGATGAGATAATGCTCTTGGTACTCCCTTTGTGTCCATTTCTCTTGATCTTAGATATCATGTTTTATCTTGTAAACATACTAATGAAATTTGGAATACCTAATAGAATCATTTTAGTAAGCTAGATAGGATGAAGAAATTTATGTTAAAGAATAAAATAACGAGTCTTAATCCTTCATATTTTAATAATAAATCTAGGACTTAATAAAAAAATATCAATTCTCCTTAGACTACAGTTGATTGATTTTGGGGCAACTAAGGAGAGTGAACAATTCATTATCTCTATTCTTTGTAAGATATGTTCTGATTATTTAGTGTTTGTTTTACATTTTATGATACTATGGACTCCCCATGAGATGTACATAAAATGCATTCTCTTGATGATTTTAGAATTTAGCTCACAATAGAATAAGACAAGTTGGCACACATGGGCACATTCAATTCTTCCAAGTCACATGATCTTCTCGCAAAGGATCTAAATCCAAAGGCTTCAGGTGGGAAACGTAAGAAGTAGAAAAATAATCCTAAGTATAATGAGAAAGCTAAGGAGTATCCTTCATAACACATCGCTGATTCCATATCCTTTTCTAAAGATGAATCATCTAAAACAAATAAATTGAAATGTGCATATTGTAAAAGGATAGGACATGATGAGCGTGTTATGATAAGAAGATTGATGAACCCATGCACCTTCAGAAGAAGAAAAAAATTCCACTACCCTCATCAATGTCTTCTTCTTCTTTAGCATCACCATCAATAGAATCTCCAACAACATAGTAAATAATTGTACGAGTTTCACATGGGCTTGATAAAATGAAAGATAAAGCACTCGTGGCCTCTAAAATTATTGAATATGGGAGTTGACTTCTTTATTCAAGAGCATTAGTGATGGGTAAAAAAACATAAATAACAGTTTGTGAGAAAGGTTCTATTGGCATGGGAGAAAGAATTTTTAATGATGTACTTTATGTTCCCTCCTTGTCATCTAATATTCTCTTTGTTTACTGAATTTCTCATAGTGGACAAGGTAAATAAATTCAGTTCACTTGATCTTATGTTTCCATTAGGGACATAGAGACTAGAGAGATCATTGCTACAAAGATGGTTGATAATTCATCTAATTTATATACCTTTTCTCATTTTTTATCTAATGATGATAGTATTCCTTTGATTGATATACACACCCTTTCATCAAGGGTGAATCGTTCTTGTGAGGAGAATTTTGGTCACTTGAATCTTGGTTAAACTTTCTACTCCTCCACCTCCTGCTTCTTCAGTTGTGAGTGCTTCTCTTCATTAGGTTGATCATAGTGTTTTAAATATTTCTCTGTGGGATGAGTAGTTGCCATGGATTTCAAATTTATTTGTGGAGTATCATACAATATATTTGGGAGATAAACTTGAGGGTATTTTACTCCTCTTTCATGAAAATTTCATCATAATTGTTGTCTCATATTTATTGTCTTTGGAGATTGAAATGCCAGTTTTTCATCATTCACTTAATCTATCATGCTTCTTGGTTGATATTGATCATGATTATGTTATGAATTTTTAAAGATTAGAGACTCCTAATTAGTTTTTTAGAGACACATATTGTAGTACCCCTACTCGTTTGAACTCATTAGACTCATATTTTTTTATTGTTTGTTTTCAGTGGATACATTACCATGATGTGTTATTTAGACTTTTATGACATTATTTCATGCTTTATCTGGATATGAGATGCATAATTTATTTGCAGTATTTTAGTACTTGTGATTTATGGCATTTTATGGATTATTGCTATGTACTGACATTTTACTTTATCTATGCAATGTGTAAATTATATGTTGTGTCTGCAAGTGTATTGGATGCAAGCGGACCATTTTCCTTCACTCATTTTGGTGAGACAGGGAACGTCGTGATTCTCCTTCATCGGTGTGTATGTTGTGTTTTATATATTGTATATATATGCATGTGTGGTTTGGTGATGCAAGATTTTGTAGGTACAAGTACCGGGTAGGTATGGGGTATCATCTCCACCTGGCTTCATAGGTATGAGCGTGCCTTATATTTCTCGATGGAAGTGGAGGAGATAGTAGTTGACCCTATTTTACTCATTTACACTCGTGTGAGTTTTGTCAGTTGGTCGTCCTGTCAGTTAGTTCAGCCTTCATATTTTGTCGTTTGATCTTTTTATGAGTATTTGCTTGAGATTTGTTCAGTTTGTGTGTTTTATTGGACTTGATTAATTAATTAAGTTTATGTAGTTATCTCATAGTTGAATTATGTATGCATTGAGATTATAAATTTAATTAATTAAAAGAAGTTATTAAATTAATTTGTAAGCTGCATGATATTAGAAATATATTTTATTCAAATTTTAGTGGAAAAATAAATTAGATTAATTGCATTTATTGTTTCCTAGAATTTTAAATAAATAAAAGAATAAATAAATGAATAAAAGAATTTTAAAATTATAGCATTGCTTTAATTTCTTTATTTAGAAAATTAATTAGAGTTGCATAAGAAAAGAAAGAAAAATATTTTTTAATTATTGCATGTTAACTTATCCTTGATTAGAATATTATAAAAGAAAATAAAATTGCTTTTATTCTAAATTTAGGTTTTTGGGGAAAAAGATATTCAACCTAGAATTCTAGTTTAAAAAGGGGAATAGGTCATTATTTTAGGTTACACAGGAAAAAAGTCAGAGATTTAGGTGAAGAAATTTATTTGGAAGCTTGTTGAAAGGATTAGGGCTCTTCTACAGATTTCTTCCAAGACAGCTATACCAGGTTGGATGGCTTCTTTTGATTGTTGTTTTAAGAAAATATTTCTATTTCTTCTATCTTTTTGAATGATGTTTGTGTAAAGATGTTTGTCAAATCTAAAATTTTGCTTGCATATTTCTTGTAATGGCTAAAGTTAATTTCTAGATTATGAAAAGAAATTATTTCCTGAGTGTTTGTGGATTAAATTTTGAGAAAATTGGGAAAATTATTATGGCAAATTTTGCCAAGATTTTATTTTGCATGGAAAATTGCAAGGTTTGGGTAGTACCTACTACCATGAGGTGGCAGTGCTACCGGCGGTAGCATGGGCTACCATGAGTAGCACGGCCTACCGTGCACAGTGGCAGGGACATGGTTAAGTTCGCTTTTCCCTAAAATTTCGCTGTGCAGTCCGAAATATAGAGTTTCAATATCCGTGCAGGGTATTTAATTTGGTATTAAATTAACTTATTAATTTATGAAATATGTATATATATAATTATATGTAAGTTAATATTATTTTGGACATTATGTTATTTGGTATTAATATTTTAATACTGTGGAATTAAATTCTGAGTTGATAAATATATATTCTGTAATATAATTATAAGTGAATTATTTATAGGTATTCATATAATTTCATTATATGAATATAATTTAATTTATAGTTATAATTATATTTTATGAATGAAATTTAATTATAGTTTGGTGTTTTCAAAAAAGCTTGTAAATTTAGAGATTTTATATTTATGCTTGAAAACATTAGGAGATTAATTTTTATGTGCTTGATTTAAACCTTATTGGACAAATGACAAATTGATTTATTTGTATTAATATAGTTGTATTTTCTTATTTTTTGGAAAATCTTTAATTGCAAGTTATTTATGCATTTGGTTGTTTTAAGGAAAGATTGCCTGTATTAGGATCTTGTGTAAATGGTGTTTGCAATCAAGCTTAATTCTATTGCAATTTTGGTTGAGTTGTCATTGTGTCCTATTTTATCATATCTCCTTGGTTAGGTGTTGTTGTATAACCTTATTCATGTGGGTCATTTTGTGTTTTGTCCAAATGGTCAATCTTGGGTTAGTGATTGTGTATCCTTCACCTATGGTTTGTTAGGATTAGTTATGGCTGTTTGTTTCGCCAGAGTTCTCATAGAGAGACCTTTTCTGTTAGTGTCCTATGAGAGAGAGTGGTTTTCGAGCAGGGGCCGTGCCCGAAGTGGATGACAGGATAACTAGTCGGAAGTCAATTAAAAAGTGATAACCAAATAATATATTGGGGGGGAGTGGAATAAATATTAATTAAGATAATGTACCTCGTGCATAGGTGAAGTGCTAGTACAGGGCTCATAATTTTATGAGAAGGCCTGGAATGACAAACTTACCACCTTGTCTTCATGAAAGGATTGGTAGGGTCTACATGAGACTTAGTTGGAACCGTAGGTTCGAGAGAGGTTACCAGGAGAGTGAGCCGAGACCTATGGAGGTTGTATCATGGTATCCATCTTAAGCTATGTGATGACACTCTCTCCTTAGAGTCACTAGTGTTTGTGAGTTGAGTCACATGGATGTTTGCGGAGTCTTGTAGTTCTTTCATACTTGTCTTACTTTTCTTGCTTGAGGGTTTTCTATTATCTCCTAGCACAGTGGGGTGGTTCCATTTCAGGATCACATGGTCGGGTGGTAGTGCCACTTCCCATCGGATGTTCTGGGTTGTATCTTCATGTGAGGAAAGGCTTCGCTGGTGTTTCTTGGTTCGTGGTTCATATACTAGCTCATGTTCGGGATCATTGTTCAGTTGAGACCTTGTGGTCATTGTATCAAACTTATATGTAACCTTGATATTGTAACTTTGTAATCTATGGTATTATTGGAAGCCATGTAATTATGGATATTTGTAATATTATGTCAGTGGAATGTATGTTAATTCAGTTGCTTTGATCTTGTGTATAAATGATTTATGGAAAATTGAATGCATTGGAATACTTGATTCTTTTGTTATGGAATTTAGATGTATGTGTAGTTTTAAACTTAAGCATTTACTTTATCTAATTAAATGCACATTTGGATTAACCATGATGTTAATATAATCTATGATTAATCTTCGTTGGTAACCCTTAGGAAATCATGTGTTAGTCTTTCATTGTGTTATTAGATGTGCAATGGTTATAATTAATGCACTTAATCTTTAAAAAAAATTATTTCACCCTTTAGTTGCCTAGTTGTGTTGTTTTCCTTTAGGGTTCCTAGTGGGGCATTACACATATTTGGAGACTTTCTTCCTCTTTCTTTTAGTTGGACATAGAGTGGCTTCTTCATCATCCTATGGACTTGTTTCTTCCTGTTGGTGTAAATAATTATTCATCTTGGATATTATTACACTTTACTTAAGTTTACTTAGGTACATGCATTTAATAGTAGTTTGGGTATGAGACACTTGGGTGTTTGTGCCACATTGGGATAATTTCCACCTTTTATGGTGTGATCTTGTTATTACACTCCACATTCAGTGGGTGATCCACCTCATGTGGAATATTATATTATTTCTCCTACCTACCCACACCTATTTCCTACCTACCCTTGTTTCTTATTGAGCCACATGTTATGTTTGTGTACTCACATATCCCTAGCCTTGCCTATATAAGAAGGCTCATCTACATTGTTTGTACGAGCAATCAATCTACATCTTGTAATGATCCAGTTGATCATATTTTGCATCTTGATAGAATACAGTTTATTCCTATCATCTATTTTATCTCTCTTATTTATGCTTTCCATTGCCTCTTGATCTTGGAAAAATATCACATGGTATCAGAGCCATTAGAGTGTCATTACCAATTGAGAGAAATTTGATGCTATTCGGGGTTTGCATTTTGGAGCTTTCTATTGTAGGTTATTATTGAAGCTTGATGGGTTAAATCTAAGGTCACCATTGGATTTAAGAGGTCCAAGAAAATTAGTTTTGCCTTTTGTTTCATCCAAATTGGACTTCGGAGGCCAAATCTAGAGGCACTTGAAGTTTGAAGCTGCGGTGGAAATTTTCCAGAAATTATAATTTTGCAGGCAATTTTCAAATAGCGATATCTCACTCATCCGGACTCCTTTTTTTGAGATTTTTTTTTGTTTTGGGGTATAATTTCATGATCTATACAATGGTGTAGGATTTGTCTGATTTTTGGATACAGGTTTTTCAGAAATCGTGAAATCCTATTTTTTACAACTTTGGAGGCTTCATTTGGGCTCATATGGACTCCTTTTCAGGTGCCATTTTTTTTGAAAGTGAATATTTTTTCATCTACTTTCATAATCTGCCATCCATTTGCAATTATGTTGAGTAAAAATTGTACTTTTAGTATTTGGCCATTCTTGGGATATTTAGTACTTGCATTTTGCTTGGATCTTAGTTTAGATCACTAGCAGTATTTGTTGAAGTCTCTTAGATCTCTTTTTGAGAAGTTGTAAATTGAAAACACAAGTCCACTTTTCCATTATTTGCAAGTGCCAACATGATCTTTTTATGGGGGGTCAGTTGTTCATTTATATCTCTTGGTGAAATTCTATTCAGAGGCATCTTCATCTGCAGTATTCTACAGGGCTTCTTTGTTGGTGGCATCATTTTCATGTTTCCACATTTGAATATTTTATCATGATGTATACTCTTGCATGAGAAATGTTGTACTTTCACTATCATAAAGTGCCAAACCTCTTTGTATCTTGTCATTGTTGACTATTTGATGTAACCCTCTTGTACATTTAGATTAGAAATATCTTGTGAGACTTGGTGCATGGCTCCAATTGAGACTTAGATTGTACACATTTGTGCATGGCTCCCATAAGACTTGGATTGTACAAGTATTTCTGCTATTTCTGAGTATCCAGATGATGCTCACAGTAGGTTATCTCCATGCCTAATCTTCATTTTGTTGCAGCAAGTGATTCATCATCATCGACTTAGTGCCTGGTTTTGTCACACTTTGACATTATTGGTGCAACATTGGCTCTCTTTCTTCCTTATGGGGAGGAATTTTGGTCATTATCATTGGACCATCTTTGCAGGAGATTCGACATTGAGGGGGGGCTTCATGGTCTCTTCTTCTCTCTTATGGGGGGGACACAATTTTGTTCTTCTCATTCATCATTGAGAGCATTGTGTGCTTTCATCATCTCTCTTTTGGGGGAGGGTTTTTTCCCATTGGGTTTTTCTCTCTTTCCTCACTTTATGGGAGATTGCATTTGAATTTATACATGGGTACCTAACATGGCCTCATAGCCGGGACCCATCTTGCATTGCTTAGTTGCATTGCAAACTTTAGTGCATTCCCCTAAGTTGCACTT
This sequence comes from Cryptomeria japonica, assembly GCF_030272615.1. Classification (NCBI taxonomy): domain Eukaryota; kingdom Viridiplantae; phylum Streptophyta; class Pinopsida; order Cupressales; family Cupressaceae; genus Cryptomeria; species Cryptomeria japonica. The sequence goes on along the minus strand of NC_081412.1, from coordinate 527,164,005 downwards.
AAGGGGGGGTGTTGGTGTAAATAATTATTCATCTTGGATATTATTACACTTTACTTAAGTTTACTTAGGTACATGCATTTAATAGCAGTTTGGGTATGAGACACTTGGGTGTTTGTGCCAAATTGGGATAGTGTGTGTAGGAGAATTTACACCTTTTATGGTGTGATCATTTTGTTACACTCCACATTCAGTGGGTGATCCACCTCATGTGGAATATTATATTATTTCTCCTACCTACCCACACCTATTTCCTACCTACCCTTGTTTGTTATTGAGCCACATGTCATGTTTGTGTGCTCACATATCCCTAGCCTTGCCTATATAAGCAGACTCATCTACATTGTTTGTACGGGCAATCAATATGTTGGCATTTTTTATGATTGATGTTCTGATTGTCATTGATGGACACACACTTGCTTTGAGATCACCTTTTTCTATGTATGAGCTAAGCTCAACTGGTATTTGTTCCAACCGATATCATGTGTTAGTCTTTAGACTATCAGTGTTTTGCAAAAAGTGTTTACCGATCTCAAGTGGTATGAAGACCCCAAGCGGTTCGAGGATCTCAAGCGGTACGAAGGATCAAAGCGACAGAACACATATTTTCCAGTCTTCTTTTTCGTCAAACCGGCAACCATATTTTGCATAAACCGGTATTTTGTATGAACCGTTAATACTCAATGATGAGTTACCAACCAACATTTTGTGAAGAGTTACCATCCATCAATTGTTTGGCGGTGCCGACACTTTGGCAGTGCTTTTTGTGTCGTGTTACCAAATATGTGTAGATGCACAGAACCTAGGAAATTGTATTGTAATCCTATTGGACCAACATAAAATCAGATTCCTTTATAAGGACATCATATCTAGGGTTTTATGTAGTTGTCAGGTTTTTGAAAGTGGTTGATGAGTTTTTGTAAATGTGATCAATGAAGAGAAGTTTAGGTCTGCGAGAGAAGGCAATGTGTGAATGTGTTGAAGACTGAAGTAATGTTGAAATGCATTAAGAATGAGATATCAAGGATCTAACCAAGCAATCTATGCTATCTACTAGATCACTCACTTGTTGATTACTGACATCTTCGGCAAGTCTGAAGCCCTTAAGCGGGTAGGCCCATAAAGCCTTTTGTAAATCCTCTAACAAGGTGGTTCACATCTATGGATCTAAAATCCTCCAGCAAGGTAGTCTTTAATCGAACTTATCTCCTAACAGATATTGAGCTTCCTAATAGGATCTGTTCTGGTAAAGAACATTCTATGACCTTAACCGGTCTAACCTTAACTAGTCTAGTTTCTATTCTGCAGATAGTTACTTGTGAGTTTCATCTCACCGTGGTTTTTCCCATTTGGGTTTCCATGTCAAATATCTTGTGTTATGGTGTTATTTCTCCTGTGGGTGAATGCCTTATTTGCTATTTGGTTTGCATGTGTGTTAACTAGTTTGTTTGTTAAACTATTTCACTAGTTTACTTCTAGACTGTTTAAGTGTTTAAGTTCAATATATTTGTTTGGTGTACTAATTCACCCCCCCTCTTAGTATTCATCAATTGGTATCAGAGCCAAACTTTCTATAAGTCTAACCACTTGGAAAGAGATATGGGGGAATAAATTGTGAGGGAACTTACTCATCAGCTCACTCAGTCTGAGCAAGCTTATGATGAACTTATGGTCAAATATAAGGCCTCTTAGGCAAAAAGAAGAGAGCATGCTGAAAAACTGATGGAGCTATCTGAAAATAGTTCTTCTGATGAAGCAGACATGGAAGCCCTAATTCAAGAAGTAGAAAAGATGAATTGGTATAGGAGCACCCTTCCAATCTCTTCCTCTTTCTTTGTTTTTTGGGTTTTATGCTTCTTTAGAAGCCATTGTACATGAATAAGAGCCATGAGCTCATGTGTGCTAGACTAGGTCCTAGTTTTAGGTCCTTAGTGTTTTTGTTGTGATTTCTTGTGCAGGAGAGGTTGAGTGTGCTTGGAATGTGTGTTAGGCCTTATTGGCATGTTTATGTCCTTAGGACAACCCAAAATAGGCTTAGGAGTCATGAAACGCAACAATGGCAAAGTTGCTCAAAAGATGCAAAAGTTGCATGACAACTTTTCAAAGTTGTCAAGCAACTTTTCCACCCAAAATGGTCATAGACCCTTGTTGTGCGTGGAGAGCCCTAATTTTGGCACACCAACTGAGGTATGGGTAGTATAAGTATATGAAAACCCTAAATTAATGGGTTGGATGTCAGGCATTGTACGACCCAAGCAAGAAGACCAAACTGAGACTGTAAAACTATTACCAGTCAGTTTGAATGAAGCAACCAAGCAAGTTAATGGATTGAGATACGTCCAAAACTATGTGGAATGTATTTCATGGTGTAAATGCCTTCATTTCAAGAAATTATTTTAGGTTTTTATTTGCAGATCGAGTGTGTTTGTAAATAGTTTGTAAATTGTCTTCTTAGTATCCAGTTTTGGACTGGTTGTGTAAATGAAGTCATAACTCCATTCCCCATTGTGGAATCACCATGAAACCATGGGGAATGGAAGTGAAGACCCTGTACTATAGTTCCATGTAGGAAGGCCAAGCAAAGACCCACTCCTAAGCGAGATTGGATAGTGCACGGTTAGGAGAGGTCAAATTGCAGAGGTCTTGGAGAGCAAGGTTGGCTAGTGGAGAGAGCATCCTTTGGAGGAGGTGTAGAGGAGTGAGTGAAGCATCATTGGTGTGAAGGAGGAGCCTCCACCAATCCAAAAAAGGTGGCTAAAACTCAAAACACTCACTATGACCTAGGCAGACCTTAGAAACCCTCACAAAACCCTTAAAAACCCCAAAATTCACCCTAGGCACTGTACGACCACTTGGAGGCCCAAAACCTAGAAAATCCTTAAGCCCTTGCCAATTGAATGGCAGTCCATTTTGGGAGTTTGGGATGTTTGTGCATCATTTGTGAGAGGAAGCCCTAAAGGACTAGGTAGGAGACCTAATTGGTCCTAATCCTTGTAGCCCTATTTGAAGGCAAAAACACAAAATAGTGAAATTGGGAAGGGGTAGGAGTCTTGAAACCTCTTGGGGGCACATGAATGGGTGGAGAGACCATGAATGAGACTTGTTATAACCTTGCTAAGACCTTGGAAGGTGTGGAACAAGCCTAGCCCTTATTAGCCATAGTAAGGGGCTATGAGTCTCATGAGTAGGTGAGACCTTAGGAGCAGCATTGCAACTCATTGGTGGGTGGATTGGGCAAGGTCAGGGGATTCCTCAAGAAAAGGAAGTCCTAGAGACCTTGGGGTGTGTAGAGAACACCAGGTGATCCAAAGGAAAGGATCCAAGAGCATAGACTAGGCTAGTCTATCCCTTACCCCATCCCATCATGAATGAATCCAATTCCAACCTGAGAAAGGAGTTGGAAGGACTGACTATCCAAATGTGTCAAGAGCTTGAGAACCAGAGGAAAGCTAAAGATCTGGTAAAAGACAAAGATCATGAAATCTCTAAGTTGAAGCAAGAGATCAGTGCACTTACTACTAGTCTTCATGAAAGCAAAATGGAAAAAGAAGGAGTACAAGGTGAACTAAACATGGCTATTTCTGAGAATGCAACCTTGAAGGAATTCAATGCTACTATTTCCAAAGAACTCATTGAGTCAAAGGAAGTACTTGCCAAATTCAATAAGAGCACTGTCAAGCTAGAGCAGAAGCTAGAATCAGCTAAACCGGTAAAGAATACCAATGGACTTGGTTTCTCTGATTATGAGAAAGGTGAGACCTCTGGAACAAAAGATGGAACATCAAAGAAACAACCAACATCAAAGGATAAAGGTAAGCAAAATTTCAAACCTATTTGCTTTAATTGTCTCAAGGAAAGATACATTGCTAATGTATGTAGAAGTAAGGCTTACAATAATTTTTCTTATTTTCTAAATGATAAGACTAGATCCTATAGATTCAATGGTAATTGTTATGCATGCAACAAGTTTGGGCATAGAGAATTTGAATGCAGGTCTGTCATGCACAATACCGAAAGGTATCCTTAAAGGAATCAAGGAGTTTTTCCTGAACCCTCTAGGAACTAGAACCCAAACTGATTTAATACCTATAATCATCAGTCGGGTAGTGGTGGCTATCAAGTGGCAACCAAATGGAGAGAAAACTGTTGGATTTGTCATGGTCATGGTCACACTACTGCAACATGCAGAAGGAAGAATGGAAACATGAATAATGGACCTTAGAGAGCACTTGGAATGGTTTGCTATCATTGCAACAAACCGGGTCATTCAACAAGATTCTATAGAAGTAGAAAGAGCATATCAGATGACATACCAGTCACTCCGAAAGGAAAGATTGATGTTGAAACTGTTCAAGCGGATATGAACAAAACCTGGAAAAAGAAACCAAGAGTGTTGCAGGAAGAACCGGTTTTTGCACCTAGTGTGGAAATTTTGGAACTGGCAAACTAAGCATCGGAAAAGCTTAGGGGGAGAAAATGGTGAAATGTTTCGAACCCTTGGTTGACACCAGTAAAAGACCTTAACCAGTATGTGATACCTATCTGATTGGCAGAAGACCAGAAATGGTAAAAGGCAAATTAGGGTTTACGCCCTAATAGTGGAGCATTTAATATGGTAGGTGGAGAAGTTGTTTAAAAGGAATTTTTAAATCATTTCTCACTATCATTTTTTGAGCGAAGAATTTTTTCAAGTTCAGAGCGAAGAAAAGTGATTTACACTGCGATTCAAAGAATTTACCAAAATCCTAAAGAAGAATCTAAAGAAAACATCTATAGGAGGAGTGTAGAACGCAAAGCGGTAATTAAGCAACCAAACGAGTGTGTGGTGAATTTCAAATTGCGAAGCCCTAAATTTTGATTAACAAAGGTATTTTTAAAAATTCTCAGTTTATCATGGCTTTCACATCACATACTAGTTCCAGTGCACCCATTGATTATGTAGACTTCATTCAACAGAAGTCAAAATACAATGCCCTATCTCAAATACCCACTGGTGTTATAGTGGAAGAAGTCATTTCCAATTACATAGACTATAAAATCGAAGTCCTAGGGTCTCTTGTGATCCATTCCTAGTTGATTTTTTTCTATGGGAAGGATAAGAAGATTAAACCGGAATTTAGCATTCTGGAAAAGAAGAAACTCCACAACGCAGTCTATTTTCTTGAAAAATTTTCAGATGATCACATTCGCATCATTCAGAGCAGAGTTCACGATGATAAGATGTATTTAGAGTGGATGCATGACATCACACCAGAAGCGATTCATGCTATCACTGGTTTCTATAGCATTGGGGAAGTACCAACTCTAAGGAAGGTCAGCAAGACTGAAATGTCAAAGATCACCAATTCAGTGAGTGACTCACGTGGAATGATTGTCAACTCAATCAAGGATGATCTAGTCAAGTATGCTTGCATGGTGATAGGTTACCGGATGTTCTCTGCTAGGAGAATTAACTTTGTCTCTGTTGCAGCGATAAATGCCGCTTATAGGATGATCAAGGAAGATGCATCATTTGATTTGTGCACTTGTATGCAAAGACAACTTCTATTGAATCTCAAGTCGATCAAACAAGACAATGCATTGAGATTTAAGTTTGGACAACTACTGGTTGGGTTGTTCTTCTACTTCCAAGGTTACTTCCTAAGAGTCAGAGATATTCAGTGGTCTGTTGACCAACCAGTGTCAAAGAAAATCAAGGAAAGCCTACAAGCAGTTGGAACAGGTTATCCGGAAGTGCTGAACAAATACTTTGATGAGTTCAAATGCAAGATGAGCCAAAGGATAAGAATATCCGGTGATATAGTCAAAAAGTATGAGGAGGACATCTGCTTCACTATCAAAGTTGATGTGTGCATAATGGAGGCAGTTGAGCCTAGACAGGAAGAAGTGGAACCAATGGGATATGAGATAATGAATGATATGCTAGATGGGTATTCCTCTACCCTACTTGCCTTGCCTCTTGATCCAAAGGAAAAGAGAACCAACACCTATCTATAAAGGGTTACACTGGTTAAAGAACCCTTAGTAAAGAAGGGAATGGCATTTCCTTCAGCATTGACACCGGTTACTCCAACAAGTCCCAAAGTGACCAAGTGGTCACCAGTAAGGAAGAAACTGGAAGTAGCACCTACCAAAGTCTTCGAGAGGAAGCAGAAGACAAAGAACAATTCACCAAACTCAGAGGACACTGTGTCTGAAGAACGGCCTAAGAAGACTAGGCAAACGAGGAAAAAGACAAAGAATGAACCGGCAATATCGGCCTTGGTAAATATTGACATTTCTTCCTACAAACCTTTGACACATTGTCAAAGAACCGTTAAGAATATTAGGAGAAAATTGCTGAATGATTTAATAAATCATTTTTATGATTTCAATAGTGATGAAAAGGAAGAAGTTGAATAGGAAATCATTCAGTATTTATGTATTAATGACCGGTCGCCATCAGACATCAAATCTATCAAATCATTTTGATGATTTAAATAATGATGAAAAGGAAGAAGTTGAATAGGAAATCATTCAATATTTATGTATTAATGACCGGTTGCCATCAGACATCAAATCTATGACACCAAATTCTTTGTATAATTCTTTAGACATCAAATGGAGCATTTTCGTTGAAAAAGAACAGGAAATAAGAGAGGAAATGTTTGCTCAATATTTTCTTGATGTATCTAATTCAGAACTCTATAAAATCATGGATAACTTTAAAGGCCTCTTCTTCATGAGAAGAAGAAGACTCATGTTGCTTGAAGGAAAAACCTTTGAAGTGGTGAAAGATACTCACTCTCATACCAAAGCCGCTTTGAGATTGCATCAAGTATCTAAGGCAAACCGAAAAGCTAAAAAGGAGCCGGAAATCAAAAAACCGGATGAGGTCTTCGACAATGAAGGAAACCCAGTTATTGAACCAGTAGACACTATTGATGTTGACACTCTGGATGTAGAAGATGTTACTCTGAATGCACCAGCAAAAATAGAAGGTCAGAAGAAATAGGAGGAAGACAAGAGAAAATAGGTAGAGGAGGAAAGGAAGAAACAGGAGATGGAAAAGACAAAATAGGCAGAATAGGAAAAGGAGTAAGAGGAAGAGAAGAAAAAGAAAGAGGAAGAAAAGAAAAAGAAAGAGGAAGAAAATAAAGAGGAAGAGAAGAAAAAGAAAGAGAATGAGAAGAAAAAGAAAGAGGAAGAAAAGAAAAAGGAAGAGGAGAGAGACACAAGAAGATGAGAAGAAGAAGAAGGAAGTAGAAAAGGAAGAGGAAAAGAAGAAAGAGGAGGAGAAGAAGAAGAAGGATGAAGATGAAGTGAAGCGGAAAGAGGAGGAAAAAATTAAGGTAGAAGAAGACAAGAAAAGATAAGCAACACAGAGCACTCAGATGGAGACTCCAAAGGAAACCAGTAGTCAAGCCAAACCGGCTGACATTACCAGTCCCATTGACCTCCAGTCTGCAAATGAATCAGAGCTGCTGCAGAGCATTAAACTTGCTCAATGGCGATTGGATGCTCTAAGGAGGAAAAAGGAGGAAGATGTTATCCAAACTACAGTGGAAACACTCACCAATTTGATACCTGGTACAAACCTCCCCAGTACCGATTCCTCACTTGCTTGATTAAAGCTTCTATGTACAGTTGTGGATGACCAGGTCCAAAGCCTGGAAGAAGTTGTAGAATCAAATTACAAAAAGGACCATGAAAAGGATCTAAACATTGCCTTGGTGAAAAAGTTGAATGAGCTTTGGTCAAAACTTCAGAAGGAACAAAAGGACATTAGAGATGCAATGGATGAGGATAATCTACTACTCAGCAAGATTTTTCAACCTCATTTATTTTGTGATGATACGCTCACTCAGAAGAACAAACTACAATCTGATATGCAGTCATTTATTAGCACCTTCAAGATGCCATATGATTCCTTTTCCACATATGGTCAAATTGTTCACTGACTTCAACTCTAGTCTGCAAGACTTGAGGCAGAGATAAGAAACCAAACACATACCTTGCAGGAACTTCAACTGATCCTACTGCCATGACTGCAAATTCTCCAGAAATGCTATCTAAATCTAGATGCCCTAACGGCCACTCAAGAGATGAGCACGATAGATGCAATGGAAGAACATGTCTCTCAGATGCAGACAGAGAAAGAGGTGGCTACCTCCCTACTTGAGTCATGGTCCTTATCCATGAAGCAATTTTTGCAGGACTTTAAAATAGTTTTTGACAAGTTTTACTCTTTATTGTCATAAAGATTTATTATTTTAATACTAATGAAACAAGGGTTAGTCTACAATGTTTTTGTCATTATTGGCAAAGGGGGAGAAGTATATAAAATTTTGATGTTTTGATGTATACTTTCATGTTTATCTCTATTAAGGAATAGTATACATTGTATTTTCTGCAAAAGGGATAGTGTATATGCTTAGGGGAGTAATTTTGATTATGGCATATTTTTGTTGTAAAACACTTAGATGTCAAAATTTTCCTAAGTGTTGCCATCAATGCCAAAGGGGGAGATTGTTGGCATTTTTGATGATTGATGTTGTGATTGTCATTGATGAACACACACTTGCTTTGAGATCACCTTTTTGTATGTATGAGCTAAGCTCAACCGGTATTTGTTCCAACCGGTATCATGTGTTAGTCTTTAGACTATTGGTGCTTTGCAGAAAGTGTTTACCGATCTCAAGCGTTATGAAGACCCCAAGCAGTTCAAGGATCTCAAGCAGTATGAAGGATCAAAGCGACAAAACACATATTTCCTAGTCTTCTTTTTCGTCAAACCAGCAACCGGTATTTTGCGTAAACCGATATTTTGTATGAACTGGTAATACTTGGTGATGAGTTACCAATTGGCATTTTGTGATGAGTTACCATCCATCGATTGTTTGGTGGTGTCGACACTTTGGCGGTGCTTTTTGTGTCGTGTTACCAAATATGTCTAGATGCACAAAACCTAGGAAATTGTATTGTAATCCTATTGGACCGACATGAAATCAGATTCCTTTATAAGGACATCATGTCTAGGGTTTTATGCAATTGTTAGGTTTTTGAAAGTGGTTGATGAGTTTTTGTAAGTGCGATCAATGAAGAGAAGTTTAGGCCTCTGAGAGAAGGCAAAGTGTGAATGTGTTGAAGACTGAAGAAATGTTGGAATGCATTAAGAATGAGCTATCAAGGATCTAACCAAGCAATCTGTGCTATCTACTAGATCACTCACTTTTTGATTAATGACATCTTCGGCAAGTCTGAAGCCCTTAACCAGGTAGGCCCATAAAGCCTTTTGTAAATCGTCTAACAAGGTGGTTCACATCTATGGATCTAAAATCCTCCAACAAGGTAGTCTTTAATCAGACTTATCTCCTAACAAAGATTGAGATTCCTAACAGGATCTGTTATGGTAAAGAACATTGTATGACCTTAACCGGTTTGGTTTCTATTTTGCAAATAGTTACTTGTGAGTTTCATCTCACCGTGGTTTTTCCCATTTGGGTTTCCTTATCAAATATCTTGTGTTATGGTGTTATTGCTCCTGTGGGTGAATGCCTTATTTGCTATTTGGTTTGCATGTGTGTTAACCAGTTTGTTTGTTAACCTCTTTCACCAGTTTACTTCTAGACTATTTAAGTGTTTAAGTTTAGTATATTTGTTCGGCATACTAATTCACCCCCCCCCTCTTAGTATTCATCACAATCTACATCTTGTAATGATCTAGTTGATCATATTTTGCATCTTGATAGAATACAGTTTATTCCTATCATCTATTTTGTCTCTCTTATTTGTGCTTTCCATTGCCTCTTGATCTTGGTAAAATCTCACACTTCCTATGGGAAGGTATGTTGCTTGTAGACATTAGATGATCTTTTGTCTTTAGGCATACTTCATCAACATTAGTGATTTTTCAGTAGGGTGGGATATATTGTCTCTCTTTTTCCTTACTATGGAGGGATCATTGATTATAATTCATGATATATGTATTTCTTTGGTGGTATCATTGAGTTCTCCTTACATAATTTTTTCTTCTTTGTTCCCTTTCTCTCTTTTAGAGAGGAGTTTTATCCCATTGGGTTTTCTCCTTTTCTCATTTTGTGAGAGATTTTAATTGTACATGGGTACCTAACATCTTTGCATAATAATCTACAACCTAAGTTGCACTTAATGAGGGTGATGGTGTGAATAAGGTTTTGGAGCTAGTAAAGCTCTTGTGCCTAGTGTTTTCACTAGTTCTTAGTAGGGTAATTATTCACATGCCTTAAGTTTACTTAGGTCCTAGATTGTTGGAATTACAATAAGTTTGTTGGTTGATGATATTGAGAAGGTTGTTGGAGATGAATGATATAATTGATAAAGGATGATTATTGTCTTAATATTACTATTTTGTCATTGATGTCAAGCACTTAATTTTTTGATTTAGTATAATGTTGCCATATCTTAAAGAGTATGTTTTGATGAGTATAAAGATGTCGGTAAATGACACTGAAAGAATGTGAAAATGAAGGGGAGTAATAAGTTATTCAATGGGAAACTATTACCGAGTTAGATAGTGATGAGATTATGAGATTTTGATTGTTTTGATATCCTATATATGTGTATTCGAAGATTGAACAAGAAGGAGAAAATATTTCATGCAATAGAATGAGTAAAGGTTTTATACTATTCTATTTTACCGAGCAAGGAGCTAGTTGGTAAACTCCAAGGTTATTGATGTCAGTTAAAGAAGGAAAAAGTCACCGAGATAAGAATGTCTACCGAGTAAACATCAGAATTAATCGAGTATCAACTGAGCAGTAACAGAATGCATTGAATGAATGAATACATTATTAATGAAGGATGCCAATGAGCTGGAGATTTATAGAAGATTGGAATGTCATGCAAGAAGTTTGTTAAGGATCAATGATAATGAAAATTCAAGAGTTAGATCTGTGTAGGAGAAAAAGTGACACTAAGCAAACATGCCCTAATTTCACTTTCAATCACACATTTGTGGAATACAAAAGAGCCTAAAGGTATCACACAATTGGCTACTTCTTTTTGTGGAAGAGAGAGCCATGGGCTACCTATTAGGATTTCTATTCCTTTGTTGCAAATGATAGATAGAATGATGCAAATTCAATCCCTAACCCCAAAGTGCAAGTATGAACTAATAACAAGATTGCAGAATTGAACTTAAACAATGGAAAGCTGTAAACACAAGGACAAGGAAAGAATGCAAATGCGTACCCGATGCTAAAATATGAATGAAAATGTTTGGGACGGGGGCGCGGGTGCCACTGTCTTGATTCTACCCCTGAAACTGCTCCTGAAACTGCTATTTTGCAACCTGAAAAGCTGTCAAAAATGCTGAAAATTGTTGTCTGACAGAAGGACCAGGGCGCCCAGCGCCCCTGTCCTGGCAGGACCAGGGCGCCCCACGCCCCTGTCCTGGTCTTTTGCTCTAAAATTTGGTATAAAGTTCTCTCTCGGTCTGCTTCTTCCGGATCTGCAACTTGCGGCATCGTCCGAATTTTGAAACTTGCACTTATATCTGAAAAGGTGTGGTGGGCGGCTATATAGGGTTTTGCCTTAGTCAAACCCCCGCTTCGTTGATTTCCACCTCCACGAATAGCCAAGTTGTATTGTAAAATGTATTGTGTGTGCAGACCTAGTGTGTGTGCAAGGTCCTAAAATGCAAGAAAGCAAACTAGAGCAACCTAGAAAGTAAACCCTAATTGTTTGTAAATGATAAGGTAAATGCTCTAAATAAAGATGCAAAGTGATCTAAAGCATGAATAAAGGATATATTGAAGCTTATGCAAAGACATGAAAACAACATGAAATCATACCCAACCCCCAAGGGAGCGGTACAAGCCAATCTTCAGTCGGTAATCTCCTATTGTTCTTCAATGTCTTCCAAGCCCTAAATGAATGAAATGAATTTGATAAGTGCTTGATAGAAGGATGTTGAATGTTGTTGAAGTCTTCAAAGATCTTCTCTTTCGCTGCATATGAGGTTCCTGAAAACAAAATTCGGATCCGGATCCCTTCAAATGAAGAAAGAGAGCTCTTATGTATGAAACCCTAGGTCATAATTTCGTCTTTTGGCCAACCTAGAGATTGAATATCCCGTCAATTTCTTGGGGTTAAGCTTTATTTTATGATTGGATCGCGCTCCTAAAATTTCAGGAAAAATGTCCGGGACCATGTGCACTCCAGGCGCCATGGTCCCGACAACTTTTCACCAAATTTTCAGGGCCGTCGGATATGATGATTTTAGAGAGAATCCCGAAGTTACAGGTGATTTCGAGATGATTTGACCCCCGAAACCAAGCCCCCAAGTTCAAAATAGGACTTAATTAGGGTTTTTGATTGAATGATGTATTGGAAGAATAAAATGAAAGGGGCACACTTTAATGAAAAGGGCCCAACTTTATGATGTGGAAGATGATGAAATAGAACCTTAGACCTAATTAATTTGATTAATTAAGTGCTAAAGGGGAAATGCAATGCAAATGCAAAGTGCGCCAAGGTGGGTGCTAAACTAGGTGTAAAATTGTACTGCTTTAGCAAGTGCGTACAATTTATGATGCTACATTTAGCCCCCACTTTAGCGGTCATATGAGTACTACGTGCATATGCGAGCTAAAGTACAGAAAAGTAAACATCATTTGAAAAAGGATATATCCATAAGTTGTCGGATGAAGCCCCCAGCGGTATCTGCAGTACACAGTTAGGAACCGCACCCTACAAAACACACGTTAGATCACAAAATCACCTAATGCTTACTAAGGAAAGTGATGAAATTTGTGAGTAGCTATATGCCCCCCCTATTTCAACTTGCTTATTAGGGAGGTGAAACAGGGTAGCATGTTTTACTTATGACAAATTGTGTAAGCGATTATTGATGAGGGATGTTCACTGAAGAGGCTTCATCAGAGCACTTTTTGGAACATCCCAAGAGTAGGGGAATGAAAATAAGATTCCTATGCAACAAACGGTTCGAAAATCGCATCTCCCAAACTCAAGTTATGATGAAATGAGTGATAGAGGAAAATTAGGGTTTTGAAAGTAAAGGTAAAGGAATGAAAGTATATACCTTGAAAGTGACATTTGCACTTGTCACTTTGTTGATTTTGGAATACTGTTCATTGCAGCGGAGCCCACATAGCCATCATCATGCCTTCACAATGACCGGAGCATCCCACGAGGATTGAGATCCTACGTCAGGTCGTGATCGACGACGAGCCACTAGACGAGGTGAGTTGACTGAACATTGACTTTTGATTTTCCGCATTTTGACTTTTTGTGATCGTTTGCGGGCCCTAAAGTCTGACCCGGGCCCCACCCAGGGCGCCATGGTCCCTGTGGGGTGCCCTAGTCCCCTCAGGGCTTGGCGAGGGATTTCAGGGTTAGCATACGATGTTCGACAATTCGCATGAGTGATTTTGATGATTGAGTACTGATTATAGTTATGTTTTTGTGTTGCAGGGTCTCCCATACATGAGAGAGCATACAGCGGGACATATTCTTCGCAGTTTGTGAGATCAGATTCCACGGCTGACTTAGGCAGAGAGAGACACATTGTCGATCATGGGATTATGGTATGCGATCCTCATGCCAGCCATTCGGTTCCATCCTACGATGCTGATGGCACTGATGGACCGATGGGATCCTGACACATGCACATTTCATCTTCCAGTAGGGGAGCTGACGGTCACACTTGAGGATGTGTACCGCATACTTCATCTTCCTATCAAAGGAGCTACTGTTACATACGCGACCGATCGGTCAGTGGAGGATCATTAGAGAGAGCAGGTATATTGCATAGGGAGAGTCATGTCGAGCGAGACGAGAGGTTGCATCATGGTCAGCTGGCTCTTACATCCTACAGGAGAGGTTCCCCTTGTGAGACGCCTTATGATCGCCATCATAGCACTAGCCGTCTGCCCTAATGGGCGAGGTACGCATATGCATGGGGGTCTCACATGGTGCATCAGAGCTATGGAGAGACACAGGAGAGTGTATGCTTGGGGTCGGAGTATGCTTGCACATCTCTATCACGACCTTGAGGAGTATGTTTTTGGACAGGGTTGCAGCTTGATGACATGCACACTTCTGCAGGTGTGGGTATTTGAGCATTTCACATGCACTAGGCCTATCGGCTTTCCGATGAGTACGGCTAGCAAGTGACCTAGGGTGTTTGCTTATCCACTTACCAGCGAGTGGAGATTTGGAGATCTGTTATATTGGAGAGTGATTTTTGATAGACTGACAGCCGAGGTGACAGTATGGAGACCCTATCTGCGGATGCACAGATGGGATGGGATGGAGAGACAGTTAGCATGCTTACAGAGGAATCGCCTACTACGGGGACGATATCCACATATCATAGTCCCATTCTACTTCGACCGAGTACAGAGGCAGTTTGGGCTAGAGTAGTGTGTTCCAACCGATGTGCCCATCTATACTCGACACTCATGAGTCCTTCCCAAACCTAGAGCAGTAGCGAGACCGACGATAGATGACATCGAGACTACAGATATAGAGGGATCTGATCAGGATGTAGTTACCGATTACTCTGTAGAGCCTGGAGCATAGCGCAGGTATGTCTCATGGTTTATGAGATCATACCCAGGGCCTATCTTTCCACCAGATCACCCGACAGGCCATCCTGGCCCATGGAGACATGGAGACCAAGATGAGGACCGGGGATCCAGGTCAGAGGAGCTAGAGGAGGGAGAGGGTCATGAGGAGGCAGGAGATCCTGATCCACCCACAGGAGATCACCCTAGTGCTGAGGAGGAGGAGGAGGAGGACATGGATAGAGATGAGGATGAGGAGGATGCAGGTGAGGATGCGGATGAGGATGAGGATGAGGATGACGAGGAGGACGAGGAGGACAAGGAGGATAGAGATGATGAGGAGGGGTCAGATGCAGCTCCCCACCATTCAAGAGATGATACCATAGCCCTGGAACCTCCTCTTATTCCCCAAAAGGGGGAACATGAGGCGATACGGAGATCTGTTTCTAGTACGGGCCAACCTACACCCATCGTGCATAGATTATTTGAGCGAGGGGAGCCTAGTAGATCCCAGTCACAGATGCTACCATACCATGATCCCTACTGGCGTGAGGGAGATCCAGGTATAGTAGGTTTATATTGATTGATTAATGTTTTGATGATATAGAATGGTACTAATACAAAAATCTGTTCTACTGCTATAGCTAATGTGCAGGAGTGGCGTTCCCTGATTTAGCAAGCAGTGACAGACATTTCCACGATGGCACAGATCCCTAGTTCCTCCCAGATTGCTTATAGGCCTCAGGGGAACGCGGGTCGGCATGAGGACTTGTTTTCCCCATTTCAAGTACAGGTAGACATATGGAGGGAGAGAGAGAGAGTCCTATCAGAGGACATTCAGCGGGCGCGGCGAGATCTAGCAGCTGCTCAGGCCGAGGCTTCCTCCTATCGCGTGATCCTTATGGATAGGGATCGTAGGAGTTCCTCTCGGAGTCACTCGCGGTCTATATCGCGCTACACACCTATGGGTCCACCTGCACGGTCGGATCAGGAGGGAGCATCTAGTCGACACTCTCCAGCCACCAGCCCTAGGGATAGAAGATGATTTTATGATGTAGGATAGGTCACATTTTGGATGTACAGTGACCTATATTTGTATACGATCCACATATATATATATATATACATGCTTCTCTTTTGTCTCAAATGTGTTATCTTTAATGCTTAAAACAATGTATATTCTGCTTTGATTAAATCTAATACATTTGGTAGATGTACATGTATGTTCAAGATTTAATTTCCATGTGATTGATTTCTCAATGCTCCATGATTAAATTGATACATGTGTGACTTAATTAAAATATTTAATCAAGTACTACATTGATGATAGGGAAGAAATATGCATTAAGTCTAAGAATCATATAACTAGTGTGATTTAAATTTGAACTTAAACACAACACGATACGATTCTACTTAACACATAAAGACATTGTATAATATGCTAGCATAATGGAAACGTAAATCTTTTACAATTTACATAAATGAATTCAAGACAAACTATAAAGTAAAGAAACACGCTTGTCAAGAACGAAGCAATATAGATTAAACACCTTAACATTTAATTCTATTTTGCTCTAATAAGGAGATACTAACATATTACCCAATGTTGAAGAACTGAAAAGAAGATAGATGAAATGAAAGATAAGGAATGAAGAATTAAGCATAATATCTACGCAAGTGCATAGCATTTATAGGTTCTTTAAGAGGCGTACCGTCTATATCCGCTATTTTGTAAGCACCTGATCCATAATCTTCAATAACGATATATGGTCCAAGCCAATTAGGACTAAATTTTCCCTTTTCTGCAGGTAAGGCATTCACATTGTGCTGATTCTCATGGAGGACTAAGTCACCTACTAAGAAGGAACGTTGAATAACCTTATCATTATAGCTTCGTTGTAGAGTTTTGTGATACGCTTGAATATGCTCAAGAGCGTTTATACGTTGTTCATCAAGAATCTCAAGCTGTTGAAGTCATTGTTCTCTATAAGTGTCATCATCTACTATACCTTTGAGAGAGACCCTAAGTGATGGAATCTCTAATTCTAAAGGCATAATAGCATCAGCATCATAAACAAGATTATAAGGGGTAGTTCCTGTAGCAATTCGTACACTCGTTCGGTAGGCCCAAAGAGCATAGATTAGCTAATTACTCCAATCCTTACCATGCTTATTCACGGTTTTGTGAAGAATTTGTTCAATTATCTTATTGGATGATTCGGCTTGACCATTTGACTAAGGATAGTATGGTGTAGAAAATTGATGTTTGATATGATACTTCTCGAGTAATTTCTTCACGTCCTTGTTTTTAAATGATGTCCCATTCTCTGAGATTATAGTGGAAGGTATCCCGAATTGAGAAATGATGTTTTCTAGAAGAAATTGACAAATCACTTCAACACTAGTAGAGCGAAGGGGAATAGCTTCTACCCACTTCGTAAAGTAATCTGTTGCAGTTATAATGAAGGTGTGTCTTTGAGATGAAGGAGGAGAGATTTTACCAATGAGATCCAAACCCCATGCGGAGAAAGGCCAAGAAGCTACTTGAGAACGAAGTTCTTGAGCAGGAGCATGAATCAGATTATTGTGTTGTTGACATTGATGACATTTCTTAACAAATGAAAAAGAATCCTTCTGCATAGTTTGCCAATAGTATCCCATACGAAGCAATCTTTGAACCAAGGATTTGCCTCCGAAATGCCCCCCACAGGCGCCTGAATGTGCCTCTTCAAGAGCAACGGGGATTTCTAATTTGTTAAGACAGCGAAGGAGAATACTGTCATAACCCCTTCGGTAAAGGACATTAGAAAGAATGATATACCTAGCAGACAACTTGCGGATTCTAGCCCTAGTGTTCCTATTGGCGGAATCAGGAAAAGTACCATCGGTCAAATATCTTACGATATGCGAATACCATTCGTCTGAATCTACAAAGTCACAACATGTTACCAAGCTAGAATCATCTACAATAGCTGGAGAAATAAGGTTGTGAATAACAAATTTAAGATCAACCACAGGGTCCTCTAAAGATACAAGAGAGGCCACACATGCCATTGCGTCCGCATGTCGATTATCTTTTCGAGGAACGGGTTCCATGGTATAAGAATCAAATTTTTGTAATAAAGAGATGGCAAGATCTTTATATTGTGATAATTTGTCTTGTTTTGCTTGATACAATCTTGTTACTTGTCTTATAATCAATTGAGAATCTCCATAGATATGTATGTGCTTTATATTCAGAGATAAGGCTACTTTTATTCCTACTATAAGAGCCTCATACTCAGCAATGTTATTGGTACACAAGAAATTTAGACGATAGGATAAGGGAATGGATTTCTTTGTAGGAGAAATCAGAACAACACCTGCCCCCGATCCCGTACGACACTTAGAGCCATCAAAGTACAATTCCCAAGTTTCATCTTTTTCTGTACAAAGAATGAAATCATCAGGAAAAGACTCAGGATTAGGGAAGGAGAAAGGTGAAGGGGCCTCAACTAAGTGATCGGTCAACGCTTGCCCTTTAATTGCTTTTTGTGAAACAAATTTAAGGTCAAATTCAGTTAACATCATAACCCACTTAGCTAGGCGTCTTGATAAATCAGTTTTAGAGAAAAGATGCTTCAAAGGATCAAACTTTACCATGACGTGGACTTCTGAATTTAAGTGATAATGTCTCAATTTCTGAGTCGCAAACACCAAGGCCAAGCATTGTCTTTCTATCGCAGAATATCGAGTCTCATAATCGAGTAAGGTACGACTTATGTAATAAACTGGACATTCCTTACCATCTTTATCATGTTGTGCCAATAATGCTGCGAGAGCATGAGAAGAAGCAGTTGTATACAGAAGGAAGGGTTTAGAAGGTTCGGCAGGTTGAAGAATAGGAGGCCTAGCCAAATACACTTTTAAATCCTCAAATGCTTGCTGACAATCTTCGTTCCATTGAAAAGTGATATTCTTTTTGAGAAGTTGATTAAAAGGAAAGGTACGATCCGCAAGTTGAGATACGAACCTACAAATAGCTTGAATCTTTCCTTGTAAGCTTTTAAGTTGAGACACATTTCTAGGAGGTGGCATGTTGACAATAGCATCTATTTTCTTAGTGTCCACCTCAATCCCACGATGCGAAACTATAAATCCTAATAGTTTTCCACTATCCACACCAAAAACACATTTTCGGGGATTCAAGCACATGTGATATTTATGAATTCTTTCAAATATTTGACAAAGGATTTTAATATGATCTATGCGAAGAATGGATTTGGCTAAAATATCATCAACATAATCCTCTAAAATCTTATGCATATAATCATGAAAGATAAGGGTCATCGCTCGTTGATAAGTTGCACCGGCATTTTTTATTCCAAAAGGCATCATTATCCAACAAAACGTACCCCAAGGAGTGGTGAAAGTGGTTTTGAATTGATCTTGAGGGTTAATGAAAATTTGATTGTATCCTGAAAAACCATCCATGAAGGATAACAAGGCATGTCCTGCCATAGAATCAACTATCATGTCAATGTTTGGAAGAGGGAAATCATCTTTTAAAGAAGCTCTATTTAAATCTCAAAAATCGGTACACATTCTTATTTTATTATCCGGTTTAGCCACAGCGACAATATTTGAAATCCATGGAGAATAGTCAATAGGGCGGATAAATCCAGCCTCCAATAACTTTTCAATCTCAGCCTTAACAAGCAGAGCCACCTTAGGATTCATTTTTGAATCTTTTGTTTCACGGGCTTAGCATCAGGAACTAAGACAATGTTATGAGTAACAATCTTAGGATCTATACCAGGCATGTTAGAGTATGTCCAAGCAAAGATCTCGGGGAATTCATGCAATAAATCTTCATATTGTTTTTGTTCCTCTTCATCCAAACATTTTCCAATTTTAATAACTTTCTCTTTATTGCAAGTATCCATCTTAACATCAGTGGTGTCACTTATGAGAAGATTACTTTGTTGAGGAGTATCCTTTAACTGAGGGAATTCTTTCACAATCTCATCATTATCAATCTCTTTTCCAAAATAGGCTTCAGTGTTCAAACAATAAGGGAGTCCCCTATTGTGATGATAATGAGGAAGAGTGTCATAGGCTCCCAAAAATTCAGCTAAAGCATCATCGGTAGCGAAAACATCCAAAGCATAGGCACACAAAGGATCCCCATCAATATACTCGGGGTGTTGTATTGATAGAGATGTAGAAATAGCATTAACACTAATGCATGGTCTTTTAGAAGCTTTAGTGCATTTGCAGGGATTATAGCCAAGTCCAAAGGCATAATTGTGAAAATTAGTCTCTAGAGGAACTTTTATCCCTTGTTCATGAGCACCACAACCTTTTCCATGATACCCATGCTTAGCAAAAATGTGAAAACCACGACCATAACGATCAGCCATTTCAGAAAGAGGAGGTGGTTTTTCATAAAACAAAGAATCAAACTCTTCATAACTAGAGGTGTGAGGAGAAGAAGTTTGAGAAGCGGCCACAAAATTATTACTCATAGGTTCAGGTAAGATTGATTGATTTTTAGCTTCTTCCTTCTTTTCAACTTTAAGCTCTCTAGAAGGAACCTTATATTCACCTACAAAGGTAGGATTGAAATCCAGAGATCCCCAATCGTCTTCTGCGAGAATCTTCTCAGGATCAAGGGCCTTCTCATGTGTAGATTCAAGTCGAGAAGGATCTTCTTCAGGAGCTTTAGACTTCTCCAAAGAATTTTGATCATCAGAAAGTGGGGATTCATCCATAGGTATCTTGTTTAAAGAGTCATCACTAGAAGAGGAAGGCTTAGAAGAACTCCCTTTGGAAGTAGATGTTTGCAAACAAGCTTGGAAATTAGTATTGCCTATCAAGGTATATGTTTTATTGTTATAAATGAATTTAACTTGTCTATGCAATGTAGAGGGGATAGCTTGCATACTGTGAATCCAAGGTCTCCCTAATAACAAGTTGTACGTTAGATTTCCCGACATAACATGGATAGGAGTAGGCAAAGTAACAGGTCCTACTGTGAGAGGTAAGGTGATAATACCTAATGAAGTCTTAGCCACATTGTCAAAGCCTCGAATGGGATGAGAATCAGGCTCAATGAGAGATGTATCCCCATTCATCTTATGCAATAGATTGATGCTACACACATTAAGGCCAGAGCCATTATCTACTAGTGTTCGTCTTATAACAGTGTCTTTCATGATAACCACAATCATCAAGGGATCATATTGTTGTTGGATTTCACTAGTAGGCAACTCATCTTGGGTAAACACAATTTGAGCTTTAGGATTCATCATAGAGTTAACTAAAGATGCTATATTACTAGATGTATTCGGCGGAGGAACATTCAAATCTTTCAAGGCATCTTGTAACATTCCATGATGAGCGGAAGAAGTTTGAATCAAATCCCAAAGGGATATCTTAGCAGGGGTGGCTTTAAGTTGTTCTATGAGATCATATTCCTTACCCATAACTTGTGAAATACGGGGAGCTTGCGGAAGAATTGGTTGAGGATTAGGAAGAGAAACTAGAATAACAGGAGGAGGATTAGGCTGCCTATTATTTCTGGTGTGATAAGTATGGGCAACCGCATGATAACTCTCTCTAGTTATTTGCTTGGCGTAACTATAAGGACTTATAGGTTTTCTTCCTTGCACAGTGATGATTGGTTTATTCGGGGTACAAAAGGAATCATGATCATACCCTCCTTGGACAGTAAGGAGAGGTGATTTAGGAACTTGAAAGGTGGGAGAAGGATAAGCACCTTGGACTTCAAAGAGAGGCTTATTATGCTCATTCAAGTTTATCATGTTAACCATTTTAGAAGTCTTGTTCTTGTTTAAAGATTTTGATAAAGCCACAAAGTCATCAAGAGCATCATCCAACAAAGCATGATCATATCGATTAAAAGGTTTATCTTTTGATTCAAAAGGAGACATCTCCTCATAGAGGGGATTATTGAACACAACCATGTTACTAGATTCAGTGGAAGAGTTGATAGGAATGTATCCTTGAGAGGAATCATTCGACTTATCTTTCTCATCACAACGAAATGGCATAGTAACAAGGTTTATGAGTTTTTGGTAAAATGAAGGTTTGGCATCTTTAGGGTTCAAAAACTCATCTAAAGCTTCATCTAATTCGTCTTGGCTATACTCATAATAATCATCAAAAGCATGAACATTTTGCAAATAAAAATCTGACATTTTGAAATAAAGGTTGCATAAAATTTAAACACACAATGCAAAGAAACACACCCTCTCTCTTTTTTTTTTTCTTTTTAATGAAACATGAAATGAAAACAAACTAAATCTAGATCTAGATCTAACAAATGCAATGCAATAGGAAGCAATGATAGATTCATGTCGGGTTCACCAAAATGTGTAGGAGAAAAAGTGACACTAAGCAAACATGCCCTAATTTCACTTTCAATCACACATTTGTGGAATAAAAAAGAGCTTAGAGGTATCACACAACTGGCTACTTCTTTTTGTGGAAGAGAGAGCCATGGGCTACCTATTAGGATTTCTATTCCTTTGTTGCAAATGATAGATAGAATGATGCAAGTTCAATCACTAACCCCAAAGTGCAAGTATGAACTAATAACAAGATTGCAGAATTGAACTTAAACAATGGAAAGCTGTAAACACAAGGAAAAGGCAAGAATGTAAATGCGTACCCGATGTTAAAATATGAATGAAAATGTTCAGGACGGGGGCGCGGGTGCCACTGTCCTAATTCTGCCCCTAAAACTGCTGTTTTGCAACATGAAAAGCTGTCAAAAATGCTGAAAATTGCTGTCTGACAGAAGGACCAAGGCACCCAACGCCCTTGTCCCAGGGACCAGGGCACCCAACACCCCTGTCCTGGCAGGACCAGGGTGCCCCACGCCCCTGTCCTAGTCTTTTGCTCTGAAATTTGGTATAAAGTTCTATCTCGGTCTGCTTCTTCCGGATCTGCAACTTGCGGCATCGTCCGAATTCTGAAACCTGCACTTATATCTGAAAAGGTGTGGTGGGCGGCTATATAGGGTTTTGCCTTAGTCAAACCCCCACTTTGATGATTTCCACCTCCACGAATAGCCAAGTTGTATTGTAAAATGTATTGTGTGTGCAGACCTAGTGTGTGTGCAAGGTCCTAAAATGCAAGAAAGCAAACTAGAGCAACCTAGAAAGTAAACCCTAATTGCTTGTAAATGATAAGGTAAATGCTCTAAATCAAGATGCAAAGTGATCTAAATCATGAATAAAGGATATATTGAAGCTTATGCAAAGACATGAAAACAATATGAAATCATACCCAACCCCCAAGGGAGGGGTACAAGCCAATCTTCAGTCGGTAATCTCCTATTGTTCTTCAATGTCTTCCAAGCCCTAAATGAATGAAATGAATTTGATAAGTGCTTGATAGAAGGATATTGAATGTTGTTGAAGTCTTCAAAGATCTGCTCTTTCGCTGCATATGAGGTTCCTGAAAACAAAATTCGGATCCGGATCCCTTCAAATGAAGAAAGAGAGCTCTTATGTATGAAACCCTAGGTCGTAATTTCATCTTTTGGCCGACCTAGAGATTGAATATCCCACCAATTTCTTGGGGTTAAGCTTTATTTTATGATTGGATCGCGCTCCTAAAATTTTGGGAAAAATGTCTGGGACCATGTGCACTCCAGGCGCCACGGTCCCGACAACTTTTCACCAAATTTTCAGGGCCATCGGATATGATGATTTTAGAGAGAATCCCGAAGTTACAGGTGATTTCGAGATGATTTGACCCCCGAAACCAAGCCCCCAAGTTCAAAATAGGACTTAATTAGGGTTTTTGATTGAATGATGTATTGGAAGAATAAAATGAAAGGGGCACACTTTAATGAAAAGGGCCCAACTTTATGATGTGGAAGATGATGAAATAGAACCTTAGACCTAATTAATTTGATTAATTAAGTGCTAAAGGGGAAATGCAATGCAAATGCAAAGTGCGCCAAGGCGGGTGCTAAACTAGGTGTAAAATTGTACTACTTTAGCAAGTGCGTACAATTTATGACGCTACAAGATCTACAACACAGATTGAACGGTCATAGCTGAGGACAAGTACCAAGGAAGGAATACAAGTTTCAAGGCAAGATAAAACATTTTTCAGTTCGAAAGGATTCAATGAACCTAGTGAAGTTTGAAGATCTGATGGCTAAGATTAATCATGGGAAATGTGATTGAGGAGATTAAGCGGTTAGGAATTGCTTATAAATAAAGAGAAGTTGATGAACAAAGTATGCGGGCAAATAGAAGCACAGTGATGCTACAGAAGTGATTACCGAATATAGAAGATTGAAGAACAGAGTGAGAAGCCCAACAAGGAGAAAGATAAGTCTTATGACAAGATTATCTTGAGCACATAGAATCTGCTATAACATTTCAGATGTGAAGTTGCAGATATATTTTATTATTGTTATTTATTTTTGTAAGTGACAGGAAATCTCTTAACTGAGTGGACCTAACAGTCTTATTTGTAAATCCTCTAGGAAGGTAACATTCTAATTGAGTGTTTGAAAACCTTTGACAAGGTCACTTCTAACAAAGTGCAAGATTCTGATAGATCTGAGGGAAATCCCTTGACCGGGTCACATCTAGCAATGTGTTTATGTAATCTTTAACAAGATTGGCTTTTAACCGAGCATACTCTAGAAGAGTATATTTTCTTGTGGGTCCGAAATCCCATAGTGGCTTTTCCCTATTTGGGTTTCCATGTTAAATCTGGTGTCAAATATGATTTAATGTTTCAAGTTTATCTGTTTATGAGTTAGAATGATTTACAATCATAGTTACATATCAAGTAAGTTCTACTGAGGTTGAATCTGATTAGAGCTTTGGATTGTGAGTTTATCTGATTTAGCCCCCCCTCTCATCTAACTAACAATTGGTATCAGAGCTTGGACTCCGAAAGAAAAATTTAAAGGAACTTGAGGCAAGATCTAAACATGTATAAAAGGGATTCACCAAAGTTGAACAAGTCAAGTTTCACCACATGGCAGAAAAGGATGAAGCTGCACTTATCAGGAATTGGAGAATATGCAACATATTATCTAGAGAATGATTACATTGCACCTAGCACCTACCCTATGACAATGGAAGAAATAAAGGCAAAGCAAGAACATATTCAAGCAATGATTGAGATAACATCAGTTTTGACCGACTCGGAGTTTAATGATCTAGAAGGTTGTAATGATGCCAAAGCTATGTGGAATAAGCTCACATTTGTGTATGGTGGAGATGAACATGTTCAAAGAGAAAAATTAGACAGTCTAAGAGGACAATTTGAATCCATGAGAATGAATGAATGTGAGAACATAATCCAATACAGTACAAGGTTAAAGGAAACTATCAATCAAATCAAAGGAGTAGGAGGAACTATTGAAGAAAATGATGTAACAAGTAAGTTGTTGAGAACACTTCTACCTACTTATGTCATTCGAGTCTCTGCAATTAATGAATTAAGGTTTGTACCAAACATGCCAATCTCTTTGGATGCTACTATCAGTAAGCTACATGCTTTTGAGTTAAGTAATTTTGATAACAGTGGGTCTTCGGCAAACAAAGTTGAATTTGCTTTCAGTTCTTTTCATCTCAGCGAATTTGAAGATTACAATGATAGAATGTATAAGTATGCTGAAGGAAATCACAGTGGAGCAAGTGAGAGATTTTGTAAAAAAATGGAAGAAGTACACAAACTATATGAGGAAATCAGAAAGCAAGAAGAGTTTGAAGCATTATTGGCCAGAAGGTTACCGAGAGGCAAAGGTAAGTATAAAGGGAACTTACCTTTAAAATGTTTTAACTGTGATAAATTTGGACATATGGCTTATAACTATCCTAATAAAGATGATGAAAAGAGAGAATACTGAGATGACAGACATAAAGACAACCAATACAGAGGGCACCAAGACTTCAGAAGGAGAGATAGAAAGACATGCCTAGCAGTTGATGAGAAATCCAATGATGATAAATCTGATGGGACTGAGACAGAGGAAGTTGT
The DNA here is from genome assembly GCF_030272615.1 of Cryptomeria japonica. NCBI lineage: Eukaryota > Viridiplantae > Streptophyta > Pinopsida > Cupressales > Cupressaceae > Cryptomeria > Cryptomeria japonica. The sequence continues at coordinate 527,138,437 of NC_081412.1, read as the reverse complement.
ATACGTGGCTATCAAAGATGGATCAGATGAAGAAAGGTATGAAGAAAAAGCCTTAATATCACACATAAATAATAGTGATTCTTGGATGATAGATAGTGGATGGTCATATCGCATGATAGGTGATAAACACAAGTTTGTTAAATTAGAAGATTATGATGGGGGTTATTTAAGATTTGGTAATGATGCACCATGTCCTGTGAAAGGTAAAGGTTCTATTACACTTCTTGACAATGCTAAATGTGATGATGTATATTGGGTTGAAGGTTTGAAATACAATTTGTTGAGTGTAGCACAGCTAAACAATATAGGATACCAAATAGAATTTCAGAAAGGAATTGTCAAAGTTCATGACAAACATGGAAAGTTGGCTGCTATCAGGACTCAAACAAGAGGTAATACATTTCACCTTGACTCAACTCGGAAGAATTGTCTGTATGCAAAAATAGAAGATACTTGGTTATGGCATAAAGGGTTTTGTCATGTAAATTTTGATAATTTGATCAAAATAAGTAAGAAGCATTGTGTAAGAGGTCTACCGAGCTTGGAAAAACCTGAGAATGCAATATGTCGAGGATGCCAGATGGGTAAGATGACAAAATCAAGCTTTACAAGTAAGTCTTACACTTCTAAAGGAATTTTAGATCTTGTACACACTGATCTTTGTGGTCCTATGAAAGTTCAAAGTTATTATGGTGATAAATACTTCATATTATTTGTGGATGATTACTCAAGGATGATGTCAGTTATGTTTCTAAAAGAGAAATCAGAAGCTTTTCAAATGTTCAAATGGTATAAGGCAAGAGTTGAAAAAGAAATAGGAAGCCAACTGAAATGTCTAAGATTTGATAGAGGAGGAGAGTTCATTTCTGATGAATTTAACTTATTTTGCAATGATCATGGTATAAAGAGACAAGTGTCTGCACCAAGGACACCACAACAAAATGGGATAGCTGAAAGAAGGAACAGATCAATTGTAGATTATGCCAGAACTTTGATGATAGAAAAGAGAGTACCTCAAATATTTTGGAGAGAAGCAATAAGAACTGTAGTTTACACCTTGAACCGAGTACAACTAAAGAAAGGAACTATGAAGACACCATATGAAATCTGGTATGACAAGAAACCAAATGTAAGTTATTTTAAAATATTTGGAAGTAGATGTTATGTTCACAAAGATCACAGAAATGGAAAATTTGTTCAAAAAAGCGAGGAAGGAACATTTCTTGGTTATTCCTCTAGGAGTAAAGCATTTAAATGTCTGATCAAATCATCTAACAAAATTGTGGAAAGTGCAAATGTGAAAATTGATGAATTTGCAGAAAGGAATGATGAAGGAAATTCCAAAGAACCAGAAGATTATGAAGAGTTTGTATATGTACAACCGAGAAGTCTTACGGAGAAAGCCAATGAAGAAAATACTCAGTTACCGAGTGATGAAGAAGATCATACAGAGCCTACCGAGCCTATATTAGCTAAATATGTCAAAAGAAATCATGCATCAAGTTAGATTATAGGAGATATGGATGCTCCAATGATGACAAGGAACAAACTGAGACACAACACATGTCTGATATCTGAATTTGAACCGAGGATAGTAAAAGAGGCATTAAATAATGAAGGTTGGGTGAATGCTATGACAAAAGAGATTGAACAAATCAAGAAAAATGAAACATGGACACTGGTCCCAAGACCAAAAGAGAAAAATGTAATTGGTACAAAGTGGATTTTCAGAAATAAGCTAAATGAAAAAGGTGAGGTCATTTGGAATAAAGCAACGCTAGTTTGCAAAGGTTATGCTCAAGAAGAAGGAATAGACTATGGTGAGACTTTTGCACCTGTGGCAAGACTTGAGGGAGTAAGAACATTGTTGGCATATGTTGCTTACAAAAATTTCAAGGTATATCAAATGGATGTTAAATCTACATTTTTGAATGGTATACTAGAAGAAGAAGTCTATATTGAATAGCCTGAAGGATTTATTGAAGAGAAGAATAAAGATCACGTATGTAAGTTGAACAAAGCTTTATATGGCCTAAAGCAAGCACCTAGAGCATGGTATGAAAGGTTGCACTCTTACTTAATAAAGATTGGATTTATGAGGACTAGTGAAAACAATAACATGTATATGCAGAATGATGAGTATAATGGAATACTGATGTCAGCCATATTTGTTGATGATATTATTTTTTGTGGAAATCGATAAGTCGATGTTTTGACATGTTTTTTATCAGGACTCTTAGGTTTTTGGTATCTTCTGGGTTGCATTGTGATAGTAAAGTATTGTGAATTGACTATATGTAATCCATGTTTTAAAACTAAACTTAAGAAATCATGTTTGAACTTTGTTGGTTAATTCTTGCAGCCATGCCAATTTATTCCTGCAGCCAAATGATTTGTCCCAGTGATATGCAGATTATTTAGGATGATTTCATATATGAGTTAATGAATGTATTAGTTAAGTAAGATACATATGCATGTCCTTGTATGTTGTTTCTATTTTAGTGCAGATAATAATTGATGCTATGGTGGAGGATCTTCTTTTGTGACTAAGGACTGGAGAATCATGTTCAGATAGCTAGAGGTCAAACTGAAGGAGATTCAAGCGAGTACAATGTATGGCATAATTGGAGCAGTTGTACTTCACCATGGGAGTTTAACTTTGGTTCATAGTGAATTCACAAAATATCGCTTTGGCGTGCAAAGTCTATGGTTCGGTTTCAAATCCACAGTTTCTGCAGCCAAGCTCTCAGTTATCTTCTTCATCTAACAATTATCCGCCTCTTCTTTTGGGCGTAACTTGAGTTGTCCATTGTAGTTGATCTTCTCTTTATAATAAGCTCTTCCTTCTTTTCTAAGAGAAAGATAGAATGGAAAGGGATTGAGTAGAGTTTTTGTCAAGCATTCTGAATTTTCTCTTTTAGAATATGTAATCATCTTTCAGGAAGAAATGAATAAGAATATGTTATTCTGATCTATTAATAGTTCTTTGCTGAGAGTTTGATATCACTCATCCAAGGGGGGCCACTTGGTGAGTGATCCTGTGTTTATGATTATTGAAGTTAGTTTTTACTTAGTTGCAGTAGAAGTTCATGACTGGATTGTTCCTGCAGCCACTAGAAATAGATCCATTGACTATTCCTGCAGCCAAGACAGAATGGTGTGATTTCTGTTATTTTCATTAGATCATTTTAGTAGTGTTTTGTGAAGCTTTCATGTATCCTTTTATGATTTCCATTCCTACCTTTCCTTTCTGCATAATGTTAGTCACTGCAGTAATGCAAAATAATCATTTAAGGAGCTTAGTGCATATATATTGTAGACCCATTTCAAGTTTTACGTTCCTGGATTGACAACTAAATGAACACCAGCCATGAAAATAGTAAACTCTACCATATGAATGTCCAAACTTTGGATTGAGATTTCAATTAGAGGTATTATTATTGTCATTATAGTTGGGGTAGACATTTTTGGCGCCGTTGCCACGGATGGTGTCAAGCTAAGAGCCTTTTATGAATATTTTAGTTTTTAGTTAATTATTCGAAATTTCATGAATCTGCATGCATAGTAGAAGAAGAGATGCCAGAGGTAGATTTCTACCCACTCATACTACTCATGCAAAAGATAATTTTCTAGATATAAACCCTTTTTCTGAGCTATATCAAGTCCCACAAAATTTGAATCACCCTGAGTTTGAGTTTCCAGAAGGTAGTCTTCAGTTCCTTTTTGGTCCACAAGAAGAAGAATTGCCTATTGTAATAACCCCCACAAGTCCAATGCAAGAGAACCCACCTCCTATTGGAAATAATCCACCACCACCACCTGGTTCAACATTTGAGTTTCCCATCTCTGACCAGCATGATAATGCTAACCTCAAGAACATTCTAGCATCTTCACTTCCTAAGTTCTATGGGATGGCATGATAAATATATCAGAGAAAAGAAATTCAAAGTTGGTGATTGGGCACTCCTGTATGATTCCAGATATAAGGATGCTATGGGAAAACTCCAAACAAGGTGGTTAGGTCCTTATGAGGTAGAAGAAGTTTTTCAAAATGGAGTAGTTTAGTTGTCCACAATAGATCCTATTTGATTTAAACTCTTAGTGAATGGACACCGACTACGACTTTATCACAAGATGACTACTAAAGAAGAGTTCCTGTAGCAGTTTGCTCCTCAAAATAAAATACAAGTTCCTGCAACAAATGGCAAGGTTCCTGCAGCAACTACTAATGATTCGGTATCAATTCATGAGCTTCCTATTGCATTTGAGCATGTTGATAAAGGTGATGTTCCTGCAGCCTCTGTAGTGAACTTATTTACCATATCATAATAAAATATTTCCATGGGAATATTGTTCTCCGTACATAAAGTTCCATCCACTACATTCCATCCCACTTTCTTACCTGTCACTTCATTTCATTTCGCCATCATTTTCGCCCAATTGCAGATACGTGTATATTTTACTTTATTTTAATTATGCATTTATTAGTTCATTATGATTTTAATCCCGTTTTAATCCACTCCAAACCCAAAATCTCGTCAGCCTTTGTGGACACGCGCTAGGTTAAGTTGGGGGGGGGGTACTTGATGGTTCTTTTTCCCAATAAGATTTATTATCAGTTATTTGATATCCCGAATTGATTTCCTAACTGACATTACTTATGATGATTATTATTTCACACAAGTGAATAATAAGTTCTGCTGCCAAAATTAAGATATGTAGATTTTAGTTTTTGTGAATTTGTCAAACATTTTGGTGAAGCGGCGGAAGTATCAGAGTAAAAGATGGGTGGTGATCTAATTTGCCATGAACCAACGGTCCATGAAGGGTTACTGTAGGATGTTATCTGTGTTCATTATTTCCAAAACCATGGTTGGTTGGATTATTTCTTGAGAATCAGGGAATCAAAAGCACCCAAGGTTCTGTATTATGATTGGAAAAAGTTGCTAATAAGAGATGATGTTAGTAAGATTGTACTTTCAATGAGAGAGGAAGTCTATCAAGCGTATGAGCAATTGGTTTAGACCCACAGGACAAGTGCACTAGAAGAGCTAACTCAATGCTAGAATCATCTACCAGATCATTTAAAACTGGGAGAACCCTACTCATTATAGAATTTTCATGCAGCTATACAGAGAGCCTCCAAGTACATACAGCTAGACAAGGAGAAATCCAATAATTGGTTGCCATTAATCTTTCAGCCTCCGATCCTTATGTGGCCACTTTTGGCATGCCAACCAACAGAACAAAATTATGGTGTAGCTGTGGAAGAAACAACTAGATGGTCCAAGTTGGAGAAAATGAAAGGATTTTATTGGAATTTGCCTTCCAAGGGAACCAGACAGGACACTGTTGGTGATTTCAGAGTCTCAACAAAAATAAAAAATTTCCTTTTGCTGCAGGAGCAGCAAACCCTTAAAGTTGGGGGGTATGATAAGTCGATGTTTTGACATGTTTTTTATCAGGACTCTTAGGTTTTTGGTATCTTCTAGGTTGCATTGTGATAGTAAATTATTGTGAATTGACTATATATAATCCATGTTTTAAAACTGAACTTAAGAAATCATGTTTGAACTTTGTCGGTTAATTCCTGTAGCCATGCCAATTTATTCCTGCAGCCAAATGATTTGTCCCTGTGATATGTGGATTATTTAGGATGATTTCATATGAGTTAATGAATGTATTAGTTAAGTAAGATACATATGCATGTCCTTGTATGTTGTTTTTGTTTTAGTGCAGATAATAATTGATGTTGCGGTGGAGGATCTTCTTTCGCGCCTAAGGACCAGAGAATCACATTCAGATAGCTGGAGGTCAAACTGAAGAAGATTCAAGTGAGCGCAATGTATGGCATAATTGGAGCAGTTGTACTTCACCATGGGAGTTTAACTCTAGTGCATAGTGAATTTGCAAAATATCACTTTGGCATGCAAAGACTGTGGTTCGGTTTCAGATCCATAGTTCTTGCAGCCAAGCTCTTAGTTATCTCCATCATCTGACAATTATCCACCTCTTCTTTTGGGCGTAACTTGAGTTGTCCATTGTAGTTGATCTTTTCTTTATAATAAGCTCTTCCTTCTTTTCTGAGAGTTAGACAGAATGGAAAGGGATTGAGCAGAGTTTTTGTCAAGCATTTTGAATTTTTTCTTTTAGAATATGTAATCATCTTTCAGGAAGAAATGAATAAGAATATGTTATTCTGATCTATTAATAGTTCTTTGCTGAGAGTTCGATATCACTCATCCAAGGGGGGCCACTTGGTGAGTGATCCTATGTTTATGATTATTGAAGTTAGTTTTTACTTAGTTGCAGTAGAAGTTCATGATTGGATTGTTCCTGCAGCCACTAGAAATAGATCTATTGACTGTTCCTGCAGCCAAGACAGAACGGTGTGATTTCTGTTATTTTCATTAGATCATTTCAGCAGTGTTTTGTGAAGCTTTCATGTATCCTTTTATCATTTCCATTCCTTCCTTTCCTTTCTGCATAATGTTAGTCACTGCAGTAATGCATAATAATCATTTAAGGAGCTTAGTGCATATATATTGTAGACCCATTTCAAGTTTTGTGTTCCTGGATTGACAACTAAATGAACACCAGCCATGAAAATAGTAAACTCTACCATATGAATGTCCAAACTTCGGATTGATATTTCAATTAGAGGTATTATTATTGTCATTATAGTTGGGGTAGACAGAAATGATTCTTTATGTAAGAACTTTGGAAATGAAATGTACAAAGAATTTGAGATGTCATTAATCGGTGAGATAAAGTATTTTATAGGTTTACAAATACTGCAAATGAAAAATGGGATTTTCATTACTCAATCCAAGTATATAAAGGAAAAATGGAAGAAATTTGGAATGGAGGATTCTAAACCTGTAAGTACTCCTATGACTACTAATTGTAAACTATCAAAGAATGATGAATCTACATCTATTGATGAGACACTTTACTGATCTATGATTGGAAAGTTGCAATATGTATTTCACAACAGGCCTGATATAGCACATGCAATAGGTATAGCTACAAGATTTTCTACAGATCCCAAAGAAAATCATATGACAACAGTCAAGAGAATTTTCAGATACTTGAGAGGAACTGAATATTATGATCTACTATATGAAAAGAGGAATGATTTTGACTTAAAAGTCTATACTGATGTTGATTGGGCAGGAAATATTGATGACAGGAAAATCACAAGCGGTGGGGCTTTCTTTTTGGGAGAAAGACTAGTAAGTTGGCTTAGCAAGAAACAAGGATGCATTTCACAGTCAACAACTGAAGCTGAATATGTCACTGTAGCATTGAATTGTACCAATATAGCATGGATCAAACAACTGTTGGAAGGTATGATTGAGACAGTTACAGAGCCAGTAACTATATTTTGTGATAATACAAGTGCTATTAACATTTCAAAGAATCCAATAATGCACTCTAAGATAAAACATATTTCTATAAAGTATCATTATCTTAGAGAAGAAGTTCAAGAAAAGAATGTTGTGCTGGAATATGTTGGCACAAAGGAACAAATCGTAGACATCTTCACAAAGCCATTGCCAAGGGACACTTTTGAGTATCTCAGAAGTAAGTTAGGGGTCCTACCCCTATCTAGCACTCACTGACAGAGTTCGGTGACAACATCAATTCTATGACTCCACAGAATACTATTTGTGAGTTGATGTTGATTTACAAACTTTAGCAGGATGTCTAAAGTTGTGCAGGAAATAGTGAATGAAGACAAGATGCTCTGACCGAAATACATTTGTATATGTTTTAACAGCAAGGAAATTACTTCACAGGGGAAGTAATCATGGATCAGTCTTACTTTTGGCATTGTTGTCAAAGGGGGAGAAGAATAATGACAGGAGAAGAAGATTACAAGAGAAGTTTACAGCTCAAGGATAACAGGAGAAGATTAACAACATTTGAATCAAGTGGATCAATTGGAATAAATCAAGCTAGTATTGCCATCAATGCCAAAGGGGGAGATTGTTGGCATTACAATAAGTTTGTTGGTTGATGATATTGAGAAGGTTGTTGGAGATGAATGATATAATTGATAAAGGATGATTACTATCTTAATATTACTATTTTGTCATTGATGTCAAGCAATTGATTTTATGATTCAGTATGATGTTGCCATATCTTAAAGAGTATGTTTTGATGAGTATAAAGATGTCGGTAAATGACACTGAAAGAATATGAAAATGAAGGGGAGTAATAAGTTATTCAATGGGAAACTATTACCGAGTTAGACGGTGATGAGATTATGATATTTTGATCGTTTTGATATCCTATATATGTGTACTTGAAGACTGAACAACAAGGAGAAAATATTTCATGCAATAGAATGAGTAAAGGTTTTATACTATTCTATTTTACCAAGCAAGGAGCTAGTCGGTAAACTCCAAGGTTATCGATGTCGGTTAAAGAAGGAAAAATTCATCGAGACAAGAATGTCTACCGAGTAAAGTTCAGAATTAACCAAGTATCAACCGAGCAGTAACAAAATGCATTGAATGAGTGAATACATTATTAATGAAGGATGCCAATGAGCTAGAGATTTATAGAAGATTGGAATGTCATGCAAGAATTTTGTTAAGGATCAACGACAATGAAAATTCAAGAGTTAGATCTACAACACAGATTGAATGGTCATAACTGAGCACAAGTACCAAGGAAGGAATACAAGTTTCAAGGCAAGAAAAAAAAAATTTCAGTATGGAAGGATTCAATGAACCTAGTCAGGTTTGAAGATCTGATGGCTAAGATTAATCATGGGAAATGTGATTGAGGAGATTAAGCGGTTAGGAATTGCTTATAAATAAAGAGAAGTTGATGAACAAAATATGTGGGCAAATAGAAGAACAATGATGCTACAGAAGTGATTACCGAATACAGAAGATTGAAGATCTGATTGAAGAACAGAGTGAGAAGCCCAGCAAGGAGAAAGATACGTCTTATGAAAAGATTATCTTGAGCACATAGAATCTTCTATAACATTTCAAATGTGAAGTTGCAGATATATTTTATTACTGTTATTTATTTTTGTAAGTGACAGGAAATCTCTTAACCGAGTGGACCTAATAGTCTTATTTGTAAATCCTCTAGGAAGGTAACATTCTAATTGAGTGTTTGAAAACCTTTGACAAGGTCACTTCTAACAAAGTGCAAGATTCAGATAGATCTGAGGGAAATCCCTTGACCAGGTCACATCTAGCAATGTGTTTATGTATTCTTTTACAGGATTGGCTTTTAACCGAGCATACTCTAGAAGAGTATATTTTCTTGTAGGTCCGAAATCCCACAGTGGTTTTTCCCTATTTGGGTTTCCATGTTAAATCTGGTGTCAAATGTGATTTAATGTTTCAAGTTTATCTATTTATGAGTTAGAATGATTTACAGTCATAGTTGCATATCAAGTAAGTTCTACCGAGGTTGAATCTGATTAGAGCTTTGGATTGTGAGTTTATCTGATTCACCCCCCCCTCTCATCTAACTAACACTAGATATCCTTATAGAAGATTTATTAGTTGTTATATTAACTTATATTATCTCATGACAACCACTTTTAGTTATTGTAGAATCGTAAATTGTACACCCTTTCTAGGGTGGTACAATTCTATGCTTAGTTTAGCACCCGCCTTAGTGTGTTTGCATCTTGCATTGTAATTTCCCTTTAAGAATTTAATTAATTAATTTAATTAAATCTAAAGCCATATTTTAGCACTCCCTACATAATAAAATTGGGCCCTTTACCCTAAGTGTGCCCCTTTTTATTTTATTTCTCTAATAAATCATTAAATCATAAACCCTAATTATGTCTTATTTCGACATTTAAGGCCCGATTTCACATATCAAAACATCTCAAAATCAGTTGTAACTTTGGGATTATCTTTAATATCATCATATTTAATGGCCTTAAAAATTTGGTGAAAAGTTGGTCGGATCGAGTGCAAAGTGCACTCGGTCCCTGACATTTTTCCCAAAATTTTGGGAGCATAATTTTATGATATTATAATGCTTAAAATCAAGAAATTACCAAGAAATTAAAATCTTGTGTTAGCCTAAGGATGAAATTAAGATATTGGGTTTCATACATAAGAGTTCTCTTCTTCATTTGAAGGCAACTAAGATCTAGGAAAAAAGATTTTGGAGCGAGAACAAGGAGCCTTCTATGTAGTGAAAGAGAAGCTTATGTGGAGTCTTCAATAATATTCATAAAGCATTCATCAAGTATTAATCAAGTATTCATAATCAATTAGGAGCCTTGAAGACATTGAGGAATAATAGGAGATCTAGTGGCTTATATCTCTCCTTTGGGGATTGGTATGGTTTCATGTCATTTTCATGTCTTTGTATGAGCTTCTTTACACTCATTTTTAAATTTACATTCATGCTTTAGATCATTTAACACATTTACTTTAGATAATTCTCATTTACATTTACATTTACATACATTTAGGGTTTACTCTCCAAAGAGTAGGGCTCTAGTATCTTATCTCTCTCATTTTAGAGTCTTGCACACACACAAGATTCTTGCACATACTATTTTACTATACAAATTGACTATTTGTTGAGGTGGAAATCAACAAAATAGGGGTTTGACTAAGGAAAAACCCTATATAGCCACCCAAACCCTCTGTTTTCAGTTGCAGGTGCAGGTACAGGTACCCGAGAGACTTTTTGATCAACAAAAGATATGGGGACTATCTTAAACCCTCAAATTTGCACAAAACTAGCAAGGATAGGGGCACGACACCCTAGTCCTACCCAAGGTAGGGGTGTGGCACCATGGTCCCCCCACTTTTAGGTAATTTTTGACAAGGTGAAAGCTCAGGATCTCAGGATTGCATTCTCTCAGTTGCAACTCTCTGTCAAACCATCAGGGATAGGGGCGTGGCGCCCTGGTCCTAGTCAGTTTGGATCATTTTTTAGCATCAGGTACACATCCAAATTCCTCCCCCTTCTCTACTTTCAATATCTTAGTTTCGGATCTACAAGTTTCTACAATTTTAGTTCATATATGATTCACTGTTCATCTCCTAGTCTAGTTGATCAGTCACCCTATTTTTCACATCTTCTCTTCATATACAACAAGAGGAATAGAAACTCTAAGAGATAATACTTGGCTCTCTCTCTCTCTTTCTCACAATAATTAGCCAAAGTGAGCTATCTCCCTAGGCTCTTTCATATTCCCAATGTGTTGGCAAAAGTGGGATTAGGTCCTAGTCACCCGATCTCGCTTTTTTCCCTCCACAACTACCTAGGTCAACACTTTAGTTATCTCATTGTATAGGATTACATGGCCCATGACACATGCCAACATATTGTCTAATCCCACCTCTCATATCACCTTAATAAGAAAGGCCTCTCATGTTCATTTTCATTTCCATTCTTGTATTCACAATCAAGAATTATGCTATTCTTTCCATTTTCTTTCTTGTGGAAGTTACTTTGGTCTTGTGTGGTTCTTCAAGGTGTTGAAGAGTGACCAATAATATCCTACAATTTTAATCCTATTATTTAGCAAGACAACTATATACTAGCATGGATGATGATAAAGTTAAAAAATCAATACATTAGTTATTTGAGTATCTATAAACTCCAATAACAAATATTCTATGAATTATTCATTTTTTTTTATCATGGATAATGCAATCAATAAAACTTAGGAAGGTGTTCTTTGGAAACATCCTCACGATATTGAAGAAAGTGTTCTTTGAATTAAAGGACAATTCACAAGTCCAAAAATTTCATCTATGATGCAATCAATGTAGGGAGATGCAACGAAGGACATCCCATCCTTGCATCCTAACACAAACATCATGCAATATATACTGGTAATCGATAACAAAACACCAAATAAAGAAGAAGGAGCAACTGGTAGCACAACCAAGATACATAATCGGTAACAATATGAATAATTCTTATATCAGCTCAATGGATTACATATGCCACATGTTGGACCGTTGCCCAGGATTACAAACAGTGCTTACAACACAAATATAAGATCTGCAAATCATCTACTCATCAATTCGGCCTCTGGTAACAGTCTGTCGGTTCAACACTACCTTAGCCCTTCTAGCTTCAGTCCTACTGAACCAGAATCTTGCTCATATCTACATCTTTTCTCAATATCTCTTTCTCTAACTTTTGTCTTCTATCTTCTCTGTCTACTCAAATGATTCGCAAAACCTATCTTTATACCGTCTACAAATAATAACAAACCGCTCAAGTCGGACAAAGACCAACCAGTTCATAATGAAACGTGCTAACAGTAACATGTCAGCTTAAATCACCAAGAACATATTCCAATGCATAAAACATCATGCGGTCCTCTAGGAACATCGGACAAGGCACAAGAAACATAACTCAACGATCTGCAAGTCACAAAAACCAACTACAACCCATTTGAACTTTGCTCAACACTTTGCAAGACCAACTGGTAAGAACACATCAACCAGGCCAGTACTAGAATCAATATCTCACTGATATCAAATCTAAAATCCATGAAGTTCAAATATGATAAAGACAACGAACTCAAAATGATAAATCCAATTCCACAATGCTAAACTCTCAAACCATAAGAAATGACACAATCCCCAAGCAATTCCACTACTAACTACTCTAACAGGTTTGAACTACTCTAGTGCTCTTGCATCAGACTCTCGAGGTTAATTTAAAAGTGATTCCCATCACTTGATCAGGTTTGGCGATCGGTCAGTAGGTACTTTCAACTACCTCTGGGGTTTGGTGATCTGACTTCAGGTTTCGATTGCCTTTCCTTGATGATCTACAAGTCCAACCTGCAGCCTGCCTCAATCAACGATCTATTCAAGTCTCTACTCACTAAATTTGTCAAGCTCAAGCTCTAGGAATGACAATCTACCTACAAACCTTGCTTTACCTCACGTTCAGTGATCTGAACAAGTCAACAAGTTGCCTCAACTTCCTTTCCAACCAACTAATGCATGATCGGGTCTTCCTCCAACAACAAGTTCACAAACCAGCTTTGATACTATATGATGCAGTCAAGGTAGGGAGATCCAATGAAGGGCATCCCATCCTTGCAACCTAACACTAACATCATGCAAGATATATCGATAATCGGTAATAGAACAACAAATAAATTAGAAGGAGCAACTAGTAACACAACCAAGATACATAATTGGTAACAATATGAATAATTCTTATATCAGTTCAATGGATTACATATGCCACATGCTGAACTGCAGCCCGAGATTACAAACAATTCTTACAACACAAATATAAGATCTGCAAATCACCTACTCACAAATTCGGCCTCCGGTAACAGTCTGTCGAATCAACACTACCTGAACCCTTCCAGCTTCAGTCCTACTGGACTAGAATCTCGTCGGTATCTACATCTTTGCTCAATCTCTCTTTCTCTAACTTCTATCTTCTGTCTTCTCTGTCTACTCAAATGATTCACAAAACTTCTCTTTATACCGTCCACAAATAATAACAAATTGATCAAGTCGGCCAAAGACCAACCGGTTCATAATGTAACGTGCAAACGGTAACATGTCGGCTTAAATCACCAAGAACATCTTCTAATGCATAAAACATCACACGATCCTTCGAGAACATTGAAGAAGGCACAAGAAACATAACTCAATGATCCACAAGTCATGGAAACCAACTGCAACCCGTTTCAACTTCGTTCAACACTCTGCAAGACTAACCGATAAGAATACATCAACTGGGCCAATACCAGAATCAATATCACACTGAGATCAAATCCAAAATCCATGAAGTTCTAACATGATAAAGAAAATGAACTCAAGGTGATAAATCCAAATCCACAATGTTGAACTCTCAAACCAGAAGAAATGCCACAATCTCCAAGAAATTCCATTGCTAAATGCTCTAACCGGTTTGAACTACTCTGGTGCTCGTGCATCAATCTATGACCTTTCCTAAATAAGGAGAAGCATGCCATATATGTTTTCTTGCATAAATGCACAATAGAACATTATTAAAAAATTGAGTTGTTATATATGAGTCATTTGAGTATAAATGCCATCATCTTCTTGTTCTTGGAAGTGCTCAAATTGTCCACCTTTCCTACATCTCTCTTGTGTCAATCATATCTCCCTTACCTTTTAACCATGATCTAAATCTATAATGTTGTCTAGATTTGATCAAACTTCTTGTTTAGGTAATAGTCCTAATAAACATGTGTACTACCATTGAAATTTGATTTTCGACAGAGGTCAATGACCATGATCTGTTAGAGTAATTAGGACATTTATCTAATTATTTATTAATTAGGTTTTTTATTACTTTTTCACTTAAGCTAAACTTGGGTATTTTTTATTATCTAGAGTTTTCTTTTCTAGATGTAGTTGAGCTTAATTTAGCTCCTACTTTACATTGATTTAGTTCTCCTAATTTTAGCATTAGGTTTTGCATCTAGGGTTTCATTCATCCTTTATAAATATGCATTCATTCATTGTAATGGTATCTCCAATATTAATTGTGTAATAATACATAATTATTAGGTTGTTATTGAGCATATCATCTCTTGCTTGATCTCTTTTGTGTGATAGGTGTTTTGCTTGGAGATGAATATTGGCTCCTATGGTTGATCATCAACTTCTATAGATACTATCATTCAACATACAAATTTATACATCCAGAAATATTCTCATCATTATATCTAACATTTCTTTTCACAATAAAAATGAATAACAAAAAATTGTAAACAAGTCTACCTATTTTAGCTATTCAATAATTCATTAGCATGGACAATGACATAGATTAAATAATGAACATTATTATTTGAGTATCTAAAACCCCAAATAATAGAATCTATATCCTAATATTTTCCTTTTAAAAATAGATAATGTCATTAATAAAATTTAAGAATATATTATCTAGATAATATCCTCACAAAATCGAATAAAAAATATTCCTTAACTTGAGAAACAATTACAAATCTACAAATTCCATTTATAATATGCCTTATGTAAAATATAATATCATATATTTTTGTCATATAAATTAGTAATTAGTTTGATTTGCATGCCCGATGATTACTATAATTTCCTCGTTAAGACAGCTACCATTAGTTTTATTTATTTGTTTGTTTTTAAATTGCTGGTATTTTACCATCAAACTACGCACCTCTCTAAACTTTGTAATATCCATAAACAAACTTTTATTTAATATTAAATAATCTTAACTATTATTAAAAAAAAAGGGGTCCTAAAAACATGTATCTTATTCCATGCTATCAAGGATCTAATGCTTTAATTTATCTTTGTCATTTATATTTGTCTTGTAATATTAATTTCTGACATTTTATTAGCCATTAAGTATAAATTATCATCTAAGGTTTGGAAGTAGATTCTTTTTTGTTTACCCTACTTTTTCTTTCCTTGTTGGAAGATAATGACAAAATATAATATTTGTATTAAAGCAATGAAATAAATTGCCTGAACATGTGAAAGGCTAATATAAACAATAGGGCATGAGATAATATTTTTAATGTGTTGATAATCACCTTTCCTAGTTCTATTCATATTTTGTAGAATAGCTAATCTAGGGATGAAAAAAGGAATATTGATGTAGGAAGTGCATATGTTTTAAACAATATTATTTGATATTAATTAAAATAAGTTGGGTGGTTATATAAATTAAGAGATTGAGTGAGACAGATAAAATATTTTTTTATAATGATTAAGATGGATTAAATTTTATTTAGAAATTAGCATAGTGTTGACTTTAAATATTGAAATAAAATATGGAAACTAAAATCTAGAATTGATTTGGTGATGAAAGGTCTATAACAAATGAATCTTTATTTTTTTGGATACTAGGATGAGATCATGTTTGTTCTATTTGTCCAATTAGCATGATTGCATCATTTGTGATTTCATCTTTAATACTTGCGGATCCCCAAAATTGGCTCATTGTTGTGTGTACGTATTTCTAAGAAATTATAATGTTATGCAACAATATTTCAAGCCCACTATGTATAAAGGGAAGAGATCTCAATTTCATTGATGATAATTTTTAAGAGTGATGAATTATCAAGCATGTAAATTCAAAAATGGTAGTAGTCATAATAAAAAGTGAATTAGCATACTATGCTTAAATACAATTGAATCTTTGAGTGTGCATGGTAATATGTAACAATTGTATCTTGAGAATATTGATCTTGAAAGTGAGGATTTTGCATTTTGAAACTATAAGATAAAATTATGACCTTGCTTACGTCTAAGGGAAAGAATTGTAGGTGCTATCAAATCAATATATAAAAAATACTTAAAAACTAAAATAGAGTTGATCTAAAGTGATATGTTTTATATAATACAATGTGGGGTTCAACAGGTACAAAGAACGATCCAAATTGATTGCTAATGCAATTCATTAATAACGTATATGTAAAGTGCAATAAATCATTGAGATAAAAGCATGAAGTAAAAATATTTCTCCATTATAATTTACTCTCAACTTTGCATGGATACAAATTTTAATTAAGAAACCATTTCAAAAGATTAATATAAAAAATAACACTAATATAAAGGATATGACTCTTCTATAATCTAAGCCACTAGATAATCATGCACTCTCTCTATCTCTAATATACAACAAGAATTCATATAATGCAAATGGCAACAATCTTGCTAAAGCCAAGATGGGCTTCATTTAGCTCTACATATGATAGTTATGGATCTCTACTCTCCATCATCGGTGACTATAAAACTCCATCAAGGTTTCATTACTAAAGGGTGTCTTTTGCTTCCCCTCACCTCCTATAATTTAGGGTACTAGTTCATGTATCCTTCCTTGTCAAGACTCATGTGCGACTTGCACTTATAAATTTATATACATACACAAGAATCATGTCACAAACTTGATACCATGAGATTAAATAATAATGCACATGGGAATTCAATCATGAACTCAATACTTTTGGGTTCAACTTGGATGCAATGAAAAGACACATGACCACAAACATAGAAGACTTAAGTCACAACACTAACACATTGGACTTGAACCTATGATTTTATGGACAAGACATTTATTAGGCTTCAATCCAATATCTATCACCACATTGTGCCTAGTGCTAAGATATTTTATGATATATTTTTTTTATTCACATTACTTTTTATGCTTCTACCATAATAGTCCCAAGCACAATTGTTTTATAATTCAACAACCTTTCTCCTAGTGGTTTTTTCTTGTATTTATACTTGTTTCTTAAGTTCTTTCCCATTAAATGCTACCAACCAAGTTGGGAGGCATATTTACTCCTCAAGATACTTATGTAGTATTTCTTTATGTCAAAGAATTATTTTAAACCTTGAGATATCCTATAATATAACATTTTGGATTCTAATTGCCCTTTATTGTAGTAACTTGTATTGAGTTGGCAGATTCAATCACTCTCTTGGCATCCCATCATTTCACTTTTCCTTGATTTTTCTTTAACCAATCACTAGTTGGATTCATGTGGTTCTTTTCTTTCCTTAGCCACCTCAAATTTTAGGAACTTCATCAATTCTCTCAGTTAAGGCTATTTAGATGATGTAACCAAGGTTCACTTGCTAGCATTTTCAATAGAGACATAGCCTTGTTACATATCTCATTCAACATTTGCCATCTTAGATTTCTTCTAATGATCTTTCCTATGCTTTATCACTAGAAAGCAATAGAATCCCTTAGAGTAGAGTTGTAATGCCCCGCTAGGAAACCCCAAAGGGATAAAGCCATAACACAAGAATAGAGTGCAATAATTTTTTTTTTTTTAAAGTTACACAACATTAAGATACAACAAGATGTCAAAGATTCAGATTACATAGCGGAAGACATCAACTAACACCTAAAGAGTTTCCCAACATGATTACTTAATTACACCTTTCACTTAACACTCACAATTAATCCAATAAGTTGATTATCTTATAACGAGATAATTCTTAAACAAGGATAATTTCTTTCAAAAGATGGAAATATAAATTACGAAACAAGTTTCATCCATTAAGATCTCTTCATAATCTACATTCAAGCTTTTCATTAAAATAAAAGCCATGCATCTAATGTTCTAACACACTAGAATTTCATCATAAACATATGAGATCTTCCATACACACTTAATTTCCTTAATAATGATTGAATATATTCCATTACTCTAAGTTACATTGTTTCACAATCCAATTTACTGCATTATAAAAAACGATTGCATACATGCATCTACGATAAATCTCATCTAAACCACTTATGCATTCGATCAAAATAGCATTCATACATGCTAACACTAAACATGAAATATAAGAAATAAAAACATCACATAACACCAAGATGATCTTGGAGTTCACCCCTAAAGGGCTACATCTCTAGGTCTGCTCAACTGCAAGACCCCTCTGATAATTAATAAAGTTAAGAATACATGAGGTTACACCATTACAATCCGGCCATCAAGGTGAAACATAATCAATATACAAATGACCGCATCGGTCAATAAATACATAAACGATCCCTAAAAAGAAAAGGATCCAGCTGAACATAATCTAAGCTAATACAAAGGTCCATTGGAGCATCCACAAAACTGAGTCATCACCACCCAAGGTCTAACATGAAACCCGATACTCACAAGGGCATAGACAAAAGGATGACCCATAAACGTGCTCCTAATAGGACAATACGACAACACACTAGCGAACGTAGGGACAAGTGTCATCACACAACCTGGTATGGTTACCATGGCAGGTCTTCATAGGTCCCGGCCCCATACACTAGGTTACCTTGGCAACCTAATCCGAACCTCCGGCCCATCCAAGCCTTATGTGGACCCACACATCCTCTCGTGAAGACAAGGATGATGGTTTGCCATTTCAGGCCTTCTCACAGCATGTCGAGTCTGTGTTAGCACTCATTCCATGTGTGAGGCACAATTATCTTACTTAGAGATTACATTCTAATCTACTGTTAGGTTATCACTTATTAGACTCACTTTCGATGGGTTACCCAGTAGCCACTTTGGGCGCGGCCCCCAATTGAAAGCCACTTTCCCATACGACACTAAACTATACTCAGACGAACTCAAAAACCAAGGAATACACATGTTCAGATGAATGGAGTTCAAAAAAAGAGGGAACAACCATCTGATCAAACACGACTCAAAAGGGGTACACTTACTAACAATACTCTAACCAGAGACCTGGCCAACTATGGTCAACCACAAATCATCATTCGACACCCATATAAAGGATATGATCAACTACGACACCACCACAAAACAATAGTCAAACTTGTAACCGAGGACTGGAACAGGTACCCAAGTTAATCCATACGACAGGATCCGATTGAATAAATCAAAACTTGCCATTACTTAAGCAAAAGCGAATATAGAAATTAAACTCGCATAGGCAATAACCGGAAAAGACAATATTTTCCCATATTAATTTAAACATAAAAGTTGATCCAATTCTCTGATTGATCTAAGTTTTCAAAAAGCATTGACAGAAAAATCACTGTTACCAGGTGAGTACAATACCACAATTTTCAATGGTCCATTCGCCTATGTCTCAAAATAGAGGAAGATTATAACTATACCATTTGTTTTACAAATTGAAAACACCATTAACTCATCAACATTCCAAACAATACATTATTAATTTCCAATAGTATATCATTTAAATGATCCAAATTTCCAATGATAAAATATTCATTTACTTCTCAATTACTCAAATAATATGTTCTTGAGTAAAATATTATTTAAAAATAGTCAATTAATAAATATATTTAATTTCAACAATTTCCAATTAAAATATTATTCTTCCTCAATAAGACAAATACCTAAATTAACTATTAATTAATGTATATATTTATTAATCCAAGATTAATAACATATAACAAATTAATAATTAAAAACCCAATATTAACAATCAAATATTTAATTTAGAAAAATACTCATTAATAATTTAAAAAAAAATAGAATTTGAGTATTAATAAATGTATATTTTCCATCATACAATTGATTAATAACAAATTAATGATAATTTATTATTTAATGAACATTTAATCCTAATTAAAAACTTAATTAAAATATTAACATTAAATAATATTTAAATATTATATATATATATTTTTGATTAAAAAAATATTAAAAAAAACCACGCATAAAATACAGTGCACAAAGTAAGGGGTGGGGGGGGGGTTTCCACGTGGACCCCACATGGTCCCCATGGGAGCTCACGCAGCCCCAAAGGGGAAGCGCTGCTTCCCAATGGGAGCACGCAGCCCCCATGGGAGCATTGTTGTTCCCAAAGGGAGCACGCAGCCCCCATGGGAAGCGCTGTTGTTCCCAAAGGGACACGCAGCTCCCCAATATATTTATTATATACATTTTTATTTTTTTTAATATTTGCTTACTGTGTAAAACACAGTCTAAAAAAATCCAGTCTCCCAGAGACTAAAATGAATTATTATTATTATTATTATTATTATTATTTACTGTGAATAAAAAAAACACAGTCAGTCTCCCAGAGACTTAAAACAAATAATTTTTTTTTTTAATTTTTAAAACAACACAGAAATTTCTAGAATATGAGAGGTTTTCAAAATTGAAAGGATGATCCTTTTGGGCATAAGAAAGCTCATTTTCCATGCAAGGATGCAAACAATAAACCAATACCAACTAATTCCACAATGATTCATAACCTTGAGGCAATCAATGGAGAAATTAAAACCAAATAGCATGAAGAATATCCAATGCCCATTTTTTTTTTAAATTTAAACAATAACTAACTGATAACCAGAATTCCTACCTCAGTAAGCATTCCTAGAAAGGATCTGATGAAGAGCCCCAACCTCCAGCTCAAGAAATCCTTCTCCTTCCAAAATCCCCAAATCTTTCCTCCAAAATATTTTCCAAAAATATATTTTTCTCCAAAAAATTCCATTCCCAATATTTTCCAAAAGTCTAGGTTAAATGGGAGAAGTTTGACCAAAAATCTCATTTTTGGATTTAAAATTTTTATTTAAAATAAATCACAAAAATACTTATTTCCCAACTATATCAATATATTTACTTGCTTTTCAATTTAAAATTGATTTTCTCAATTAATTCAATTTAACCTTTCTATTTTAAAAAGCCAACAGAATACAATTAATTCTATTGCAATTAAATTCAAAACTTTCTTTTTCAACAGCATATACAAAATGCATTTAATATTTAAAATCAGCCATGTAATTTAACTTGCTCCTAAACTGACTCGAGCAATTCAATATTAATGATAATCGCATAACGAAACCCTATTTAATTTAGTCCATTAATCTTTAATGCACAAACACATATTTAATCAAATTAAATACTAGGGACTAAATTACTCAATTTAACCATAAACACCAAACACGCAAACCAAGAAGGTCAACCAGACTGACGACTCACAAACCCAACTAAAAGGGAATACCGATGACAACTAACGGTGCTCACTTGAGCACGACTATGGTCAACTAGGGTCTTACGACCACCTAATCCAACTCTAAGGATTAAAGAGGTACACTCAAACCTGCAAATCCAGGTGAAGATGAACCTCGCACTCATGCGACGTTGTACCTGAAATCTTCTGCAACCAAGAGTCATACATGCATACATATATAAACTTAATGAAAGCATTAGCCCGATATTAATACCACGAAATAGGAACACTAAACAACTTGCATACAACTAGTGCGAAAATACATTAACAGATATGCACTAAATCAACACATCTCACTATAATCATAATATTATGATAAACTAACTAAGATTAAATCGAGATTAGAAATTGATTAGGGCAGGGGTACTACAAGAGTACCTCCCTTCAGCTTGGTTTGGCCTATCTATGACACTAAATACTCACATAATTAGATAAATCTATTAAAATAAAATAATTGTTATAAGAATTCACAAACTTATAAAATTATATAAAAATCATGAGTCAAACATTAGATTGAAATTATAAATCAAAGCTACTATTTTGAATTCTTGTTCTTTTACAATCATGACTTTGGCTCAAACTTACCCCAGATTCATTAATCATCCATAGAAGGTTGTCCTCTTTGAAATCAAGACAAAATTAATCTAAATAATCATTCAAATAGCAAATAAGTTATTGAACTTTGATCTTCACAAGCATCATTCTAAGAAACTTTTTTTATATTGAACAAAGAAAATTACAATGAATATGAGCAACCTATAGGTAGCTAAAATAAATACATTAAACAACCTATCCATAAATAGATAACAGCCACTAGGAGGCTGAAAGATAAATTCAATTCATCAATTGAAACACTTCTTGGTAATGACCAAGCTTATTACATATTTAAAATTGTATCACTTGTTCTTCTATTGGCACTAAATATTGCACAAAGATTGTAAACCATTTATACTTACTAGACAAAGGTTTCTTTGTGAATCTGATTCTTAGGTGGTGGCGGTGACTCTGTTGAATGAGCACCAGCTAGATGATGTGACCAGCTGGCATTTAGCTTTCGTTAATAGACAAATTATCAGGTTGTGTGGATCTTTGGAATCTATTACTTTTATTCACATTCTTCGAGAGTGGAATGGAGTTGTAGACTGTTTGGCCAAATGGGCTTATGATCAAATGCAGGGTTGGAATATAGTGGATAGGGGACAATTATCTTTGGAATTGTCTCACATGTTGGACCAATTAGTGGATAACGACAAGGTTGTGTAGTGTTGGGCAGTTGGCCCTTCTTGATTTGTACCTCTCTTTGTTTTGAATAAATTTTTACCCCTCATTTCTTAAAGAAATAGCAAGCATCCTTGGGAAAGCTAATGGCCAATGTATGATTATGATAATCAAATAAATTTATTCCACCAAATTGAAGCTAAGAAAAAACAGAACCCATGTTGCAATGAGGAACCATTCCACTTTAAAAAGTGAGAAAGTACTTGTTGCCAAGCTTTCCAACTAGAGTCTTAAGTAAAAGAAGATTTGATTTTAAAGAAGGGGCATAGGAGGATTCTATCTAACCAATTAAGTGCTTGCCACTTTTTTTAACATAAGCTTCGATGATTCAACGACAAACAAAGATTTTCCATCATTCATTTCCATTAACAACCTTTGCAACCCACTTCATAACAAAACAAACCCCTTGAATTTTAGAGTCTATGAACCCCAAACCACCTTCGTATTTTGGTTGAATATAATAAGACCAAAAAAAAGCAATAAATCCAACATCACCATCCGATTTAAACCAGAAAAATGCTACTAAAATGTACATCAAGTATAACAATTACTATTATTGCATAAAATTCAACCATGAAATCCTCCCCATTTATCCAAGACAGTAGTAAACTCTTGGAAAATTAAGAACGACAGGGTCCATTAAAATCTGTATTAATTACAGAGTTTATTGGCTCTCTATTTATTATTCACAGTGCTACTTGGATTTGCAAATCTGCCCAGATCACCTCCTTTTGCCTTTATTTTTCTAAATGTACCAGTCCCCCATCAAACAGTCAGCTGGCTCATCATACTCTTCAAGCTGTCCTTATTTGTCTTTTATTCACAGAGCTTACTTTAATATGCTGCTAAAAGGTGATACAATGCACATGTATAACAGAACGAACTTTAATATTTACTATTTGAAGTGACATGCATAGTTAATAAAGCTGCCATTTGACCCTTCGTAAAGCTTCAAGACATTAGCTTATAGATTTCCTACTGAATCCGGAGGCCTCCCTAAAGTTGTTGGTATGACTAAAGTTGGCGAAACTTCTAGATATGGCAAATCTGCTAAATTTGGTGGTATTTAGTCTTTTCTTTTTGTCTTCAAGGAAGAGCATTTGTCTAGAAATTGGTATAACTTTGTGCTTGGAGTGTTCCTTTTTTTGACTTTTTTTAAAGTGCTCAAAATCCTCAAATTGGGTTAATTATTATTGTATTTGATTTTGTTCCATATAGTTGTAATTTTACTTTGGAGCTTATCCCCTGTCCCCATGCCGCTGCTTAAGTGCATTATCTGCTTAAATTTAAGCAGTTGATGTGTCCCTATGCAAATTTTTATTTAAGGGAATTGGATAAATTGGAATCTCTCCGTATTTTAGTGGACCAGCTACTGCTTAGAAATTAAAAATAAGCTTTGAAAAAAAGGGGGGCCTGAAAATAAGCAGCAACTGCTTATTGAGAAAAATCATATGTGGCTCCACAAATTTTTTTCCCTCCTTTTTATTTGCCTCCAATATTTTCTCCTAAATTTACTCCAGAATTATTACAAACATTTTTTCATCTAAAACTAAAATTTAAGGTAATTGCTTCAAAGATAAGCAGTAAAATTAAATATCCATGGGGCTACCAGCTATATAAACTGCTCCTAAAAATATTGAGCAGTGGCTGCTAGCAAAAATAAGCTTAGCAGCTGCATGGGGACCTGCCCTTACAGTTGCCTCTTGTCACAGCTTTTGGAAATATTTGTTTTGTTTCAATTTTGGTATCATATTATAAAATTGCACTAAAATAAAGTAATATATTGTGTTTGGAGAGGGAGTATAAATTGATGCATAATACATGTTTTTGGGGTTTCTAAGGGACTATTTTGTGTCATTTTGTCTTATTATCATTTTTGTCTTATGAGTTGTTATTCTTTTTAAATTGATGTATAATATAAATTTGGGGAGTTTTCAAGATACAATTTTATGTCTTTTTGTATTTTTATCTTCTTCTTTGTCTTCTTAGTTGTCATTCAATTTTTAATTTGACATAATTATTTACTTTGAAAAAAAAAAAAAAAAGGCAATTGTTATACTCAAGAGTTGTAGATAGTGTTAATAGGTAAAATCCAAAGTACACTCAACATAGTACAAACTAGTGGGGCTACAAGTAGTAAGTTGATTCTAGACTCCCGTGACCAAAGAAGCTTCTTGTATTAACACAACAAGACAATCATCTTGGCACAACAATGCATCTTGATATAGTAGAGAAACATCATGGACACCATTTTGCTACAATGAAAATAGTCATGTAGTTACAACCCAAGATGGGCCTCATCTGGCTTGAATGTTGATAGTAATGGAGCTCCACTCTCCATAATGAGTGGCCATGAAACTTTATTGGGGGATTGATGAGTACATCTTTCTACCCCTTGTCACCTATGATTCAAGGTACTAATTCATGGAGCCTTCCTTTTCAAGGCTCATATGCACCCTACACTTATCAATTTATACACATACACAAGCATTGGGTCACAAACTTAACACCATGAGATACAAGACTACATGCACATGGGAATTTAGTCGCAATTTTAATACTTTAGGATTCAACCTAGATACAATATCAAGACACATGACCACATAAACATAATAATTAGATTATAACTCTAACAAATTAGGCTCCAACCTTGATTTGCAAAAATAAAAAACTTGTAAGAATTAAATTTGATTTCTAATATCACACTATACCTTAGTGCTAGAAGATCTCCTACAATACAATATTTTGATTCACTTCACTTTCTTTGCTTCTTCAAACACACATAATTGTCCCATGCACGAGCGTTCCCTAATTCAACAACCTTTACCTTAATGATTTTTCTTGTAGTTAGACTAGTTTCTTGAGTTCATTCTTATTGAATCCTATTGGCAAGGTGAGGGTTTTTTTTAACTCGGAATACTTATCTAAGACATGTTTATGCCAAAGAATTGTTTTAGACCTTGAGATTTCTCATGCCATACAAAGATTGTCTTTTGCTAATTGATCTTTATTCTAGTATTGTACTTGGAAAATTACATCATTCTCTTGGCATTTCATTATTTATCATTTTCCCTTGTCTTTCCTTTAGCCAATCACTAGTGGGATTCATATGGTTCTTGTATTTCCTTAGTTGCCTTGAATATTAGGGATTTCCTTTATTCTATTGAGTTTACTATTTTGGGTGTGTTACCATTAAATCTCATTAGGTTGACTAGATCATGCAATTAGGGTCCAATGTAGCACTATGATAGACACCTAGTCTTCCTATGCATCTCATCCAACATTTGGCATTTTATGTAAATTGTTCTAATGAACTTATATATGCATTGTCACCATACACTAATATACTCCCTAAAGAAAAGGAGCTTTTGATAAATTCTAGTTCCTATCTCTCTGCTAACACATGAAGAAGAAAGGAAGAGTGAGGTAGGAAAAGAAAGAATAAAGAAGGATACAAGGGGAGTTCTAATGGTTCCCAAAACCATGGTAATCCAAAATTTTGCGATATTTTTAGGATCTACAACATTTTATAGTGGCTTTGAGGTTGACAAGAAATCGACATGTCTCAACTAGAGTTTCAATTTTTGTCTAAAGCATCTTGATGGTTGTCAAAGCTTCGTATCCCAGTAGAGGTCAAATTTTTACATGAGGCCAAGAGAAGTGAAGGACCAAAATGAGAGGACAAAAGGAATAAAGAAGAAAAATAAAGGGGAAGAATAAATTAATAGATATAGGAGCTAGTAGAGCTCCTAAGAATCAATGGAACCTCTTATAGGTTCTCATTTCCTACCTAATCGTTGATGGGTTCGTATAGACCTATTTTTCATCAATAATCATTGTGAATCTGCAAAAGATGATGCCTATGTCATTTTTTTTCCTACCTTTGGTTGATGTGCATTTTGTGACCACACATAGCACAAAATAAAGTTTTCCAACGGTCACTTTACTCTCTCTTGATCAATGTTCAATTGTGATAAGTTCAAACAATTGACTCCAAGGTTCCGATTATGCAGTGGACGTGATGCAGTTGGATTGATATGAAATGTTGGTAATCCAAGGGGACTTACATTTGATCATTCTTTCAGTTCTTTGTTGTGGTTGTAACTTCATCATCAGATATAGCAGTTTTGTGATGCTTCTACTTCAAATAAACTGAAATTAAAGGGGAAAGAGTTAGAAGGATCTAGATCTACTCCTAAGGGCAATGATATCAATAGATAATGCTCTAATGGACAAATTCCAAATAAACCAAGTTCTGCTTCACGAAGATTACTACAAATCCACAATAACTGGTGCAATCTTCCAAGGACATTGAAGGATTTTCACATTGAGAAAGTGAATTTGAATACCCAAAATGACACAATCCAAAAGACTATCCACAATCAAACTTAGCACAAATTTAGTGGCTCAGGCTAACTTTACACTGCAACTTATAATCAACAAGATGCAAAAAATATGAACCATGGAAATTCATCAAACACCATTACATTCTCCATTTAAATCAATGCACTACTCTACTTCTAGTCTAAGTGGGGAAGGTGAAACCATGGAAGTTTTGAAAAATAACTTAATTGAACACCAATCAGAGAACAATGCATCATTGTTATTATCTCAATAACTTATCGCAATAAATTCATACAAATCTACCATCTTTACAAATGAAGGGGTCAACCGCTTATATAGGCCTTCAACCTTGATTACATGCAAACCCTAATTAGGGTTTGACCCAAACGATTCCACACACATGATGCAACAAGGTGGGAATAATCATTAATGATCCATTATCAAATTAATTACACTCTTGCCAAAAATGGCATCCACTGTGCATTAAATGCACCACTTCTTTCAAATTCATCCAATGTGCAAAAAATGCACCATCACCTCCAAAATTGGTTACATGCAAAAGATGCTCCACCACTTCATTAAGTATGACGACTGCCTTGCAATGAATTAACCACCACCTTGGTCAAATATTCCAGCAATGAATGCACCACTATGCCTTCACGTACTCAATACATTCTCGCCATGCAAATGGGCCCCACCGTCATAGGAACTTCTAGAATTTTTTGAGTTGTGCTTCATTAATACAAAATATGTTGTTTGCATGTCACCAATTCATCCTTTACAAGAATCTTTCCTTTCCGGGCCCACAAAAGACATTTTGGAAGATTTTCTGCCTTGAAATAATTTTAACAAATTTATCCGCTCCTACAAGAATCCTTCACATATGAAATCCTTCGAGAGAGAAAATTATTGAAGAGAGAACTTTGTCCTTAAGGAAAATTTTTGTGCACACTTCATCCTGAAGGAATATTTTCCTGACCACTGACCATTTTCCATGCTTAAGGAATTTTATCTTGTTCTAAGCTCTGGAGAGAAAAAATCTTCTTACTTAGCCAATTTTCCTTGTGCCTTGAAATTCTCCACCTTGGGCACCTTTCTTCCCCGAGGAAGGAATTTCTTCAATCATTAGCCAAATTTCACATTTTCCAGGAATTATGTCCTAAAGGAAGGAATTTCCAACACTTAGTCAAATTTTTCACTTTCCTAGAATTTTGTCTTGAAGCAAGGAATTTCTGTCTTGATGGAAGAAATTTCTAACATAATCAATTTTTCACTTTCCTGGAATTTTGTCCTGAAGGAAGGAATTTCCTGTTGGCATTTTAGATATGTTGATATGGTTTTGTCATTGATGTCAACACTTGTCATCGCTTGTCAACACTTATCAACACTTGGAGATTTTGGTTATGTTCACTGGCAAGTTAGAGACTTATGCACAGTCACCGGTATTTGGTTCACCGACAGATTATATTGTTCATCGGCACTTGGAATGACTTGGAAAGTACTTGGTTATGTCAAAGACATTATTCGATCACTTGGTTTTGGCAATTTCGTTATTTGTTTATTCGGATTTGCATATTTGTTGTTACTGGCAAATAGGTCCAGGATAAGCACCGACAGGTATATCTATTCCAGATCAGCATGACACGTTATGGAGATGACTTATTATTATTGTAAATGCATTGAGCCGACATCATGCATCAGATATTGATTTATTTGTAATTGATTTTATTGTAATATATTTTAGTGAGCCGACTTATTCAAATTGGTCTTAGGCTATGGTATAAATGTAAGATCTCATTTATGAGACAAATGTGGGAATGCAAAAATAAGAAGAGCTATACACACAGACATCATTTGAAGGTTGAAGGAAGGATTTTGTGAAGGCAATCAGAACTAAACCGATACAGAATCCAACATATGAAGATGCTATTTTATGCAGTACATTATCATTGGATTTAACCATCCAATTGTAGTCAGTATGACTCTCATTTTGTGATTGAGCAGTGAGCTCTAGGCAGCTGGCCTTTCTGCATGTGTAGAATCCATATTTTACACACATACTATCTGTAGTAGTATCATATGTGCAGAATCCATATTTTACACACATACTATCTGTAGTAGTATCATTTGATTGCGGGTAAGGCTTCCCACCGTGGGTTTTCCCCTTACAGGGTTTCCACATAAATATTTGTGTTATGTGTTGTGGATGTTATTGTCTTTCTGTTTCATGCATTAATCTTTAGCGGTACTACAATTAACTGTTAAGACTGTCTACTGGCATAAAGTTTGGTTTACCGGTATTAAGAATTAAGTTTTGGTTAAGTTAATTTTGGTTGAATTTATTGGACAACTGATTCACCCCCGCCCTTTGCCCCTCTCAGTTGTCTCTGGAACCTCACAATTGGTATTAGAGCTTAGTCCTCTTTTTGAAAAAGTTTAACAGCTTGAGGAGATCCAATGTCTTCTAACTATTTCAAGAAGGACAGTCTGAAACTTGATGGAACTAACTATGGAAGATCAGGATGGAGACACATTTGAATTGCATTGGAAAGGACATATGAGATGTTACAAAGAATGGCTATATTGCTCCTACTTAAAGTCAACCTATTCCACCTAACTTGGCTAAAGATGAGGAAAATGATTGCAAAGCAAGAGAAGCACTTTTGAGCGCATTATCAGATCAACAAGTCATGCGATTGTTAGATAGATCTACTGCTAAAGCTATTTGGGACAAACTGGAAACATTGAATGAAGGAGATTCCACAGTCAAAATTGCAAAACTTGAATGCTTTCGGGTCAGGTATGAAAGTCTGAAAAATGGAAGAAGAAGAAAGAATTTCTGCTTTTATGGAAAGAGTAAATGAAATTGTTTTGGGTATACAATGTTGTGGATGAACCTTGAGTGAAGATGAGATTGTTTCTAAATTTTTAAGATCTTTGCCATTGGCATATAAAATGAAAGTTACTGCTATAAATGAATTGAGAACAATGCCTAATGCATCAGTATCTAGAGACACTTTGGTTGGAAAACTTTCAGGTTTTGAGCTTGAGGAATTTGGTCCTGTTACTACTATCAAGATAGATCTAGCTTTCAAAGCATCATCATCAACTGCATCATCATCATTATCATCTGATAAATCTGATTGGAAAGCCTTCTATGCAAGAGAACTTGAAGAACTTGAAGCACTATTTGCTAGAAAAATGCCTAAAGGTCCAATTGGAAGTAAGTATAAAGGTAAAGCACCCTTTAAATGTTTTAACTACAATAAGATTGGTCATATGGCTTCTAGATGCCCTGATAGACATGCAAGATTAAGAGAAGAAGCTAAAAGAACATATAAGCCTAACCATGACTATCAAAAATACAAGTTTAAGAAGAATATAGACAAATCTTGTTATTATGCTGATGAAGGAGTTACTGATGAATCTAATGAGGATCTGACAGACAATGGATGGGCTTTTGTTGCTATAACAAAAGATCAACCGACACCTACTGTTCAACCGGTAGAGCAGGCCCTGGCAGCTAAAGTTGAAGATAAGGATGAATGGATTATTGATTCAAGATGTTCACATCATATGACTAGTGATAAGAGTAAATTCTTAACCCTTCAGGATTACAATGGAGGTCTAGTAAGATTTGGAGATGATAAAGCTTGTTTGATCAAAGGAAAAGGCACTATATCTTTTGATGGTAAGCACAGTACTGATAATGTTTACTATGTTGAAGGTTTGAAGCATAATCTTTTGAGTGTTGGTCAATTAGTTGAGAAAGGATTTTAGTTATAATTCAAGAATGGTAAATGCAAAATCTTAAACAAAACTGGTTTGGAAATTGCAACTGGTAATCAGACTAGAGGTAATATCTTTCATTTGAATAACAATGAGAAAGCATGTTTGATTGCACATATTGATAAAAGTTGGTTATGGCATAAGAGACTTTGTCATGTAAATTTTGATTGCATTGTGAAAATCAGTACTACTAAGGCGGTAAGAGATTTACCTAAGATTGTTAAACCTCACAATCTGGTATGTAAGGAATGTCAATTTGGAAAGCAAGTTAGAGAAACTTTCAAGAGTATTCCAAAGAAGTCTAACAATGTTCTTGATTTAATTCATACTGATTTATGTGGTCTAGCAAGAACTAGAAGTATACAAGGAGATAGGTATTTTATGCTAATCATTGATGACTATTCTAGAATGTGTTGGGTTACTTTCATCAAAGAGAAATCTGAAGCATTTGGGAAATTCAAACTATTCAAGGTGATAGTAGAAAATAAAATCGACAAGAAAATCAAATGTTTGAGATCAGATCAAGGAGGTGAATTCACATCTAAGGAATTTAATACATTCTGTGAAGTGAATGGGATCGGAAGACAGTTATCAGCACCTCAGACACCCCAGCAGAATGGATTTGTGGAAAGGAAAAATAGAACTATCTTGGATGCAGCCAGAAGTATGATATCTGAAGCAAATCTACCTCATATATACTGGAGAGAAGCAGTCAATACAATAGTTTATACATTCAACAAAGTTCACATGTGAAACCGATAAGACCCCACATGAAGTATGGTTTGGTAATAATCCTACTCTTAAATATTTCAGAATATTTGGAAGTAAATGCTATATTAGAAGAGATGAGTATATTGGCAAATTTGTTCCTAGAAGTGATGAAGGAATATTTCTTGGTTATTCATCTAACAACAGGGCATACAAATTTTTAACAAGAGATTGCAGAATTTTGTTGAGAGTGCAAATGTGAAGATTGATGAACAATTTAGAGGAAATTCAAGGTACACAGACTCTGAACTGGCAATAGAGATAATCACAAATGAACCTACTATGAATACACTAGTACAGAATGGTGATCTAGTTACATCGGCATCATCTAGAGATTCAACAGTCATTGAAGAACAACAACAAGTAAAAACACCTTGGTATGTAAGACTGAATCATTTTGAAGATCAGATAATTGGAAACAAGTTTCAAGGAGTTATGACTAGAGGAAGATTGGAAAATGAAGAGGCGTGTCTTATTTCTCAAATTGAACCTACATCAATTAATGAGGCATGTGAACATAAATATTGGATTAAAGCTATGGAAGATGAATTGGAACAAATTGAGAGGAATAACACTAGGTCATTAGTTCCCTGACCTAAAGACAAAAATGTAATTGGAACTAAATGGGTTTTCAGAAATAAACTTAATGAAGATGGTAAGGTAATTAGAAACAAAGCAATATTAGTGTGTAAGGGATATTCACAGAAAGAAGGAATTGATTATAATAAAACCTTTGCATCGGTAGCTAGAATTGAGGCAGTCGGACTTTTATTGGCTTTTGCAACACAAAAAAACTATAAAGCATATCAAATGGATGTTAAATGTGCATTTCTAAATGGAGATCTTGAAGAAGAAGTTTATATTGAACAAACTGATGGATTTTATTTAACAGATAACAAAGACATGGTTTGCATATTAAAGAAAGCTTTATATGGATTGAAATAGGCTCTTAGAGCTTGGTATGCTAGATTGGACAAATATCTTTTGAAGCTTGGTTACACTAAAGGTAATGCTGACAACAATTTATACTACAAAGTGACTAATGATGACATCTTGGTTATTGAAGTTTTTGTTGATGATATAATCTTTGGAGGAGAAGATGGTTTGTGTAAAGACTTTTCTAACAAAATGCAACAAGAATTTGAAATTTCTATGATTGGAGAGATAAAATTCTTTTTAGGATTGCAGATTTCACAAACTGATAAAGATATATTCCTATGTCAATCTAAGTACTTAAAGGAATTACTAAAGAAATTTGGCATGGAAAATTGTAAACCGATAAGCACACCTATGACTACAACTGATAAATTATCTTTGAAGGATGAATCAACACCTGCTAATCCGACTAGATACAAGTCTATGATAGGAGGTTTATTGTATTTGACACAAACAAGATCTGATATTATGAATGTAGTATGTATTGTTTCAATATTTCAGAGTAATCCTAAAGAAAATCATGAATCAGCAGTGAAAAGGATATTCTGGTACCTACAAAGCACTACAAATCTTGGTTTATGGTATCCTAGAGATGAAAATTTTGATTTATGTACATACACAGATGCTAATTGGGCAGGAGATGTGGATGATAGAAAAAGAACCACCAACAGAGCATTTTTTCTTGGCATCAAAGTAATTTCATGGTTGAGCAAGAAACAGAGTTGTATAAGTCTATCAATAGCAGAATCAGAATATGTTGTAGCAACAACTAATTGTACACAGGTATTATGGATCAAGCAAATGCTGAGGGACATAAAGGTAAAATGCAAGGAACCTATAACTATTTACTGTGATAATATGACAGCAATTGATATATCAAAGAACCCAGTATTTCACTCTAAGACTAAACATGTTTCTATCGAAGTCAATTTTCTAAAAGAGAATGTTGAAGCAAAATAAGTGAAATTGGTTTATGTGAATACTAAAGAGCAGATTGCAGATATTTTTACA
The DNA here is from genome assembly GCF_030272615.1 of Cryptomeria japonica. Taxonomy (NCBI): domain Eukaryota; kingdom Viridiplantae; phylum Streptophyta; class Pinopsida; order Cupressales; family Cupressaceae; genus Cryptomeria; species Cryptomeria japonica. Next base: position 527,104,853 of record NC_081412.1, on the reverse strand, counting down.
AAGCCTTTGCCTAAGGAAACATTTGAATATCTTAGAGAGCAACTTGGAGTCCTACCCCTACCAATAGAGACTTAGACAGATGATGTTTGTCATCAACCAACAAAATTAATAGAGAAATCTTTTTCCAGCTTTGATGAGGAGAGATACTTCTCAGGGGGAGTAGTTGGTATATTTAATAAGTTGGTATTTTGTATTTGGTTTTGTATTGCTTTGGCATTTGATGTCAAAGGGGGAGAGGTTGTTATGGAAAAACACATTATCTTTTCTTTTGGGGAGAGATTATTCCTAGGGGGAGAGATATTATGTATTTTGATTTCTGGTTAATGATCTCTTTGGGAGATTGTTGGTTTTTGGTTTTTGGCATTTCTGTTTTGACACTTTGATGGTTTTTCCATCTTGTGTTGCCATCAATACCAAAGGGGGAGATTATTGGCATTTTGGATATGTTGATATGGTTTTGTCATTGATGTCAACACCTGCCATCGCTTGTCAACACTTATCAGCACTTGGAGATTTTGGTTATGTTCACTAGCAAGTCAGAGACTTATGCACAATCATTGGTATTTGGTTCACCGACAGATTATATCATTCACCCGCACATGGAATGACTTGGAAACTACTTGGTTATGTCAAAGACATTATTTGATCACTTGGTTTTGGCGATTTGGTTATTTGTTTATTCGGGTTTGCATATTTGTTGTTACCAGAAAATAGGTCCAGGATAAGCACCGACAGGTATATCTATTCCAGATCAGCATGCCACATTATGGAGATGATTTATTATTATTGTAAATGCATTGAGCCAACATCATGCATCGGATATTGATTTATTTGTAATTGATTTTATTGTAATATCTTTTAGTGAGCCGACCTATTCAAATTGGTCTTAGGTTATGGTATAAATGTAAGATCTCATTTATGAGACAAATGTGGGAATGCGAAAAGGATTGCAATAAGGTATATGCAAAAATAAGCAGAGCTACACACGCAGACATCATTTGAAGGTTGAAGGAAGGATTTTGTGAAGGCAATCAAAACTAAACCGATACTGAATCCAGCATATAAAGATGCTATTTTATGCAATACATTATCATTGGATTTAACCATCCAATTGTAGTCAGTGTGACTCTCATTTTGTGATTGAGCAGTGAGCTCTAGGCAGTTGGCCTTTCTGCATGTGCAGAATCCATATTGTACACACATACTATCTGCAGTAATATCATTTGATTGTGGGTAAGGCTTCCCACCATGGTTTTTCCCCTTACAGGGTTTCCACGTACAAATATTTGTGTTATGTGTTGTGGATGTTATTGTCTTTCTGTTTCATGCATTAATCTTTACCGGTACTACAATTAACTGTTAAGACTGTCTACCGACATAAAGTTTGGTTTACCGGTATTAAGCATTATGGTTTGGTTAAGTTAATTTTGGTTGAATTTATTGGACAATTGATTCACCCCCCCCCTCCCAATTGTCTCTGGGACCTAACATTTCCAACACTTAGTCAATTTTTCACTTTCCTGGAATTCTTCATCTTGGGTATAATTTTCTCCCTAAGAAGAAATTTTTGATCAATTCATCACCTTTCCTATTTTTTAGGAATTTTTCCATTTTGAGCTCTAGAATTTAGGAGAGAAAATTCTTTCTCTTAGCAATTTCTCCATCTAGAAATTTCTTCATCTTTGACGAATTTCTATCCTTGGGAGAGGATTTTTTTATTTTTCTCCCTAGGGGGATTTTCCTTTCCTCTCTATCCTTGACTTAATTTCCATGCCCCTCTTTCCAACTTCTTCCTTGGGCAGAATTTTCATGTCATGGAGGAATTCTCCTTGGAAGGAAAATTCCTTCCTTAGCTTCATTTGGCTCCCCATTTTGACCTTGGGCGCTAATTCACCATACTATAGGAATTTGACAATTCATGAACTTTCCTTCATGCCTTAGATTTGGTGCTCCTCTCCCTTGCCTAGGCATGGATTTGATATTGTGGAGGAATGTGCATAGAGGAGGAAATTCCTCCACACCCCAATTTTGGCCCTCTCTTCCTATACTTGGGTGCAAGAATCATGTGGTGAAGGAATTTTCCTTGGGAAGAGAAAATCCTCCATTCCTCTCATTTGGCGCCCATCCTCAATGTTTGGGTGTGGAATTGTCCTTATGGAGGAATTTTGCACTTGAGGAGATTTTCCTTCTTTACCTAAGTTTGGTGCTCATCCTCCCTAACTGGGCGCTAATTCCATGTTGTGGAAGAATTTACATTTGCCTTGGTTTTCCTGAATGACCCCATTCTAGTGCTCTTACTAGGACTTGGGTGCTATTTGCACTATGTGAAGGAATTTTGGAGGTGGATGAAAATTCCTTCATAACCACCCCATTCTAGAGCTCATGCACATTCTTGGGCATGGATTCCATGGTGTGAAGGATTTTTTGTCATGGAGGAAAATTCCTCCATGACCCCAATTTAGGGCACAACTCCCAAACATGAGCACCATTTAAACCATGAGGAGGAATTTGGTCTTAGAAGGAAAATTCCTCCAAGACCACATTTTGACGCCCATCTTCTTTTGTATGCATTTCTCTAGTGAAGGATTCTTGTGTGGCTTTTCTCCGGACTTAGCCATTTTTTATTGTTTTCCAGATTTGAGATGCCACTTTTGGATTGAAGTGAGATTTTTGTACCTTAGGATATTTTTCAATGCCTTTCCACTTTAGGAAAGGGATTCCATACTTAGCCATTTTGATCAACTTTATGCTTTTCCAACTTTTCCAAATTTAGGCAAATATTCAAGAATATTTAGTCTTCAGTGTTGAGACCCTTGTCGGTGAAGAAGCTGCCCAAAATAGACTTACCAAAAATAGTAAGTACTTCAAAACGTCAAAATTAGGAAAAATCAAGGCAAGGACACTTACTAAAAATAGAAACTTACTAAAAATCGAAACTACTAAAAATAGTAAGTTTGATTTTTGGCAAAATAAAGACAATCTGAGAGGTAGTGAAATCCCTAAAAAATAGGAACTTTCTGAAAAATAGAAAGTTACTCAGAATTCGCTTGAATTTCACTGGTAGGTTCCTTGAAGGGTCCTGATTCTAATGCAATGTTCAAATTTTTCAAACCCTAAGGAAAAGGCCTCAAATCTATGTTTGAAGGGCGAAACCTTAAAATGGACCAATCGAGTTGCAAACTTAGCCAAATTTGCTCAAAGGACTTGTAGACTTGATCAAATTTTACCAAAACACTTGTAGACCAAGGAGACTGAAGGGATTGCTGCGAAAAGACCTAAAGAACCAAAACCAAAAGACCAAGAGGACCTAAAAAGTAGGGGGTCCCAATTTGCAATGGGGCAATGTTTGAAAACATCACAACACCTCCCTCCAACATAATTAAGGGCTACAACACCATCAAATTTTTAACTCATAAGGTTTTGTAAGGAATTATAGATGTGTTTGATACAATTTTTATGGAAATAAGTGGCGCCCATACTTATTTTATGTTTGCAAGAACCACATTTTTCAAGCAGCCATCCTTGGGCCACATTTTTATCAAATTTTATGGGCACCTTTTTAGTTTCATTAATGCTCACATACACATTCTTTTTATCCCTATTGCATATCTAGCCATTTCACTCCAAAGAGAAATAATATAGGTTGTTTAGGCCTCATTTGTTAAGGAGTGTTTTCTTTATTTTTCAAGGACTTGCATGTTTTGCAACTCTACCATTGTAAACATGATCCATTTTTTAAGTTATAAAAAAATCCATTTTCTATATCTTCTCAATTCTTGCACTTTGTATAAACTCTTACCTCTATGTATTAATGAATGTTTATAATTTCTTAGATATTATAAGTTATGTGAACTTGTTTGCAAGAGCTAACTATGGATCTTCTCTTTCCCTTTTGTGTTTATTAATCTATAATTTTCATATCTATTCGTAGGAGCTTATATGGAAGATAATTATATGATTTCTTTTGGTGGTCTATTTATATCTTTGTGTTGTTGTGAGAAATAATAAACTCACTTTAATCTAGGTGCATCACCACCCTTTTCATTTTTTCACATTTCATTATCCCTTTTTGTCTATAAGCCTAAGGGATAGTATTTTTATTTAGTATCGGGTCTTATCAACAATCAACATCTAGGTTAGATCTAAGAAGGTGAAATTCTCTAGAGGTTTGATTACATCTAAAAGGTTTCAAACCTTGAGATTATTCCCATTATGTCATTAAAATGTTGGGCTAATTCCAATAGGGTATAATTTCACGTGAATTTTGTTTTTGGTATGCTTAGTGGGCCTAGTATGATGAAATTATATCATCCTACTAAGAGTTTAATGCAATCTCAATGGTTGCAATCATCAAACACTCATATAAGAACTTGGAAATATTATAATCATATTCTAGTGATTCTGAAATATTTTTTTGGTGATCAATAGTTATTCTCCTAGTGACTATGTTGGTATGTACCAAGTTCTCTAGATTGAGTAGACCTAGTTATTGTTTAAAGAAATGGTGACTGAATTACTACCTTCCTTGATGATTTAGCATGTTAATATATCATGGATACTATATATTATCCCTTCCTTTTTGGGAAAATATAAATACTATGCCTCCTTATCAATCATAATAGATTAGGAATGTTACTAATTTGATCTCAAATAGAACAGGTTTAGAAAGTTATCAATACTTCCCTAGTATTTACCTCCCCCCGCCCTTGCTTAGCCTTCTTTGGTATCATAAAAATACTTATCATTAATCTTGAGAGTCCTATTTTATTCCAAACTAGTAGACTTATCCTCCCATTTAGCCACAAAACATGAACTCTAAAACATTAACATCAAAGATATAATATTAAATTCCCAAAAATACCTAAAATTCATTGATTGAGAGGAGTATAATGTGTAGTGAGACGTGCTCTCTTATCAAGTTCATATTCACCAAAAATAAATGGAAACACATAGAAGAAAGCATATGGAGAGTATTATAAGGCCAATCATTACTAAGGATTAACAAATCAAGAAACTGGTAGCCAAGGACAAACAAATCATGCAAGAAACTAAGGTAGCCTCTTAAGTTCCTTATTTCAGCATCTTAACTTTCAAAGGTCCTCATCTCTTGAATGAGACTATATATATGCAAGACCAACCTATTTTCCTAAAATAATGGTCCCTTAAGGAGTCTTATTTCTCTCATGAAACCCAAAAAGCCTTTCAAAATTTCCAACCAAATCAATTATCTTGTCTTGACACCATTTCACTCCTCAGAGGTAGACTTATTGTTGGTAGGCTAGTTTATTTGATGAGTAGATGAGGGAGATTTTTGAGGTACAATAAATTATGATTGATGTTTGTAAACCCTCATGTGATGTAAAAGTTAAAATAATCAAACCCATTGCAAGATACAATTGAGCCTAATTAGTTGGAACAACATAGAACTAATTTAATGGGTTATAATAATAATAAAGAGGGTTTGGTGCTCTTATTCAATGATCACCCTCATTTTATTGGCTTTGGCCATGATGAGGAATTCATAACCATGCCCACAGTATTAGAGGGCTTGTAGAAGAAAAGGGATGTTGAGAATATTGAAAATTGATTGGTCTATAAAGATAGGTATGAGGTTGGAAGAGAGTAGTCTTGTTCTCAAAGATGAAAAGTTTGAGATGAATTAGGTTATTCATCAAGTTGAACAAGACAATGAGACAAAATATGTAGTGTAAGAAGAAAATAATGATTTTTACCTAGATCATCAAGAAGGATTCCATGAAGAATTTAAAAGTCTAGTCATGTAGAAGAGTAAAGAGGAGACTAATGATTTTTTTCTCTCAAATCTTGACATTAAGAAACTATTTCCTAGTCCAAAATGTCATTACAACATGAGAATGAGGAGAAGGTTCTTATAATTTTTGATGATTCATAAAAAATGAATGATTTCAATTAGCAAGCTAATAAATAAGCACAACATGACTATGAGTTCAACAATATTTGTCTAAAATTTCCCTTTTGAGAGCATGCCCTACCATGCATCTAGCTTAGTTGGAGATCGGTAAGTCATTGCAAGTCATGTTTACTTCTATGCATGCCATGATAATCAAGGAGAGTAGGATTTTCTTACCTATCCACTCTAGAAGGATTGTATTCATAGTCAAATTAAGTGGGTAATGTATTTTGTTTTAAATTTTCTAGAGGAACTTTAGCAACTAGTTGGATGATTATTTTTATTTTGGTTGGTTATCCATGAACATGAAAAGCATCTCAAGTTAATAAATAAAGGTAACTATTTTGACAATTAAATCAATGGGTTTATTTAAAGTGTTTTCCTATTGGTTTGTTTATTTTAGTTTAGTTTAGGTTTATTTTTTTATCTAAATATAATCTACAAGTTTTTGTATCTAATTTTCTAGTGTTTTGAGGCAATCCATGTTTAGTGATTATAGACCCATGTGAATCTATTCACAATTGAAACTTAAAAGTCTTCTAGATTTCATGTTTAGAAAGAAAACATCTCATATGAGTGGCCAAAATGTTGGCACTTTGTGCCCCCTTGTATTTTCTTACCGATTATAGCCTATCCGAGAAATTCAAGTGTGAGTTCTCATGTCAAATGTGCCTCTAGATTAAGGTTTTCCCTTTCCTTGAACTTAGCCACCCACATTCATTTTTTTTCAAATTTTCTTAAGTGTGAAGGTTTTCTCGGTATTACATCTTGTGGAATACTCTAGAATGGGTGTCCCTAGTTCAAATCTGAACAAATTTTGGTGAGAAATGTCCAAGTTAAGAGATGTCAAAGCTTTGGTTGGTTTATAGAACCTAGTTGGCCTTTAGCTAGGTTTATAGAACCACAAGAACCTATAAAGGTTTTTATTCCATTATCTTTCTCAAAATGGTATGTTCTCATCCCTTAGTTATTTTCAAATTTATCAAGAGTTCTTTTGTTTCCTAAAACTATACAAGACTCTTTTGATTCTTGATTCACGATGAACCTTTAATCAAAGAGAACATGATAAGAATGAAGAAAATAAGCTAAGGATATGAAATACATCCATGGTTCTTGAAACCATGGAGAATATTTTAAAAAACTCCTAGTTTCCAGTAAGACTCTAACCCTGAATAAGTTGAAGTAAAGAGAGAAAGGTAAAGGGGCTATGGCCAAGAAAGGAAGAAAAGATGAAGAAAATGAAGAAAACAAGAGATCAGAGCTTCCCATGGATCCTAAAACCATGGGAACCTTAGATAATTTCATGCTCCCATATCTCCCCTAACACATCAAGAAGGTGAGAAAAGAAAGGTGATAAAATCAAGAATATGTAGTAGGAGTTCTTATGATTCTTGGAACCATTTGAACACTTTATTTTGTAAGATTTTCAAATTCAACAAGATATTGTGAAGGTTTTAGAGCTAGCATAAGGTATACATGTCATGAATAGAGTTTTTTATTCAAATAAAGCATCCCAAGGTCATTTTTTTGTATTTTTGTATTAGATTAAGAGAAGGCCAAAGATAAAAATGAGAGTATCAAAGGAGTTGTAATTCCCACCAAGAAAACCCTAGAAAAACTATGATCCAAATTATGGATTTGGATGACAACACCTGAGTGAGAACCTGCGGTATTGTGGATTTTCTTACACAAACAAGGTAAACACAGAATTGAAGCAAGCCAAAAAGTAATCTATTCAATTCAAAAATCCAACATATAATAGTTCATGAGATTTCAAGGGTCACCAAAACCCCTTGAGAATAAAAACTCAATAGTCATATTTATTTATTACATAATACAATCCAAAACTATGAAATTTTCAAAAAAACTATATCAAATTTTATCCTAACTTTGACTAGACCTAACTTTCTACGCAACTCAAAATTTTGAGTCGTTTAACTCATTGGAAAGGTCTCCAAGAGTTGAAGGTGAAGTCCTAAAAGAACATGCATATGGAAATGTTTTAAACGACTGACCAAAGTTTCAAGGGCTAAAAATGCCCCGAAGGCCTTGAAAAAACCCAATTACTAACATGTAGGAAAAAACTAGAAAAAATATAAAAATATTTTTTCGATATTTCAAATTTGATTATGATCAAACTAACCAAACTATCCATCTAACTATATAATTAGAGAACTTATTTTAATATAACATTGCATTTAAAATTTAGAGAGAATATAGATAACATTATAACATGTTTATATAATCTTAAGCACAAGTGGAAGATAATTTATAGCATCTACTACCATTCCCTAGGGTATCCTAATGACTTTACCAAAAAGTAACTTTAGTAGAGATAAGTGCAACATTTATAATAGTACATGATATTTTCCCTACTTAAACTATTATACACAACATATGAAAGTTACCATCTAAACTATAGAATTATAATCATGAGATATAACTTATCTAACACTACTAAGTTATTGCATTCATTTTATTTCACCAATATCCAATTGTTCTTAAGCTATTAAAACATTCAACATGATAGAGTCTATCCATTCCTATAATATAGTTGATACCAATTCCACATAGAATGAACATATGTAAACATCATTACATTACATAATACATCTTATGCATGGTTTACATTATAGAATTTTATGATACATTGATCGCATGAATGATATACAAATACAAGTGCATAGATGAATCTTTACATATAAGAAAGATTACATTCACATCATAAATCCATAATATTGGAATTGGAGAGAAGAAGTAACATCCATAATTCACACAAACATCCAACAAGGAATCCCAATGGAAGAAGGCATCAACAACCCAACCATGTGGAACCAAAAATGTCCACCCCCCATGCTCCGAAGAATGACTTAAGGCCCCACACACACACTTGACCTAGGTTGATACCTATACATCCAAGGGAATACAAGTACTTATAAAGGTGAAACAAACTAAAAGACTAAACAACATAAAACATATGCTCAACATAAGACACAAACACACCAAAGACTTTTTCACAGCTCAAAGGTTAAGGCCCTAGGAAACACATAGGGAAGAGTGTCATCACATGCCATCAACATGGGTTTCCTTGGTAGTTTGACTCCTTTCAAAACTCTAGACCCAAATGCCCATTTGATGCGCATGCAAACCAAACAATCCTTCCATGGAGGTAAGGAAGTTAGATCTGTCATATAGGCCTTCCCAATCTCATCATGAGTCTAAATGAGAACTCTCAGTAATGAGATCTTTGTTGCAAATGTGATGTTGATGATGCTGATATGATTGTCATGGATTTCATTAATGTCAACATATTGGTTTTTTGAGTTGGTGATCCATAATATGTTTCCTGAACTATTTGGTGCTCTAGAAGTTGTGCTTTGGATGGTATTCAGTACTGACTAGTAATTGATAGTGTTGGTTTTGATCTAAATTTCTCTATTTTCTAGATATGGAGTTGATTGCTTGAATTAATGTTCATCTTGGTTCCATTCTTGTTTTTCTAAATTGAGAAGTGTTATTTTGGGTCCGGTCCAATCCAGAATTGGAGACTATGTAGCTGTAAAGAGAAAAATCGCAATCGAACCCTAGTCGTTCTCCCCTCTTCCAACTCCAAGGAGAGAGAAGGGAGGTCGCTAGGGTTGATGGTTTTCACTTAAGGGAGAGACTTTACATTCAAAAGAGGGGTTGAAACCCACAAGATCCAATCCCACACAATGCAAGATTGGATGCTAAATGAGTTTCAAGGGTTAAGACAGCAAGGCTACCCTCTTTTGTAAAGAATGTTGATAGAAGAATTAAGCTAGGAATGCATAGAAAGTGAGAAAGATTTGCTTATAAACTTAGATAGGGATATAGGATGAAGCTGCGAACCTGCAATTAGCTGTAAAATGTCGACACGGTGCTGTCCTGCAAATTTGAGCAAAAGTTGACAGGACGATGGTGCCCGGCATGCACATGGTCCTTCGAAAAATCCGCGAAACGAAGGGGGATCTGTTCGTCTCTGCACAAGGATTCCAGATCTTCAATTTCAGCAGTGTACTTGCAACCTACACACAGAAAAGCGAAGACGATTGGGGGGTTAGGGATTAGTGGTTTGCCCTTAGGTCAAACCCCGGTTTTGGAATTAACCGAGAAATGAGAAATGTTGTAAATGTAATGTAAAACAAGTACTAATACCTTGTTGTAAGGATGTTTGTATCCTTATATGCGAAGGTATAGATGTTGTTGTTTGTTGTATGTTGTATGTTGTAGCATGTAATGTGTTGTAAGTGATCTCCTCTTCAATGGTTGAATCCTTGTCTTGAATGCAACACTTAGCCTTGAATGGAGACTTAGAATGATCAATTGCTTGGAGGAATGCTTGAATGCTTGAATGCTTGAATATTTGAATATCATTTTCACCTTTTTTTCCTCCTCCTAAAATGAGAGAGGAAAAGTAGTTTATATACTTGCCGATTAGGGTTAAAAGACTGATTTTCCTGACTTTAGGCCGACCAAGAAATGTTATTTTCCAATTTGCAAACAAAAAGGCCTGAAGTCCCATAGGAGACCAGGCCCAAAATAGGGCCAGGGACCAGGGCACTGGGCGCTCCGGTCCCACCTCCCGGGACAGCAGGGTGCAAGGAGGATCAGGCCAGGGTGCTTGAAAAATGCAGTTTTTGGTGTCGTGAGCAGGTTTCGGGGTCTCCATTCAGGTTTAGTGTTGCGTCGCCATCGTGAAGACCCAAATGCAGTCGAAATTGCAAGTGTCGCAATTTTAGGATGCTACATTTAGCCCCCACTTTAGCGGGAGTATAAGCGTACACCAATACTTCCGGTAAAGTACAAGGAAACAACATTGAAAAACTTTCACCACATCAAGGAGGCAAGATACACCAAGCCCCCAGTGGACTAAGGATCTTACGACTTCGATTGATAAAGTAAAAGGGAAGATCACGAGGGAGAACCATGACTGTCAGTAGTAAGGTTCCCTCACTATGAGTCATGCAAGAAAGATATCAAAAATTTTCAAGGCAAAGCTAAATTTGTCAAGAAATTTTCAAGTATCTTGAAAAGATATGAACGGGATGTATGCCCCCCTACGTGAAAGCGATTGCACATGCCTCACCGGGGGTGATTGCTTTAAGGTAGTGATACATATAAGAATGAGAAGGGAAAGGAGCACGTTATCGCAAGGATTTAGCCCCCAAGTGTGAGATAAGCCCAAGGATAATAGACACAAAACACAAAGCACAAGGTGACTTCGCTTTCCTCGGGGTCAGTATGCTGTATGATAATTCATGTATATCATATGTATGTATGCATAATTGTTCTTCATTCCCCAATCAAGGAAGGTCACCTAGAAGAAGGGAACACATGTGTCTTTTGAGTCAACATGAGAGAGATCAAGAGATCTCAATGCTTTGCATCATCCTCAAGTAGACAACACTAAGGACAACAAATAGAAGAATGAGCATAACATATAGAAGAAGTAACAAAAGAGAGAGGGAGAGAATCTGCTATGCTAATGAAACTAGTCTAGCACGTCATCTACCCCCCGATCTTGTTGATCAATGTTTCGGGAAGGTAGGGAACATGCTAGAGGAGGAACATCCAACACAGTAGATGGAGCTATCACAAGATCCAAACAAGGGCTATGTTCATGTTCTGAGCCACATTGTTCTTGTCTAGGAGCTAGGATAAGTGCTTTAGAAAATTCGTTAGATAAATGGTTATCAATATCAACAAGTTCATATTCACTATCACAATGAACAAGAGTAACATTTGCATCATGAATAACATTTTCATCTATATCATCATCAAGATTTATAAAAATAGGATCTTTAATTCGCATAGGATCAAGACCATCATGCATCTTATGTTTAGGAGATTTCGGCTCAATCGTCGGCTGAGGAGAAAATGGAATAATGCTTGTTGAAGGTGTTTTTGGGGATTGCAAAGTGTGAAAAGCAGCTGCCTGAGCTCTAAGACGACGCTTTCGTCGGCGTTCACGTGCAGAACGATTTTGTCTAGTCTTAGTAGGAAGATTGGGAGATTGAGGAGGAGGAATGTTCTCATCCTTATCACTTGGGTGTTTAGGTTGTGGTCTCTTAGGTTGAATAATAGGAGAAGAGGAAGGTCTCTTCTCTCTATAAAAGGAAGGAGGAGGAACTGCTCCATATAAAGGAGGAATATTTGGTTTAGGAAGGAGACCAAATCCATCATGACGAGGAGGTATAGGTCTACTCTTAGGAAGTTTATTAGACATAGACATAGTCACATCCATAGGGATGGGTTGGGAATCGTCTTGAGGAAAGACATTAGTTTTATCTTTCAAAGGAAGAACTTCCTTCCCAAGAATGATAGGAATGTCAAGTTTGGGTGTTCTAGGTTCACTTAGAGATAGGATCATATCTTTTTTCCACTTTTGATAAGATTTGAAAAGATGATCACTTCACGGAGGAAGAGATTGGAATTGTTTAGGCCAAAAATAATCAATAGGAATGCTAGAAGTTCTTTCAGCAGGTTTAAAGAGACTATGATTGATAGTAACAACTTCACCATTATGGGGAAATTTCAGACACTTGTGAATAGGAGAAGCAATAGCTTTCATGGAAGATAGCCAAGGATAGCCAAGCTTCACACGAAATTGTTTGGAAGATGGAATAATAGCAAAGTTCACATCAAGGGATTTGTTACGGACCTCAATAGGTAATGTAATAGAACCAATTGCAGGAGAAGAAAATGCATCAAATAATTTCACAATCACATCTGTTTTGTCATAGATCACTTGATTCAATTGCAAAGTAAAAAGAAATTCTTCAGTAATGACATTAACCATACAAGAAGGATCAATAAGCACTCCACGGAAAGGTGTGTTCTTGACTTTTGCAACTATATATAAAGGACCATCAGGTGCCCTGATAGTTTCACTGGAATCAAATGTGATGGAAGGTTCTTTAGGGATTTTCTGCTGCTCCACAAAGTTAATCACATTCGGAGTCATGGACACAAGATCATCAGGTGAGACAGAGGAATCAGTAGTATCAATCGCATTAGAGGTATGAGAAGGCAATGGATCAGTAAAAATCTGAAGATTTTGGTTAGGAAGAGCTACAGATTTGTTGCCTTTATCATTCACACCAGAAACAGAGATAGTATTATTATCAATCAAATCTTGAATTTTCCCCTTTAAAGAAAAACATTTTTCAGTATCATGCCCAGGATGACGATGAAATTGACAAAAAGATTTGTTATCAAAATAGGGTGAATTAATCTTTGCAGGATCTATTTGCCTTATCGGAGGAAGAGTAAGCACATTTTGTTCCAATAACTTATTCATAATACTATGCAATGATTCATTCAAAGGAGTAAACTTTCTTTCTTTCCTAAAAAACTTAGAAATAAGAGGCACACCTGATGCTGCATTCACATTGTTGTTGATTATGTTTTCATTGAATTTAATGGACTCTCTGTTCGGTTTAAACTTCCCAAATGGTTGTTGACTACTATCACCCTTATCACTCGGAGTCATAGGATGTGATTGTTCCATTTGACTCACAGTCAGTTGATAATTGTGAAGAGTTGCGCACAACTGTTGGAAAGAAGTAAACTCAGAAAACAGGAGTTTTTCTCTAATGTCTTTTTGTAAATTAGAAATAAAGATTCTTTGAATATCATTGTCAGGCACTGGAAAAGAAATTTGAGCATACAAATGCTTATATCTACCAATGAAATCAGTCACTTTTTCTTTAACACCTTGTTTACAATGCATTAAATCAATCAAAGTAACTTTAGGACTTATATTGTTTTGAAATTGTTGAATGAAAGCATTTGCAAGTTGTTCGAAAGAAGTAATAGAATAGGAAGGCAACGAGCAATACCATTGTAGGGCTTTGTCTCTTAATGTTCTAGTAAACAGTTTTGCAAGCAATCTTTGGTCATAAGCAAAATCAGTACATATTGTTTGAAAGGTCTTAACATGTGTTAGAGGATCACCCCTACCATTATAAAGCTCCAAATGCAGAATCTCAACATGTTTAGGGGGGATAGCTCGAACAATATCAAGAGAAAGTGGGCTCGCAACGTCAAATGTGGGCACACTAAACTTAGATTGATTCATAGAGGCAATTTGTTGTTGTAAAGAAGAGACAGTTTGTGCAAGATTGTTAATGGTCGCTTCAGTCGAAGAGTTCATATTAGACGTGTTAGATTGTGATGGAGGTGTTATGTTATTGAAAGAAGGTAGAGAGTAAGGTGGTGGGACACTATGATAGTTAGTCATAGGAGATGATTGGACAAGAGGAATGCTACAAGGAGGAATGGAATGGTTAAATGAATTGCCCCCTTGCGTCATGTTCATTTGTGGTGATATAAGAGGAACACTCACTGAAGGAATGAATGAAGAAGTTGGATTGAATGAAGGAAGAGGGTTGATTGAAGAAGAGGGATTGCCCCCATGACTGGTGATCATAGGAGGAATGTCTTGTGTTGAAGTAGTCATTATGTTTGATGTAAAAGTAGGTATACTAGCAATAGAAGTTGTCAAAGGAATAGAATGATTGTCTTGAGTAGGAGGTTGTGTATAACCCAAAGTTTCAGCACAACTCTTCATAGGCATCACATTTGAATCCACAATGTGTGCAATACCACGCAAAATATCAATTCCATTCTTATCACTTTGAAGCATACGTTTTAGACCCTCAATTAAAGGAAGAGCTTGACTATCAGGGTATTCTTGAGACATCCACTATCGAAAATCGTCAAATTGGTTATCCAATTTTGAAAGTTGTTCTACAGAAACCTCATGGAGAGCTTCTTCATCATTAAGAGGATTAGAGGAATTACCCATGTCCTCGTTAAAAAGACCATTCAAATTAGGTTCCATCTCCTCAGTAATTAAACCTTGGAAGGACTTAATTCTAAGGCTTTGTCTAACGAGAATAGTGTAAGTAGGGCTTATTGTTGTAAATCTCATGCACTAAAGAAAGAGAAAAGATTTTGAATTTTTAGAGGTAGCAAATTTTAGTAAAACCAGCCAATCCTCTAGATTTAAGCTGTTAAATACAATCAGGACAATCTCCCGAAATTTCGGAAAAAATGTCCGGGACCGTGGCGCTCGGGGTGCACACGGTCCTCGCAACTTTTTCCGAAATTTGCAGGGATGAAAGTTATGATGATTTTATAGCTAACCTGAAAAAATTGAGTGATTTTACGATCTGTAGATAGGCCAAATTAAAGTTGCAATCTCAAAATTGAACCCTACCAAGATTGTCGAAAAATGCAAAATTTGAATTTTGAAAAAGAGAGGGAAACTGAAATTTTGAATTTTATGATTTTAGAGGCAATACCAAAAGCAATGCAAGTTTTGAAATTTGAAAGTTGACTCAATTTCACACAGAATTCATTTTTGAAAGCGGAAATCAAAGTTGTTGTAATTAAGCACTTAATTTCAAAAGTCACAAATTGCAAAAATTTGAATGAATCACTGAAATTTCGAATGAATGCTAACACACTTTTCAGATTTAGGACTGTAAGAAACACAATTTTGACACAAATTTCAATTTCAACAATTTTTGAATGATTAGAAGCCTCAATCCAAGCAATCGCTAGACCAACTTTGACAGTAATTTCGAAGGTGTTAAAATTGATAAAATCAGCCAAAATTCTGGATTTTAGCAGAAAAATACAGTAAGATCTAGCTCCTGAAATTTCGGAAAAAATGTCGGGGATGATGGCGCTCGGGGTGCACACGGTCCTCGCAACTTTTTTCCAAATTTTCAGGGATGAAAGATATTATGATTTTATTGCGGAATCCAAAGTTACAGCTGATTTGGAAATGTTTTGATCAGTGAAATTGTCGGACAAAGGTTGAATCAAGAGGGTTTCAAAAATTAGGGTTTTGACACTTAACCACTTAATTTTCAAAATTAAAGCACAAATATGAATTGATAATTTGTAATAGAAGGGCAGATCTGAAACAAGCATCAACAATTAAACATTTCACAAGTTTAATTACTTAAAAAGAAAATTTAGGGTTTTTACGCAATTAACCTCTAAAATTTTGCAAAAGATCAAACATGGAAATGTAATCAAGGAATCCAATTTTCAGATCTAACTATGAATAATCAGAAAGGATGTTCACGTCGGGTTCACCAAAATGTAAAGTGGAAAATCGCAATCGAACCCTAGTCGTTCTCCCCTCTTCCAACTCCAAGGAGAGAGAAGGGAGGTCGCTAGGGTTGATGGTTTTCACTTAAGGGAGAGACTTTACATTCAAAAGAGGGGTTGAAACCCACAAGATCCAATCCCACACAATGCAAGATTGGATGCTAAATGAGTTTCAAGGGTTAAGACAGCAAGGCTACCCTCTTTTGTAAAGAATGTTGATAGAAGAATTAAGCTAGGAATGCATAGAAAGTGAGAAAGATTTGCTTATAAACTGAGATAGGGATATAGAATGAAGCTGCGAACCTGGAATTAGCTGTAAAATGTCGACACGGCACTGTCCTGCAAATTTGAACAAAAGTTGATGGGACGATGGCGCCCAACGTGCACACGGTCCTCCGAAAAATCGAAGGGGGATCTGTTCGTCTCTGCACAAGGATTCCAGATCTTCAATTTCAGCCACGTACCTGCAACCTACACACAGAAAAGCGAAGACGATTGGGGGGTCAGGGATTAGGGGTTTTCCCTTAGGTCAAACCCCGGTTTTGGAATTAACCGAGAAATGAGAAATGTTGTAAATGTAATGTAAAACAAGTACTAATACCTTGTTGTAAGGATGTTTGTATCCTTATATGCGAAGGTATAGATGTTATTGTTTGTTGTATGTTGTATGTTGTAGCATGTAATGTGTTGTAAGTGATCTCCTCTTCAATGGTTGAATCCTTGTCTTGAATGCAACACTTAGCCTTGAATGGAGACTTAGAATGATCAATTGCTTGGAGGAATGCTTGAATGCTTGAATGCTTGAATATTTGAATATCGTTTTCACCTTTTTTTCCTCCTCCTAAAATGAGAGAGGAAAAGTAGTTTATATACTTGCCGATTAGGGTTAAAAGACTGATTTTCCCGACCTTAGGCCGACCAGGAAATGTTATTTTCCAATTTGCAAACAAAAAGGCCCAAATTCCCATAGGAGACCGGGCCCAAAATAGGGCCAGGGACCAGGGCGCTGGGCGCTCCGGTCCCACCTCCCGGGACAGCAGGGTGCAAGGAGGATCAGGCCAGGGTACTTGAAAAATGCAGTTTTTGGTGTCGTGAGCAAGTTTCGGGGTCTCCATTCAGGTTTAGTGTTGCGTCGCCATCGTGAAGACCCAAATGCAGTCGAAATTGCAAGTGTCGCAATTTTAGGACGCTACAGTAGCGACATTTGTGTAGTGTGCGAATCTTGTTTTAGCTCCAATATTAGTGATGGATGTAAAGAGTTGATCTGATTGATGAAGTGTGTTGTGGTATGGTCCACTTCTCATTCCTTTCCACGATAGGAATGTTTAGTGCTAACCTATTTCAAATTATGTTTTGTTGACTTGGAAGGCTATGTAACCAAGAGAATGGTATAAGTAAAGGATGATAAAAATGAATGATGTATAGAAGATATGCAAGATTGAAAAGCTAAATCTGACTGATGTTTGATGTGAGAAGTTGTGTGAAGGTGTGCAGTGTGTTGTTAGGCACTGGAGGCTATTTTGGCATTGTTGTTTGTGGCAGTTGTATCATTGTGGTGGATTTTCTTTTCTTTCTCTTTCGATGGTTAACCTTTCTGGGTAGTGAACCTTCTTGCATTAAGAATTCTGGCAATGAGCCACCCTTTGTAAAAATCACCTTAACTGATGTCACCCTACCAGGTGTTATATATTGGGAACTAACATTCTCCATGTTTTTTCTCTTCTAGGGTTTTCCATGTCATATCTGGTGTTCATTGTGTATGTATGAGCTTTCATTTTTACATCCATTCATGTTAAATAATCTATAAGTTGCTTATTCTAGATCTATGAAAGAGTTAAAAGTCTAATTGATAACTGAATCACCCCCCTCTTAGTTGTTCGAACAAATTCAACAATTGGTATCAGAGCTTTGGTTCCTTGAAAAGAGCTTAACTACTTGAGGTAGATATGATGGCACATAATCTAACTATTCCTATCTTTGAGGGATCCGACTATGGTTTCATGAAAGTGAAGATGAGAGGTTACCTGATCTCCTTGGGTTACAATGCTTGAAAAGTAGTGGAGACTAAGTATGTATTTCCTACAAATGGTCTTACTACTCTGGATGAGATTTAGGCTTATGAAGAGAATGAAAAAGCATGGTATGCCATCTTTAGTGCTTTATCAAAAACTAAAAAGTTAAGGGAAATCTATGAAGGAAATGATAGAGTTAAATTATCAAAGAAGTTGACTACTAAGCATAGATATGAGAACTTGAGAATGGAAGAAGGAGAGGATATAACAAATTAATTTCAGAGGGTTGATAGTGCAATGAATGAAATTAGAGATCTTGGTGGCACCTTAAATGATGAAGACATAATGAAGAAGATCTTGATGACCCCACCATAAAGCTACAGTAATAAGATCTCTTCTATTGAAGAAGTTTATGATCCGAAGAAGTTCACTAGGGAACAACTATATGGCACTTTGACTGCGTTTGAGATGAGGAAGTTCAGAAAAGACAAAGCTAAATCTGAGACAACCTTTAAAGCTACTGAGGAAGACCTGGATGATGGAAGCTCAAATGATATGGAGACAAAATTTGTAAGGAAACTAAAGAAAGGCACCGGAAAATATAAAGGTATGTTACCTCTTAAAAGTTTTAGATGTGGAAAGATTGGTCACTTGGCTACTAGGTGTCCAAAAAAAGGAACAAGACAAAAATTTAGAGAAGGTAAAAGAAAGTTTAATAAGAAATCCTATTATGTTAAAGATGATGTTGGTATTTTAGATGATGTATCAGACTATGAAGAAGGTGACTATTTTTTTTTGTAGAAAAGGATGTACCTAAGACTGATGTTTCTAACATATTATCATCTGAGATTGTTAAATTTGTTGCTACTTCTTTACATTCTAGAAGATATTGAAATGAGTGGTTGATTGATAATGGATGTTCAAATCATATGACCGGTGATAAGAGTAAATTTTTAAAACTTAAGAAATATGATGGAGGTTCTATTAGGTTCAAAGATGATCAGACATCAAAAATTGTGGGAGTTGGATCTATTACCTTTGATGGAAAGCATATTAGAGACAATGTTTACTATGTGGAGGGTTTGCATCATAATCTTCTAGTGTTGGACAAATGTATGAAAATGGCTACAATGTTGTATTTCAGGATGGTGGTTGTAAGATCCGGAAGAGATTCAAAACTATTATTGCAGGAGGGAAAAGGACTAATGGAAAAATGTAGCTACTAGAAGGAGCTACAAGACACTGTTTGTTATCTCAGTTCAATGATAGCTGGATCTAGCATAAAAGGATGTGTCATGTCAACTTTGACAATTTGGTGAAGATTAGTTTATCTAGTATAGCAAGAGATTTACCAGGGCTAACCAAACTAGATAATTGCAACGTCAAGAGGGAAAACAGACAAAAGGAACATTTAAAGGAAAGGAACAATCTTCTACCAGACTATTGGATTTGGTGCACACAAACTTATGTGGTCCTGCCAGAATACGGAGTATACAAGATGAAAGGTATTTCATGCTTTTAATTGATGATTGTTCTAAAATGACATGGGTTGCATTTTTAAAAGAGAAATTATTAACATTAGAAAAATTCAAGATATTCAAGGCAAGAGTTGAGAATGAAGTCAATAGAAGAATTAAGTGCTTGAGGCCTGATAGAGGAGGAGAATTTATTTTTGATGAGTTTAACAATTTATGTGAGAAATGTGGAATTAGAAGATAGTTATCTGCCCCTAGGACACCAAAACAAAATGGTGTAGTGGGAAGAATGAACAAAACCATACAAGAGGCAGCCAGAACAATGATAAAAGGAGCAAGACTACTAGAGGTTTACTAGAGAGAATCTATACACACAACAGTATACACCCTTAATAGAATTTTTTTCCAGAAAAGATATGGGGGAAGACATCATATGAGCTATGGCATGGAAGGATTCTGACAGTGAAGTATTTTAAAATATTTGGAAGTAGATTCTTTATCCAGAGAGATGAGGATAATCTTAAAAAAATTGACAATAGAGTAAATGAAGGGATATTCGTAGGATACTCTACAAGGAGCAAAGCATACAGGTGTTACAATAAAAGACTAAACAAAATTGTTGAAAGTGCAAATGTGAAGGTTGATGAAGACATTTCTAAAGACTAATAAATTAGCAAGATATGAATCTGATGAGCTCTCTGATAGAAGAAAGCAAGAGGAAAATAAAGAATAAGTAAAGGAAAATTAAAGTCAAGATGCTCTAGAAACTATATCAAAAACCCCAAGGTATGTATAGAGGAATCACTCAGAGGATCAGATTATTGGAAACAAGAACAAAGGAATTATCACAAGAAGTAAGGCGGCTCAAGAACAAGTTTTGTTATGTTTACTCTCTATGGCTAAACCAAAGTTAGTAGAAGAAGCTTTCAATGATCAAAATTGGATGAAGGCAATGAGAGAAGAACTAGACCAGATTGAGAAAAATCAGACATGGGAATCGTACACAGACTAATAGATAAAAATGTAATTGGAATAATGTGGGTATTCCAGAACAAGCTGGATGAAGATGGAAATGTTGTAAGAAACAAAGAAAGGTTGGTTTGCAAGGGTTACACTCAGGTTGAAGGCATTGACTTTGAGGAAACATTTTCTCTTGTTTCTCAAATGGAAGCTATTAGGATGTTCTTAGCCTTTGCAACTTTTAAGGATTTCAAAGTTTATCAGATGGATGTAAAATCAACATTTTTTAATGGAGAACTGAAAGAAGAAGTTTATATTGAACAACTAAAAGGATTTAAGTTGAGAGATGATCTGGATATTGTTTGTAAGTTGGAGAAGGATCTGTATGCATTGAAACAAGCTCCTAAAGCTTGGTATGGAAGACTAGACAAGTATTTGATGGGTAAAGGTTTTCAAAAGGGATTTTCTAACAGTAATCTCTATTTCAAAGTTGATTTGGGTGAAATATTAATTGTTGTAGTATATGTTGATGATATAATATTTGGAGGAAATCATGGTATGTGCAGAAGGTTTGCTAGTGAGATGTAGAAGGAATTTGAGATGTCCATGATCGATGAGTTGACTTTCTTGGATTGCAAGTGATTCAAAATAACAAAGGAATTTTAATTTATCAATCTAAGTATGTCAAACAATTATTAAAAAAGTATGGGTCGGAGAATTCCAAACTGGTGTGTACACCTATGACCACCGGATGCAAGTTAACAAAAGATGATAAATCTCTTAAGGCTAATGCAAGTTAGTACAGATCAATGATTAGAGGACTACTATATCTGACTGCAATCAAACTGGATATCATGTATGTTGTTTGTTTAGTAGCTATATTTCAGAAAGATCCAAAGGAATCATATGTTGTTGCAATAAAAATAATTTTCAGATATTTGAAGGGAATAAAAGAGTTCAGATTATGGTATCCTATAAATTAAGATTTCACTTTGACATCTTATACAAATGTAGATTGGACAGGAAGTACTAACGAATGACATAAAAAGTACAAGTGATGGAGCATTTTTTCTTGGCTTCTGATTAGTTGCTTAGTTAAGTAAGAAGGAGGATTTTGTGTCCCTATCCACTATTGAAGCTGAATATATTGCATCATCTTCATGTTTCACACAAGTACTTTGGATGAAATAGACTTTGAAGGATATTGGTGTGTTGTTTGATGAACCCATCTCAATTGTGTGTTACAACCCCAGTACAATAAACATTTCAAAGAATCCAGTACAACATTCAAGAACAAAGCATATATCTATTCGGTATCACTTCTTGAGGGACAAGGTTTTGGATAATGAAGTAAGGCTTGTGTATGTACGTAAGAAAGAGAAAATTGCATCTATCTTCACAAAGGCATTGTGTAAAGATACTTTTGAGTATCTCCAATAGAAGTTTGGGGTACTACCCTTTCCTAGTTTGAACTGATGTGCATTTGGATGTGCATTGGTGTACTAAATTGCATAATCATTCTTGTCAAGACTAATGCTTGAGGGCTCCCTCTTAGGGAGGTAGACTAAGTTTTAGAGGGGAAGATGTGCCCACCATTTTCCTCGATGTCAAAGGGGGAGAGATGTAGAGAAATGATGATGTAGAGTTTCAGAGATATAGTAAGTGAGTTCTTTTTTTTTTTGTTGATGGATGTTGCCATCAATGACAAAGGGGGAGATTATTGCAAATGTGATGTTGATGGTGATGATATGATTGTCATGGTTGTCATTAATGTCAACATATTGGTTTTCTAAGTTGGTGATCCAAAATATGTTTCTTGAACTGTTTGGTGCTCTGGAAGTTGTGCTCTGAATGGAATTCGGTGTTGACTTGTAATTGATAGTATTGTTTGTGATCCAAATTTCTTTTTTTTCTAGATATGGAGTTGAATGCTTGGATTCATGTTTATCTTGGTTCCATTCTTGTTTTTCTAAGTTGAGAAGAGTTATTTTGGGTCCGGTCTGATATGAAATTAAAGACTATGTAGCGAAATTTTTGTAGCATATGAGTCTTGTTTTAGCTCCAGTATTTGTGATGGATGTAAC
Source organism: Cryptomeria japonica (assembly GCF_030272615.1). Taxonomy (NCBI): domain Eukaryota; kingdom Viridiplantae; phylum Streptophyta; class Pinopsida; order Cupressales; family Cupressaceae; genus Cryptomeria; species Cryptomeria japonica. Next base: position 527,082,244 of record NC_081412.1, on the reverse strand, counting down.
ATGTTGATTTGACTGTCAAAGTGTGTTGTGGTATGGTCTACTTCTCATTCCTTTCAACCACAAGAATGTTTAGTGCAGATCTATTTCAAATTATGTTTGGTTGACTTGGAAGTTGTTATCCTCAATTTTATCATCATGAAAATTTGAGGTAATCTCACAATTTTTTTCTCATTTGTGGTTTTGAAGCCCTATGCATGCTCTATGAGATAACATTGTCATTGCAAGCACATTTTTCTCATAGTTTTTCCCTTTTCTCACTAAGTGTGAGTTTTAGGAGTATATCGGGTTCTTAAACCTAATTTACACCAAGTGTTCTTCCTAGATGCAAATTGGCTTTATAAACTCAATTTAGACCTCTTTTCTAATTTTTGCCTCAAGGTAAAAATCAGGTTTCTAAATCTGAAATGCACCTTGGATGGTGCAAATTAGGTTTATAAACTAGAGTTGCACCTATTTATGGCACTTGAAGTTATTATTTATCCTTTTGTTCAAATCAATTAGGTGTCTTTTTATTGGATTTTAATCTTTTCTCTCTACGATTTGGGCTTTTTTTTCATCGTCAAGCTGATCTAGGGTCATGTGGAAAGAGGCTCGAATTCAGGTTTTTGCCAAAGATATTTTCTTTATCTCTCTGAGTATGTGTTTCTCTCTTTTCCCATGTTCTTCTCTAGTCGTTTTTGTAGGGTTCAAAAAAAACTTCTTATTTCTTGATTGATTATATTTTCATGCATTTTGATTGATAAATTTAATCATTTATAGTGGTGTCATGCATGTTTGTAGGCCTAAGAAACACCATGTTTTTTATGTTTCTTGGGTCTATGGACTCGAACGACATCCTTTGATGTTGATTCTTTGTTTTTGACATCATTTTTTATTAAACTCAAATTCTTGGTGAGAGTGCGGGTCCTTAAACCCAACCTCCACCAAGCTTTGGTGGAGTTTGGATTTGGTGACCTGCATTCCACTTTTGTTTTGCCTCACTGTCATGGTGGTGTTGGGTGGGGCCATAGACCCGACATACACCACTTATTGCAATGGTGTATGGTGAGTCTATGACCCTACTTTGCGCCATGTTTTTATTGCAATATCTCTTCGCACCATATTTTCATGTGTTTGTTATTCCTCAGGTGTAAGGTGGGGTTATGAACCTACCCTACATGACCAAGCATGTTTTGAGTTTCTTTTATGGTGTGTGGTGGAGTTGTAACCCCACCTTACACCTTGTCTGCCTTGTATTGATATATTTGCTCCTAAACTATATGAAGGGGATATAAACTCGTCTTACACTTTGTGCTTCCTACTTAGGTTTAAATCGGACTTATAAGTTGGAATTACTATTGTTTTTAATTTTGGCCTAATAAGTGTAATTTAGACTTATAAGCCCAATTACACCTATTTTTGCATTTCCCTAAGTGTAATTTGGGGTTATGAACCCGAATTACACCTATCAACCACACTTTGTCATAAGTGTAATTCAGACTTATGAACCCGAATTACACCTATTGCACACACATAAATAGGGTTCATAGGCTAAATTTACCACCCAACTACCAAGACACAATGTGGGTTTTTAGAAACCGTAATGGCCACAAATGTATCATTGTTCAATTCAAAATGGACAAAATGGTTGATCAATTAGACTTGTACAACTGATGATTTTTCCTGTCACAATGTTGCAACTGTATAAATGACATAAGCTTCTCCAAGCAAGTGGGAAATGAAGTTAAATAAACAAGACCCCTATCCGGTCTTTCCACCTTCTTCAATCTCATCAAACATATATCATAGAAGAGACATAGAAATAGGTCATGTTGACCTAACTGAATTTCTAAAGAGGTTGACCAGCCTTCTTCATACAACAAAATGTAATCTATTATCAACAATGGTATTCATCTAGTTGTGACCTTCCCTTTGCTTTCTCAATACCCTGAATTCATCATGGCAACTACAAGCCACTTTGATCCTACAATAAAAAGTGTAAAAGGTACTAGTGGCAAGAAATTGATTAGGCTAGATGAGGATTTCTTCGACACAATATTCTGGTATCCCAATATTGAGAAGTACTCAAACATCACCATTCAATCAACCCAAGCCTAGTATGATAAAAATTCTAATAAATGTAGGAGGAACATGAATGATAATTGGTTGAAGACCTCGAGGCCTACCATTACTAGATGGCCGAAAACTCTTCCTATATGTGACTTCATTGAAGAAGTTAATGATTTGATAACTCTCCTAAGTAGAGTGAAAGGACTTCTCACTTCTAACACTTTCTATAAATGGATGTATCAATACATCCATGTTATTAGACAGAATAAGGAGAAGATATTCTAGGGAAAACAAATTAGTGATGCAATTTGTGAGCTACTTACCAAGGTGCATACCACTCTCAAATTCTATATGACCTCTTACTTGTTGTATGTTATGGCTTCAATGAGACACTTTCTAGGACTATCTACAATAGGAGATAGAAGGCCCAAGTTGTGGTACATAAGTATTACTCCTTTTCGGTTCTTCATAATAATTTTAGTCATTTTTGAAGGGTCAATGGTGCCTTCTTTGGTTATCATATGTGTATGTTGAATACAAACTTGTATAATAAGAGGGTATCTGATCATGCCTAGGAAGTAGTAAATGGATATGGATGCATGTTCTTGCAATTTCCAACTTTCACATATTTCAGGGTTGGGTGTTTTAATGGTGATCCTCTCATGCTACTGAGATATCCTTTAGACAAAATTGTTTTGATGGAGTTGGCTTGACAAATGGTGGTAGTACATGAGGCCCAATCTGATTCTCATAAAATAGGTTTGAAGTTTTTTCTTACCATTCCAGTAGGTATTCTATCAATTCAATCTACAAGGCTAGAGAAATGGAAGAAGAGTTGAGAAGAGTGATTATGAAGTTCTTCAAGGCTAGGAGGGACTTTGATTATAGAGGAATGAGAAATAAGTTGAAAATTCCATACATTCATGTGCACCATGTAGAATATGTTTGGACTGATTGCTGAATCGAGCTTGATATTAGCAAACCTAATTATTGTTGGTTAACAGTTGATCAAATTTGGGAGTTCAACCTCGCCGACATCCTAGATGATCTAGAGGAAGATGGTAATATCTTGGACATTGCCTATGTTGATAAGAAAGTATCCTCTACCCCTTTGCCTCTCATTCAATGGTCACAAAAGGAGTTCACTTCTATTCAGGATAGATTTTAGAGTCTTCTTGTGAATACTAATGTATGGATTTCAAGCAAGGGAATTCAATTGAAACCCTTCTCGTCTGGCTATGATGATGACACCGTTGGTCTAGTTAGAAAGAGATTAGAAATCAAAACCAAGAATAAATAGGATCTTTCCACTCCTGTAAAGGCTCCCAAATTGAAATTCACAGTTGGGACCAATAGAGGAAAATATGAAGGTGAGCCATCGACCTCTAATATTCATGACACATAGGAGTTTGAGGCACATGATGAACAATTAGAAGGTGAGCATCCTAATGCAGAAATGATTGATGTTGATAAAATCGGTGATGATCAAAAAAGTGATCCAGGATAGGAGGAATATGATGAATAAGGACTACCACAAGCAGATAAGTCCTTACCCTAGGTATCCCTTTCTTTATCCAAGTTGCAAGTTCCTATTTCTACTTCTAAGTTAGAATTTCCTGTGGTCGCCTATGTTTCTCCTAGCAAGATATTCCATGTTTCTTGTACAAGTGCTAGTGAATCTTCCCTAGATACACCCCATGACAACATTGAGAATGTTTTCTCTATTTTTCCCGTATTATTTGAGGTGTCTACCACCATGTTGGATGATTTTGACAAGCTTATGACATAGACTGTTCCTAGGTCTAATGAGTCATCCCTTGAAAATCCTACCAATGTTGTCACTATGACATCTCCTATTGTAACCACCACTATCTAAGATTCAATCAATCCTTCCCTACAAGATGTAGTGGTAGGTGATGATGATGATTTAGCTTTTCCACCATGGTTATTTTCTAATGCTCCCAAAAGAAAGAAGCAAGCGGTGTCTCCTAAAGACTTTTATTTTAGTCAACTTGTTCCCATCAAACCCAAGACTACCAAGAAAGCTAAAACCTTGTCAAGGGGAAAAGTGGATAAAGAAAATAATAAGTATGCAGAGGTTGTTGTTTGTCCTCCTGATAAGGATATGGATCAAATCTAGGAATTAGACTATGTAATTCACATGATTGAGTTGGGAAAGCAAACTCATGATTCTATTGCACAAGATGCTCAGTCATCTCTAGACACTCTTGTATTCAGATATGATGAGGATAAGGCTAAAAAGGGTCAACTCAAGGCACGAATTGAGCAGCTCACCACAATATAGAGGCTTTTTCCCAAGAACTTGAATCACAAGAGAAGGACTTTGAAGATTGCCTAAAACTTGAAGATGTTGATCTAGATGATCTCATACAGGATGGTGTTATTCATTCATGACGTATGTTTGTTGAACAACAAGAGGTGTTGGAACATCAAATAAACATTCTAGAGCACCTAGTCAAGGACATGAGAAAATTCTAGTAAGAATGTATTGACAAGAAAAAAGAAATTATTGATAAAATCTCTAAAATTCCTTGTGCTTTTCTTTATGAAAATGAAAAAGTTCTTGATATTGATGAGGTCACCAACTTGTTTGTGACTGCTAAAATTTATAGAGAGGATTTTTCTTTGTCCTCAATTGATAGATTACTTGATATTCAATTCATCTTGGATTTTCTGGAATCACTTTTGAAGAAACATAATAAGTGTTGTATTTATTTAGAGGATTCTATCACGCGAGTGAAGATCATCACTGACAATACCCAAGGACTCGATAGAGTTCAAATGCAGACTGTCTTGTAGAAATTTGAAGAATTCCATAAAAGAGACTCGACATGAAGAAGATGACACTTAGTTATTTTTGTGCTCTTCTCAGTGGCATTTTGTTATGTCATTCAACACCTCAAGTGTCTTTTTGTATATGCTTATGTGCACATGCTAGGTGCACAAGTCCTAAGTCTTATTTTGACTTAGTCTTAGAATTAGTTGTAGTTTCCTATTTTCATGTTTCACCCCTCTTCTATATATATGAGGGCTATTATTGTAATAAGGATCTTTTTTCCATCATTGTTTATGCAACAAAACTCTGCCAAAGTAAAGAACAAATTGAGACTTGGTGTTCATTTTGTAAATTTGCAATTTACTCAAAGAGAGGACAAGTTTGGCTTTCAAACTTTTTGTTGATATCAACCTTGTGTATAATATAAATGTTCTTATGACTTTTATGTCATATTTTCTCAAAAAATTAAAGTCGAGTATAGTTGTTGATGCAAAATATTGAAAATTTGTTTGAGTTTTTACAAGTAATCTTTGAGTTACATATAAAATTCAAGAATTGGAAATAGGTAGAGAAGATTTTTTAAAGTCTTTGAGCTTTTACAAATTATCTCTGAATTTCGTATTGGAAGGATAAAATGTAAAGTCTTTGTGTTGTACTGATTATCTGGCTAGAGTAGAAAATATTACAATATTCTAGTAAATCTTTGAGCTAGTAGTATATTTATGTTTTGGTTACAGTGATTGATAGGACTTAGGTATTCAAAAGAATCTTTGAGTTCTTGGTTTACACAAGGCCCATCCCCAAGTCATTTTTTAGAAAAGGGAAGTAACGAAAGACTTTGTTCTTTCATGGACACTTTGCTTCCTAGTTAGTTTAGTTTTAATATTATTGCAAAATTGGAATTGTTTTAGTTAAAGGATTATGTTTTGAAAAGAGAATTAGATATAATTGGTTCTGAAAAAAGAGTACTAAGTTGTTGTTTCATCCTGAAATAGTGTAAAGTTAGCAGGTAGATAGAATAGAAAGTAATTGCAATAGAAAGAGGGAGCCTTCCCTTACAATTATGAGAGATCGTATATTTCCTTATGAGAGATATTATCTCATGTGATATTATGAAACTCACATTTTGTAAACCTTCATTAGTTTACAAAATTTCCACCCAATAGTGTTTTGGTGACTCTACTAGGGAAATGAGTAAATAACTAGTTTCTACTCTGGCCAGTCAAAGCTACACACATGGGAAAAGGAATCAAGGTTATTCTTATATGGAGCCCAATTAGACTCGGAGGATAAATTTTCCCCTTTTATCAGTGCAGTAACCTACACAAGTCTTGAAAAAATGGCTAAGGGTTGGGATTTTTTTGTTGAGATTTATGTAGCATTTTGTAGTGGTATTGAGCTGCAAGAGATTTTTGGTTGTAATTGGTTCAATTTGCTGGATAATAATATTGGACTCTATGTTTGGTCCATGCAGCCTGAGTTTGGGTGAACCATGTTAAAAATTGTCTCTTCATTATTATTATTTTTGTGTTTTCATTCCTCTGTTTAATCTTTATTTGCGTTTAATTGATATTTTATACATGCAACTCCTAACAAGTGGTATCAGAGTGGGTTGTGTTCGATTATTATTTACAGGAAGGTCTTATAGTTGAATGGGAGTCTCACGGTTAAGTGGGAGCAATGGCAGATGAGGGTAACTTGAATGTAGATAAATTCAATGGGTAGAACTATCAGTTATGGAAGATGCAGATGGAGGATTATTTCTATCAGAAGGATTTATGGAGGTCATTGAAAGGAATAGCCAAGAAACTGACAGTAATGAGTGATGAGGATTGGAGTATTCTAGATAGGAAGGCACTGGGAACCATTCAGTTGTGCCTGGTAGTATCCATGGCATTCAATATAACAAAAATGGAGATAACAGATCAATTGATGAAAGCTTTGGCTAAATTGTATGAAAAAACCTCAGCCTCAAATAAGGTATTTCTCATGAAGCATTTGTTTACTCTGAAAATGATTGAAGGTGGATATGTGACAGATCATTTAAATATGTTTAATATGATTTCCATTCAATTAAATTTTGTAAAGGTAAATTTTGATGAATAAGTTAGAGCACTCCTAATATTATGGTCTTTTCTTGAAAGCTAGAATAGTTTGGTAATGGTGGTTAGTAACTTTGTTTTTGGTTCAAATACCCCAAAATTTGATGATGTTGTTGGTGTTATAACGAGTGAGGAAATTCATAGGAAAATATCAGGTGGATCCAAATTAGGTAGTGTTTTGAATGTAGAAAGAAAGGGCAGATCAAAGGAGAGAGGAAAAGGTTCTGGAGGTCATGGGAAGTCATAAGGAAAATCAAAGGAAAGGAGGTCCCAATCCAAAGGATGAAAAGATTGCTGGTACTATTGGAAATCGGGTCATTTGAAGAAAGATTGTTGGTCTTGGAAGAATAAAGGAGACAAACAAGAAGGTAATAAGGAGGCAAATGTGGTAATTAATAAATCTGAAGATGATTCTTTGATTCTTTCCCTAGATAATGTTGACGATTCATGGGTTTTATATTTAGGGTCCTCGTTTCATGCTACGCCCCATAGAAGTTATTTTCTTAATTATGTCCAACGGGATTTTGGGTTGGTTTATTTGGGAGATAATGAACCCTGTTAGATTGTTGGAAAGGGGAGAATTAAGATTAAGTTACAAAATGGGAATCATTGGCTACTACAAGAGGTAAGGAACGCTCCAAGGGTGAGTAGATTTTAATTTCAACAGGACAACTAGGTGATGAAGGTTACACAATTACTTTTAATGATAAAAAATGGAAGGTTTCAAGAGGTACCTTGATAGTAGGAAAAGGTGTGAAATTAGGCACCTTATATCTTTGTATAGGTCATATTGTTCCTTCTACTTTAGTTGTTGCATAGAATACCCAAACAGGTTCAGGAACAGTTGCTATGGGTTCACAGGAAGACACTAAAATAGTTGCTGCAAGTTCTAAGACAAAATTGTGGCATAAGTGACTTGGGCATATGAGTGAAAAAGGTATGAAGATACTTCATTCTAAATTTTTTTACTAGGTCTAAAATGCATTAATATGAATTTGTGTGAAAGTTGTGTGTATGGCAAACACAAGAGAGCTAGTTTTCTCAAGGACGAGAAGCAAAAGAAAGATGAAAAGTTGGAGCTTGTCAATACAAATGTATGGGGATTGGCTCAGGTATCTTCTCTTAGTGGCTCTTGATATTGTGTTACATTCATAGATGTTGCAACTAGGAAGTTTTGGATTTATTTCCTTGGGAAAAAATCTGATGTGTTTGAAACATTTAAGAAATGGAGAATCTTGGTTGAGAATGAAATGGTTAAAAGATTAAAATGTCTCAGATTTGATAACGATGGCGAGTATTGCAGAAAATAATTTGAGGATTATTATTCCTTTAATGGAATTCATAGGCAGAAAAAGGTTCCAGGGACTCCACAAGAAAATGGAGTGGTTGAGCGCATGAATATGACAATAGTGGAACATGAAATGAGCATGAGATTTCATGTTGGGCTGCCTTTAAACATGTGGACAGAGGCTATCAATACTACTGTATATTTAATTTATAGAGGTCCTTAAGTTCCTTTGGGTTGTGGTATTCTAGAGGAAACATGAACAAGTAAGAAGGTGAGTTATTCATTTCTCAAAACCTTTGAATGTGAAGCATTTGCACATGTAGATTCTAAAAATACAATGAAGCTGGATCCAAAATCAAAAAACTGTATCTTTGTTGGATATGACATTGATGAATTTGGTTATAGGCTTTGGGATGTTGAAAATCTGAAATTATGAGAACCAGGGATGTTGCATTCAATGAGAAGGTGTTGTACAAAGATCAATTGTAGCAGGATGAGAAGAAAAAAAGGATTTTGTTGTGCTGGATGATACTCTAGATAGTGATGTTCTAGTGGTTCCTCATGCTCCACAACAACAACTAGAAATACCACAAACTCCAGTGAATGTTAGACGGTCAACAAGGCTAAGTAGACCTCCAGAAATTTTCTCTCCCAATTTGTATTCTATTTCTTTAATAGATGTTGGTGAACCAGAAGGATATGATGAAGCTATGTAGTGTTAGGTCCCGGAGACAACTGAGAGGGGGGGGGGAGGTGAATCAGTTGTCTAACAAATTCAAACCAAAAACAACTTAAGCAACTTAATGCTTTATACTGGTAAACTAGTCTAATATGCCGGTAGACAGTTTTAACAGTTAATTGCAATACCAGTAAGAATTAATGCATGAAACAAAAAGACAAAGTCATCCACAACACATAACACCAATATTTGTACGTGGAAACCCTGTAAGGGGAAAAACCACGGTGGGAAACCTTACCCACAATCAGATGATACTACTGTAGATAGTGTAGACACCTAAAAATGGTCAACGCTTACGGAATCATACTTTAACATTTGCGCATTGCCTCATTTTAGGTTTTTGTGTCGCATTAACATTTCTCCTATGTCACGCACTTGGTCTTTATCATTTTCAAACATCGAGTCATTCTTCTACATTCTTCATTCGTCTCGCTCTCAAATTTGGTCTTGTCGACAACACTATCCAATCATGATTTTGATCGATTTTATCCTATCGCATCAATGTGCATGCTAATTTGTCATCATTTTGGACATCGTCAATCCTAATTAGGGTTTTGTCCTCTTATCAATCTTATCGATTTGTCATCGATTATGGTCATTTTCAATCTTGTCTTCTTGCAATTTATTTTGTCATCGATCCTTGTCCGCTTGTCAATTTTGTCATTTTGCGATTGATTTGTCATCGATCGTTGTCTGTCTCAATTAGGTCAATTTGGATCAATTTGTCATTGTTCCTCATCAATTGGTGTATTTATCAATCAAATCATTTAATCAGAATCATGATCGATATCAATTATCTTCAATCAAGACCTAATTGTCATTCTCGCATTTCTAATTCATCTTCTAGGGTTTCGTGATTTATTCATTTAACCTAATTTGTCATTTCTTCCTCTAGGTTAAATTATTTATTTATTTATTTATCCTAAAGTCTTCTCATTGCAATTAAATGTTTAATTTAATTGGCTAATTATTCCTCTTTTGTGAATTAATTAATAAATGACACATTATTAATTAATTTACCTAATTTCCTAATTTTCATCATTTCTAAATTTTTAATTTCCACCTATTTTCTAATTTTCCTAATTGCAATTTCCACCTAATTAACTTGTCTCTAGTTCTCCCTATTTTTGTGCTTCATGCGTCATACTCTTGGCATAGCAAGATGTCATAAGGTTCTAGTTCTCTAGTCTTTGCATTGGCAATATGTCATAATTCATGACATAGAAGGTGTCATAACCTTCTTCTTTCCACTCAATTGTGCCATTTTTGAAATTAATTGCTTCCAATATCCATTTCATGCTAAATTTGATCCTATCTCCAATTTATCTATAAATTGGATGATCTTCATCAATCAAAAGGCTAATTGGTAATCACTTTTGCAATCACATAATTACAGAATCAGATAATGAGAAATAATCACTTCTTCTAGTACTCTTGTGCCAATATCAATCTTGCTTTCACATTAGGTTTGTGCACTTGAAGGTGAGATCCAAAAACAAAGGCCATTTGGAGAAGAAAGAAGGACAATGGAGCCGCATGAAGAAGCATTCAAATCTACCATTGGTTTGCATATGTCTTTAATCTTTTTGAATATTTTACTTTCATATCTCTATTGAGTGTGTTTTAGGATAGATCATTGCATTTAAGTTTTTGTGATTGAGCTAGATTAGTATTTTGATTTGCATGTGATGATTTCTAATTTCCTAAGATACATTAAATGGTGATCCCGATGTGAACATGCTTGGATCTAATATCTTTTTGAATGTTTTGTGAAGTTGCAGATTTTTTTGTGGAGAAACTGCAGATTTTTCTTCTAAAAAAAAATAGTCATAATCAATTGATCACGTAAAAACGTTTGTGCAGAATTAAAATAAATTATTTCTGGGTATATTAGATCACGTTTTTACCTTTCCAGATCATCTGACGGTTTGTGATTTGGATAAATATTGAGGAAGTTATGATATTTTTAATTATGCTGCTGTAAATGGTGAAAATTCTCAAAAACAAAATCATGCAAGCTTCATCTAGATTAATTTAGCTTGGCAAATTAATCATGCATTCATGCAAATTTTATCTAGATTAATCTAGGGTGGTAAATTTGATAAATTTCACATAGATTAATCTAAGAGGACAAAGAATCACAATTTTTATGGATTAATTTTGATGGTGATTCATTTTTCTTGATTCTCTAACATTATTGGTAGCTTTGTGGCGAAATGCTTGACAAATAATTATTTTACAAACTACTAATAAATTGTTTGCAGGTTCGCTAGTCAAAGACCAAGCAAGTCAAACTCCTAACTTAGTGATTTTGTAGGTTGCCTTATATTCCAACCAAACTTTGTGTTTGTGATTCATATTTAGGCACCTAGTATGATTTCTAAATAGGATGGAATGAATGTATGTCTGCTTTGATTGTTGAGTTTGACATTGGAGTAGGAGAGTATGCTCTCATCCTTCTTAGGGTGATCAAAAATCCATATCTTCGATACCATGCTCATGTCTTTGATTGTTTGTCACCTTTAGAGGGCCTGCCTTCTCGACCATTTGCTTTTGCAAGCAAGTGATAACCGTGAGAAGGGAACGACCCAAAGTGAGTACGGCTAGAATACCTTGGCATTCTAACTCACTATAAACAAATACCTGATTAGCGAAAGCTTTGAAGGAAGGGTTGCATGGGAATTGCAGTTACTTGGGAAGTGATGACCCTTGAACTCTTTCTCATATCAACATCTAAGTAGGGCCTCTTGGTCTAAATCATGCTTGCGCGACTACATTTGTTTGGTATCTTGATGGGCTTAATGTCTCAATCACGCTTGCATGACATCAAGGAGTAACGCTTAACAGAAATCCTTACTAGACACCTTGTATTTAGAGGCCAAAAACCCTTCTAGTTGCTTGAGAAGGACAAGTTCGGATACTTGGAAGAGATACTAAGTTCACCATGGGGAGATTTCCATGGGGACTGATGTTTGGCTGCCCTGAGAAGTGAGTGTCGTGGAGGGGAGCCCGTGGGGTCAAGCATCTATGTATTCTCCTTGAATCCCATAACAAGTCTACCTCTCAAGTACCTAATGTCCTTGCCTACCATAAGAAATGTGGGAATGAGCATGATTGTCTTGAGTCTAAGTTGAAATATCTTGTATTCTTTGCTTGTCAAAAGTTGAATTGTATCTCATTTCAAGAACAAGACAAATTGACTCAAAACAAGGTTAAACACAAGAACATTTCATTCAACAAGGTTCAAAACACACCTTCAAACATGGTTGTCAAATATTTTTCAAAGTCTTGTCTCAACATTCATGTCACTTAGATCTAGGTTCATCCTAGGTGTCCATTTTGCAAAGTCATTGTCAATTACTAAGATTAGGTTTCACCTAGGTTATACTCCTTTGCATATCAATAATAGTCATCCATTTACATGTGTCCTCTTGCATTAGAGTCATACCATTGTCATACATTTGCATTTGCATACCCTATGTCTCTTCATCAAGCTTAGGTCATTATCATATCATATTAGGGTCATTTGCATAGTAATTGTTCCTTTGCATATAGTGTCAAAACTAGGTTTTGTCATACTTGAGTAATCCAAATCTTTGATAAACCCTAAGTCATTGTTAGGAAGTCTAGACCTTATCAAAACTTTTGTCCTTTTGTCATCAATGTCATTTGGTCAAACCTAGCTTAGTATCCAAGCATATAGGTGAGACATTGTCAATTTGTCCTATTGTCACTTGGTCCTTTTTTTCTTTGAGGTCTAGACATCATTTCAATTTCCTAAGGGTCTGATTTTTAGATTTGCATTTCAAAAGTTTGTCAAAATCTTGAAAAATAACCAAAAACATAGGTTGCATTCTTGCCATAGATTGCATTTTCATCTATCTAGTTTGCATTTAGTTGCATATCATACATTATCCTTGAAAAATTCCAAAAATATTGCATTTGCATAGTGACATGTCTATTGAAACAAGGTTCCAAGCACCAATGATGCAACAAAGTTTGACATATCAACCGACAATGCAATCAAATTTTAATCCAATGCAATTACAATTCTATCCAACCCAACAACAAAGCGACATTGATCAAACTTTTTATGATGAAACAAGTCTCCAAATACAAAAACTAGAGGAGAAGCTAGCTCAAGAAGAGGAGATATTGGAACAAAGAGTGAAAAACATTGAGAAGAATAGATCACAAATGTCCAAAATGTTTCAAAAATTTCCAGGTCGAAATCCAAAGATTGAGCCAATTGATGTAAGATCTCTTCTTGAACAATCAGACATACTAGCTCTTCTCTCCCAAATAGAGATGATGAAACAATTTCAAGAAAAGAGACAACATCAATTTCAACATTATGTGCCTCCACAACAAGAACAAGAAGGTGTTTACTATCAATCAAATTTTCAACCAATCAACATATCAATGTCAACAACTACAACCAAACATTCAAAAACAAAGGTTGGAGCACACACCAACCCAAGTTTCAAACATGTCAGAACAATTGAACCAAGTCCAATATCAAAACATGACATCAGATCAGAACCAACTCCTTGCCAAACAAGTTCAAATTCTAGATACAACTATGTCAAAACCTCGAAAGAAAGGTGGCTTTATTGCAAGAATCTTAAGGAAATTACCAAGTGTGTTCTTTGAGGAAGATCAAAATAATACACTTATGTCTAGCAATGCCTCAGCCCCCCACAAGCGAATTGACTCTCCAGTGGCATCTATCCCTACACCTCTAGAAGTTTCACAAGAACCTTCCATATTGTCCTCATCAAACAATACACCTAAGGATGCAATTACCCAAGAGCTATCCATAATTGATTGCCATGATAATCCAATTTATGATGCACATCCTTGTCATGTTTCAGAAATACAAGACCCAATGCCACCATGCACTTTATTGCCATTACCTGTTTTAGAGGACCCCATTCGAAGTCCCTCTTCCTCATGTTCAAGCATTGATTCCTTGCCAGAATCCATCATAAATGTTCAAAGTGCATCCCCTTCATGCCAAATCATTGATTCCTTGTCAGAATCCTCCATGCATATCCAAAGTCCAACCTCATGTCAAGAGGATAATTTAGAGCACAAAGAAATGATTCCTAAAGAAAATCAAGATCAAGATCCTGAAACCTTATCATCCCATCCAATTGTTGACCAGGATCCCATTTCCCCAGACACTCACAATGATTCCCCTATTCTTGTCCATCCTATCCAAAGTCCTATTGACACACCATTCCCTGGGAAAGATCAAGATATCCTAGTCCATCCAATCCCAAATGATCCCCTTCCATTTCATGAAAAAAATGTCCTTTCAAATCCCATTGACATTCAAGATATCCTTTCCATCCTTTATGATGATCCCATTGAAAGTCAAGAGCAAAGCAACTTTAAAGAGGATTCCAATGATCTTCCTCCTTGTCAAGATCAAATTATTCCTTTAAATCCTCCACAAGATCCACTTGTTCCTCCATCTCCTTGTCCTAATGCTCCATATACACTCCAAGATTGCATTTCTTTTGATGATCCCATTATTTCTCCCATTCCATCTCTTGAAGAGCCTGTCATTGAACCATGTCCACTACACAATCCAAGTCCCCCTCATGATCCTAATCCCCTTCATGATTGTAATGTGTTAGTGCAAGATGTTCATGAACCCTCGATGTGCATAATGGGTTCTTCCACTTTGGTGCAATCCGATCCACTTCAAGATCTCATTATTTCTCTCATATCATATCCACCTCATAATGGACTTGTGTCTTCTTCCCAAAGAAAAGAGTATCCTACAAGTCAAGATATTCATAAAGGCAAAGGAGTAGATCTCCATAAGAAAGAATCCCTTCATGTCAAAGAAGATCTTAAGGGTCATGTCTACACAACTCACTCTCAAGACGTTGGTATCCCTCCATCAAAATCAAAAAATATTCCTTCCCCATCATACTTTCCATCCATCTTAGGTCCTTATATCCCTTCATTCTCTATGCAAGGTCAGAAAAGGCACACATCCTTGAGTAAATTTCATCAATCCAAAAGAACTCCATTTCATTCATATCCATCCAAGCATTCCTTTCCCCCTCCAAGCAATTTGGATGCCAAGTATAAAAGTCATAAGTCTAGCAATCCACATGTATTCAAGGATCAACATGTCCAATATAATCGACATGTCAAAACAAAGAACAATATGATCTATAAAGAAAAAAATATATCCAAAAGGCCATAGAGGCCCACTAAGAAAAATCAAAAACAAAAGTCAAAATATATATGGGTTCCTAAATCCCTTGTGCAAGCTATGCGTTCCAAGGAACCACAAAAGCATGAAAAATCAAAAACCATGTGGATCCCTAGGCGGCTCCTTGAAGCACAAAAGCCTAAAGAAACATCCAACTTGGCATCCAAAATTGCTATTCCTCCATCCAAACCTCTCAAATTTGTTCCTCCACCGCCTTCTTCATCCATTTTGGGCCCTTATGTCCCAAAATCCATAGCTATTCCTCCATCCAAATCTCACAATCTGAGACCCATTTTTCCTCCATCAGTCCATCACCCATCAAGGTGTGTGCCAATGTCGATCTTGCCTTCATTTCCATCCACTAAAGCCCAGTTCTTCCAATACCCTATCCATTATCCAATTCATATTTTCCATCCTTCCATCCCTTTGATCCAATCCTTTGCATAAATCCTTGCCCTAATTTCATCTTATTTTTCCATGTCCTTATCCTACCAACGTCTTTGAGCATGCTTTTAAAGGTCATGATCCAATCAAAAAGATGCTTGAGTCCTTCTTCCATCCACTATCATGTGTCCATCTTCTATTGAAAAAGACAAAATACAAAAAAAAGTGAAAAAAAAAAAAGACAAAAGAAAAAAAAGTAAAGCAAAAATAATTTGTCCACTGGTGAAAACCTGGCAAACAGGCGCCTTGGGCAAGTACCATGATTAAAACCTGGCAAACAGGCATCATGCATAATTTATGAACTTCTTGCACACCACACTTGTGGGCAGGTTTTATCCTATCATATCCTTTTGTCCTTCATTGTTCCATTATCCTATCGAACCCATGTCATACTCCTTCATATCCTATTTCCCTTCATTATCCTATCGAACCCCTATCATTACCCTTCATATCCTATTGTCCCTCATGTCCAGTTTCCCTTTCCACCTTTGATCTTGACAAGGTTGAGGATCTTCATGAGCATCACGCATCTTGTTTGCAGCTTTTAGTCCATCATAGCTTTTGGTATTTATCCATTTGCTTATTATAACTTTTCATCCATATTCCCTAGCTTATTGCAACTTTCTACCACTATCATGTATCCTATCCCGACTTTCAGTCTATGTCCTTTATCCATTCTTGGTCTTGCTTATCCTATCCATATCTTATCACTATCCATACACTCTTTTTCATTCCTTGATCTTGATCTGACATAAGGACGCAAAATTTAAACATGGTTTCAAAAACCTCTTGACATGTCCCTCATGCCATGTTCCTACTTTACATTGTCATATCTAGTCTCTTGTCCCATCACGCAATAGCCCTTGAAAATTGCATCCGTATTGTCTCCATAATAAACAACCTTTGTCTTCCCTCTATCCACCAACATTTCAGAAAGCCTATTTATTCACCTATCATATTCCCCGCCTTGCTAGACACTGGGGGCAAATAAATCATAAAAATTGAAAAATGTCCTGAAATAATTCAAAAAAAAAATTGAAAAACGTCCTGACATAAATCCAAAAAAAAATTCAAATAACATTCTGAAATAATCCAAAAAAAAATCAAATAAAGTCCTGAAAAAAAATGAACAAAAAAAATTGAAAAATCCAAAAACACGCATTTTGCAATAAATATCCTCTTGGTGCATAGACAGATCATCGAGTATACATCCAACGACTCGCAATCACACACTGTGCTTTAATGAAATCATGCGTAAACATATGAACTTTTTCCATCAAACCAGACATTCAAACTGATCACAATTGTCATATCAATCGAACGTTACCATCAGTATCATTTATCCTTGTCTCTACTTTCATGAGTCTTATATAGGGTGTGGTATACTCGAAACCAGACTTTGTCCTGTCTTAGACGGGGTACCTCATTCCCTAAAACCAGATAGCATGATCGTCCTATCAATGCTTTCAACTTTTGACAATGAAGATCAAGATGTTTGTTTGATTTGTTGGAATTTGTGCATCTTATCTTTTTATTGATTTATCTTCAATCATGTTCCTATGTTGCTTGATGATGTCACTAAGTGATTTAGAGTGACCGGGATGGTTCATGGTCCTTTTCTTTTGGTTGTGATTGTTGTTTGTCTGCAATGTGTCTGTCTTACGCAAAGGGATTGCATTATCGCTCTGGCCTTCATTGCCATGTAGCGCCGCATCCATTTTGCCATATCAAATAAAGGTTCTCACCTACTTCTGTGCATTCGTGAAAGCAAGTATTTCTTCATCTCTACCTGTCCTCTGTCTAATTTCTTCTTACTAACATTTCTTCGATTCATCTTGGCAGTCCGTTTGATCCTATCATTTTCTATCATTTTTATCGATCAATTGGCCTCTTTTCTGCATGTTTCCGGCCAATTCCTTGAGGGGGCATGCATATGTCATTGTTATTGTCTGGGGCATTTTCATTATTGTTCTTTGAAACAATGCTTAAAATAGCATTGTCTCAAAGAGGGGCAAAATGTAGACACCTAAAAATGGTCAACGCTTGCAGAATCATACTTAAACATTTGCGCATTGCCTCATTTTAGGTTTTTGTGTCGCATTAACATTTCTCCTATGTCACGCACTTGGTCTTTATCATTTGCGAACATCGAGTCATTCTTCTACATTCTTTATTCGTCTCGCTCTCAAATTTGGTCTTGTCGACAACACTATCCAATCATGATTTTGATCGATTTTATCCTATCGCATCAATGTGTGTGCTAATTTGTCATCATTTTGGACCTCGTCAATCCTAATTAGGGTTTTGTCCTCTTATCAATCTTATCGATTTGTCATCGATCGTGGTCATTTTCAATCTTGTTGTCTTGCAATTTATTTTGTCATCGATCCTTGTCCGCTTGTCAATTTTGTCATTTTGTGATCGATTTGTCATCGATCGTTGTCTGTCTCAATTAGGTCAATTTGGATCAATTTGTCATTGTTCCTCGTCAATTGGTGTATTTATCAATCAAATCATTTAATCAGAATCATGATCGATATCAATTATCTTCAATCAAGACCTAATTGTCATTCTCGCATTTCTAATTCATCTTCTAGGGTTTCATGATTTATTCATTTAACCTAATTTGTCATTTCTTCCTCTAGGTTAAATAATTTATTTATTTATCCTAAAGTCTTCTCATTGCAATTAAATGTTTAATTTAATTGGCTAATTATTCCTCTTTTGTGAATTAATTAATAAATGACACATTATTAATTAATTTACCTAATTTCCTAATTTTCATCATTTCTAAATTTTTAATTTCCACCTATTTTCTAATTTTCCTAATTGCAATTTCCACCTAATTAACTTGTCTCTAGTTCTCCCTATTTTTGTGCTTCATGCGTCATACTCTTGGCATAGCAAGATGTCATAAGGTTCTAGTTCTCTAGTCTTTGCATTGGCAATATGTCATAATTCATGACATAGAAGGTGTCATAACCTTCTTCTTTCCACTCAATTGTGCCATTTTTGAAATTAATTGCTTCCAATATCCATTTCATGCTAAATTTGATCCTATCTCCAATTTATCTATAAATTGGATGATCTTCATCAATCAAAAGGCTAATTGGTAATCACTTTTGCAATCACATAATTACAGAATCAGATAATGAGAAATAATCACTTCTTCTAGTACTCTTGTGCCAATATCAATCTTGCTTTCACATTAGGTTTGTGCACTTGAAGGTGAGATCCACAAACAAAGGCTATTTGGAGAAGAAAGAAGGACAATGGAGCCGCATGAAGAAGCATTCAAATCTACCATTGGTTTGCATATGTCTTTAATCTTTTTGAATGTTTTACTTTCATATCTCTATTGAGTGTGTTTTAGGATAGATCATTGCATTTTAGTTTTCGTGATTGAGCTAGATTAGTATTTTGATTTGCATGTGATGATTTCTAATTTCCTAAGCTACAGATAGTAAGTGTATACAAATAGGGTCTACACATGCAGAAAGGCCAAGCACCTAGAGCTCACTACTCAATCACAAAATAGGAGTCACACTGACTACAATTGGATGGTTAAATCCAATAAGAATGCACTACTCAAAATAGCATCTTCATATGCTGGATTTAGTATTGGTGTAGTTCTGATTGTCTTCACAAAAACCCTCCTTCAACCTTCAAATGATTTCTATGTGTATAGCTCTACTTATTCTCGCATATACCTTCACACAATCCTTTTTCGCATTTCACATTCGATCTTACAAATAAGATCTTACATTTATACCATACCCTAAGACCAATTTTAGTAGGTCAGCTCTAAAGGATAGTAAAATAAAATTAATTTACAAATCAATTAATACCCGATGCAATAACCAATTCACCATGTTGGCTTAATGCATTTACAGTAATAATAAGTCATCTTCATAGCGTGCCATGCTGATCTAGAAAAGATAAACCTACCAGTGTAACCTGGACCTATTTGCCAGTAACAACAAATATGCAAATAGGAATATACCAATAAACAAAATTCCAAGAGAAGGTGTCCACATGATGTCTTCGACATAACCAAGTGTTTTCTATGCCCTTCCAAGTGTCGATGATCATTATATCTTGTCGGTGTACCAGATACCAGTGACTATGCATAAGTCACTTGCTTGCCGGTGAATGTTGCTAATTCTCCAAAGTGCCAAAGTTGATAAGTGTTTAGTAGGTGTTGACATCAATGACAAAACCATACCTAAATACCAACAATCTCCCCCTTTGGCATTGATGGCAACACAAGATGGAAAAACCATCAAAGTGCCAAAATAGAAATGCCAAATACCAAAAACCAACAATCTCCCAAAAAGAGATCATAACCAGAAATCAAAATATAGATAGAAAGAGTAATAATCTCTCCCAAATAACAATCTCTCCCCCTGGGAGCAACATGTGTTTTCATTTTGTTTTTCCATACCAATCTCTCCCTCTTTGACATCAAATGCTAAAGTAAAAATAATAATAAAAAAATACCAACGAATTCAGTATACCAACTACTCCCCCTGAGAAGTAGCTTCCTCATCATAGCAAGAATAAGAGATTTCTCTGTTTAATTCTGTCGGTTGATGACAATCATGAACTTTCTAAGTCTCTACTGGTGGGGGTATGACCCCAAGCTGGTCTCTGAGATATTCAAAAGTCTCCTTAGGCAGAGGTTTAGTGAAGATATCTACAATCTACTCTTTAGTATTCACATAAACCAGTTTTATCTCTTTTGCTTCAACATTTTCCCTTAGAAAATTTAGTTTGATAGAAACATGTTTGGTTTTAGAATGTAATACCGGATTCTTAGATATATCAATTGCTGCAGTGTTATCACAATAGATAGTAATAGGTTCCTTGCATTTTACCTTTATGTCTTTCAACATTTTCTTAAGCCATAGTACCTGTGTACAGTTAGTTGTTGCTGCAACATATTCTAATTCTGCTATTGATAAAGATGTACAACTTTGTTTCTTACTCAACCAAGATACTAGTTCGCTTCCAAGAAAGAATGCACCACCAGAGGTGTTTTTTCTATCATCCACATCTCCTACCCAATTTGCATGTGTATGCACATAATTCAAAGTTTTCATCTCTAGGATACCATAATCCAAGATTTATAGTGCCTTGTAAGTACTGAAAAATCCTTTTTACTGCTAATTCATGATTTTCTCTAGGATTACTCTAAAATCTTGAAACAATACATACTGCATTCATAATATCAGGTCTGGTTTGTGTCAAATATAGTAAACCTCCTAGCATAGATTTGTATCTAGATGGATTAACAGGTGAAGATTCATCCCTTAGTGATAGTTTGTCATTTGTAGTCATAGGTGTGCTTACTGGTTTAGAGTTCTCCATCCCAAATTTCTTTAGTAACTCCTTTAAGTATTTGGATTGACTCAAGAATATACCTTTATCAGTCTGTGAAATCTGCAATCCTAAAAAGAATTTTATTTCTCCAATCATAGACATTTCAAATTCTTGTTGCATTTTAATAGAAAATTCTTTACATAATCCATCTTTCCCTCCAAAGATTATATCATCAACAAAAACTTCTATAACCAAGATGTCATCATTAGTCACTTTATAATATAATTTGTTGTCAACATTACCTTTAGAAAAACCAATCTTCAAAAGATACTTATCCAATCTTGCATACCAAGCTCTTGGAGCTTGTTTCAATCCATACAAATATTTTCTTAACCTACAAACCATATCTTTGTTATCTATCAAAGAAAATCCATCAGGTTGTTCAATGTAAACTTCTTCTTCAAGATCTCCATTCAAAAATGCACATTTAATATCCATTTGATATAATTTGTAGTTCTTATGCACTGCAAAAGCCAAAAATAATCTAATTGCCTCAATTCTAGCTACTGGTGCAAAGGTTTCATTGTAATCAATTCCTTCTTTTTGAGAATATCCCTTATACACTAGTCTTGCTTTATATCTGATAACCTTACCATCTTCATTAAGTTTGTTTCTGAATACCCATTTTGTTCCAATTAAATTTTTATCTTTAGGTCGGGGAACTAATGTCCAATTGTTATTCTTCTCAATTTGTTCTAATTCTTCTTCCATAGCTTTAATCCAGTATTTATCTTCACATGCCTCATTAACTGATGATGATTCAATTTGAGAAATAGGACATACCTCTTCATTTTCCAATCTTCCTCTTGTCATACTTGTTTCCAATTATCTGATCTTCAAAATGATTCAATCTTACATACCGGGGTGTCTTTGTTTGCTGTTGCTCCTCAGTTACCGTGGAATTGTCAGATGATACCGGTGTAACTGGATCTTCATTCTATACCAATGGATTCAGTATAGGTTCATTTGTCAAAATTTCCATTGCCGGTTCAAAGTCTATATACCTTGAAGTTCCTTTAAATTATTCATCAATCTTTACATTTGTACTCTCAACAATTTTCTGCAATCTTTTGTTAAAACATCTATATGCCTTGCTCTTAGATGAATAACAAAGAAATATTCCTTCATCACTTCTAGGATCAAATTTGCCAATATACTCATCTCTTCTAATATAGCATTTACTTCCAAAAATTTTAAAATATTTAAGAGTAGGAGTAATACCAAACCATAGTTCATGAGGGATCTTACCAGTTTCACCTTTGATGTGAACTTTGTTGAATGTATAGACTGTTGTACTTACTGCCTCTCTCCAATATACATTTGGTAGGTTTTCTTCTGATAACATACTTCTTACTGCATCCAAGATAGTTTTGTTTTTCCTTTCAACAACTCCATTCTGCTATGGTGTCCGAGGTGTTGATAGCTATCTTCTGATTCCATTTACTTCACATAATGCATTAAATTCCTTAGATGTAAATTATCTTCCTTGATCTGATCTTAGACATTTGATTTTCTTACCGGTTTCATTTTCTACCATAGCTTTGAATAGTTTGAACTTTCCAAGTGCTTCTAATTTTTCTCTTAGAAAAGTAACCCAACACATTCTAGAATAGTCATCAATGATTAGCATGAAATATATATCACCTTGTAAGCTTTTAGTTCTAGCCGGACCACATAAATCAGTATGTATTAAATCAAGAGCATTATTGGATTTTTCTGGAATACTTTTGAAACTAGCTCTAACTTGTTTTCCAAATTGACATTCCTTACATACTATATTGTGAGGTTTGACAATTTTAGGTAAATCTCTAATTGCCTTAGTAGTACTGATTTTCACCATGCAATCAAAGTTTACATGACAAAGTCTCTTATGCTATAGCCAACTTTCATCAATATGTGCAATTAAGCATGTCTTTTCACTGTTATTCAAATGAAAGATATTACCTCTAGTCCTATTACCGGTTGCAATTTCCAAACTATTTCTATTCATGATTTTGCATTTTCCATTTTTGAATTGTAACTGAAATCCTTTTTCAACTAATTGACCAACACTCAAAAGATTATGTTTTAAACCTTCAACATAGTAGACATTGTCAGTAATATTCTTACCATCAAGAGATATTGTACCCTTTCCTTTGATCAAACAAGCTTTATCATCTCCAAATCTTACTAAGCCTCCATTGTATTCTTGAAAGGTCAATAATTTACCTTTGTCTCCTGTCATATGATGTGAGCATCCTGAATCAATGATCCACTCATCCTTTACTTCAACTTTAGCTGCCAAGGCATATTCTACTGATTGAGCAGTAGGTGTCGCTTGATCTTCTGTTATAGCAACAAAAACCCATCCATTGTCTGTCAGATCCTCATCATGATCACCAATCACTCCTTCATCAGCAATGTAACAAGATTTGTCTTTATTCTTCTTAAATCCATATCTTTGATATTTAGGGTTAAAGGCTTGTATGTTCTTCTAGCTTCTTCTCTTAGTCTAGCATGTCTATCAGGGCATCTTGAAGCCATATGACCAATCTTATTGTAGTTAAAACATTTAAAGGGTGCTTTACCTTCATACTTACTTCCAATTGGACCTTTAGGCATTTTCTTTGCAAATAGTGCTTCAAGTTCTTCAAGTTCTTCATTTTCTTTCCTGCTTTCTTCAATTTGTCTTGCATAAAATTTTAGGCCCAATATGGAAAGCTAATGTACTGAGAGGGGAGGGGTGAATCAGTACTCCAAAACTTTTCTTCAATAATAACCTCACTGTTATTCATAAACATAATAGTGCAGTAACATAAAATAAAGTTAAGACAAATAGATAACAATCATACATGATTCACTCCATAACACATATATTTTGGTTACACATAAACTCTTGGTTAGAGAGAAAAACTGCGGTGGGGATAGCTTTCACAACTTCACTACTACAATAATAAAGAATGCTTGGTTAGAGCTACATTTAGCTATTTTTGATAGCTTACCCTGTTAGGAGTAACAAGATCTGTTAGATCTACCTTGCTAAAGGATTTTTTACAACATTTATTCTGAATGCTACACCTGGTTAGAGGCTTTACAATTTATAGACTTGGTTAGAGTCTTTTACCCTGTTAAAGGTTTCTCTTTCAATCTTCACAATATTACAATAAAATCATTACAAATATCTGCAACTTTACATTTGAAATGTTATAGTAGATTCTTTGTGCTTAGAATAAGATTACCTTGCTTATAACATACCTCGGTAACCCATATAGTAACTTAGTAAACCCTTCTGTTTACTTTGTTCTTCGGCTGTTCTTTGAAAACCTTCTCGGTGACCTCTGTGTCTCTATAACAGTCTTCCTTCATACATACATGCACTTAACTCATGCTGTATAAATAGATCTCTTAAAACAGTGATCCAATTCATTGCTTTGATCTTACAAACAAGATTCCTTGAATGAATAACTAAACAAAATATTTCATTGGTTAGATTGTCTTTGTATTCATACACAATCTTCTGGTGCAATTTCCAATGTAATAACAGTTAGATGTGCCTCGATCTTGTAACACGTTTTCATATGCATGTCCAGGTTCAATGTATCTGGTAACACATTTCACTTGGTGAATATCAACTCGGTGTGTCATCTTTACTACTCGGTAGTCTCAAAAAGATACTCGGTAGATAGCTCGGTGTGTACTGCGTTCTGTGACTACTTTCTGTTGTAACCGACTAGACTGTGCATACTGACTGCATGATTCAATAGTGCTAACCGACTAGAATATATAGTATGACTTTGAATACAAAAAATAATGGCAATTTGATAAGTAGTAACATAAAAGGCTTTCCAATCTAATTTGTCAAATGATGGTGCAGATGATGTAGATGCTTTAAAGGCTAAATCTGTCTTTATAGTAGCAATAGGACCAAATTCTTCAATTTCAAAAGCTGAAAGTTTTCCAATCAATGTATCCCTAGTTACTGATGTATTAGGCATTGTTCTTAACTCATTTATAGCAATGACTTTCATTTTATATGTTGATGGAAATCCTCCTAAAACTTTTGAAACAATTTCATCCTCACTTAAGGTTCCTCCACAACATTTAATACCCAAAACAATCTCATTTACTCTTTCCATAAAAGTAGAAATCCTTTCATCTTCTTCCATTTTCAGATGTTCATACCTGACCCAGAAACTTTCAAGTTTTGCAATTTTGACCATGGAATCTCCTTCATTCAGTGTTTCCAAATGATCTCAAATAGCTTTAGCAGTAGACCTATCTGATAGTCCCATGATTTGCTGATCAGATAATGCACTCAAAAGTGCTTCTCTTGCTTTGCAATCATTTTCCTCATCTCTTCCCAAGGTAGGTGGATTAGGCTAACCAGGAGTAGGAGCAGTATAACCATTCTTTGTAACATCCCAGATGTCCTTTCCAATGCAATTTAGATGTGTCTCCATTATGATCTTCCATATGCCATAGTTGGTTCCATCAAGTTTAGGATTTCCCTTCCTCAAATAGTTAGTAGACATTGGATCTCCTCAAGCTGTTAGACTTCTGCAAAAGAGGACTAGGCTCTGATACTAATTGTTAGGTCCCAGAGACAACTGAGAGAGGGGGGGGGGTGAATCAGTTGTCTAACATATTCAAACCAAAAACAACTTAACCAACTTAATGCTTAATACCAGTAAACCAGTCTGATATGTCGGTAGACAGTTTTAACAGTTAATTGCAATACCGGTAAGGATTAATGCATGAAACAAAAAGACAAAGTCATCCATAACACATAACACCAATATTTGTATGTGGAAACCCTGTAAGGGGAAAAACCATGGTGGGAAACCTTACCCACAATCAAATGATACTAGTGTAGATAGTAAGTGTATACAAATGGGGTCTGCACATGCAAAAAGGCCAAGTGCCTAGAGCTCACTGCTCAGTCACAAAATAGGAGTCACACTGACTACAATTGGATGGTTAAATCCAATAAGAATGCACTGCTCAAAATAGCATCTTCATATACTAGATTTAGTACTAGTTTAGTTCTGATTGTCTTCACAAAAACCCTCCTTCAACCTTCAAATGATGTCTACGTGTATAGCTCTTCTTATTCTCACATATACCTTCACACAATCCTTTTTCGCATTTCACATTCAATCTTACAAATAAGATCTTACATTTATACCATACCCTAAGACCAATTTTAGTAGGTTGGCTCTAAAGGATAATACAATAAAATTAATTTACAAATCAATTAATACCCGATGCAATAACCAATTCACCATGTCATCTTAATGCATTTACAATAATAATAAGTCTTCTTCATAGCATGACATGCTGATCTGGAAAAGATAAACCTATTGGTGTAACCTGGACCTATTTGCCGGTAACAACAAATATGAAAATACGAATATACTAGTAAACAAAACTCCAAGACAAGGTGTCCACATGATGTCTTCGACATAACCAAGTGTTTTCCATGCCCTTCCAAGTGCCAATGATCATTATATCCTACCGATGTACCAAATACTAGTGACTGCGCATAAGTCACTTGCTTGTCGGTGAATGTTGCTGATTCTCCAAAGTGCCAGAATTGATAAGTGTTTAGTAGGTGTTGACATCAATGACAAAACCATACCAAAATATCAACATGTAGGTGGTTACAAAGGTTCAGTGGGAGCTTGCAATGAAAGAAGAAATGGACTCGTTGCGAAAAAAATCAGACTTGGGAATTATGTAAGTTGCTTACAGGCAAAAAGGTTTTACAAAACAAATGGGTATATAGGCTGAATGAGGAAGATTGAGGTAAGAACAAATTTAAAGCTAGGTTAGTTGTCAAAGGATTTACATAGAAAAAGGTATTGATTTTGCTGAAATTTTTTCTTTGGGTGTTAAGATGACTCCTATTCGTACTGTTTTAAGTATTGTGGTTGTTGAAGATTTGCATTTGGAATAGCTAGATGTGAAAACCGGTTTTCTCCATAGTGATTTGGAGGAGGTGATAGACATGGAACAACCCCAAGGATTTGAGGTCAAAGGTAAGGATAAATTGGTGTGCAGATTGAAGAAGAGTTTATATGGCGTGAAACAAGCACCTCGATAATCGTACTTGAAATTTGATAGTTTTATGGCTAAGCAAGGCTACAATAGGTGAAATTATGACCATTGTGTTTATTTTAAGAGGTTGGATAATGATAGCTATATTATTTTTTGTGTATATGTTGATGACATGCTTGTAGTGGGGTCTAACATGGATCACATTAGAGAGTTAAAACAACAGTTAGCAAAATCATTTGCTATGAAGGATTTGGGTGAAGCAAAACAAATCCTTGGTATGAAAATTCACAGAGATAGGAAGAACAAAAAATTGACTGTATCTCAAGCTAATTATGTTGAAAAGGTGTTGTAGAGATTCCATATGGAGAATGCAAAAGTTGTCAGCACAACTTTACTTAGTCATTTGAAATTGACTAAGGAGATGTGTCCAAAGACACAAGAAGAGGTAGAAAAAATGTCCAACGTACCATATGGTTCAGGTGTAGGAATTTTAATGTACGCCATGGTATGCACAAGATCAAATATTGTACATGTTGTTGGAGTCGTAAGAAAGTATATGAGTAATCCTGGATTGGAGCATCAAAATGTAATAAAATAGGTTCTCAAGTATTTGAGAGGTACATACAATAAACATTTATGTTTTGGGGGCTCTAATAGTGATTTAGCAGGTTATGTAGACCCAGATTTGGTAGGGGATATTATACCAAGAAGAGTACTACAGGTTATGTCTTTATTGTAGGTGGGGCAGCGATGAACTGGATGTATAGGCTAAAAAAGGTGGTTGCTTTATCCACCACAAAGGCAAGCAAAGAGATGATATGGCTATGATCTTTCATGAAAGAATTGGACAAATGATAGGCTAATAGTTATTTTTTTACAGACAGCAAGAGTGCCATCCATCTTGCAAAGAATTTTTCCTTGCATTCAAAGACAAAATACATATAGTTGAGGTATCACTTTATTCGGTCAGTGTTGGATGATGGACAGTTAAGGCTAGAAAAGATACTGCAATGGTGAAAAATTAGGGTTTCCACCATTAAAGGGATGGAAACCACTAATTTGCCATTACATTCAAAAGAGGGAGGAACCCAATAAATCCAATCCCAAATCAAGAATGATAATGACTGAATACTGAATGACCCTCTTTTGTGAGTTGAAATGTTGAATTAAGATAAAGTGCTAAAAACTGAAGGTAAAAATGCATAAACAATGAGCTACAAATGCAGGTTTTTTGTGTGCACCTGGATCTAAGTAGTATATGCAGATTTAGATTTGGTCCTCAAAGAAGCTCCAAAAATTTCAGGACCGGTGTGCCCATCGCCTTGGTCCTCCTACTTTTTTGAATGCCAAAGAGGGTTGATTTGTCTCTGCAAATAATGCCTATTCTGAAGAGTACAACTCCAATACCTATTTACAACACACAAAAAGAAAGAGAAATAGGTTGGGAATAGGGGCTTGCCTTAGGTCAAACCCCAGTTTTGGAATTAACCATGAAATTGAGATAAATATAATTGAAATTGTTGTAATGGAAGATTCTCCTTTTGAGAGAGATATTGAATAATGATTGAAAATCAAGTGATATACCTCCTTGTGAAGTTTTATTTGTCTCCACATGGAATTAGGGCTTGACGAAGTCTTCAACAAAATAGGATGAAATATGTCTACTTCAATGCTTGAATCTTGACTTTATTGTTGCTCCAAGGCTTGAAGGAAGACTAATTAATGCTTAATTGATTGAATGCTTGATTACTTGATCTCATATGTGCTTGGTTTCATGTGTGGATATCAAAATGAGAGGGAAAAACCTCCTTTTATACTTGCCTATTAGATAAATAGCTAATTTCCTGACATGAGCCGACACGGAGAAAGAAATCCTGCTCAAATTTAAAATAGGACCAAGGGCGAAAAGGGGGCCCAAATTAGGGGGGACCAGAGTGTGGTGCCCTAGTCCTAATTAGGACCAAAGCGTGGCACCTTGGTCCCACCCCTATTTAGGGCTAGGATAAGATTCTATGTGCATAGGACAAGTAAAAAATGATGCAAT
The DNA here is from genome assembly GCF_030272615.1 of Cryptomeria japonica. Classification (NCBI taxonomy): domain Eukaryota; kingdom Viridiplantae; phylum Streptophyta; class Pinopsida; order Cupressales; family Cupressaceae; genus Cryptomeria; species Cryptomeria japonica. Next base: position 527,053,128 of record NC_081412.1, on the reverse strand, counting down.
TCAAGAGGGGTATGAGTATAATCAAGTTCGATTCAAACCAAGGGGTGTAAACATGAAGGTAGGGACCCAATGCAGTCAAAATTGTACAAGGATGCAATTTTAGAATGCTACAAATACATATAGATGAAAATATAGTGGATATGCTTATAAAGGTAGTCACAAGGGATAATATGAGCTTCTCTTTAGCTTTGGTTGGTCTTTAAGACTGAAAACAATAAAAACAAAATAACAAGGTCCAGGGTGTTTCGTTCTAGTGGGAGCTACAGGGTCAGCAATGTCATGATTAGTCTCCAAGTGGTAGATGCTATGTTGTGGAGTTTGATCAATATATAAGTAGGATATTGTTGTTATATAAATCCTAATTAGACTTGGAGGTTAAATTTTCCCTTTTATCGATGCAGTAATCAACATAAGTCTTGAAAAAATAGCTAAGGGTTAGGGTTTCTTTTGTTGAGATTTTTGTAGTATTTTGTAGTGGTATTGAGCTACAAGAGATTGCTGGTTGTAATCAATTCGATTTGTTGGATAATAATATTGGAGTATATGTTTTGTGGATATAGCTCAAGTTTGGGTGAACCACATTAAAAAATATCTTCTTCACTGTTATTATTTATGTGTTTTTCAATCTTTTGTTTAATCTTTATTTGCATTTAATTGACATTTTCTACATGCAAAGCCTAACAAAGGTGTTGTTGATCCTATCTTTGAATTATCCAAAAGCATCATTTAGATTATTTACCTGTGCATGCAAGTTCTTCTCTTCATAGAACAAGGAATTTTTCACCTACAAGTCAGAGATCTCCTATTCCAAGTGAAGCTTCAAGTGCACCATGAACTTTGGTAATTCCAAGTACAAAGGTTTTTAATTCCTCCATATTCACCTTTACAACTAGTAGTAATGGTTGCTTAAGGTCCATGGGGACAAAATTTTGGTCCCTTGAATTTGACTCCATCTCTTTATCCTCTTCTGCAAGGTTCAAGGAAGAATATTCCCAAGTTCTTTGGGGATGGAAAGCAACATCCAGATGAATGCATTGCAACATCTCATATTGCATGTGGAATTCTTGGTGTTGAGTATGAAGATGTAGTAATATGTCTTTTTGTTGAAACATTAAAAGGTGCAACAACAGATTGGATTTATCATTTGGCACCTCAAACTATCACTGCATGGGATATTCTTAAAGCTTAGTTTGAGGTATGGTTTAAGTCAGAAGAAGATGCACACACTCTCTTGGATCGATTAACTTCAATGAGAAAGGAACCACATGAACCTATTAGGGATTTTGTGGCTAAGTTTAATAAGTTTAAGAATAGAATTCCTACCACTTCTCAACCAACTGGGAAAAATCTCAAGTGTTTCTTTGTAAATTCTCAGCTACCGGAGATCAGTTTCTTGTTAAGAAGGATACTTCTGGTGAATTTGACAATGGCACAAACTCAAGTTGAGGAAATCGAGGATCACTTGATTCTTTCTAGAAAATTAAGAAGGATTTGAACAAGACTAAAGTAAGTTTTTCTACTCTGAAAAATTTTGGTTTTTCTCCTTTGAATACCACTGATCCCTTGTTGCAAAGACTAGTGAATGAAGTGTTTTCTTTGAAAAAGAAATTTTCAAAATTTTTTTTCCCTACTCCATACAAATATGTTCCACAAAGGACCTATCCAAACAATGCTTCTAGCTATGCGGCTAGAAGTCAAAATAAGTTACCTACTCCTCCTGAAAGGTTGGCCCTTGAAGAACCTATTTTTAATGCCTCAGTGGGATATTATGAAGTAGCGAAAGGAGATAACACCATTGAAGATATTTCCTTGGAAGAAATTGTTAATTCATTTCAAAAAGGTGAAAATGAATTAACTAGCTACTCTAGTATACATTTTATGCAGTACTAGGAAGCTAAAGAAGAACGTGGGAGTAAAGCATTTGCAGTCTTCACTTGTTCACAAGCTCCTAACAAGCTTAATCAGCGGTCTAGTGATAATCCAAAGAAAAAGATGCACCTTAGCAGCCTATGACACTGACAAAAAGAGGTACTCCTTTGCCTACTTTACCCAAAGACCCGGTTGTAAATAAACAAGTACACCTAATCCTTCTTCATCTAATGTTTCAAATAATGAACCTGTTAAGCTGAAACCTGTAAGTGATGTGTCTCTTCCTTTACTTAATTTGTAGTACTAACCTTTTGATATTATTGATCATGCTAAGAAAAATAAGATTCAAATGTCATAAGTTGAGTATCTTAAGGAAAATCCTGACCAAATTGATAGGTTGGCTAAGCTTGTCAAAGAAAAATAAATTCTTCAAGTTCTTCTAGTCTCCCAGAATAGTTTAGTTGTTGTCCCATCTACCATGTCAGGTAGGATTGAGCCCTTTCATATTTCCCTTCTCATTAATGGGTATAAACTTAGCAACTATGTCATTGATTCCAAGGCTTCAAATTATGTAAATCCGACTAAGGTAGCTAATGCCTTAGGACTTACTCTTACCAAAACCTTTGATAAAAAAATTTCAATGGAGAACAAGCAAGTACCCTTGATTGGACAAATCAAGGATTCTTAGTTTTCTTTTGCCACTTATCCTGACAAGAGAATCAAGATGACCATCTTGGTAGCTTATGTTCCAGCTTCCTATGGTATTATTTTGAGAAGAAACTTCTGCAAAGATTTTTGAGGTGAGATCAATATGGATTGGTCTAACGAAAGAATTCCTGTCAAAGGTGAGATGCTGAAATTACTTCTTGAAAAGGAAGTGATGTATTCAATGGTCAAATCAGATTATCATAAAGCTCAATTTTTTTTGAGTCATCTGATATGGGTACTTATTTTCTACAAATAGAAGAAGAATCAAGTTCTTCAAGTAGCTCCAATAATGATGGTTTGTCAACTAAGGGTTTTATGTCTATTTATTTTTCTACTAAAAATCCTAAGTTTATGTCAGTATCTTCATATGATGAAGCTTCTAGTTAATAGACTATTACAAATAGTGATAATTAGGTATGGCTAATGGAGTTTTATGGTAGTTGTAACTTCGATAGCTCTGGTGTTGGGGTTGTTTTAATTTCTCCTCAAGGCGAGATATTTCAATTTTCTTTCAAGATCCAGTTCTCTGATACCAAGAATATAGCTGAATATGAATCCTTATTGTTGGGTATGGATGTGGCTCGAAAGAAAGGTATCAAAAATATATATGCACAAGGAGATGTTGAATTGATGGTATGTCAAGTGAGGAAAATTTACCAAACTAGGAATGATCAGTTGAAACATTACCAAAATTTAGTCTGGGACAATATTGAATGTTTTGATTCATTCAATATTTCTATGGTATCTAGCCTGAAGTTTAATTCTAGAGCACATTCTCTTTCTCAATCAGAAACTCTTTTAATTCCTAGTAATAATTCATCCAAAACTATGTACTCCATTGAATTAATTTGCAAGCCAAGCGTACCAAATAATTGTGCCCATTAGCAAATTTTCAGCGATGATAAATAAATTATTAACTTCCTCGAAACTAGTGATGGTTTCAACAATTTGTACTTTGAAGGAAGTAATTTCTTAGATTCAATGGTTAGTGATGATTCCTCACATGATGAAGGTTTCCTATAATTTAAGGGAAACAAGATTCCAAAAGGTTTGGTATCTTTAGAGAAGTTATTTGATAAACATGATCGGTATATCAAGCAACGACAATAGGTGTCATTAGATGATTCCATGAGATTTGAGAAATATAATATTGGATCAATGAATGATCCAAAATATGTGAACATTCGTAACAATTGTACTCCAGCCAAAATGGAGTAGTTCATACAATTGCTACACCAATACATTGGTGTTGGCTTATTCTTATGATGATCTGAAGGCTTTCAAGCCTAAGGAGGTACACAATGATATTCCACTCAAGTCTAGGAACACACCTTTCAAGTAGAAGAAAAGGTAGTATAATCCTAAGATCTTAGGTACTATTCTTTCAAAGATTCAAAAGATGTTGAATACAAAATAATATTTCCAATTCATTATTCAACTTAGATTGCAAATATAGTACTTGTAAGAAAGAAAAATAGGGAAATCTGCATGTGTGGATTTTCGTAATCTTAATTAGTCCTCTTTAAAGGATAATTATCCTTTACCAGTGATGGATCAAGTCCTTTAGATAGTCACTGGTTCACAAATGTTCTCCATGCTTGATGGTTTCTCAGGCTACAACTAGATTAAGGTCAGTGAGGAAGATCAACATAAGACTACCTTCACAACACCTTGGGGTACCTTTTCTTATCAAAGGATGCCTTTCGGTTTGATCAATGCAAGTGTAACATTATAAAGGGCTTTGGACATATAATTTAGAGGTATCATTGGTAGATACATTATTGTGTATTTGGATGATTTAATGATTTTCTCCAAAGATTGCGAGAATTCTCTTTTTCATCTTGAGGATTTTTTAAGAAGATGTCACGAACATGGAATCTCTTTGAATCCTAAGAAGTCATTTTTTGGGGTTTTAGAAGGTAAATTTCTTGGCCATATAGTGTATAAGGAAGGTACTAAGACTGATCTACAAAGGGTCAAAGCCATTCAAGGTTTGTCCTTACCTTCAAGTAAAACAGTTGTACACTCTTTCTTTGGAAAAGTTAACTTCTTGAGAAGGTTTGTTCCAAACTTTTCCAAGAAAACTCATGTAAATATGATGAAAGGAAAGACTTATTTTCATTGGAATCCAGAGGGAAAGTGACCTTTGATAAAATCAAAGAAGCAATAGATCATGCTCCAGTATTGGTATGTCCTGATTACACTAAGGATTTTCTAATGTACAATTATGCTTCTGATCATACATAATCTGCTATTCTAGTTCAGAAAAATTTAGAAGATATTGAGTCATCGATAACTTTCATGAATTGTCCTCTTAAAACTCACGAGATTAAGTATTCTCAGATGGGCAAGCATTCATTTGTTGTTGTTAAAGTTATAAAGCATTTCTAGTTTTACATTTTGAATTCACATGTCATATGTCTAGTTCTAGATACTATAATTAAGTCAATTTTGACACAACAAGATTTTGGGACAAAAAGAGGTAACTAGATAGCAAAGATCCAAGTATATGACTTGGAGATTAGACCTACCAAGTTGGTTTAAGGAAAAGGTTTATGTTAGTTGATGACAGAAAATAATTCTGAAGAATTTGTTCCCCTTGAAGGAGATTCACATGGGAATATCCCTACAATTCTATTTGTGAGTACCATGGATGAATGATATTCACATCTCACATATAAGGAAAAAAGGACTTTGAAGTTGAAAGCAACAAACTATGTTCTTTGGGAAAATAGTTTGTTTAAAAGAAGTCTTGATGGCACTTTTCTAAGGTGTGTTGATAAAGCTCAACATGCAAAGTTGTTGGAGTCTTTTCATAACTTGGCTTGTGGTGGAAATTTCTCAGCTCTAGTAATGGCTCATAAGATTTTGCAAGCCTGGTACTATTGGACTACCCTTTTCCAAGATGCCTATGATTGGGTTAGGAAATGTGATTTGTGTCAATAGTTTGTTGGTAAATCCAAGCTTGCAACACTCCCTCTTAAGCCACTAGTAATTGAGGAACCGATTTAGCAATGGGGTATTGACTTCATTGGTTCAATTAACCCCCCTTCTAGTGTGGGTCACCACTATGTTTTGACTGCAATAAATTATTTTACTAAGTGGGTTGAGTCAATTCCTATTAAGCATGCTACATCTGAGGTGGTGTGTGATTTTATAAAAGAAAATATTGTTAGTAGATTTGGAATTCCAAACAAGATAGTAGCAGATAATGCCACCTAATTCTATTCATATGAGATTACTCATTTTTGTTTTGAGTATCATATTACTCTTGCCCATTCTTTAGACTATTACCCATAGGGAAATGGTCAAGAAAAATTTATCAATAAGAATTTGATTACCATTATAAAGAAACTGGTTGATGAGAATTAGTGTTTGTGGCACAAGGCATTTATTGATTCTTTGTGAGTAGATCAAATTAAACCAAAGAGGGCTATTAGTTTATCACCTTTTCAGCTTCTTTATGGTACCAATGCAAAAATTCCAATCACTTTAGAAATACCAACTCTGAAGTTAGCAAAGGCAATTGAGAATCAAACATATGAGAGTTCACTAGATAAGCGCATCATGTTCCTTTTAGAACTTGAATAAAAAAGGATTCAAGTAGTAGAATACATTTTAGAACACTAGAATCAGGTCAAAGCTCTTTTTGATAAAAAAGATAAGTTGAGAGATTTTAAGGTGGGTGATCTTGTCCTACTTTGGGATAAGAGACGTGAACCTAAAGGAATGCATGAAAAGTTTGACTCTTTGTGGACAAGACCTTTCACTATTCGTCAGATATGTAGTGAAGGGAGTTAACTCCTATAATACAATGATGAAACTCCATTTTCATTCTGACATAGTGGCCAACATCTCAATTTATTTACTCAATTAAGCTTTAGCATCTTGGTGCGCTTTTCCTTTTAGTTTTCATTTTTCATATTTTATTTCTTTTGTTCTTCCTCATCACCCGAATCTATCCCAATGGATGGATGAAGGCACATAGACCGTTGGGATTTTACAACCTTTGCTCATTCTATAAGGATTGTCAAAGGTAGTTCCGTAGTTAGAGCCAATGTTATCCTCAATTTTATCATCGTGAAAATTTGATGTAATCCCACAAATGTTTTCTCATTTGTGGTTTATAACTCTATCCACTCTCTGTGAGACAGTATGTTAGCAACAAAGAGGAGGAAAACTGAGAGTGGGGGGGGGGGGTGAATCAATTTTCACTGGATCTACAAACTTAACTACAAAAATAGATATGATAAAGTATTACAATAATAAAGATAAGAAAATAGATAGCACAACACACAAAACCAAGATTTTGATGTGGAAAACCTAGTTAAGGGAAAAACAACGATGAGAACCTACCCACAGTAAGATGATACTCTGCAGTAGTATATAAAAATATTACAATGGTGAATGCACATGCATTTAGGCACACTGCCTAGAGCTCACTACTCAAAAGGTAATAACCTGGAACGCTACAACCCTCAGGGAAGTCTCACTGACTTACAACAAGATTTAGACTACTATCTGGAAGGAATGAACTAAAATAATAACATCTCAAAATGCCTGATGACAGTTACAATTAAGCACAAATGTCTACTCTGCAACACCAATCTCTTCTCAATCACACCACTGAAAGATGAATCACTTGATCACGCATACACTACTCTTTGATAATGCATACACAACCTCTTGACACCATATTACATGACAATATCACCTATATATACAAATTATAAACCTTGATAACAAGGTCGACTAAACCCTCAACTTACAATTACAAAATTTCATCACATAGTACAAAGATTGACCACCGGACCAATATGATGATTTAGATAACATAACATGGACCTAATTCAAATTCCCAAACTCTCAACTCCATCGAAAATCACGCCAAGATCATCTGCAACACGCTACACTACCAAAAATACCACATAACATGAAAATCATCATCGGTTCAACAAAGTCACCAAAAAATTGCACAACAATCAATGCGAATCATCAAAAAAATAGGACATAGTTAGGAAACACCAGCAAGCACGTTAGAATAATTAGAAACAGCTGCACCAACACCACTTATCAAATTTTCATTGATCAACATCTAAGAACTCAAGAACACAACTAATCAGCAACTGTCACAAAGAAAGATAACTTTCAAAGAACCAAATCATGATCCATCTAAAATGAAGATACACAAGACTATCCCAAACAATATCCCAAAAAATAAGCACAAGATCTGATCACACTGGAATATAACAGAGGAAATACTGAACTCTGCAAAGCACTGATCAACAAAAAAAACTGTAAACCGGATCATAAGATCTTCCCAATCTGCACACACTGGAGCAAGTTATAGGAATATGTTGAAATCAATGACAACAACATATCCTAGCAGCAGCAATGTCGAACAATCTCCCCCTTTGGCATTAATGGAAACATATGAATGTGAATAACAATCAATGCAAAGAAAGAAGATATCTCCCGCAAACTCCCCCTAAGATCAAGACATATAAAGCAGTTTTTCACATTATCTCTCTCCCCCTTTGATAATAATGCCAAATATCTCAAAACGGATAACCAAACTCTCTCTCCCCAAAATAGAAACATGAACCAGGAATCTTTGAAATATCTCCCACTAAACATAGACTACTCCACCAAAGGAGCAACACCAACTCATCAATCTGGATCAAAAGATAAGGCTCTGAAGTCCACCTAATAGATGCAATTCAATGCATCTAGTTGTCATTAGGAGGGGTGGATACCCCTAACTTTTCTCTCAAATAAACAAATGTATTTGTAGGCAAAGGGTTAGTGAAAATATCAGCAATTTGTTCCTTTGTAGATACATACTCTAGCTTCACTTGCTCTCTCAAGTAATGATATTTGATTGACACATTCTTAGTCTTTGAATGTTGTACTGGATTCTTTGATATTTTTATAGCACTAGAATTATCACAGTATATGATAGTAGGCCCATCATAGATAACTCTTGATAAACTTATAAGGCACCGAGAGGGGTGGGGGGGGTGAATCAGTGCAAGCAAAAACCTTAAGAATCTGATTACACCTCTTAATAACTTTGAAATCAATAGGCATGCAAGGAAAATAATCACATAAGAAAACACTACACAAAACATGCCAATCATAACACAATGATTTATACGTGGAAACCCAAAAGGGAAGAACCACAGTGGGAGTTAGTACCCACAAGATTCACTACCTGCAAAATAGAAACCTCTAATTGGTTAAGGTCTTACAAATATGCCCTATTAGGAGAAGACTCTGTTGGGAGTCACCCGGTGAAGGGATTTTCTATGATGAGCCCTGTTAGGAGCTATGCCCTGTTAGGAGAAACCTTGCAAGAGGATTTAAACTCAGATGTTGAGCTACCCTGTTAGGGGATTTATAGATTAAGTCTTGTCAAGACATACCCGGTTAAGGTATTTTTTTGCTATAACTATTAGGATAACAACAATTCAATAATCTTCATATAACACTTCTATGTTTGATAAGACTTGCTTTAGTTCCTCCAAAACCTCAACAACACATCAATATTGAGCTTCACTAATCACCGCACAATCAAAATCTCAATATTCACCTTCGATCTCATACATGCATTCATAACTCATCACACTTTTTATAGACATCAACTTAGTCAGCTCATAACCTTGGAACAATTTCCTAGGTTCAATGAATCTAGATAAACTTAGATTATACACCGAACTTATGTTGGCCATTGACATAAGAAACCAAAAATAAAACAAAACTATACCGATTTACTAATCTTAGTGACTTTATCACTACCAGTTAAGTGTTCTTCCAGATAGCCTGCTATGTACATCAAATCTCGATCATCATGTTGAATCTACTAATGCGATCAAGAATATAATACCAAATACCTATCTCCATCACTCCTATAAAACCACATCATCCAACTCTTCATCAATCTCCTATACCGGTTGTCTAAATGCAACTCTGTTCCAGTTAACCAGTTGAGGACCTATTTGTCGGTTCACTATTAAACTATCTTCTCTACTGGTTAAGATTTACCGATTGGATTACAACTTATGTGACTATAAAAACATAGTTTTCATCAATGATAACATAAAACAAGTCACCAATCAACTCTGATATCTTTCAACATTTTCTTCATCCAGACTACTTGAGTGCAATTACTAGCAGCAACAATGTACTTAGCTTCAGTAGTAGATAAGGATACTAAATCTTATTTCTTACTATCCCATGAAACCAATTTCTTACCCAAAAATAATTCTCCACCGGTAGTGCTCTTCTGGTCACCAATATCACCAGCCCAATCAGCATCAGTGTAAGAACATAGCATGAAATCATCATTCCTCAGATACCACAAACCATAATCCACAGCTCCCTTCTAGTATTTGAATATCCTCTTCACATCAGTGACATGACTCTCTTTTGGATTAGCTTGATATCTAGCAACCATACACACAACATGCATAATGTCTGGCCTAGTATGAGTAAGATATAGTAGTCTACCAACCATAGATTTGTGCAAGCTCTGATTAGCTATTGGAGATTGATCATTCTTAAACAATTTACAACAAGTCACCATAGGAGTTCCAACTAGTTTGGAGTCATCTAACCCAAACTTCTTCAACAATTCCTTCACATATTTAGTTTGAGATATAAATATACCTTTTTCAGTCTATGAAAGTTGAAAACCTAAGAAAAATTTCATCTCACCAATCATAGACATCTCAAATTATTTTTGCATATCACCAACAAACTTCATGCTCAAGTCATCATCTCCTCCAAAGATAATATCATCAACAAAAACTTCAACAATCAAGATGTTATCATTCTCAATCATAAAGTACAGATTGCTATCAGCAACAACTTTATTGAATCCCAATTTCAATAAATACTTATCTAATCTAGCATACCGTGCTCTAGGGGCTTGCCTCAATCCATAAAGAGCTTTCTTCAGCTTACATACCATATCTCCATCATCTAATAATGAAAATCCATCAGGTTGCTCAATGTAGCCTTCTTCCTCAAGATCACCATTCATAAAGGCAAATTTGACATCCATCTGATATACCTTAAAGTCTTTATAAGCAGCATATGCAAGCAACAATATAACAACTTCAAGTCTGGCCACCAGAGAAAAAGTCTCCTCATAGTCAATTCCTTCTTTCTGTGAATATCCTTTGCAAACCAATCTAGCTTTATTCATGACAACTTCACCAGCTTCATTAAATTATTTCTTTAATACCCATTTAGTACCTATAATATTCTTATCCTTAGGTCTAGGAACAAGTTCCCAAGTGTTATTCTTTTCAATCTGATCTAGTTCTTCTTCCATAGATCTCATCCAATTTTCATCTTTACAAGCTTCAACAACATATTTAGGTTCAACTTTAGAAATCAGACACACTTCTTCAACAACTAACCTTCTTCTAGTCATCACACCTTATTTTTATCACCAATAATCTAATTTTCAAAATGATTCAGTCTTACTTACCTCAAAGTCTTCTGATTGTACTAATTTTCAAGTTCTTGTACCTCTTCACCGACAATAGCAACATCTAGGCTAATTGTCTTTATTGGATGAGTTTGCTTCAATTCTACAGTCTGAACAGGGGCTAAAACAACATTTTGTTCATCATGATATCCACATGCTCTGATCTCTTTCCCAAGGTTCGCATCCACCTTCACATTTGCACTTTCTACTATCTTTCTTACTCTTTTATTGTAGCACCGATAGGCTTTGCTCTTTGTTGAATATCCCAAGAAAATTACTTCATCACTTCTAGCATCAAACTTTCCTATATCCTCATCTCTCTTGATATAGCATTTGCTACCAAATACTCTAAAATATCTCATAGTAGGAACATGACCAAACCATAGCTTATAAGGGATCTTACCAATATCACCTTTAATATGAACTATGTTGAATGTGTAAACAACAATGCTAATATCTTCTCTCTAAGAGATCTTCAGAACATTTCATTCAATCAACATAGTCCTTGTAGTATCCAAGACAGTTTTGTTCTCTTTCAACAACTCCATTCTGCTGAGGGGTTCTAGGAGCAGATAATTGTCTTCTGATTCCATGCTTCTCACAAAATGAATTGAATTCACTAGAACCGAATTTTCCACCTCTATCAGATCTCGGACATTTCACCTTCAGTCTAGACTCAGTCTCCACCTTTTCTTTGAATATCTTAAATTTGTCCAATGCTTCTGATTTCTCCTTCAAAAAGACAACCCACATCATCCTAGAATAATCATCAATTAGCAACATAAAATATCTATCACCCTGCACACTCATAACATTTTTAGGTCCACACAATTTAGTATACACAAGATCTAGCAATCCATCATATGCATATTGCTTCCTCTTGAAATAAATTCTTGTTTTCTTACCCAACAGACATTTTTTACATACCAAATTAGCAAGCTTAACAATCTTAGGTAGATCTCTAATAGCCTATTTAGAACAAATCTTAATCATTGAATCAAAGTCAACATGACACATTCTGCTTCAGTCTTAGTTCTAGATGCAATCTCTATATTAGAGGAATTCCATTCTTGAATTGTAGATCATAACCTTTATCAACCATCTATCCCACACTCAAAAGATTATGCTTCAAACCTTCAACATACAAGACATCATCAACGTTATGCTTCCCATCAAAAGAAATAGAACCTCTCCCATGGATTACATAGGCTTTTTCATCTCCAAATCTTACTATTCCACCATCATATCTTTCCATACTCACAAATTTTCTTTTATCACTCATCATATGATGTGAACAACCACTATCAATCACCCATTCTGATGGTATGATGAAAGAATAAGTATCTGGTCAACTACTGAGAGGGGGGATGAATCAGTAGATAGAAAAACTGATAATAAACTTCACCAATCAATCTCTCAAAGTAAACTTATAATAATAGCTCTGTCAAGATAAAAACTCATAAGATAAACTGGTTGTTTGTTACAACAGTTTAACAGTAAACAACTTCTTCATATCTTCAATACTTTTAGTTATCATGACTTATTAGAAATAGTAAAGTAGTTAAGTAAATCAACCATAAAAACATAACCACAAAAAAATTCACCACTTGACACAAATATTTTTGATGTGGAAACCCAAATAGGTAAAAACCATGGTGAGATGAGACTCAGAAGATAATATCTAAACTCTTCTGAAGTTCACTCGGTTAGGAGGCTAGCCTGTTAAAGCTTTTAAAAAAGTCTTGTTAAGAACTAATCCTATTAGGAATCACCCGGTTAAGGGATTGACTACAAATGCCTTGTTAGAAGCAATACCCTGTAAGGAGTAACCTCGGTAGAAGATTTGAAAATCCAATCTAATGGACTACCTTGTTAGAGGATTTGAATAGCACCAAGCTTATTAGAGCTTACTCGGCTAGGGGATTTCAAATCTGCTATAATTGTTAGAAAACAACAAGAGCTTTTTGATCTGTCTGAATAACACTACACTTGCTTGATCAAATCCATTTCATGCTCTTATCTACTTTTACTCAAACTATGGATACATCATCAGGCTAGGCAACCACACACTCAACTGAACTGTGTCTATCTCTTTGCCAATTCTCCTAAAACTAAACAACTTCATCGACCTTAAATACAAATCAATCAGGTTAGTAACACAACAAAAACCTAACTCTCATCAAGGTTACAAACAAATTTGGTTCAAGTATGATCGTTGGATTACTTAGCAATCTCTGCATATCAATCAAGAAAACTTTGATCACTCCTTGATCACCGCTTCATTGAACGTAGTAACTCATCACGTGCTTTGCATTAGATACAATACATTTTCTCATTCCCTAGACAAAAACCATTACAACAACTTGCCAAAATCTCTTGGAATTGTCTTCATACAATAATCATGCATGTCATCATCATTACCGCTCATCATCAGATCATAAACCAATATAACCAATTCACCAAACTTAATCAGTTAGGGTTTATAAAAAATAGCTGGCAGGGTTTACCGGTTACAACAATAGATAAGGTTTACACCTTTAGACTAGTTCTCCTCACAAATTCTTCCTACCAGTTACAGTAACAATATTACAACAATATCAACAATATCATTACTAGTTCAATTGACATCAATGACAACATAACATATCATTAATGCAATCTTCATGCAAATGCCAACACATTCATCTTTCTCTTCAACTTTAGCAGCTAAAGATTTCTCCTCAATAGGGAAGCTAGTGGAATCAACAAGTACCGATATATCTTCTTTAATGGCAATAAACACTATTGGCAATTAACACTCATCCAATTTAGTTGTGTTGTCACTAATGGCAATACACACCATTTTGGGTTGGTCACTTAACCAGTACTCATTGGTATTCATTGTTGGCAACCGACATTCAATTCATCTGATACACAAGGAACCGACATTGATAGGAAAAGGGAAACCAACAAACTAGGAACCGGTATATGAGGCCGACATAGGAGATTGATCTGGCAGGTTCACATGACAATGATCAAAGGCATCAGTCTCAAAGTTTAATGAATTCATTTTTGTCTAGGCCGACATGTAAATAAATGGTAATATCAGTGTAAGACGACATAAGGAATTTATGTTTGTGTTTTGGGAAGGGTATTAAGTACATCCGGTTAGTTTTTTTTTGTATGGTAGTGGAATATAGTGATGTGATATTGTGTGAGCAATCTTGATCGATAGAATGTGAATGTAATATTCTATAGTCAGTCTTGGATTTTGGTTTAGAGGTTTGGGAAGCGAAGTGAGATACCGGTAAGGGAGTACACCGTGAAAGCCAGTATAGACTGTGCTTTAACTGAAACTCATCCAACATAGCAGATGCACTTTTAGAGTTTAGAATTTTGTTTGTAACTCCATATTTGGTGTTTGTAGTCAGTGAGGCTCCTTTTGTGATGAGCAGTGTGCTCTAGGCTATTGGCCTTTCTGCATTTGCAGGCCCCTATTGTAATATTTATTCATTAGGCTAGTGGATAGATATTGTGGGTCACAAATCCCGCCATTGTTTTTCTTCTTTGGGGTTTTCTACATATAAATCTCTATGTTATGGTGTATGCTCTTGTGGTTTCTGCATTTCTATTTGTTGTTATATTCTTTTATGTTTAGCAGTTACTGTATTTCATTGTTAATAAGGTTAAAATTGATTATACCAGCAAAACATTGATTCACCCCCCCCTCTCAGTATTCTTGGATTCTAACAAGCACAACTTCATCTCCTTCTAATTCCTCATCTGTAACACCTTCATCAGTAGCATAATAACACTTCTTCTGATTCCTATACTTCTAGTTAGACCTTTAAGGCTTATCATACTTGTCATGCTTCTCATATCTATCATTCCTATCATACTTATCAAACTTATCATGCCTGTCATAATTAGCCATTCTCTTCGGGCATCTAGAAGAAAAATGTCCTAGCTTATTGCAAGAGAACCATTTCAAAGGTAATTTTTGATCTTACTTACTAGCTCCTTTAGGCAATCATTGGGCAATCAATGCTTCAAGATCATCCAACTCTCTTTCTTTCTCTTCCATTTCTCTTCTCTCTCTTTCATATCTAGAAATTTTGAACTCATCAAGATCATACTTCTTCTTTCTAGATACAGATGTCGATTCTCTAAATGTAGTGTCAGAGTTTCCATGTGTTTCTCCAAACTTTCTTAGCTCAAATGCATCAATCTTTCCAACTAGCATATCTCTTATTACTATAATCACACTCTTAATCTCATCAATATCAGCAACCTTATGTTTATAAGAAGGAGGAAAAGATCTTAGCACCTTAGACACAATTTCATCTTCTTCAAGGGTTCCACTAGCACATCTGATACCTAGGACAAGGTCATTCACCTTAGCCATGAAAGAGTGTATGTTTTTATCTTCTTCCATCTTCAACATCCATACTTTCCTTTCAAACTCTGCAACTTAGAAACTTTCACTTGCTTGTCTCCTTCATACAGGATTTCAAGCTTCTCCCAGATCTCGTGTGCGGTCTGAAGTCCCATTACATTTGTCATCTCAAAATCAGTTAGGGCACTAAGCAACGCTTCCTTTGCTCTAATATAATTTTTAGCTTCCTTAATCTCATTAGCAGTAACATGTCCATTCAAAGGAGCAGAATAGGTATTTTTTTGTAATCTTCTCCAAGAAATTTCAAGTGCACTTCCATCCAGTTCTTCCATAAAGCATAGTTACTTCCATCAAATCTCAGAATGTCCTTAAAGATAACACTTGTAGCTACCATCACGGATCCCCTCAAGCAGTTAAGCTTCTTCTGAAGGATCTAGCTCTAATACCAATTGTTAGCAGTAAAGAGGAGGAAAATTGAGAGGGGGGTGAATCAGTTTTCACTAGATCTAGAAACTTAACTACAAAAATAGATCTGATAAACTACACTAATAATAAAGATAATCAAATAGATAGCACAGCACACAACATCAAGATTTTGACGTGGAAAACTCAGTCAAGGGAAAAACCATGGTGGGAACCTACCCACAGTAATATGATACTCTGTAGTAGTATGTGAAAATATTACAATGGGGAATGCACATGTATTCAGGCACACTACCTAGAGATCACTGATCAAAAGGTAATGACCCGGAATGCTACAAACCTCAGGGAAGTTTCATTGACTTACAACAAGATTCAGACTACAATCCAGAAGGAATGAAATGAAAGAATAGCATCTCAAAATGCCTGATGACAGTTTCGGTTAAGCACAAATGTCTTCTCTGCAACACCAATCTGTGCTCAATCACACCACTAAAAGATGAATCACTTGATCACACATACACTACTCTCTGATAATGCAAACACAACCTCTTGACACCACATTACATGATAATATCATCTATATATACAAATCACCAACCTTGATAACAAGGTCGGCTAAACCCTCAACTTACAATTACAAAATTACATCACCAGATACAAATATTGACCATCAGACCAATATGATGATGTACATAACATAAAATGGACCTAATTCGAATTCCCAAATGCTCAACTCCACTGGAAATCACGCCAAGATCAACTGCAACACGCTACACCACCAGAAATACTACATAACACGAAAATCATCACCGGTTCAACAAAGTCACCAAAAAATTGCCCAACGATCAATGCAGATCATCAAAACAAATAGGACATGATTAGGAAACACCAAAAAGCATGTTAGAAACATCAGAAATAGCTACACCAACACCACTTATCAAATCTTCATTGATCAACATTTGAGAACTCAAGAACACAACTAATCACCAACTGTCACAAAGAAAAATAACTTATGGAGCACCAAATCATGATCCATCTGAAATGAAGATACACAAGACTATCCCAAACAATATCCCATAAACATAGCACAAGCTTTGATCACACCAGAATATACCAAAGAAAATACTAAACTCTGCAAAGCATTAATCAACTCAACAAAACTGCAAACTGGATCATAAGATCTTCCAAATATGTTGACATCAATGACAACAACATATCCTAGTAGAAGAAATGTCCAACAATCTCCATCATAATATTGTCATCACAAGCACATTATTCTCTTGGTTTTTCCCTTTTCTCACTAAGTGTGAGTTTTAGGAGTAGATTGGGTTCATAAACCCAGTTTACACCAAGTGTGCTTCCCAGGTGCAAATTGGGTTTACAAACCCAATTTACACCTCTTTTCTATCCTTTTTGCCTCAAGGTGCAAATCGGTTTTCTAAACTTGAAATGCACCTTAGATGGTGCAAATCGGGTTTATAAACTGCACCTATTATGTCACTTGGAGTTATTAATTATCCTTTTGTGCAAATCAATTAGGAGTCTTTTAATTGGATTTTAATCTTTTCTCTCTACGATTTGGGCTTTGTTTTTCATCTTCAAGTTGATTCGAGGTTATGAGAAGAGAGGTTCCAATTCAAGTTTTTGCTAGAGATCTTTTCTTTATCTCTCCAAGAATGTATTTCACTATTTTCCCATGTTCTTCTCTAGTGTTTTTCGTAGGATTTGAAAAATCCTTATTATTTCTTGATTTAGAATGAGGGTGTTTATATGATTATATTTTCATGCATTTCGATTGATGAATTTATTCATTTACAATGGTGTCACACATGTTCATAGGCCTGAGAAACACCATGTTTTTTATGTTGTTTGGGTCTATGGACTTGAGTGACATCCTTTGATGTTGATTCTTTGTTTTTAGCAACATTTTTTTATTACGCCCTAAGTATTGGTGAAAGTGTGGTTCCTTGAACCCAACCTCCACCAATCTTTGGTGGAGTTCAGGTTTAGTGGCCTACATTCCACCTTTGTTTTGCATCACTATCATGGCAGTGTTGGGTAGGGTCATAGACCTGCCACACACCACATGTTGCAGTGGTGCATGGTGGGTCCACGACCTTTCCTTGCAACATGTTTTTATTGCAATATCCCTTCGCACCATATTTTCATGTGTTTGTTGTTCCTTATGTGTAAGGTGGGGTTATGAACCTACCCTACACCAAGCATGTTTTGAGTTTCTTTTATGGTGTATGGCAGGTTTGTAACCCCACCTTACACCTTGTCTACCTTGTATTGCTATATTTTCTCCTCAAGTGTATGGGGAGGATATAAACTCACCTTACACTTTGTCCTTCCTACTTAGGTGTAAATCAGACTTATAAGTCCTAATTACATCTATTTTTTATTTTGGCCTAATAAGTGTAATTCCTATTTTTGTATTTCACTAATTGTAATTTGGGGTTATGAACCCGAATTACACCTGTCAACCATAGTTTGTCATAAGTGTAATTCGAGCTTATGAACTCGAATTACACCTATTGTACACATGTAAATGGGGCTCATAATCTTGATTTTCCACTAAACTACCAGGACACAATGTGGGTTTTTGGAAACCTTAATGGCCTCAAATGCATCATTGTTCAATTCAAAATGGACAAAATGGTTGATCAATTAGACTTCTATAGTACTAATGATTTTTCCTATAATAGTGTTGTCATTGTATAAATGACAGAAGCTTCTCCAAGCAAGAGGGAAATGAAGTTCAAGAAATAAGACCTCCATCGGTCTTTTCACCTTCTTCAATCCCATCAAACATAGATCATATAAGAGACACAAAAATAGGTCATGTTGACCTAACTGAATTTCTAAAGAGGGTTGAGAAACCTTCTTCATATAGAAAAATGGAATCTATTATCAAAAATGGTATCCATCTAGTTGCGGCCTTCCATATGTCTTCTCAATACCATGAATTCATCATGGTTGTTGCAAGCCACTTTGATCCTACAAGCAGAAGTGTAAAAGATACCAGTGGCAAGAAATTGATCAGGCTAGATAAGGATTTCTTCGACACTATATTCAAGTGTCTCAGTATTGAGAATTATTTAGACATCACCATTCAATTAGGCCAAGCCTACTATGAAGAAATTCTAACAAATGTAGAGAGAACATGAATGATAACTGATTGAAGATCCCAAGGCCTACCATTGATAGATGGCCAAAAACTCTTCCTAGATTTGACTTCATTGAAGAGGTTAACGATTTGATAACTCTCCCGAGTAAAGTGAAAGGATTTCCTACTTATTACACTTTGTATAAATGGATGTATCAATACATTTATGTTATTAGATAGAATAAGGAGAAAATATTCTAAGGAAAACAAAGTAGTGATGCAATTTGCAAGTGGCTTACCAAGTTTCCTACCAATCTCAAATTCTATATGACCTCTTACTTGGTGTATGCTACTCGGTAGACATTTCGCCTTCATTAACCAATAGCGATAATCTTAGGGTTTACCGACCAGGTTCCTTAGGGTTTACCGACTAGGTTCCTTTCTTGGTAACATAGTATAGTATTAACCTTACAAACAATAGCATATGTAGGATATCAAAACAATCTAAACAACATGATCTCATTATTGTCTAACTCGGTAATAGTTTCCCATTGAATAACTTATTCCTCCCCTTATTCATCAGATTCTTTCTGTTTCTTTTACCGACATCTTAATTCTCTTCAAAACATACTTCTTAAGATATGGCAACATCCTACTAAATCAGAAAATCAATTTCTTGACATCAATGACAAAATAATATTGTGAAGACAATAAACATCCTAAATCAGTTATATCCATAATTATCAACAACCTTCTCAATATCCTAATTGAAATGCCAACAATCTCTTAATGTTTATTATAATGCCAACAGTTTCCTACCAATCTCAAATTCTATCTGAACTCTTACTTGGTGTATGATAGGACTTCAATGAGACACTTTCTAGGACTATCTGCAATAGGAGACATAAGGAAAGTTGAGGTACATAGGTATTACTCCTAGTTGGTTCTTCATAATAGTTTTAGTCATTTTCGAAGGGTCAGTGATTCCTTCTTTAGGTATCATATGTGTATGTTGAATAGATACTTGTATAATAAGAGGGTATCTGATCATGCTTGGGAAGTAGTAAATAAATATGTTCCTGCAATTTCCAACTTTCACATATCTTAGGGTTGGGTCATGAGGGCTTCACTTTGTGAATCTGGGTTATAGCATGAATGTTCATGACATACTAAATAATTCCCCTATTTTCAAAAAATATTGCCCTAAACTCCTTTTTTGTCACCCCCTCCCAATACATGGGTTGAATTCAAAACTCCCCTATTTTTGCAAAATATTGCACTTTTTCATAATCCAAATTAAAAAACCCCCTATTTTCACCGATAGGCAATATATTTTACCCTTATTTTGGGATATTAAACCCCCCAATATGAATGCACATGATATAATATTGCCTAGCCAGTGAAGCCCCCATGGGTTGGGTGTTTTAATGGCCAACCTTTCATGCTCCCCATATATCCTTTAGACAATATTATTTTGATGGAGTTGGCTCGACAGATGGTGGCAATACATGAGGCCCAAACCAGTTCTCATAAAACAGGTTTGAAGTTCTCTCTTACCATTGGTAGGTATTTTATCAATTCAATCTACAAGGCTAGAGCAATGGAAGAAGAGATAAGAAGAGTGACTATGAAGTTCTTCAAGGCTAGGAGGGACTTTTATTATAAAGGGATGAGAAATAAGTTGAAAAATGTATACATTCATATGCATCATATACAAGATGTTTGGGCTGATTGTTGAACCGAGCATGATATCAAGAAACTTGATTATTGTCTTGACCTTGCCAAAATTCTAGATGATCTAGAAGAAGATGGTAATATATTTTATCTTGAATCAGATAAGTCCTTACCCTGGGTATCCCTTTCTTCATCCATGTTTCAAGTTCTTATTTCTACATTTAAGTTAGAATTTCTTGTGGTCACTTGAGTTTCTCCTAGGAAGATTGTCAATGTTTCTTCTACTAGTGATAGTGAATATTCCCTAGATACACCACATGAAAGTATTGAGAATGTTTTCTCTACTTTTCCCATGTTGTCTGAGGTGTCTACCACCATGTTGGATGATCTTGATAAGTCTATGGCAGAGACTGTTCCTAGGTCTAATGAGTCATCCCTTGAAAATCCTATGAATGTTGTCATGCTATGACATCTCCTATTGTAACCACCACTGTCCAAGATTTAATCAATCCTTGCCACTTGAGATGTAGTGTCAGGTGATGATGATGATTAAAGTTTTCCACCATGGTTATTTTCCAATGCTCCCAAAAGAAAGAAGCAAGCAATGTCTCCTGAAGATTTTAATTTTAGTCAACTTGTTTCCATCAAACCCAAGACTACCAAGATAGCTAAAACCTTCTCAAGGGTAAAGGTGGATAAAGAAAAGAATAAGTATGCAAAGGTTGTTGTTCCTCCTCCTAATAAGGATATGGATCAAATCCAAGAATCAGACTATGTAATCTACAAGATTGAGCTGGGAAAGAAAACTCATGATTCTTTTGCACAAGATGCTTAGTCATTTCTAGAGGCTCTTGTATTCAGATATGATGAGGATATGGCTAAAAAGGATAAACTCAAGCCATGAATTGAGCATCTCATTGCAATACTCATCAAAGTAACCAAGTCTTCAGAAGGAATTGAACTAATGACTTCATCGCTAGATGAAATAGTTGTGAAAAGATTCAAGCAAGTGACATCATAGAGTAGAGCTATGGGAGAATGGATGGATAAGATGTTGAGTCAAGGAACATGGCTCCTAAGTTCATCTTTCACCATTTTTAATAACCTTGATGTCGTAAGGATAGAAGTGAAACACAAGAGAAGGACTTTGAAGCATGGCTAAAACTTGAAAATGTTGATCTAGGTGATCTCATACAGGACGATGTTATTCCTTCATGGCGTATGTTTGTTTAATGACGAGAGGCATTGGAACATCAAATGAACATTCTAGAGTGCCTAGTCAAGGACATGAGGAAAGCCAAGAAAGAATGTACTAACAAGAAAAAAAAAATATTCATAAAATCTCTGAAATTCAATGTGCTTTCTTTGATGAAAATTAAAAAGTTCTTGATGTTGATGAGATCATCAAAGAATTTAAGTTGCTTGTGACTGCTAAAATTGATAGAGAGGATTTTTCTTTGTCCTCAACTGATAGATTACTTGATCTTCAATTCATCTTGGATTTTCTAGAATCACTTCTAAAGAAACACAACAAGTGTTGCATTGATTTAGAGGATTCTATCACGTGAGTCAAGATCATCACCATCAATACCCAGGGACCTGATAGAGTTCAAATACAAAATGTCTTGCAGAAATTTGAATAATTCCAAAAAAGAGACTCAACATGAAGAAGATGACACTTAGTCATTTTCATCTTTTTCATAGTGGCATTTTGTTATGTCAATCGAAACCTTAGGTGTCATTTTGTATATTCTTATGTGCACATGTTGGGTGCACAAGTCCTAAGTCAAATCAAACTCTTCGTTTGACTTAGTCTTAGAAAGTTGTAGTTTCCTATTTTTCATGTTGCACCCCTATTCTATATATATGAGGGTTATTATTGTAATAAGGATATTTTTTCCATCATTGTTTATGCAACAAAACTCAACCAAAGTGAAGAACAAATTGAGACTTGGTGCTCATTTTATAAATTTACAATTTAATCATAGAGAAGACCAAGTTTTGTTTTCAAACTTTATGTTGAGATCAACCTTGTGTATGGTATAAATGTTCTTGTGTCTATTATGTCATATTTTCTTGAAAGATCAAAGTTGAGTATAGTTGTATATTGAAATTTTGTTTGAGTTTTTGCAAGTAATCTTTGAGTTACTTAGAAAATTCAAGAATTAGAAATAGGTAGAGAATATTGTTTAAAGTCTTTGAGCTTTTACAAGTTATCTCTGAAGTTTGTATTGGAAGGATAAAAAGTAAAGTCTTTGTGTTGTACTGATTATCCAATTAGAGTAGAAAATATTGCAATGCACGTATAAGTCTTTGAGCTAGCAGTATATTTGTGTTTGGGTTACAGTGGTTGATAGGAGTTAGGTATTAAAAAGAATCTTTGAATTCTTGGTGTACACAAGGCCCATCCCCAAGTCATTTTCAGAAAATCGAAGTAATGGAAGACTTTGTTCTTTCATGGACACTTTTCTTCCTAGTTACTTAAGGTATAATATTACTGCAAAATTGGAATTGTTTTAGTTATAGGAATTTTTTCTGAAAAGAAAATTAGATATAATTGGTTCTAAAAAAAGAGGACTAAGTTGTTGTTTCATCCTAAAATAGGGTAAAGTTAGTAGGTAGATAGAATAGAAAGTAATTATAGTAGAAATGGGAAGCCTTCCCTTACAATTAGGAGAGATCATATCTTGCCTTCTGAGAGATATTATCTCATGTGCTATTGCGAAACTCACATTTTATAAACCTTCATTAGTTTACACAATTTTCACCCAACAAAATGTTATATAATTAGGAGAATGGTATAAGTAAAGGATGATCAAAATGGAAGATGTAGGGAAGATATGCGAGATTGAAAAGCTAAATTTGATCGATGTTTGATGTGAGAGGTTGTGTTAAGATGTGTAGTGTGTTGTTAGGCATCAAAGGTTGTTCCAGCATTGTTGTTTGTGGCATTTGTATCACTATGGTGGATTTTATTTTCTTTATTTCTCTTCCAATGATGAGCCTTTCTAGGAAGTGATCCCTCTTGCAGTGAGCATTCTAGTAATGACCCACCCTTTGTAAAAAACACCTTAAGTAGTGTCACCCTAATAGGTGTTATATATTGGGAGCTAACATTCTCTGTGGTTTTTCTCTTCTAGGGTTTTCCACGTCATATCTAGTCTTCATTATGTATGTATGAGCTTTCATGTTTACATATGTTCATGTTAAATAATCTATAAGTTGGTTATTCTGGATCTATGAAAGAGTTGAAAATTTAATTGACAACTAATTCACCCCCTCTCAGTTGTTCGAACATTCCTCGATCTCATCCTCTGTCTATACGAGCACATGAGGCATGACTAGGGCATCAACAATTATCTTATTAATGTGTGTTCAACCCAACCCAATACATTAAATTTAATGTTATCACTTGATTAACCAACTCTCAATGAGATTCCTTGACAACCACTTGAGGGCCCCAACACCCACTTGAGAGCCACTCCCCCTAATATGCTCCTAAAACCTAGGGATAAAACATAAACCAAATGCATGAAAGAACTCATGAATTCTAGATAAAACTTTAGTACATTGAATCTATAACAGAATCTTATCCACATTAACAAATTTGATCCATATCACTTTAGTCAACAAATATATCTCATGCAACAATAGGTTACCCAGCCAATGTACTAAAATGTTTGAATACATAAGGAAGATATAACACATTAAATCCTCCTAATCCATTAAAATAGCCTCTAGAAAATTAGCACAACAAATCACAAACTCCAACATAAGCCTCTAATCTGACCCAAACTAACATGAACTTCGAAAATCAAACCAGAAATACAAAATTGTGAAATAGCACTTTTGCTAATTCTTTGAGTGATTTTGACTTATTTTAGTGCCTTTACAAATTCTTTTAGTGCTTTTACAACTTATTCTGATGCATAATGATGCAGAGCCCTCCTTGCAACCTACCAAACACCTCAAAATGTATGACACTGACCCCTAAATCCAAGATGGGATCCTATCAAGACAAGGCTCTACAACATTAGTTCAATCTTCTCACCATCTTCAAGACTCATACCTACTCAATCAAGGGTATCTTGTGACAACACACTCCATGATACCTTCAAGGGTTACAAATCATTTGCATGCCAGTTTTGGGTCATACAAGACTTCCCAAGGTCAGACAAAGCACCGGTTGTAAAGATTCATGCCCATTCCTTAAGAAACTCACCCAATTAGGCCTAGTTGCTTGTAGCCCTATTTAGCGGGTAAAACAACCTTAGGTTAAAACTTTCCCAAAAACCTTAGAAAAAAAATTATGGATTAAAACACCCTTTTTGAAGTGACACAAATCCCCAAATGGAAGGGTCATGGTATGGAAAATAAAGGTCTTTGCCAATAGTATGTTGATTGTCCTAAAGGGCTAATTAGGCCTCTTTTGTGAAGCAACTATACTCAGATGATGAACCAGCCAATTACAATCCCATGGGAATGTAGGTAACCATAAACCATAAGGGATTCCAGGGTTACATGTCTGGAATCATCACCAATTGTACACAAGGTAATTTGCTTGTTCAAGGTCTAAGTAGGCACATAGAGATGTCTACCTAGGGTCGCTCCAAACACTTCCCTCCCTTTCTCCTCCTTTAAAACACTCTTGGAATCCTAGAATAAAATGACAATAATTTCCTTTCACCAAATCCCATGGGTCTCAGATTGATAAAGTGCAAGATATCACCAGGGAGGAGGAAAAACCCAAGGTAAACCCTGGTTTTCTGGGCACCTACATTAAATGTTGAATTTCAGGAACAACACACACAAATAGAACTTAAAATCAAAGCCAAAATAAAGTTAACTCTCCTCTCCATTGAATTCACATCATTAGGAATGGTTCCTAATCCATACAACACCGTACCATGGACCAAAACTCAAGAATTGCAGGAAAAACTCAAAATTCTATTAGTTTGAGGGCATCAAAACTCTTCTTCATACAATTACGCTTGGTAATTGGATCCAAAAGGTGTATAAACTACTATAAAACTTCTCTCAACCAAAAATCAAGAGGTTATAGCCATTGGAGGAGTTTCAAATTAACAAAATGCATAAAAGTTGCTCATGACAACTTTTGACAACTTGTGCAAAAGTTGTCAAAATGTCATCTTTCACCTCCTAATGCCTTGGGTCAAGTTTAACCCCTCCTAAAACATCTTAAAACACTAAAACCAACACATTTGATCCCCTATTGTCCAAAAGTCCTAATTGGCTCATAGAAATGCCAAAATAGGAGTTTGGCTCACAAGATGGGGCTCATTATTACAAACACATAATGCATGATTGAAAACCTATACAAAAAATTCTAAAGACATATTTAATGCCTTATCCTCCCTTCTCAAAGTCTAACTTATCATCCTGAATGGTTTGATGGGGTACTTCTGCACCATACTCCCCAGAAGAATAAATCTCAAGTCCACTTGAGATGAGAGTCTGCAGGTCGGCACCATGATATTTGATCTATTGTTTTGTCATCCAGACTGCTTCAGAATTAGGTTGACCTTTCCAAGACACAAAATACTCCATGTAAACTTCTCTCTTGGTTTGCTTTGCAACCTTAGTTTCTAGAACCTTATGCAACTTTGGTGGTTCATGTTTGGGAATGTCATCATCAACAATATCTTGAATTGTGTCTTCTCCTGCACCAACACTACATTTATAAAGAGTCAAGTCACAAACATATAAAATAGGTGAAAAACCAAGATCAGATGGTAATTTAAGTTCATAGGCATTTGGACCACATTTCTTCAAGATTTGGCAGGGTCCAATCTTTCTTTGCATCGGCTTTGTGTATCTTCCTTTTGGAAGTCTTTCCTTCTTCAAGTGAACCCACACTAAGTCTCCCACATCAAACTGAACATCTCTCTTCTTTTTGTCAACATGATTTTTATATCTCTTTCTAGATTGTTGAAGATGAGTCTTAACTTGGTCATGGATTTCTTTTATGGCAGTAGCAAAGGTTTCTCCATCTACACTAATGGCTTCTCCTTGAGGTATCTCTCTCAACTCTAGCACACCCCTTGGGTGGATGCAATACACAATCTGGAAAGGTGACTTACTGGTACTCCTATTCACTATATCATTGTAGGAGAATTCTGCCTGAGACAATATACTATCCCACCTTTCTCCATGTTGTCTAGTCAAACACCTTAGCAGATTCCCTAGTGACCTGTTTAAAAATTCAGTTTGACCATTTGTTTGGGGATGGTGTCTAGTCAAACACCTTAGCAGATTCCCTAGTGACCTGTTTAAAAATTCATTTTGACCATTTGTTTGGGGATGGTAGGCTGAGGAGAAGGATAAATTTGTACCAGGATTTTTCCAAAGGGTCTTGCAAAAGTGACCAATAAATTTGACATCCCTATCAGAGACTATAGTCAAAGGCAAACCATGTATCCGGACAATCTCCTTAAAGAACAAGTCTGCTACATAAGAAGCATCAAAATTGATTTTGCATGGCAAGAAATGTGCCTTCTTACTAAACCTATCCACCAGTACAAAAACACTATCATATCCTTTCCTTGTCCTAGGTAATCCTAAAACAAAATCCATACTTATGCTTTCCCATGCTCTTGAAGGTATGGGTAAAGGCTGGTATAAACCTGCACTGGTGGACTTTCCTTTTGCCTTCTAGTAGATCAGACATGTCTCCACAAATCTCCTAACATCTGCCTATAGTTTGGGCCAAAAATAGTGTCTTTTTACCAGATCTAATATCTTTTCAAGACCAAAATGTCCTGCCATTGCTCCACAATGTTTCTCCTTAATTATATTCAATCTCATAGAGCATTTTGGTATGCATAGTTGTGCACCCTTAAACAACAATCCATTTTGAATAAAAAATTCATAATACTCAACATGAAACCGTTCATCAAATGAACCACATACCTTATAGGCCTCTCCAAAATCTTCTCACCCTCATACATGGCTTTCAAAGAGTCTATGCCAACACTCTCCAACTGAATCTGATTTGTAGTTAGGACTCTCCTGCTCAAAGCATCTACCACCTTATTCTTGACTCCTTTCTTGTGCTTAAGAATGAAAGTGAAAGCTTGTAGGGTATCTACCCACTTCATGTGATGGTGATTCAACTTTTATTGACTATTTATGAAGCTAAGGTCCTGATTGTCTGTGAAAACTATGAATTATTTTTGTAGCGAGTAGTGTCTCCATTTTTTCAAGGATTAGACTAGAGCATACATCTCTAGGTCATAAGATGAATATCTCCTCTTTGCCTCATTCAACTTCTCACTGAAGAAAGCAATAGGTATTCCCTCTTGACTAGGCACTACTCCAATAGCCATGTGACTAGCATCACACTCCACTTGGAAGATCTTGTTGAAATCAAGTAGGGCAAGGACCAGCCACTCAACAACTTTCCTCTTCAAGGTTTCAAAAGAGTTATCTGCTTCTTTTGTCCAATTAAACCTGCACTTTTGTCCTCCCTTTATTGTATCAAGCATAGGGGCACAAATATGGCTAAAGCCTCTTATAAACTTCCTATAAAAGGTAGCTAAGCCATGGAAACTTCTAACATCATTCATTGTCCTAGGTGTAGGCCAAGAAAATATGGCACTCACCTTTTCTTGATCCATTTTTAGTTCACCATATGAGATTATAAATCCCAAGTAAATGATCTCTTCCTACATAAAGAAACACTTTTCAAAGTTTATTATTAATTGTTCTTCATACAATCTTCTTAGGACCAGGTCTACATGTTTTAGATGCTCTCCTTTGGTTTGACTGAAAAACTAGAATGTCATCTAGGTAGACTATAACAAATTTCCCTATGAAATCCTTCAAGACTTCATTCATTAACCTCATAAAGGTACTAGGTGCATTGGATAAGCCAACGTGCATGAATTTCCACTCATACAATCCCTCATTTGTTTTAAATGCAGTCTTCCATTCATCTCTCAGCCTAATCCTAATTTGATGATAGCCACTCTTTAAATCAACTTTTGTAAAATATCTAGCACCCCCCAAACAATCTAACAAATCTTCAATCCTAGGCATGGGAAACCTATACCTGATAGTAATCTTGTTGATATCTCTTGAATCGGTGCAAATCCTCCAAGTGCCTTCCTTCTTGGGTGCCAAGACTACAGGGACTGCACATGGGCTCAAACTTTTGCCAATCAATTCAGATTCCAACAATTCTTCAACCTGTTTTGCCATTTCAACATTCTGATCTGGTGTGAGCTTGTATGCTTCTTTATTAGGTAAGGTGGATCTAGGTATAAGGTCTATACAATGGTTTATGTCCCTCATGGGAGTTAGTGAACTTGGCATGCCATTAGAGATGACACCCTTGTATTTGTCAAGTAGTTGTTGCACTGCAGGGTTAATCAACCTCAATCTGTCCTCTTTCTTATCCTCAGACTTCTCCACCTTTGTTACTATTGGAATAGGGATAAGGGCATAATAGACCATGCCTTCATTTTCTAGGTTCCTCATGAACTGCTTCCCTCCTAATACCAACACCTTGGCCTCCTTTTGTTTGGTCTCCTCCTCATCCTCTATTAAAGGTAACAACTCAATTAACTCACCATCCTTGGTGATGGAATATGTATTCCTAGCACCATCATGTTGTGCCTTCAAATCAAACTGCCATGGTCTCCCAAATATGAGATGGCAAGCGTCCATCTTTGCAATGTCAAACATCAACCTATCTCTATAGGTTCCAATATGGAATTCCACCCAAGCTTGCTCTTCCACAACAACTTGTTGTCCTTGTGTGAGCCATGAGACCTTGTAGGGGCAAGGGTGAGGTAGTCTCCTCAACTTTAGTTTCTCCACCATCTCTAGAGACACAAAGTTCTCAGTTTGAAGCAGAATCTATTAGGACCTTGTAGACTTTTCCACCCTCTTTAAAAGTGGTCTTGAATAGAGACTTCCTTTGTGGGGGTTCTCTGTCAGACATCTTCATAGTGGTTACTACTCTTTAAATCATGAAAGCTTCACCTCTTTTAGGGTATCGATAACTGTCAGGGGTATTGACACTTTGGTATGTGTTTGCACTTGCCACACTTGGTAGTCAACCTCTCAAATCAAGTTACTTCTTCTTTCTCCCATGGAACTAGTAGGTTTATCTAGGCATCTATTGGCCATGTGTCCTTCTTGATTGCAGTTATAACATCAAATTTGACCTCTACCTTGAGATCTCCCTCTAAATGGTGGTCTTCTTCCTATGAAGTTACCTCTCTGATTGTGTCCTCCATTGTTATGGGAACTACTCTCTCCTTTAATGCCTTCTTGACTGGTTTCACTTTGATTTCCAAAACCATTTCCCTTACTTTTGAAAAAATTTCTTCCACCCCTCTGTTGTCTTCCTCTTCCTTTATTATTCTGCTCTTGTCTCCTTTTGATCTTCTCTTCCACCTTGATAGCAAGTTGATGGCACCTACCAATGGTGTCTGGGCTAAGAAGGTTCAATTCTTCTTGAATGTTGTACCTTAATCCATTTAGGTATTGGGCAACTTTCTTACTCTCTTCCTCTTTTGTTTTAGACTTCATGCATAGCCTTTGGAACTCCTCAATATATGAGTTCACATCCATCTCCTTCTTCTTGAGATTTTATCTCCTCTTATGGAGTTGTATTCATAGTCTTTGGGTACATAGGCCTCTTTGATCAAGACAACCATCCTCTTCCAAGAAACAATCTTGGGCTTATTGTCCTTCTCTCTTTCCTCTTGGACAAAGTTCCACCAAGTTAGGGATGATCCCTTCAACTTGGACTTAGAAATCTTCACCTTTTGGTGTCCTGGAATGTCTTCACACTCAAAGAAACTAGACAGGGAGTCTATCCAACACATCCCAACATCTGGTTCCATTTTCCCAGTGAAAGTTGGAAAATCAATCTTCTGCTCCATGGTTCTCCTCTCTATGGATTTGAGGGAATTAAGGAAGTGCCTTTGGTGAGGAGGAATCACTTCTTCCCCTGACATAGGGATCTCATCCTCATCCCCTTCATCACCACTACCAGTGCCTCCATATTTCTTCCCATCTACTCTACCTCTCAACCTCTCTATCTCCCTCTGCATTGCCTTGCAAGTAGTAGCCTGCTCTCTCACAATCTTTGTCAATTCCATGTTGGTGATTGGTCCTCTAGGGACCTCTTCTTCTTGTCCCTCTAACATCTCTCAATTCTCTATCTCCTTACCAAAGTCATTACTAGCTCTGATACCACTTGATGTAGATCCCTCCTTGCAACCTACCAAACACCTCAAAATGTATGACACTGAACCCTAAATCCAAGAATGGATCCTATCAAGACAAGGCTCTACAAAATTAGTTCAATCTTCTCACCATCTTCAAAACTCATACCTACTCAATCAGGGGTATCTTGCTACAACACACTCCATGATACCTCCAAGGGTTAAAAATCATTTTCATACTAGTTTTGGGTCATACAAGACTTCCCAAGGTCAGACAAAGCACTGGTTGTAAGGATTCATGCTCATTCCTTAAGAAACTCACCCAATTAGGCCTAGTTGCTTGTAGCCCTATTTAGTCGGTAAAGAGACCTTAGGTTCAAAATTTCCCAAACACCTTAGAAAAAAAATTATGGATTCAAACACCCTTTTTTAAGTTACACAAATCCCCAAAAGGAAGGGTCAGTTTCTAGAAAATAAAGGTCTTTGCCAGTAGGATGTTGACTATCCTAAAGGGCTAATTAGGCCTCTTTTGTGAAGCAACTATACCCTGATGAATGAACTGGCCAATTAGAATCCCATGGGAATTTAGGTAACCATAAACCATAAGGGATTCCAGGGTTACATGCCTAGAATCATCGCCAATTGCACACAAGGTAATTTGCTTGTTCAAGGTCTAGGTAGGCACATAGAGATGTCTAGCTAGGGTCACTCCAAACACTTGCCTCCCTTGCTCCTCCTATAAAAAATCTTGAAATCCTAGAATACACTCACCATAATTTCTTTTCACCAAATCCCATGGGTATCAGATTGATAAAGTGCAAGATATGGCCATGGAGGAGGAAAAACCCAAGGTAAACCCTAGTTTTCCAAGCACCTACAGTAAAAGTTGAATTTTAGGAACAACACACACACCTAGAACTTAAAATCAAATCCAAAAAGAAGTTAAATCTCCTATCCAACAAATTCACATCATTAGGAATGGTTCCCAATTTGTACAACACCGTACCACAAACCAAAACTCTAGAATTGCAGGAAAAACTCAGAATTCTATTAGTTTGAGGGCATCAAAACTATTCTCCATATAATCACGCTTGGTAATTGGATCCACAAGGTGTATAAAATACTCTAAAACTAATCTCAACCTAAAATCAAGAGGTTAGAGCTTTTGGAGGAGTTTCAAATTAACAAAATGCAAAAAGTGCATAAAAGTTGCTCATGACAACTTTTGACAACTTTTGCAAAAGTTGTCAAAATGTCATTTTTCGCCTCCTACTGCCTTGGGTCAAGTTTAACCCCTCCTAAAAAATCTTAAAACACTAAAACCAACACATTTGATCCCCTATTGTCCAAAATTCCTAATTGGCTCATAGAAATGCCAAAATAGGAGTTTGGCTCACAAGATGGGGTTGATTATTACAAACACATAATGCATGATTGAAAACCTATACAAAACATTCTAAAGACATATTTAATGCCTTATCCTCCCTTCTCAGAGTCTAACTTATCATCTTCAAGGGTTTGATGGGGTGCTCCTACACCACATACACAACACAGAATAATGTGTTCACAACACAAACTAACACATTTAAAACACAGAATAGCACATATGTTTATTGTTCTAGCACATATAAGACATAGGATTATATACGACACAAACAATGACTTAAACTTACAAATAGACTCTAGAACAACTCTAGACACAAAATTTGAATCATACCCAATAGAGAAGAGGGTAATCTCTACCCCGAAACTTAATGTGACAATCACAATATCAAAATCGATTCCCAAAATACCAAACATCAAGAACAAACAACTTCCTTCAAAAGTGAAACAGAAGCACTCAATCATCTAATCAACGAAACACAAAACCAAGACCCAAAATTAACCAGAACTATAGAAGACATCCTTTAATAGAGAACAAAGAATCCTTTCCCTTAAACAATCCATAATGTCATCCTTCCTTGGTAAGGGAAATCTATACTTGATAGTAATCTTATTTATAGCTCAAGAGTTCGTACACATCCTCCATTCTCCATTTTTCTTTGGTGCTAGTATTGTAGGTACCAGACATGGATTCAAACTCTCTTGAGTAAACTCTTTCTGCAATAATCTTGCACTTGTTTGTTCAACTATTCATTCTTTGTTGGAGTCATTCTATGTATTACCTTATTCAACAAATTGGCTCCAGGAATCAGGTCCATCTGATGACTAATCTTTATCACTAGTGGTAACACATCAAGTACATTATCGGATACAATATCTTGGAACTCATCCAACAAATCTACAACTTCCACATGTATATATTCTCCTTCTTCTTTATTAGCTTTAGGAAAAACAAAGCATAGATGCTCATGCTTCATTCCATCTAAAACATTCTTCCATCAAATAAATATATCCTTCCATTACTACATACCTTTTCCTCTGTCTCCTTTAATGGTTTTAGCTTGTGTTAAACTCTATCCTTTGTCAAAGAATAGGGATTTGCATACCCATCATCAACTGCATGATGATCAAATTGACATTGTCTCCCTAACAACATATGATAAATATCCATAGGAGTAATATCACATAATACCCCATCATGATAGTTTCCAATCTTGGACTTTACCAAACATTGTTCATTAACCAAAGCCTTATGGTCCTTCTACAACCAAGCAATCCGATAGGGATTTGGGTGCCTCCTTCTTTCTAATCTTAATTTACTAACCATTTCCTCATAAATAAGGTTATCAGTACTACCATTGTCTATAATGACATTGCAAACTTTACCATTACACTTACATCTTGTGTGAAATAAATTCTTCCTTCAGGATAACTCCTCGTTATTCAACAAGGCTCTTCTAGTAACAAGAACCTCTCCTCTCTCTTCATCTTCAAAATGAGGACTCAACATCTTCATCTACATGTTCAACTTGTGCATTACCCTCAAGTATTCTATTTGTCCTCCCTTGATGTTGGGGACACTCATAGGCTCTATGTCCTTCTTCCCCATATTGGAAACATATTCCATGAAATCCCCCTCTTACCAGTCCTTGTCCTCTTCCTCTTTGATCTCTATTATTTTTATTGTGAGGATGGTAGGAATTATTTCCCCTCTGATTCTAACTTCTACTAGAGTCATCATTCTTCTTTTGGTCTTCAATTCAGCCTCCATAAGACCGCCCACCAATATTTTCACCATGACCTCTTCCATTTTTCTTTCTCTCAAATCTCCTATTTAGCTTCTCTTCTACCTTTAAAGAAAATTGATATGCATTTTAAATGGTAGACATTCTTACCAAACTCAACTCTTCTTGAATACTCAAATTCAACCCATTTATGTAACAGATAACTTTCTCCTTGTTGGCCTCAGAATGGCCTATTGTAATCAGGTCTCGATAGAACTCTTATGTATACTCTTTGACATATTTTCCCACTTGCTTCAACCCTTGCATCTTTTTCAACAAATTTATCTCATATTCAACAGGAATGAATTGTCTCTTCAGTTTGTCCACCATCTGGTCCCATCTTGTCAGTTTCTCTTTTCCTCTTCTATTTCTCTCTAACTGAACTTCTTTCCACCAAGTACTCACATGACTCTTCAATTTGGTCTTTGTAAACTTGACACTTTCTGGATTGCCCACTTCTTCATACTCAAAATATTCTTACATATCATTGATCCATTCAATCAACTCTTCTGGATTGCCCACTTTCCTCACAAATCCACAACCACAATCCTGGTGCAAACTAACTCACATTGGGTGATTTGTTTACACAGTTAGGCACTTCTACTCTGATACCACTTGATGAAGGATACTCCCCATATAAAACCAAACACACAACAACAATAGATAAATAACGAGAAAATACAAGAAAGAAACACATGCTTTTTATTATTTCAATGAAATAAAATTTCAACATTCAGAAAATAACATGCTACAACCACATGGGCATTCCCATTACAATAATCTACAAGTCAAAGTCATAATTTGCAAGCTAGAGCCACAATTTGGACTACTAAAACTGTCTTTTATAACCCTATTTTAGCATCCTAAAATTGTACCCCTTGCAGTTTTGACCACATTTGGGGCCCTCACCTTAGTGTTTTCATCTTCATGCTTGATCGAGACCTATTTATGCCTCCCCCATGCAATAAACATCATATTTTCATAGTTTACCTTGTTGGGACCAGTTGTCCTTGCCCTAAATTGGAGTAGGTCTAGGGCGTGGCGCCCTGGTCGTCACCAGGACCATGGTGCCATGCCATGGTCCTCTTTAATTGGGCTCCAATTTGAAACCTTGGCCCTATCTCAAATTTGAGTAGGAAACTTTTCCCCATGTTGGTTTATGTCGTAAAATTAATGTTTGAAAATAGGAAAGTATATAAGGAGGTCATCCCCTCTCATTTGGTCATGATAAGGCAATAAGGTGGAGATGAGCATAAGGCAAGGAGACTACATTCAAGCATTCAAGAATTCTTCCTAAAGAATTATTCAAGGCTACATATTCTTCATCTATCCATTGGAGAAACATTACATCATTCATCTGCAAGCATGTGTGTGTGATTGGGGTTTTGTCATGTTCATGCCATTTCATACAACATATGTGATTACTTCTATGAAGAAAAGAATCATCATCATCTATTGCAAATATGAAGGTATACCTTTCCATAATTTATTTCAAGCATTTGCAGTATTTCATTCAAGGTTGATTCCAAACCGGCATTTGACCAAAGGCAAATCCCTATTCCCAACTCATTTCCCTTTCTTTCTGTGTGTAGGAAATGGGTGCCCAATTGTACCTCTAGAATTAAGCTTTATTTGTAGAGACGAAAAAACCCTTTTTGACAAGTGGAAAGTTTGGAGGACCAAGAGGGTGGGCGTCCTGGTCTGAACACACGGTCCCTGCTACTTTTGGCAGATTTTGTAGACTAGCTTCGAATAATTTCATACTTCTCAGATCTAGGTGCACAACGAAACCCCGAACTTATAGCTCATTGTTTCTGCATATTTTGTCTCCAATTCCAACATTCTACCTATTTTGGCAATTCAACTTACAAAAGAGGAAAACCCAAATTAACTCAATCTACTCAGTATTCAGTCCTTGTCTTATTTAGGATTGGATCTAGTGGATTCGTCCCCTCTTTTGAATGTAAAGTCCTCCATGCAAAAATTGACTTAGTGATTTCTCCATTCCATGTGGTGAATTCGCTAAGGTCAAATTTTCCACTTTACACCTAGTTCAACACTTCATATAGCATCTATAATCACCTTAGAATATTCTAGAAAGTGTAACTTTTCCTCTTTTGGTGCTCAATAGTCCATCAATTCTTTTTTCCCACCTAGGTGGAATTTCATTGAAACTTGAGTTTTGGTGGCACAACTTCTGGGAGCCAAGACTTTTGACTTGGGCTTATGATTTGTTGTTATAATATATAAGTGGAAAGCTCATAAAGATATCTACAGCAACAAATACATTGAAAGATCTATTTGTGGTGTAGAGAACCTTCTACTTCACCTCTATTTCAAGAAAGGTTCAAAGCCAGCCATGGTGGTGTCTACATGTTCATTTGTGATGTAATAATGGGTTGGATCAATGATCACCCTTGATGTAATAGAGTGCCTATTTGTATGGTCAATAACCTCCTAGGTGACCATATAAACCTAGAGGTCTATTAGGCCATGTAGGATTGGAATTTGGATTTTTAGTGTTGGTGTGTTTAGGATGTTGTCTTAGGTGTTTGGAGTCTAATAATGACCTTGGATGTGTTGCCATAAGGTCTAAGTGTTTAGTAACTAATGTTGTTCCTAGTTGCTAAATGTTGCAGCTTTATTGTCAAGCAACTTTTCAAAGTTGTCGGTAGGATGCCAACTAATTTTCCAACATTCATAACTATTAAAAGGTTGGTAATGGATGTTGGGAAAGGTTTATATATGCTTGGAAAACCATCGTGAAGGTGGTTGTTGGTTTTGTAAAGTTTGGTGGAGAATCTGAATAGAAACAAGTCTGATTTCGTTATAACACTGACATTTTCCGTACCGTCTGTACAGGGTGTGAGATCTCATGATGAAATTTTGATTTGGTTGCAAGGAGCCTTGAATCAGCTTTCAAATTCACTTGTTCAAACCTCTTGAAGTGAAGTTTAAAGGGAGTTATATGTAATTTACCCTCTGTAGGTCTGGAACCCTCCATTTTTAAGGGTTGCAATACAAATGGGGCCCTAACTTACAATATAACTATTGGAATTCAATGGACTTTGGTAGAATGCAATTTAGTGGCATGTATTTTGAGATTCCAGATGGGTGAGGTCAGAGGAGTTTGTTTGGTAATTTTACCACCAAGACCTAGTCTAAACTATTTGAGGGTTTAGATTAGAATAGATTGAGATTCATCGAGAAAACAATGAATAATGATGAAGATTTGAGTTAGTTGGTGGATTTGAAACATTTGGACTTTGGAATTAAGAGACAATTGATTCACCCCCCCCTCTCAGTTTCCTTTGGGTCCTAACATTTTGAGACTCTAGAGGGGCAAGGTCAGAGGAGTTGGTTTGGTATTATGGATGTGTTGCATTGGTTTTGCCATTGATGTCAACACCTGTCAACACTTGTGAACACTTATTAGCACTGGAGATCTTTTGTTATGTTCATCGACATGTTCAGTGGCTTATGTAAAGTTACTGGTATCTTGTTCACTGGAAGGTTATATTGCTCATTGACACTAACGATGATCTATTATCATCTGGAGATTACTTGGTTATGTCGAAGACATTGTTTGGACACTTTGTATTGGTGATTTGGTTATTGGTCTAATCGAGTTTGCATATTTTCTATTACCGGCAAATAGGTCTAGGTTATGGACCGACAAGCATTATCTATTCCAAATCAGCACGACACGTTATGGAGACATCTTATGGATTGGTTATTATTTTAAATGCATTAAGCTAACATGATGCATCGCATATTGATTCATTTGTAATTAATTTAATTGTAATATTCTTAGTGAGCCGACCTACACATTTGGTCTTAGGTTTTGGTATATATGTAAGATATCATTTGTGAGATTAAGTAATAAGGTGTGAAAGGGAATATAATAAGGTATATGTGAATATAAGAAGAGCTATACATGCAAACATCATTTGAAGATTCAAGGAAGGTATGAAGAAAACAATCAAAGCTTAAGTGGTACTGAATCCAGCATACAGAGATGCTATTTTGAGCAGTACATTATCATTGGATCTAACCATCCAATTGTAGTCAGTGTGACTGCCATTTTGTGATTGAGCGGTGAGCTCTAGGCAGTTGGCCTTTCTGCATGTGCAGACCCCATTTGTAAACACATACTATCTGGAGTAGTATCATCTAATTGTGGGTAAGGTTTCCCACCATGGTTTTTCCCCTTATAGGGTTTCCATGTATAAATATTTGTGTTATGTGTTGTGGATGTTATTTGTCTTTATGTTTCATGCATTAAACTTTACCGGTATTATTAACTGTTAAACTGTCTACCAACATTAAGGTTGGTTTACCGGTATTATGCATTAAGTTTGTTTAAGTTATATTTGGGTTGAAATTAGGAGAGAACCAATTCACCCCCCCACCTCTCAGTTGCCCTCAGTTGCCTCTGGGTCCTAACAATTGGTATCAGAGCTAAGTCCTCTTTTTGTAGAAGTTTAATAGCTTGAGGAGATTCTATGGCAACTAACTATTTCAGGAAGGACAGTCTGAAGCTTGATGGAACTAATTATCATATATGGAAGATCAGAATGGAGACATATCTTAATTGCATTGGAAAATACATATGGGATGCTACAAAGAATGTCTATGTTGGTCCTACACAAAGTCAACCTAATCCACATACCTTGGCTAAACATCAGGAGAATAATTGCAAAGCAAGTGAAGCACTTTTGAGCGTATTGTCAGATTAACAAATCATGGGATTATCAGACCGATCTACTGTTAAAGCTATTTGGGATAAATTGTAGACATTGAGTGAAGGTGATACCACTATCAAACTTGCAAAATTGGAATGCTTCCGGGTCAGGTATGAAAATCTGAAAATGGAAGAAGATGAAAGGATTTTTGATTTTATGGAAAGAGTTAATGAAATTATTTTGGGTATACAATGTTGTGGAGGATCCTTAAGTGAAGATGAAATTGTTTCTAAAGTTTTAAGAGCATTGCCACCAGCATACAAAATGAAAGTAACTGCTATTAATGAATTGAGAACAATGCCTAATACATCAGTATCTAGAAATACCTTGGTTGGAAAAATTTTAGCTTTTGAACTTGAGGAATTTGGTCCTGTTGCATCATCATCATCATCATAAAAATCTGATTGGAAAGCACTCTATGCTAGAGAACTTGAAGAAATCAGAGGAGAGAATGAAGAACTTGAAGAGCTTGAAGTACTATTTGCAAGGAAAATGCCTAAAGGTCTAGTTGTAAGTAAGTATGAAGATCAAGCACCATTTAAATGTTTTAACTATAATAAAATTGGTCATATGCCATCTAGGTGTCCTGATAGACATGCAAGATTGAAAGAAGAAGATAAAAGACCATACAAGCCTAACCCTGAATATCAGAGATATAGATTTAAGAAAAATACAGACAAATCATGTTACTATGTTGATGAAGGAGTTACTGATGATTCTGATGAGGAGTTGGTAGACAATGAATGGGCTTTTGTTGCAATAACAAAAGACCAACTGTCACCTACTGTTCAACTGGTAGAGTAGGCCCTGGCAGCTAAAATTGAAGAAAAGGATGAATAGATCATTGATTTCGGATGTTAATATCATATGACTGGTGATAAAAGTAATTCTTAACCTTTCAGGAATACAATGGAGGTTTAGTAAGATTTGGGGATGATAAAGCTTGTTTGATCAGAGGAAAAGGCACTATATCTTTTGATGGTAAGCACAATACTAACAATGTTTATTATGTTGAAGGTTTGAAGAATAATCTTTTGATTGTTGGTCAATTAGTTGAAAATGAATTTCAGTTACAATTCAAGAATGGTAAATGCAAAATCATGAATAGAACTGGTTTGGAAATTGCAACCGGTAATTAGACAAGGTAATATCTCTCATTTGAATAACAATGAGAAGACATGCTTGATTGCACATATTGATGAAAGTTGGCTATGGCATAAAAGACTTTATCATGTAAATTTTGATTGCATTGTGAAAATCGGTAATACTAAGGCAATAAGGGATTTACCTAAGATTGTTAAACCTCACAATCTGGTATGTAAGGAATGTCAATTTGGAAAGAAAGTTAGAGAAAATTTCAAGAGTATTCCAGAAAAATCTAATAATGTTCTTGACTTAATTCATACTGATTTATGTGGTCCAGCAAGAACTAGAAGTTTACAAGGAGATAGATGTTTTATGCTAATCATTGATGATTATTCTAGAATGTGTTGGGTTACTTTTCTCAGGGAGAAATCAGAAGCTTTTGGGAAATTCAAACTATTCAAGGTAATGGTAGAGAATGAAACTAGTAAGAAAATTAAATGTTTGAGATCAGGTCAAGGAGGTGAATTCACATCTAAGGAATTTAATACATTCTTTGAAGTGAATGGAATTAGAAGACAATTATCAGCACCTTGGACACCCCAATAGAATAGAGTTGTGGAAAGGAAGAACAAAACTATTTTGGATGCATCTAGAAGCATGATATCAGAAGCAAACCTACCTCATATGTATTGGAGAGAAGCAGTGAATACAGATGTTTACACATTCAATAGAGTTCACATCAAAGGTGAAACCGGTAAGACCCCTCATGAACTATGGTTTGGTAATACTCCTACTCTTTAATATTTCAGAATATTTGGAAGCAAATGTTATCTTAGGAGAGATGATTATATTGGAAAATTTGATCCTAGAAGTGATGAAGGGATATTTCTTGGTTATTCATCTAAGAGAAAGGCATATAGATATTTTAACAAGAGATTGCAGAAAATCATCGAGAGTGCAAATGTGAAGATTGATGAACAGTTTAGAGGTAATTCAAGGTCCATGGAATCTGAACCGGTAGTTGAGATAATCACAAATGAACCTACAATGAGTACACTAGTACAAAATGTTGATCTAGTCACACCAGCATCATCTGAGAATTCCACAATGACTGAAGAACAACAAGAAGTGAATACACCCAGGTATGTAAGATTGAATCACTCTGAAAGTCAGATAATTGGGAATAAGTATCAAGGTGTAATGACTAGAGGAAGACTAGCAAATGAAGAGGTATATTTAATTTCTCAAATTGAACCAACAACTATTAATGAGGCATGTGAAGATAAACATTGGATTAAGGATATGGAAGATGAATTGGAACAAATTGAATAGAATAACACATGGACATTGGTTCCCCGACCTAAAAACAAAAATGTAATTGGAACTAAATGGGTATTCAGAAATAAACTTAATGAATATGGTAAGGTAATCAGAAACAAAGCAAGATTATTGTGTAAGGGATATTCACAAAAAGAAGGAATTGATTTCGATGAAACCTTTGCACCGGTAGCTAGAATTAAGGTAGTCAGACAATTCTTAGGTTTTACAGCACACAAGAACTATAAATTATATCAAATGGATGTTAAATGTGCATTTATAAATGGTGATCTTGAAGAGGAAGTTTACATTGAACAAACTGATGGATTTTGTTTGATAGATGGCAAAGATATGGTTTGCGGGTTAAGGAAAGCTTTATATGGATTGAAGAAAGCTCCTAGAGCTTGGTATGCTAGATTGGACAAATATCTTTTCAAGCTTGGTTACACTAAAGGTAATGCTGATATCAACTTATATTACAAACTGACTAATGATGACATCTTGGTTATTGAAGTTTTTGTTGAGGATATCATTTTTGGAGGAGAAGGATTGTGTAAAGACTTTTCTAA
The DNA here is from genome assembly GCF_030272615.1 of Cryptomeria japonica. Taxonomy (NCBI): domain Eukaryota; kingdom Viridiplantae; phylum Streptophyta; class Pinopsida; order Cupressales; family Cupressaceae; genus Cryptomeria; species Cryptomeria japonica. Next base: position 527,011,390 of record NC_081412.1, on the reverse strand, counting down.
TAAGATGTAGGAAGAATTTGAAATGTCTATGATTGGGGAGATAAAATTCTTTTTAGGATTGCAGATCTCACAAACCGATAAAGGTATATTCATAAATCAATCAAAGTACTTGAAAGAACTACTAAAGAAATTTGGTATGGAAAACTCTAAATCGGTAAGTACTCCCATGACTACAACTGATTAAATATCATTGAAGGATGAATCAACACCTGTTAATCCGACAAGATATAAATTTATGATTGGAGGTTTACTATATTTGACACAAACAAGACTTGATATTATGAATGCAGTATGTATTGTTTCAAGATTCTAGAGTAATCCTAAGGAAAATCATGAATCAATAGTGAAAAGGATTTTTTCAGTATTTACAAGGCACAACAAATCTTGGTTTATGGTATCCTAAACATGAAAATTTTGATTTATGTACATACACAGATGCAAATTGGGCAAGAGATGTAGATGACAGAAAAAGCACCACCGATGGAGCATTTTTTCTTGGTAGCAGATTAATTTCATGGTTGAGAAAGAAACATAGTTGTACATCACTATCAACAGTAGGATCAGAATATGTTGTAGCAGCAACTAATTTTACACAGGTATTATGGATTAAGAAAATGTTGAAGGACATAAAGGTAAAATGCAAAGAACCTATAATAATTTGCTGTGATAATATTGTAGCAATTGATATATCAAAGAATCCAGTATTTCACTCTAAAACTAAACATGTTTCTATCAAATTCAATTTTCTGAAAGAGAATGTTGAGGCAAAAGAAGTGGAATTGGTTTATGTGAATACTAAAGAGCAGATTGCATATATCTTTACTAGCCTTTGCCTAAGGAAACTTTTGAATATCTAAGAGAGCAGCTTGGAGTTATACCCTCATTGGTAGAAACTTAGACAGTTGGAGCATGGCATCAGACCGGCAAAATTAATAGAGAGATCTTTTTCCATCTTTGATGAAGGAGAGATACTTCTCAGGGGGAGTAGATTGGATAAATTTGGTTATAAAAATTGCTATTTATAATAAGTTCTATGAACTGATTGTATTTGGTTATGTATTGCTTTGGCATTTGATATCAAAGGGGGAGAGATATTTATGGAAAAACACATCATCTTCTGGGGAGAGATTATTCCTAGGGGAGAAATATTATGATTATGATTTCTAGTAATTGATCTCTTTGGGAGATTGTTGGTTTTTGGTTTTTGGCATTTCTGCTTTGGCACTTAGATGGTTTTTCCATCTTGTGTTGCCATCAATGCCAAAGGGGGAGATTGTTGGTATTATGGATGTGTTGCATTGGTTTTGTCATTGATGTCAACACCTGTCAACACTTGTGAACACTTATCAGCACTAGAGATCTTTTGTTATGTTCACCGACATGTTCAGTGACTTATGCATAGTTACCAGTATCTAGTTCACTGACAGGTTATATTGTTCATCGACACTAAGGATGATCTGTTATCATCTAGAGATTACTTAGTTATGCTGAAGATATTGTTTGGACACTTTAATTTGGTGATTTGGTTATTGGTCTAATCGAGTTTGCATATTTGTTGTTACCGGCAAATAGGTCTAGGTTATGGACCGGCAAGCATTATCTATTCTAGATCATCACAACATGTTATGGAGACATCTTATTGATTGGTTATTATTGTAAATGCATTAAGCTGACATGATGCATCACATATTGATTCATTTCTAATTGATTTAATTGTAATATTCCTAGTGAGCCAACCTACACATTTGGTCTTAGGTTTTGGTATATATGTAAGATCTCATTTGTGAGATTAAGTAATAAGGTGTGAAAGGGAATGTAATAAGGTATATGCGAATATAAGAAGAGCTATACATGTAGACATCATTTGAAGATTCAAGGAAGGTATGAAGAAAACAATCAGAGCTTAACCGATACTAAATCTAGCATATGAAGATGCTATTTTGAGCAATACATTATCATTGGATCTAACCATCCAATTGTAGTCAGTGTGACTCCCATTTTGTGATTGAGTAGTGAGCTCTAGGCAGTTGTCCTTTCTGCATGTGCAAACCCCATTTGTACACACATACTATCTGTAGTAGTATCATCTAATTGTGGGTAAGGTTTCCCATCGTGGTTTTTCCCCTTATAGGGTTTCCATGTACAAATATCTTTGTTATGTATTGTGGATGTTATTTGTCATTCTGTTTCATGCATTAAACTTTACCGATACTGTTATTAACTGTTAAACTATCTACCGACATTAAGTTTGGTTTACTAGTATTATGCATTAAGTTTGGTTAAGTTATATTTGGGTTGAAATTAAGTGACAACTGATTCACCCCCCCTTTTAGTTGCCTCCGGGTCCTAACATTTTGAGATTCTAGAGGGGCGAGGTTAGAGGAGTTGGATTGGTAATTTTACCACCAAGCCCTAGTCTAAACTGTTTGAGGGTTTAGATTAGAACAGATTGAGATTCATGGAGAGCACAATGAGTAATGATGAAGAGTTGAGTTAGTTGGTGGATTTGAAACATTTGGACTTAGGAGAAGCCTTCTGAAGTGTTGGAACCTTCCTATGACCCCATTCTCATAGACCTCTTTTGTAAAACAAACCTAACTTGATCAATTAGGCCTGTGACCAAAGTAGGTGATGAAGAGTGCTGGAATAAGGTGGAAGTCTAATTCTTTGGAATCTGATAATAGACCCAAAAGGGTATCTGAAACCAAAATTTGTTTGGTGATTTTTTTGGCATAAAAAGGAGAAGAGTTCAAAAAACTAGTAAATTAGGGCTACTAGCCAGTAGGCCTATTTAAGCCTAAAAGACCAATACTTACCTAGCAAATCAGGGTATTGTTAAGGGAAGTCTTGGTAGGACTTAGGAAGGGTGTGAAAGTTTTACATCATCCCTTGTTGGGAGTAGTAGTTCAATTTCACACTTGGAGTATGGTTGAGGCCTTAAGAGAGGCCCTAGGGATTGAAAGACCAAATGTGTGTGTGTAGGTTTATCACCCTACTACTGCGAGCTCTGCATCAGGTGGTATCAGAGCATTAGAAGAAACTTGGGAAACAAAAATCAATGGGAGATACTGTTGGCATTATGGATGTGTTGCATTAGTTTGTCATTGATGTCAACACTTATCCTTCTGGAGATCTATGGTTATGTTGAACTGGCACATCGTGTTCACCAACAAGTTCAGTGACTTAAGCACAGTCAATGGTATATTGTTCACCAATAGGTTATATGGTTCACCGACACTGATGATGACTTGTTATCATCTGGAGATCACTTGATTATGTTGAAGACATGGTATGGATACTTGGTCTTGGTGTTATGGTTATTGGTCTAATCAGGTTGACATAGTTGTTGTTATAGGCAAATTGGTCTAGGTTATGGACGGGTATGTGTTATCTATTCCATATTAGCACAACACGTTATGGATATGACTTATTGATTAGATATTGTTGTAAATGTATTGAGCCGACATGTTGTATCGCATCAAGACTTATTTGTAATTGATTTAATTGTAATATTCTTAGTGAGCCGACCTACACATTTGGTCCTAGGTTTTGTATATATGTAAGGTCTAATTTGTGAGATGAGATATGATGGTATACGACATGTAAGGTTATGGTATTGTAACATGGTATGTGAGAATATTGAAGATCATATGAGTAGACCATAGAGAAGGTTCGAGGAAGATTTGAAGGTGTTTTTCAGAGCTTAACCGGTACTGAATCCAGCATTGGAGATGCTATTTTGAGCAGTACATTATTCTAGGATTTAACCATCCTACTATAGTCATTGCAAATCCCATTTGAGCAGTGTGCTCTAGGCGGTTGGCCTTTCTGCATGTGCAGACCCCATTTGTATACACATACTATCTGCAGTAGTATCATCTGATTGTGGGTAGGGTTTCCCACCATGGTTTTTCCCTTTACCGGGTTTCCACGTACAAATCTATGTGTTATGTGTTGTGGATGTTGTTTCTCTTTTTGTTTCATGCATTAAGTTTCACTGGTATTAATATTAACTGTTAATATGTTAACCGGCATTAAGTTTGGTTGACCGGTATTAAGTATCAAGTTTGATTAAGTTATAAGTGGGTTGAAATTCATTGACAACTGATTCACCCCCTCCCCCTCTCAGTTACCCTTTCGGTTCCTAACAGATAATATTGAGGAGATTCCCACTAGACCTATGACAAACATGGAGCTGGACAAGATAGTGAGGGAGCAGGCGGCCAAGAATAAGAAGGTGGAGGAACAGATAGAAAAGTTGAAGAAAGACCAGGTAGGCAAAGAAGCTACATCAACATCTAATGGAGAAGAGGAGGAAGAAGAGAGATTGGTAATGTCGGCAGACCAAAGGCAATTTATTGAAGCCCTTAATAGGGTAGGAAGAAGAAAAAATAGAGCAGAAGTACCTACATTCTTTGGAAAGATGAATCCAGAAGAGTGTATGGATTAGATAGAAGTAATGGTCAATTATTTTGAATGTGAAGAGGTGCCTTAAAACCAAAGGGTGAAGGTGGCTAAATCTAAAATGAAGGGTCCAACTCTTAGTTTGTGGAACTTTCTACAAAATGAAAGAGATGAAGAAGGAAAGAGACCTATAACTTCATGGAAGAAGATGGATATAGAGCAGTTTGTATATGAGGACTATGAGATAATATTATACAAGAGATTACAAAATCTAAGGCAAAGAGATTTGGATGTCAGTAACTACACTAAGGAGTTCCACAGGATGACCCTAAAAGCAAAGATGCCAGAGAGTGAGACACAAAATCTACCAAGGTACATTAATGGTCTTAAGTTTAGTATTCAAGATGAACTAAGTTTGTTCAATCTTAAATCAGTGCACAAGTGTTTTCAGATGGCACTTAGGATTGAGGAGAATCAAAAAAGGAGAGGAGAACATAATAATAAAGGAAAATGTGCAAGTTTCAGAGGAAAGGGTAGATTCAATGGAAGAGGATCATCTCCAAGACCCCAAGGAGATTCCAGTAATCAGGAACATGAAGGAGAATCAAGGAACATAGGTAGCTTTAGAGCAAGAAGAGGGAATGGTAGAGGAAGGTTTGGTAGAAGAGGACCTAGTGTCTTCATTGGTAGTTGTTTTTCATGTAACCAAGTTGGGAATCAGTCATTCAGATGTCCTGAGAAGCTAAGCAATGGTAGCCAAGGAGGTGATAGAAGAGCACATCTGATACAAGAAGAAGATAGTCAAAGTATGACATCTTACCACACATCAACTTCAAAGTCTATAGATCCGGAGCAAGGAGAACTCTTGATTATCAACAAGACCCTCTTGAAAGTACCAACCACCAATGAACCACCTCAGAGGAAGTCTCTTTTCAGAACCTCCTACAAGGTACAAGGTAAGGCATGTAAAGTTATTTTGGATTCAAGGTCCATAGATAACATAGCTTCTATTGAAATGGTTACCAAACTTAACTTGCATAGAATACCTCATCCCCACCCCTATAAAGTGTCTTGGTTCAACAAAGGTCAACAAGCCTTGACTAGTGAGAAAGTTTGGATAGAATTTTCAATAGGTGAATACAAAGATAGAGTGATGTGTGATGTAGTAGAAATGGATGCTTGTCATTTGCTACTAGGTAGGCCTTGGAAATATGATGTAGATGCTAGGCATGAAGGAAGGAAGAATGTTTACACCATCACCAAGAACGGGGAGAATTTCACTATGACCCCTCTTCTAGATGATAGTAAGGATAAGCACATTGTGACTAGTGTCATGCTAGTAGATGAGAAGGAGTTCATGAAGCATTTGAAGGAGAATGACACCCCTTGCTTTGCAATAGTTGTCAAGCTTAAGACTGAACCTAAGAAGTAGCATAAGAGCCCAGAGACAAAAAAGAAAGTAGGTCCTAAAGAGGTTCAAGATCTGTTAAACATGTATAAGGGGATAGTTGCAGACAATACCATAGATAACTTACACCCATAAAGGGAAACCAGGTGCTACATTACCCAATAAGGCAGCATACAAGCTTACCCCTGAACAAAATGAAGAAGTTGCAAGACAGATCCAAGAATTGCTAGAGAAAGTATTCATTAGGAAGAGTATGAGTCCCTGTGTAGTCCCAATAGTGCTAGATCCTAAGAAAGAAGGAACATGGAGGTTGTGTATCGACTCTAGGGCCATCAATAAGATAACAATCAGATATAGATTCCCAATGCCAAGAATGGAGGACTTGATGGATTGTCTAGGAGGGGCCAAGTACTATTCTAAAATGGATTTGAAAAGTGGTTACCACCAAATAAGGATCAGAGATGGAGACCAATGGAAGACAACTTTTACAACCAATGAAGACCTATTTTAGTGGATGGTAATTCCATTTGGGCTTTCCAATTCCCCTAGCACATTCATGAGGCTCATTAATGAGGTTCTTAATCCTTTCATCAATCATTTTATAGTAGTGTATTTAGATGATATATTGATTTTTAGTAAAGATAGGAATGAACATCTAATGCACTTGAATTTTGTGTTGAAAAGGTTACATGAGGAGCAATTGAAGATCAATTTGGATAAATGTGTCTTCTTGTAGGAAGAACTAGTATTCCTTGGTTTTGTGATTTCTCAAGTCAATCTGAAAATGTATCCATCTAAGGTGGAGGAAATCCTTGTTAGGAAACTCACAGATACTAAGAGGGGGGGGGTGGGGTGAATCGGTATCTAACCGGTAATTAGAATTTCTCAACTTAAAACATGCAGAACATATTATAACAGTGTACCGGTATGCAAGAAATAATGAAATAAACAGAATTAAAAACATCCACATGAAAAGCACACCATGACACAAGGATTTAATGAGGAAACCCGATATGGGAAAAACCTCGGTGGGATTTGTGACCCACAATATCCACTTACTGGCCAATAAGAGAATATTACTTACAAAAGAGGGGCCTGGACATGCAGGAAGGCCAATTGCCTAGAGCTCACTACTCAATGGGAAATCTCACTGACTTACAAAGTGGATTATACAAATCCAATATCTTGTACTGCTTTACAATAGCATCTATAATGCCTAATCTAGTACCGATTTCTGCTCTGTTCTTTACATAAAACCTTTAACCTATATTTCACATAATAGGTCTGCCTAATATCTTCCTTTTTCACTTACATTCCTTACATACCTTACAAAATGTCTACAATGATCTCTTTTATATATAAGAGTCATTTTACAACTTTCCAAGCTGGCTTACAAGATTTTTACAATAATAAACAAAATATAATATAATAAAAATCCTGTCGGCCTCTGTGCTAGTATGCTTCCTTTCTCTATGTCGGTGTTAGTGTAGAGTGTGATCTGTTGATGCCGATGAACTATCTTACCAGTGTAATACCTTGCCGGTGTAATGCCTTGCCAGTGCCATAGGATTGTAAGGTTTCCATCAATGACAAAACCTTCAATCACATACAATGTCTCATTGGAGTGTGCATATGCCAACAATCCTAAATTGGCCAACCCCTCAGTTAGCAAGTGAGGTAAAAGGTTTCCATGGGTTAGCAAGTTTCTATGGAAAATTTATTAAGAATTTTAAAGGGGTTAGTGCACCAATGATAGAAACCTTAAAAGGTGGAAGGAAAGGTCAATTCATTTGGAATAAGGAGGCTGATAGGTCTTTTGAGTTTTTAAAAACTAAGATTGCAGAACAACCTATTCTAGTACTCCCTGACTTTCACAAGGTTTTTACTATTGAGTGTGATGCATCAAAGAAGGCCATAGGACGAGTCTGGAGTCAGGAGGGTACGCCTGTGGCATTTTTCAGTGAGAAAATAAATGAGGCAAAGAAAAACAATTCTACGTATGACTTAGAGATGTATGCTATGGTGCAATCTCTGAGGAAGTGGAGACATTATCTCTTACCTAAGGAGTTTATTGTATATACTGACAACCATTCTCTAATTTTTTTGAATAGGTAGGATAAACTAAATCACAAGCATACAAAGTGGATGGAATTTCTTCAAGCTTACACTTTCACTATCCTACACAAGAAAGGAGTGGCTAATAAGGTTGTCGATGCACTTAGTGCACTTAGTAGGAGGAACTTATCAATCTAGGAGATTCAATTGGAAAGGATGGGAATCAATGCCTTGAAAGACATGTATCAAGGGGATGAAGATTTCAAAGAGGCCTATGAGGTTTGTAAGGACATGAATGACAGGTATCATACTGATTTTTTTTATTATATTCTTCAAGAAGGCTTACTTTTCAAGGATAGTCAACTTTGTATTCCTAATTGCTCCATTAGGGAAAATATTGTAAAGGAAAAACATTATGGGAGTTTTTTAGGACACTTTGGACTTGATAAGACACTTGAATTGGTTAGGAGATTCTACTTTTGTCTTAGGATGTAGACATATGTAAGAAAGTATGTGATAGACTGTGTGGTATGCCAAAGGGAAAAGAGAACAAGTTCCAATGCGGGTCTATATACTCCATTTCCAATCCCTACCAAACCTTGGGATTCCGTTAGCATGGAGTTTATCTTAGGTCTTCCTAGGACTAAATCAGGGTGTAATAGTATAAATGTTGTTGTGGACATGTTTTCAAAAATGGCACACTTTTTGCCATGCAAAGTTACACATGATGCTTCTAATATTGCAAGTTTGTTCTTCAAGGAGGTTGTTAGACTTCATGGGTTACCCTTGAGAATTATATCAGACCGAGATCCTAAGTTTGTAGGACTTTGTAGCATAGGTTGGGGACAAACTTGTCTTTCTCTTCTTCTTATCACCCTCAATCTGATGGACAGACAAAGGTGGTTAATAGATCCCTTGGTAATTTGTTAAGATGTTTAACTAAGGACCATGGGGCCACTTGGGATACTATTCTTCCACAGGTAGAGTTCTCATATAATGACTTTGTGAATAGAAGTACATGACTAAGTCCTTTATAGATTATGTATTGTGTATGGTACCCATCCTAGGGGTGTTCTTGAACTCTGAGAAGTGCTCAAGCAGATGATTTTGCTGAAGTAATGAAGGACATACATCAACAAGTCAGGGATAGATTAGTTCAGACCTCTGAAAAAGTACACACAAGCAACAAATGTCACAAGGATAGATGTTCAGTTCAAGGTGGGAGATATGGTGATGATTCATCTCAAAAAAGAAAGACTCCCTAAGGAAAAGTACACCAAGCTTCTCATGAAGAAGATAGGTCCTTTCAAGCTCCTAAAACGATGTGGAACCAATGCATACAAGATAGATCTACCTCCTGTTGTCGATCTATCCCCTATATTCAATGTTTCTAATATATATTTATATAAAGGTTTTGTGGATGATGTTTGTGTTGTAGGTCTATCTAATTCATCTAGTACAACTATGTTGGAAGGACTTCCTCCCCCTTTCAAACCTGAGATTGAGTGCATTTTGGATCAAAGGGTTAGCAAAAAGACATGGAGGAAGACTTACTTGGAGTACCTATTCAAATGGAGGAATCAACCTTTGGAGGATGCTACATGGATGAATTCTATGGCCATTGAGAAGAAAGGAACTAGATTCTCAAACATCCCAACTCAAGGGAATTGAGTTTTTTGGGCCCAGGAGTATGGTGCAAATCACCTTCTTTTACACCTCTATTTCAAGCAAGGTTCAGAGCCAGCCATGGTGGTGTCTACATGTTAATTTGTGATGTAATAATGGGTTGGATCAATGATCACCCTTGATGTAATAGAGTGCCTATTTTTATGGTCAATAACCAATTACGTGACCATATAAACCTAGAGGTCTATTAGGCCATGTAGGCTTGGAATTTGGATTTTCAGTGTTGGTGTGTTTAGGATGTTGTCTTAGGTTTTTGGAGTCTAATAATGACCTTGGATGTGTTTCCATAAGGTCTAAGTGTTTAGTAACTAATGTTGTTCCAAGTTGCTAAATGTTGCAACTTTGTTGTCAAGCAACTTTTCAAAGTTGACGGTAGGATGCCAACTACTTTTCCAACATTCATAACTATTCAAAACTTGGTTATGGACATTGGGAAAGATTATATATGCTTGGAAAACTATGGGGAAGGTGGTTGTTGGTTTTGTAGATTTTGGTGGAGAATTTGAATAGAAACAAGTTTGATTTCACTATAACAGTGACATTTTCCATACTGTCTGTACAGGGTGTGAGATCTCATGATGAAATTTTGATTTGGTTGAAAGGGTCCCTAAATTACCTTTCAAATGCACTTGGTATGACCTCTTGAAGTGAAGTTTAAAGGGAGTTATAAGTAATTTACCCTCTACAGGTCTGAAACCCTCCATTTTTTAGGGTTGCAATACAAATGGGGCCTTAACTTGCAATATACCTATTGGAATTCAATGGAATTTGGTAGAATGCAATTTAGTGGCATGTATTTTGAGATTCCATAGGGGCGAGGTTAGAGGAGTTGGTTTGGTAATTTTACCACCAAGCCCTAGTCTAAACTATTTGAGGGTTTAGATTAGAACAGATTGAGATTCATGGAGAACACAATGAATAATGATAAAAAGTTGAGTTAGTTGGTGGATTTGAAACATTTGGACTTAATATAAGCCTTCTGAAGTGCTGGAACCTTCGTGTGACACTATTCTCATAGACCTCCTTTGTAAAATAGACCTAACCTGATCAATTAGGCCTGTGACCCAAGTAGGTGATGAAGAGTGCTAGAATATGGTGGAAGTCTAATTCTTTGGAATCTGATAGTAGACCCAAAAGAGTATCTAAAACCAAAAAAAATTTTGGGAGTTTTTTGGCATAAAAAGGAGAAGAGTTCAAAAAACCAGTAAATTAGGGCTACTAGCTGGTAGGCTTGTTGAAGCCTAAAAGACCAATACTTACCTAGAAAATCAGGCTATTGTTGAGGGAAGTCTTGGTAGGACTTAGGAAGGGTGTGGATGTGTTGCATCATCCCTTGTTGGGATTAGTAGTTCAATTTCACACTTGGAGTGTGGTTGAGGCCTTAATAGAGGCCCTAGGGATTGAAAGACCAAAGGTGTGTGTGTGAGTTTGTCACCCTACTGCTGCGAGCTTTGCATCAATTTGTCTAGGTTTTAAACCTTTTTAGGGCCTCTAAGGTTTTCAATTTTGAGTTTAAGCTTTATTAGAGAAATTTCTCAAGACAAGAACTTTGATATCTTTCAAATTGTTCAGGATATTGAGATGACTCTTTCACCAATCATCTTATTTTTCAATTTCACTCCTTGGGACCAATTTTCATGTCCATACGACCAAAAATAAGAAAAAGTCTTGACAATAATACATGACTATTTTTGGCTATTTTTAGCTTCTATATGTCTTATATAGTGTAGTCATCCTAATGGACTCCAAGAAAAACTAAAGGAAATACACAAAATAAAATGAAAATACAATAATTCTTTTTGGGTGATGCAAGATTGCTCTTACACCCTAGATGCTCCTACATCTATTTTAGTGAGATCATAGCCAAAGGTGACCCTTTTAAACCACTTTCTCATCAAGTTTAGCATTGAATGTCAGGTGGTCCCACAACACCTTGTAAGTCCTAATAGTTTTAAACACTTCCTTGTTGAGTCATGGCCCAAAATGGCTCATTTTAGTAGGTCAAAAATCTTTAATGATATCCTACTTATTCAATTGAGTGGATTGCATGTCTTGTTTTCTTCGCATCTATGGTCGCTAGTGTTAGACTTGTGTGAATGTTGTCATTGATGTCAAACCCTATAATCTTGTTAGGACTGGATATAGCTTATTGAGCAGCAGTGAAAGACATGCATGTGATGTCGAGTAACAGTGGAAGATAGGTATGGATGTTGAGAAGTGAGGCATGTATGGTTTATAGGAGTAATTTATAGAAGATCCTTTGTTTTGCTTTGATAATTGAAGCATGTGTTCCAATAATTAAGAAAGAAGCATGTAGAAGATCAGTGAAGGCTGACTTGGTTATCCTATTTTGGTCAAGGCATATTTGAGTAGCGCATTGATTCAAGGAATGCATTATTTTGTATAAACATTTTGTGCCTAGCCGACACTTTATCTTGATGTATGTGCTTACCTATATATATATATATATGTGTGTGTGTGTGTGTGTGTGTGTGTGTGTGTATCTATATGTATATGTATATGTATATATATAAATACAACACCATAGAAGCCCAAATGATCTTTGCAAGCTGAATAAACCTGTTACAAGGAGAAGTAAGGAAGCAACAGAGAGAAAACATAAACATAGGAAATGCTCAAGTATATGAGAGCTTTGTATTCACAAAAATGTGTAATAGAATAATGATACAAAAGAAAAGAATTCAACCTCTAATAGGTCAAAATACCCTAAAAGGGAAAACCCTAGGCTTGCACATAATAATTAATAAAAGAATTAATTATTATGCACCTAATGTTAGCTTAAGTGTAAAAGAGATAAAGGGGAACTTAATTAATTAAACAAATATCATTTAATTAATCAAGTAAAGATTCGATTACTCTAACACCCCCCTTAAGCTCAACTTAGGAAGAAGCTAAAACCTAGAACAAGTACTGAAAGCAGGAAACATGGGTCCCAACAACAAGGCCTGATCAGGTACCCAAATACAAGGAAATCTCTATGGAATGGAGAAAAAGGAGAAAACCTAGTGGGAAAAAACTTCTCTCCAAAAAAAGATAAAAGAACATGCTAAAAGAAATATGAAGGAAGGAAGGCCTCATAAAGACCCCCCAAGGACAACGTCCTTCACCCCAAGCATAGAGCACAACTAAAGATAGCGTGGTGATGAAAAAGGTTTCATGAAGATGTCTGTAACCTTCTCGGCAGTGGGAATGTACTCCAAAATGAGAGAACCATCTTGAATCAATTGGCGGATGAAATGCATATGAAGCTCAATGTGCTTCGTTTGCTGATGCTCCACTGGGTTGCGAGAAATGTGAATAGCACTCTGATTGTAACACCAAATAATAGTAGGACTATCAGGAGGAAAACCAAACTTGTGAGTACAACAACTTAGTACAACAGCTCAGTACTCAGCCTCTGTAGATGATAATGCATGAGCAGTCTGCTTCTTGAAAGACCATGCGATAGGACTAGAGCCAAGATAGAAAACAAAGCCAAAAGTAGACTTTCGATCATTGACATCACCAACCTAATCTAAGTCAGTGTAGCCAACAATGTGAGGGTCCCCTGATGTGTAGTGAATGCCATGAGAAATAGAGCCCTGAATGTACCACAAAATATGTTTGGCAGCTTGCCAATGACTCTGATGAGGATCATGGGAGAATCGAGAGACAAGGCCAACCGCAAAGGAAAGGTTAGGATGAGTGTGTGTTAGGTACAACAAACTGCCAACCAACTACCTATAAAGTGTAGAATCTACTGAAGGAGTGGGGCAAGTAGTAATCAAAACAACCCTTGATTGAAAAGGAGTGGGGGAAGGCATGCAATTAGGCATGCCAAAGCACTGAAGCATGTCAAGAGAAATTAGAAGGTTGAATCACCTGAAGACCAAGAAAATAGTGTAGAAGACCGAGATCTGTTATCTCAAACTAGTTCATCAAAGCTCATTGAACATGCTGAATCATAGAGGATGAGCTACCGGTGATGAGGAATCATCAACATATAGCACAAGAATTAGGATCTCACCCTCAAGATGTTGAATGTACACTGTGTGATCGGAATGACAACGTGTGAAACCAGTAGAGAGCAAGAAAGAGTCCATCTTCTCATACCAAGCCCGAAGGGCCTGTTTGAGACCATATAATGAATGTCAAAGTCTGCAAACCAAAGAATTGTCCTACACAAATCCCTAAGGCTGCTCCATATAGATTTCCTCATGTAGGTCTCCATGCAAGAAACAACTCTTCACATCCATCTGAAAAGTGGGCCATCCCCTAGAAGCTACAAGGGATAGTACAAAGCGAATAGAGTTCATTTTGGAAACAAGGGCAAATGTCTCAAAGTAATCATTACCCTCAACCTACAAGAAACCCTTCACAAAAAGACATTCTTTGTACTTATCAATTGAACCAACAACAACATACTTGGTGTGATACAACCATTAGCACTGAACCATCTTTCTACCCTTAGGAAGAGGACAAAGATCCCAAGTATTATTCCTCATCAAAGAAGAATACTCCTCCTCCATAGCACAATCCCACTCAGGGTGTCTTGTTGCCTCTAAAAACTTCTGAGGATCATCTAAAATGGCATGGCTCAAAAGACTAGAACCCACCGTATGAGAACGGGTGCGACGAGTATCTGAAGGATCACCGGCCATAGATCCGGTCGCCTCAATAGTAAAGAAAGCCCACTTGGGCATCTGAGGTGGAGCAGGTGGAGGTGGAGATGGTGGATCATCAGTAGTAGCATCAGAATCATCCTCAAAATTATCATGAAGAGATGTAGTGGGAGGAGTAGGTAGAGGGGTAGACATTGGAGATAGGGTATCCATTGTGGGAAGGCGCTCATCAAACTGAACATCCCATCGAAACAAGACCTCTCTGAAATCAGGATCAAACAACCTATATGCCTTAACATCCTCACAATAGCCAACAAAAATGAGGGGTCATCTCTTCTACTCCATTTCTCTCCTTTGAGCATCATGAATAAATGCCCATGCCTCACTTCCAAATACTTAGAAAAAAGAAACATCAGGCTTGTCATTGCTCAGGAGTCATATGTCAAACCGCCTTGTGAGGCATCTGATTTTGAATGTAGTTGGTACAATTGACTGCCTCAGCCCAAAAAGATAAATCCATGGACCTGGACTGAATCATACGATTTGCCATCTGTCGTAAAGTCCTGTTCTTTCTGTCAATGACACCATTCTACTGAGGGGTGTAGGGAATAGTAAACTGATGCTGTAAACAATGCTCAATACAAAAATATCTAAAATCCTGATTCACATACTCCCCCCCATTATCTCTATGTATACACCAAATAGAACAACTAGACTTCTTCTCTACAAATGTCTTGAAGATTCGAAATGAATCAAAGACATTAGACTTGTACTTAAGAAAGTACACCCATGTGCGTCTAGAGAAGTCATCAATAAATATGAGTACATACTTGGCCCCAAAAAAATGAGTAGGGAGTGACATGAGGTCATTGTAAATCAACTACAAATTTGCCAAAGCACAAGGGGCTCTTCCCTTCAGAAAGGGATCCCTATGATGCTTTCCAAGCACACAGCCATGACAAATACCATCAATATAGGAAAATTGTGGGAGCCCAAGAACAAGTGCCTGTGTACCCATCTGCTAAAGATATCTATAATTGACATGGCCCAAGTGCTCATGCTAAAGCTTACTCACTAAATCTTAATGTGCTATAAGTGATGAACTTGTACCCATAGAGGGCTCAAATCCATTAAATCTGTAAAGATGAGATGCAGTATCAACACCCCTAGTAGCCACAACCAAATTAGAGTCGTGGAGGTCCCAAATAACCACATCATGTGGTGAAAAATCAACTATCTTACCAGAGATAGAATGACAAATCTAATAAATGGATAGGAGGTTCATCGAGATGTTAGGTACAACTGAAATATCCTGCGGAGTACCCCCATCCAAAGAGACAAAACCTGAACCCAAGACTGAAAGCTGAGCAAAGTCACCCACTGCAATCTGTGAAGTACCACAAGAGGCAAGAGAAGTAACCAACTGTTGAGTGGGAGTCATATGGTGAGGAGCACCAGAATCTAAAATCCAAGTGGACCCATAGGTCAAAGCTTGAGTAGTGAGAGCATGGCCTTTCCCTGTGGAAGGAGAAGATGCCTAAGGTGAGGAGATGTGATGTTGCTGCATGGCTTCCTCTAAAGCCTCTAATCATTTCCAACACCTAGAAACTAGATGTCCTTCCTTGCCACAAAAATTGCAAGTATCTCCTGATTTCTTCTTAGTCTTGGAGGAAGATTCACTAGACTATGAAGATTTCCCTTGTTTTGGATTAAATGGTGGTTTAGAATTAGACTTAGGAGGTGGCTTGGAGGAATGCTCATTGCCTGCAGAAATCTTCTTTGGCTTTGGTTTCTGCTTTTTCTTCTCCTTAGATGACTGAGCAACCAATGCTTTGTTCTTGGACCCTAAGAGCATGTCCAGCTGAGAAAGGTGAGACTTCTCATGAGACAAACACTCACAAAACATATCAAAGGTAGGCATGGTAAAATGAGCACCCAAGCCATCCATAGTGGAGTAAAAAGAAGAGGCAAAAAACTGAAAAGGACCCCGAAGTTTCAAAAGGATCAGGTGAATGCACTCTGGGTCTGTCTTGGTCTTTCCACACCCCTGGAGAACATATATGGTAGTCTTGAATTTGTTAAAAAAATCCTCAATTGTGGGAAAGGAATCAGGTAACAAGGAAACCAACTCTGCCTCAATCTATAATGCCTGGATCCCATTAACTCTCCCGAAGAGAGTCTCAAACTTCAACCACATATCTCAAGGAGTGAGAAAAGCATGAAGGTGAAACAAAATAGTGTCAGAAACATGTAATGAGAGAAAATCCATGGCCTTATCCATCTTGTTTCTATGCTGAAGAATCTCAAAAGGATGCTGCAATAGAGGTTGAACCTTACACAAACAAGACCACAACCCCCGTGCCCTAAGAAGCCTCATAATGTGAGGCTTCTAGGTGTGATAGTTGTGTGATGTCAATAACTCAACTGAAGAGTCTTCCATGAAACTCTGCACCTGTACCTGCTTGTGGTTTTTATTATTATGTGATCTTTTAGAATAGACAAAAGATGCATAAGGGTTTGTTTGTTTTGAGAGTTTTGGTGTTTTATATTTCTGATATAAATGATAGAAAGTGAGAAAAAAACACCCCCCACAAGAGATAAACCCAAACCCTAGTACATAATGGTGAGAATGAAGTAGTGGATAAGAAAAAGAACTTCAAACTGAAATCTCATGTACCTAATGAAATATTTGACAAACAAGATCACATATCTGAATAGAACATGCTGAGAGATTTACAGTGCCTATTCATTTTCGTAAAACGGAGTCCGTTTGCACATTCTATGGCCCCTGAAGTGCAAAAAAGTCAAACAGAAAAATTGAAAAAAAGTTGAAAAAAAATTCCAATACCATGAGGTTCGGCTCGGAACCATATTTTTGACACCTATTCGTTTTTGAAAAAATGACTCTGTATGCTCAAGATAGGAAGAAAAAACCAACCCCCCCTACAAAGGCAAGAGAGAGGGCACACGGAGGCTATCTGGTGGCAGGGTCAGGCAGAGGTGGCCTGGGGGCGGGGCTCGACCTGTCAGATCCAGAGGCATACGACACAGGTCTACTGCAGGGCCAAGGGGTCCACGGTACCCTACATACCATGGGTTGTAACCCCAAAAATTCTTTTTTTTTTTTTTAAAAACTTTTGCAAAATTTTTTGAATGGTTTTTTTAAAAAAATAAAAAATTTCGGCCTGCATGTCATAAAAATGCAAAAAATTGATTTTTTGACAAAAAAAAAAATCTCGAACTATGTGCTAGGGTCGTATGACCTAGTACATAACCAAAAAAGTACCCCCCCAGAGGCTCAGGTGTCGAAAGTGATCAAGATTTATATGACCATAGGGGTTTTGGGGCCTTCTGAGCATGATGGTGAGGTCCGTTTAAAGTGATCAGAAAAAGGGCCTATCCCTAGGTGCACAAAAAAAATTCTGAAACCCCAGATTTGCTTCCAATGCAAAAAAAACTCAAAACAAGAATAGGTAGTTGCATATCTGAAGCTCTGATACCATGTGAGAGTTGATAAATACAACACCATAGGAGCCCAAATGATCTCTACAAGCTGAATAAACCTATTACAAGGAGAAGCAAGGAAGCAACAAAGAAAAAACATAAACACAGGAAATGCTCAAGAATATGAGAGCCATGTATTCACACAAATGTGTAATAGAATAATGATACAAAAGAAAAGAATTCAACCTCTAATAGGTCAAAAATCCCTAAAATGGAAAACCCTAGGCTTGCACATAGTATTAATTATTATGCACCTAATGTAAGCTTAGGTGTAAAAGAGATAAAGGGGAACTTAATTAATTAAGCAAATGTCATTTAATTAATCAAGTAAAGACCCGATTACTCTAACAGAAAGTGTGAGTGTAGTGACAGTGTTGTAGTAATCCCTTACCGGATTTGCTGCAAGTAGTTGGATTGACAAATTAGAGATAGTGTTGCAGTAATCCCTTACCGGATTTGTCGCAAGTGGTTGTGTTGATAGGTTGGAGAAAGTGTTGAAGTGATCCCTCATCGGATCTTCTGTAATTTGTGTTGATATCTGAGCTTATCTTGGAACTGACCTAATGCATTTGGAGATGAAATTTTCCTTAGTTCACTTAGTTCTATTATAGTGAGCATTTAAATAGTGAACCGTGTTGAAATCCGACAGTGAGCCATGTTGTTATCAGGCAATGAACCACCTCTTTTATAAACACCATACAACTAGTTATATTATCTTGAGAGATAACCCTCTATGTGTTTTTTCCCATTTGGATTTTCCACGTATAAAAAATTGGTGTCTATCTTGTGATTATGTTTTTCATTTATTCTGCATTTTCTTATTCATGTTCTGATCAATATGAAAAACTGGTTTTAAGGACCCTAAACCTTTAACATAAGAGCATATAATAGATCAACAAAAAGCATCCAGACCAACTAAGAATAGCTTACAAGACAACTAGCAAAGAGGCCAGTTAACCGAAAGGTTAGCAAACGAAAGGAACAGCAAAGCAGAAAAACCATGGAAAACACATCACAACTATAAAGACTTAAGGAGATCCACCACCTTATTGACCAACTGGTCATAGCTTACTGCAGCAGCTTTGAGTTCTTCCAGGTCCTTGTTTGGCTTCTTCTCCTTCTTTTTACCTCTGGTCCTTGATCTAGGTCCTTGCACTTCTCTCGTGCCTTCAATGTCAGGTTCAATCTCTAGGGAGTCCTTCTCCTCCTCCCATTTGCTGATGAGGATTTTGTATCACCTCCTTATATAGAAGACACCATAAGAAATGGAGGGATAAGATTGAGAGGTGTAAAAGATAAATGGTCGGCTATGATTAGAGGGTAGGTAGAGAAAATAATAAAATAATGAGAGGTTAGGTAGTGTATGAATTAAAAGATGAATGACATGTGCCATGGGTAGAAAAGGTTAATGAATTAATTAAATAAATAAAGATTTATTTAACTAATAGAAGAAGTGGGATCAATTAAATAAATAAGATATTTATTTAATTTAGGAAAAGGATAATTTAAATAAATAAATGTATTTATTTAAATGAGAAAATAAGGTTAGAAAAGGATAAATGAATTAATTAAATAAATAAATATTTATTTAATTAATAGAAGAATTAGGCTTAGATAATTAAATAAATATTTATTTAATTAGAGTGGACAATTTTAGGTGTCTACAGTTTGCCCCTCTTTGAGACAATGCAGCTTGTCGCATTGTTTCAAAGAAGATAATATGAACTGATACAAAATTGCGCCAAGATGGGAATGCTATGCCTCCTCGAGAGATTGGATGAAAATGTCTGAAAAGATCATAGACAATCTCTCGATAAGAAAGAAAGGCTAGAATGGACTAACCAGATAGAGTGACAGAGTCATGGGATAATGAAGACTGACTCGGGAGACGAGGGCTAGGGCTAGGGCCAGGGCTAGGGCTAGGGCTAGGGTAGTCTATAAAATAGACCATGAGGGGAATACATCCTCATTGTCATCCACACATGCAAGAGATCAGAGTGTAGAGAGAGAGTAGAGAAGCAACAGTCAGCAGTGATGGCATTGGTGCATAGATTCGATTGCATTCGTCGATTTCAGAGGCCAGCAGATGTAGGAGAGCCGATAAGTACTACAAAACCTCCTTATACTTTTTTGTAATAAATATTATCATAAACGCTTGTTAGGTAGCATGATAAATGCATTTTAGAATATGTCAAACAAGGTCAAAAAATGCCTAGGCGCGTTTGTGCAATATGTAAGCACGTATATATAATGAAAGCGTGTTTATGTCTTCTAAGACAAATCAGTAGTTCTATGATGAACATACACTGTCGATTGGATAAGTTGCCGAGAGGATACACTCAAGTAGGTCCTCTAGGGAAGACTAAAATAGCAAATAGGGCTAGGATTGACAATTCTGTGATAGAACATACGTTGCCAGCCAGGAAACTACTCAAGAGGATACACTCAAGTAGAGGCCCTATGATAAGATAGATTAAGGCACTTTGTGATGAAAAGGGAGTACTAATATGAGAAACACTTTGTGATGAACAAGGAGTGCAAATATGAGCAGCACTTTGTGATGAACAAGGAGTGCAAAAACAAGTATTATTTTGTGATGAACAGGGAGTACCACTAGGATAAACAACAACACTTTGTGATGAACAATGAGTGTCACTAGGATAGAGTATCATAAGCACTTAGATAAAAAGCAGCATTTTGTGATGAACGGGGAATACCACTTTAACTAACACAGTTGATTTTCTTGACTGCAGGAGTACCTACCTATGCTAGAGTCACGAGAGAGATTCACATCAACTCAGAGTTTACGACTGGAGCTAACATTTGAGGACAGAGCTGCAATTGAGGTTATGGGTCTGTGATTTATTCTATATGTGCCTGAGTTTCAGGTGAACATGGGGTTGCTGACTGCGCTGGCTGAGAGATGGCACTCAGAGACTTGTATTTTTCATTTGTTGATGGGTGAGATGACAATCACCTTAGAGGATGTGTACAAGATACTGAGGATACTAATTGATGGGGAGTTAGTACCCTATGACTGAGACAAAGATAGGGAGGCCCTGAGATGAGTGTTCCAGGATCCGAAATTGGAGATGAGGGCTGGACATGTGGCTTGGGATACCATGACACGGACATGATTAGCACTACCAGCAGTGTTGGAAGGAGTTATAAGTGGGTTCCTCTATCTAGATAGGGCGACACGAGGGGTGGTTGCAAAGGACATAGGGGCCAGAAGAGATGATCTTGGGGCGGGTCCTTCTAGGGCTTAGACTTCGTTGAGGCCAGCTAGCTCCGAGGGAGGGAGTTCATCATAGCCTTTACCATTGTGTATGATGATGTAGACACCTTCAGGTGATTTTGCCATATGTATTTTGACATCATTGTATCATGACACTTATGATTTTGATATATATATGAGATGATTCTTTGTGGCAGTTATATGCATGTGTACCTATGTGATGAGATGTTTCATGATGTATGTTTCTATGTGATGTTTATGTTATGGATGCAAATATGTACATAATGAAATGCAATATTTCTGTTCTTTTATGTTTTATATGTTATGCAAATACAATTGTGGATGTATGAAATGCGGATGAATATGATAATGCAAATAACTATTTACATGATGAGAATGTAAAATGTGCTAACATGTGTTGTATGCAGGATATGGTGCAATTGTGATATCTATATGTATGTATGAAATGCTAACATGTGATAATGCAGGTGCAACTACATGAAATGCAAATATTTTTGGCATGTCATTATACTCAGTCGTGTGATAGCAGGTTATGAAAACTCAAGAAGGATGATGAAAGTCAATCAAGAAATGGGGATGAAAGATAGAAGATATGAAAGTGAAAGAGCTTCTTGTGCGTTATCATCATTGAGCTTTATTATGGCAAATAGGTTATGACAATAAAGGTATATGTTCGACCCAGAAAGTCATTGTACCCATTTGCATGGAGATAAGATAGTTGCAAACAAGGAATGCCCCAATTCATACTAGAGTATCAGTGTCCTCATATCCTTGGACAAGTCATAGCATTACTAAGAGACAATCCATAGATAGCAAATAAAAATAGGTGACGATACCCGATCCTCGCCTTTCTAGTCAAAGACATCCTAGAGATAGAATCTCTAGTCAAAGACATCTTGGAAAAGCTAAAAGACATGTCACCAAAAGATAAAATCAAAATAACACCAAGACTCGATACCAACATCCACTGTAGTCCTTAAGTTTAGTGTCTCTTGTCACTTGTATAAGTCTTATTTGATTGTGGTCACAATGTTTACTTTCAAAAAAAGGATAGATAGCACTAAACCATAATGTTGTCTGAGTCTGTTGAAATATTTGATTTGTTGAAGCCCATTGTTGCTGCTATGTCTCATCTGAAACTGACTGAATCCATGAAACTAATACTTTATTGTGGAGAAGATGAAACTTTATTATGGATTGGTAATGCAGATGTTGCTTTATTGCGGATTGTGCGCGTATAGACTGAAGAAAACTAGAAGAAACTATACTCCTCAAAACATGTGATGTTCTTAGTTCCACACCCATTACTAGACGTAGGATTTTCCTTAGCCACAAATAGGAGATGATTTATTATGGATTGAAATGAGCGAGAAGGAATGTTTATTATGAATGGCTAACCATTCTTGGGTAGATCAATAACAAGCCATGATGGGAATGGGTAAGTTTATTATGAATGGATAGGATGTGAGTGTGTGCAAAGTGAAAGGATGAAATGGAATCTTGAAGGAGGGAGGAGCAATGTCTCTACACATGGCGTCAGTGACCCAGTTTTCACCATGGTACTTGCCCAGGGAGCCACCAAAGTGGTTTTCACCATTGGATGAAATGTTTTTTTTTTTTTGTGTGTGTGTCACAAGATGCTTGTTTGCCAGGTTTTCACCAAGTAACGATTTTTTTATTTTATGATTTTTTTTTTATTTTTTTGTATTTTTGAATTAGGATACTCTGAAGAGCTATGTGTAAAACTTGTGAAGGTACATGTTGTTGATAGGATCCTCCAAAGGTTTTCCCTCTGTGGTTCAGAGCTAATATGCACCAGATCCATAAACTGTTGTAATGATGTAAGGACCAAGCCAATTTGGTTCGAACTTGTCCTTCTTCTTTATGTATTGCTGATTTTTAGGATTTTTTCTGAGAACTAAGTCACCTACCTCAAATGTGCGAGGCTTGACTTTATGATTGTAACTACATTGTTCCTTGATAAAGGAACCGAGATAGAACTACTAGTGTGTGGAATACATAGTCCCATATGCATGTAACTTAAAGAAGTCTGGGCATCCCTGATAACAAAGTCCCTTGAGGAAGCTCCATTAAAGGTCCATGATGTATCACCAGAAGGGAATGGATATGCAGAACAAGTGGATGAGTGATGAAGGCTTATGATTGCGAAAAGAAGTGAAAGTAGGATAGCATGATGGAGACTTAGGATCAACAAGTATTCTTTTTGACTTGAAATTTTAGAACTTTTGCCCCCAATTATTTTGATATTAGGGGAGATCATCTCTTGCTCTTTTTCTTTCATAGGATTTTTTTCCTTGACCTTGATTTTTTCAGAGTCCAATAGCTTTTGATTTAGATTTGGACTAAAGGACTTTTCTTTATTTTTGAATTTTAGATTTTTCTTTTCAAAGCTTGATTCTTGATCCTCAATTAGTAAGGGATTTTGTGATTCTTGTTGATGCAAGTCTAAGAGAGGAGTGGAAATGGAATGAGAGGATGAAATGGTAAAGCTATGTGAGTTCTCAAGAGGGCTAGTGATACACTCAATAGATTCTTTGTTGGAACCACTCTTAGGATTATTAATATCAAGAGATGCTTGCACCCCTAGAGGATATTTGCATTCAGACTTAGTAGCCACAACACTAGGTGGTTCACACCCAATTCCTTGGCATTGCAAATTGTTTGTAGTTTGTTCTTGTCGACTGAATGTCTTAGGAGATAGTGGGAGTTGATCAACATGAAAGATATACTCACCACATCCCATGTCTTTAAACTTGAACTTTTCTTTGAGCTCTGCTTGTTTTGATGTCGAAGCTTTCAAGGATTCTAGATCAACATATGCTGATGAAGGAATAGCTTCTTGATTGACTGGGATTGTTATTTCTGATCTAGGTCATAGATTGTTGCAATATATGAATGGATTTGGATCAGCTTTGATGGTCACTTCAACTCCATTATGAGGAAACTTGATACATCAATGATATGTAGATGGGACTATGCTCATCTCATGAATCCATGGACGTCCTAGTGATATGTTGTATGTAAGCTCTAGATCAAGGACATGACAAACCACATCCTTAGTAATTGGCCCAACTCTGAGAGGCAAGGTGAATGTTCCTTTGGATGAATGCTCTTCATCATCATATGCCTTGATGGTAATTTTGTTTGTAACATTTATAGCCTTTTCAGAATATCCCAATTATATTACTGTGTTCAAAGTACAAATGTTAAGACCTACTCCTCCATCTATCAAGACTCATTTTATTTGATGTTTGTGTAGGAAGGCTTCAATGTGTAATGGTGCATTATGTGGCTGACTTACGGAGGCATCATTGGCTTCTATGAATGTAAGGTAGTGTGGAATGGAAAGGTATCCCACCATGGCTTGAAACTGCTCCATGTTCAGATCAGTAGGGACAGAAGTGTCTCTCAAGATTTTGTCAAGAATGGCTTTATGTGTGGGGGATATACGTAAGAGCTCAACGATTGAAATAAGCGCACGTGTCTTCCCTAACTATTCTACAAGATCATACTCAGGCTTGGTTGATGAGGAAGCCATTTTTTTAGCTAGAGCACCTTGCAAAGTGAATTTACCTTGCCGAGTTGTGACATTACATTCAGAGGTAGGTTTGAAAGAAGATCCAACGCCTTTTAGGACAATCTTGGGTCTTTGGGTATAATTTTCCGGTGTTTTGTCCTTGATGATAATGGTAGAGACATAATTGTCCATCGAAATGTGATTGACAGTTGAATCATAGTTATACAATGCTCTGGTATAGTTGGTCTGATCATCTGTGGCTTTAGCTTTTCCCTTGTCACGTTTTGGGAATGGTTCCTTAAACATTTCATGTTCTTGGTTGGATGAGTGTCCTTCAATTTCAATGTCACCTCTATCAATGAGATCTTGTATGATGTTTTTCAGTCAATGACAATTTCTTGTCTTATGACCCTTGCTCTTATGAAATTCACAATATTCATCATCATTCCACCAATTTGGTTTAACCTTTGGCTCATATGGAGGCAAATCTGGAATTGTGATTATCTTGTTTGCCACTAGTTTCTTGAAAATAGACTCAAGTGGTTCTCCCAATGGAGTGTACTTCCTTCGTGACTTTGAAGTTGTTTGAGTATTCACTTGATTGTTTGTAGAGCTTGATCTAGAAAAAATGATTTTTGGTCATATTGTATTGACATCAACCACACCATCATTGATTGTGTTCTTGTTTTTGGTCCAAAATCTTGGCTTATCTTTTCCTTTAAAGTCATCTTTGTTTTCCTTGAATATCTTAATGACTCCTTGTTCAATTAGGACCTTCTCTATTGCTAAGCCTTTTTCAATGACGTCCTTTAAGGTGGACAAACAAGCTTTCCTTAGATCATAGCCAATGTCTTTGTTAACATTTTGGGTGAACATTTCTACGATTTGTTTTTGTGGAATTTCACAAGAGCATCTGCTAGCTAGATTCCTCCATCTTTGTAAAAATGATGAAAAAGACTCTCCATCTTTTTGCTTGGTGTTGCACAAAGTAGTGACTGATATGTTTGTCTCTATGTTGTAGGAGAAATGTTGGATAAATGCCTCTACTAAGTCACCCCATGACTTAATTCCAGGTGGGAGTTGAGTGAACCATTCCATAGCTTGATCACCTAAGCTTTGTGGGAATAATCTCATCAAATATGTCTCTTCTGCTACTACCTCAATGCATGCTATGAAAAAATGTCGTATGTGTGCCTTAGGATCCCCTTTTCCTCTATACTTATCAAACTTAGGTGTCACAAAGTGTCTAGGAAAAGGAGGCATTGGAATACTCTTGTCAAATGGATAAGGACATATGTCTCTCATTGTGTATGTTGGCTTTGGTGTATTTATGTCCTCCATTTTCTTTTGTAAGTCCTTAATTTGCTGTTCCAAATTGTTCTTAGGTGGAGACCGACTTCTTGGACCATACCCCATGCTTGAGGTGCCGGGTGGAGGAGGAGCATGCTGCATATATGGATGATATTGATCATACACATGTTCATATGGAGGAGGTCTATAATGATGTTGCGTATATGGACACCTTGGTATAGACTCATGGTGAGGAATAGAATATCTGTTTTGTCCATGTATACCATACTCTATAGGAATGTCATGAGTTTGTTGTAGTGTGTTTCCCCCAAATTTGACATGGGGTTTCCTTGTGTCCAAATTTTGAGCATGCCTTTGAATATCCAATTGCCTTGGTGGTTGATCCTTAGCATTGGTATGTGATTGAACATATTTTTTTGCATAAGACTTCCATAATGGTCTGTGAAGGTGAGTATCATATGCTTGACCATGTGTATGTGCGACCTCTAGTTTTTGAAACAAAGATGATGGTGATTCAAGTACAAGATGTGGTCCTCTATTGCCTCCACTATTTGGCCTCCTGTGATCCATGTTGAAGTGAGGTTGTTGCAAAGGTCCATTTTCCATTATTTGAGACATGTCAAAATCATGAGGTATCTTGGCTCCACTTTGTGCCATCATTTGTAAGAACTATTGTCTATCCCTCGTCATTATTTCCTCAACCAATCGATTGAAACAAGGATCCATAATGGAGTCTTCCACTTCTGCTAAATGTATTGAAATGTTGTCTATATTGTCATTGTGTGTATCATTGTTGTTTATAGTGTCCATGTGCTCAACATTTGGAATGTTTCTATAGGCATCCATGTCAGGTAATGTAATATGATCAGAATTGAAAAAGACATCATTGTCATACTCATAGGAACTCATGTTTGTGGACTCTTGAGCCTCTTTAGCTTCTCTCCTAGATTTTTTGGGAATGAGTTTCAACCATGAACTAGGTATTGACCAAGATGTGTGAGACTAGATGAAAATGGAAAGAGTATGGAAGACCAAGAGTTTGGATGGAATGTAAATGAATCTGAGGTGTACTTGCAATGTCCAAAGTGTAAGACCAAGTATGTATGTAGTAGAGTAGGTGTGACTTCCAAAGAGATGATAGTTTCTCTTGATGAGGTAAGATGACCTTGACTCTAAGTAAGACCAAATGAGACCCAAAGGTGATAGACCTTGATGAGGGACCACTTAGCAAAATGTTGTTGTATGTAGTGTGTTGACAAAGTATGATGAGGACAAGCAAGTAACCTTTTGACTCAAGTTTAGACAAATGTGAACGTAATGTAAGGTGTAAAGAAATGATGGACTTTGTGAGACCCAAAGATAGGTTGAATGCTAGATGAAAACTTGAAGAGATATCTTAGGCAACTCAAAAATTCTGAAACTGATTGCTCTTGTTTGTTGGACTATAAATTTTTCCAATTTGTGAAGTTGTTGTGACCAAATCTAAATTTTTTGACTGTTTTTCATGACAAGAGGACACAATGATGATGAAGACTCAATGTTTGCAAGTGTTTAGACTCAAAAATGACTCAAATTAAAGTGTGTTGTTTGATGTAAAAAAAATTTTGCATACACTTGAAGACACAATGTTTTAATGTTTGGTCTTGAATGTTTGATAGTTCAAAATAAGACAAGCACAATTCTTATGGTTGGCCAGGACAATAGTTGTTGATCCCACATGGAGTTTCCCCCGAGGCTACGCTATTTAGAGCAGATACTTAGATGCTTGACCCCACTGGCTCCACCCTCAGCACTCACTTCTTGGGGTAGCCAAGCATCAATCCCCACGAAAACTCCCTGTGGCGAAATTTGTATCTCTACTAAGAACCATATGTGTGTGGGCCGCTACTAGAGGTCCGACCTCTTGCCCCAACAACTAGAAGGATTTTGGCTTCTAAAACAAAAAGGTGCTAGTAAGGGCATCCACTCATGTGGCCATACATGCGAAACTTTCAGCTCTATAAATATAGAAGGCTCTTAGCCGGTAGGGGTTACGCCCTACAAATGATCAAATAAATTTGATCAAATGGGTTTATGGGGAGACATAGTGTCGGTATGAACTAATCAACACAGGTTATCCATAGTTTTCACCATGACTACAGTTGTTTATAGTGTTTCGAAAGAGGTGGGTTTTCCTCGCTACCACTTGGGTCGTTCTCTCCTCACTAGTAGTCCTAATGACCACACAAGGAGACAGGCCCTCTAAAGATTAAACAAAAAGAGCCTATTGCCCAAGACACAAAGGACACTGGTTCAATTTTAGTGCACCAATTGAAGTGTTTGATAATCTATGAAAACAAGGTACACAATAAAGATCAAAAGAAAATCCTTGTCAAGGTCCTACAACAAAGATTTGTTAGTAGTTTGGATTGTTTCAAATGATCACCCCTTCCTGCAAGCACACAAGTTAGGTAAATTTTAGATCCAAAAGACTTTGTGAAATAGGGGCCTTCAACAATGCATTTTGTTGACTCATTCAAATATCTGATTCATCATAAAAAAGGCCACCTGTAAAATTTCAATAGATTTCCAGCAATGTAAGAAAATCCAAAAAATTTGCTAATTTGCTCCAAAAATTATTTTTTTATGAAAAATAATAAAAAATTCATATAAAATGCAAAATTGATCTAAAAATCTGAAATTTTTACTAGACAGTTCTGATGGTCTTCCAAATCAGCATAAAAAAATTCCTATGACAAATCCAAGTAGTTTGTGAGATATGAGTAAAATAATGCAAAACCCTAATTTTCAAAGATCCAATTTTTGAGGAATTATTTTGCATCAAATTTAAAATAACAAAAAATAGAGTCTATGTATAAATCCAAGAGCTTTCCAAAAATATAAGAAAATCTGAAAAATTTGCTAATTTTCTCTCAAAATTAATTTTTCATGAAAATACATACAAAATTCATAGAAATTTCAAATATGCTCCAAAAGCTTTGACTTTTTTACTGCCAATATCTGAGAATGTTGTTGACCTATAAAACGAATTTGATGCCAAAATTCAAAGCCGTTTGTGAGATATGATCAAAACAATGAAAAACTCTAAGTTTTAAAGATTCGATTGTTTATGAAATATTTTGCATCAAAATTAAAATCACAAAGAAAAAATCCTATGTATAATTATGAGAGATTTCCAAAAATGTAAGAAAATCCAAAAAATTCGCTCATTTTCTCTCAAAATTAATTTTTTATGAAAATTCATAAAAACTTCATAGAAAATTAAAATATGCTCCAATAGATCTGAATCTTTCTTTGAGAGCTCTTGATACTGTCTTCAACTTGAAAAAACATTTGGTGCAAAATTTCCCAGCCCTTTATGAGATATGATCAAATCTCTCCAAGATCTTGATTTTGTGTCCAAAACCCTAGATGCACAAGGTTATTCTCCAAATTGTTTTACAAAACAGCAATATATGGTTAGGAAAACCTACAAAAAACATAGATCTAACAAAAATCCAGGTCCCACCGAGTGTGCCAAAATATTTATGGTGAAAATGGATACAAAAATAATATTGAAAGACTAAATAGATTCAACCACAAAACCCTAGCCTAACAACAACAAAGATCCACCATAACATATGAAGATTACCTAAGACAATGCAAATCAAATGAAATCACAAAAATTATACCATCACATGTCCAATAGGGTTTGGATCTCCATTCTTCCTATCTCCATTGATCTTGCTTGATATATTTGCTCTCAAATTTTATATGTGCACAAGAGCTCAACAAAGAACGAAAATGTGGTTGCAAGTAGGCTTGATTACATATGCAAGTTCGAAAGCATAGTCAGGGTTGAATGCATAGTGAGTTAGTTAGTTAGGGTTTGATAATAAAGGAATCATCTCCTTATATAGAAGACACCATAAGAAATGGAGGGATAAGATTGAGAGGTGTATAAGATAAATGGTCGGCTATGATTAGAGGGTAGGTAGAGAAAATAATAAAATAATGAGAGGGTAGGTAGTGTATGAATTAAGAGATGAATGACATGTGTCATGGGTAAAAAAGGTTAATGAATTAATTAAATAAATAAAGATTTATTTAATTAATAGAAGAAGTGGGATCAATTAAATAAATAAGATATTTATTTAATCTAGGAAAAGGTTAATTTAAATAAAAAAATGTATTTATTTAAATGAGAAAATAAGGTTCGAAAAGGATAAATTAATTAATTAAATAAATACAGATTTATTTAATTAATAGAAGAATTAGGCTTAGATAATTAAATAAATAAAGATATTTATTTAATTAGACTGGACAATTTTAGGTCTCTACAATTAGAATCCCCTTCAATCCACAGGTAGGGACAGTTCCATCTTTTGGCCAGGAGAATACCTTGGAGAGCAACCATTGCTTCTACTTTGTGGTTTGTTTGACTCCCTATATGAACAACAATCATTTCCTTATAGTTACAGTTTTCATCTCTGAGAATTGCACCACATCCCACAGGGCCAGGATTACCTTTTGCAGCACCATCAAAATAGACTTTGAGCCAACCATTTGAGGGAGTTTACCATCTAGATTCTAATCTTTTGTTTTGTTTGGGATCAGAATTACCAACACTCTTCAGCTTCCAGGAGCTTAATATGTGAGTTTCCAGGGGGTTGGCTGAAATGCAAGGAACCCTAATGATCTCAATGTTCTCCACAATCGCCAATTGAATTTTTTGGAAAACAACATCTTGGGTGAGAGAAGTGTCCCTGAAGATATAGTTGTTCCTTTCTTTCCATATCCCCCACAGAATGTGAGGGAGAGAAAGCTGCCACAAAGATCTCAAAAAAGGGTTAGACCAGTGATAATTCCAAGAGTGGAACAATTCACTGATAGTGTTAGGAAACACCCAAACAATGCAAAAATTCTTAAGAAATATTTCCCAAATTGAAACAGTAAAGGAACAATGGATAGCCAAATTGTCCACAGACTCTTCCTCCTCAAGACATAGAGCACATCTATTAGGAAAAGAAAAACCTCTACCCTTAAGATTGTCTAAGGTCAATATTTTATTTTGAAGAATAGTCCAATACAAAAATTTGATTTTAGGGATTAGGCCTTTTATCCAAGCTTTAGACCAAAAAGGTTTTTCTAAGAGGGCAGGGGAGAGGATACCATACATTGAAGAGACAGTGATGTTGCCTTTAGGTTCATATTTCCATATAAGGGAGTCTTCCTCTTTGTTCAGCCAAGCCGAAGAAAGATTGTTCTTAAGATTGATAAGGTCTGGGTGAATACTTTCAATGTTCTGCCATTTATTGCCTATCCAATACCCCTAAACCAAAGGGCTAAAGATTCTAATACAGGAGGAAGCATAAGGGGCCCATTCAGGGATATCAATTAGATATTTATGAAAAAGCCAAGGATCTTCCTAGAATCTAACTTTTCTACCATTGCCAACTTTCCACTTAACCCCTTTAGCAATGCAATCTTTACACTTAGAGGCATGATTCCAAATATGGGACCCATTCATACTGAAATCAGAATTGATAAAAGATGATAGAGAAGAAGACAAAAGAGAGTACTTACTTCTTCAAATTTTACACCATTCACTATCAGAGTGGAACAATCTCCATACCTGTGTAGACAAGAGAGCTTCATTAAGGGTTTAGATTCTTCTAAGGCCCAGGCCTCCTTTACTTTTCAGTCTCCACACCTTATCCCAAGCCACAAGAGACATTCTTTTCTTTTCCTCAACCCCTGACCAAAGAATTTTTTTTTTAATTTTCTCAATTGCATCAGCATATTTAACTAGAATTCTGAAGAGGCTAAGGGCATATATAGGTATGCTTTGAAGAGAAGCTTTTAAAAGTTGAAGCTTTCTAGCTTGACTTAAGAGGGCTCCTTTCCACCCAGCAAGCATTTTTTGAAATTTGTCCACTAGAGAGCTCCAAAAGGAGTCAGGTGGTGCAATGCCCAAAGGGAAGCCAAGATAAGTGGCAGGAAGATTAGCAATTTGACATTCTAGAATTCTATTGATTCTATGTTGTGTTCTCTCTAGAGTATTGATGAAAAAAACTTCGCTTTTAACCCAATTGATAAGCTGACTTGAAGCATAAGAAAACTTAAATAGAGTGTCCTTCAGGGTTCTAGCTTCTGAAATGCTTAAATCCCCCATGACAATGGTGCCGTCCACAAACTATTGGTGGGAACAAGTATGATCAACTGAAGAAGGTTGGAGTCCCTTAAACATTCCTCTCATCACCATGCTTTCCATAGACCTACCAAAACATTCAACCATGATTATGAAGAGGATATGAGAAATGGGATCCCCTTGCCTCAATCCTTTAGAAGCTTGAAAAAAGGAGGAAGGGGATCCATTGACAAGAACAGCAAAGGAGGCAGAGGTAATAAGTTGTTTTAAGAGGTCCACACAGTTGGTAGAGAAGCCATAAGCCATAAGAACCTTCACGAGGAAAGACCAATCAACCCGGTCATAGGCCTTAGAGAGACCAAGCTTGAGGATGAAACCCTGTTTCTTAGCCGTAATAAGAGAATGAATATTCTCATGGACAGTAATGATGGAATCAAGAATTTTTCTTCCTGGCACAAAACCATTTTGCTGATGATTAATCAAAGAGGGAAGGACAGTCAGGAGTCTGGAAGTTAGGACCTTAGAAATAATCTTATAAAAAGAATTGCATAAGCTGATTGGCCTAAACTTATCCATGGAGTCAGCTCCTTGAATTTTGGGGTTTAATGTAATGAAGGTTCCATTGATCTCTTTCAAAAAAATTCTAGCCCCAAAAAATTCTTTGACCCCATTGGAAATATCTTTCCCAACAATGTCCCAGAATTCTTGGAAGAACATGGGGAAGCCATCAGGACTGGGACCTTTATTACCATCAAAAGAAAAGACAACATTCCTAATCTCCAGGTGCGAAGGTATAGCAGAAGGGGAGGCATTCATCTACTCATCAATGAGGCGAGGAATATTTTGAAGAAAAAAAAATTGAGCATCAGCATCCAGACTTTGATCCCTACTTAGAAGATTAGAAAAGTATCTTTTGGCCTCATTTCTTATCTCATCCTCTTGAACCAACTCCCTATTGTCCATTACCATTTTTGTGATCCTTTTTGCCGCTTTATGTTTGATGGTCGACATATGAAAGAATCTTGTGTTCTTGTCTCCTTCATCCATGTACATCTCGATCTTTGCTTCCAAAAATTTTCTTCTTTAGCAATGATTTCATGATATTTTTTAAGGATCTTATTTTCTTCAGTAATTGACATAGTAGAGAAACCATCCTTTTGAATTTGGACTTGTATTTTATTGAGATCATCCTGGATTTTACCTTTGACCTCAAAAATGTTCTTAAAGATGGTTTTATTCCAAAACCTTATGTTTTCCTTGATACTTTTGAGTTTCTTCACGACTCTATACATAGCAGTGCCCTCAACTTAAATATTCCACCATTCCTGTATTTTAAGGGTGAGGTCTAGATGATGAGTCCACATTTTTTCAAATCTAAAAGGAAAATGCTTTCTTCTATTTATTGGGTTAGCAAAAAGAGTTATGGGATAATGATTAGACCCAACCCAGATGTGGGTAGACAGGGAATAGAAGTAATTTTTGTACTAGTCATAAAAAATAAGAGCCCTATCAAGGCAAACTTGTATAAGGTCATTTCCAGTCCTCCTGTTAGTCCAAGTGTAATTGCATCCCTATATCTCCACATCATTGAGAGCCTGAGTGTTTATTAAATCCATGAGGGTCAATCTGCTTTCCAGCTAAGAGGGGCTTCCACCAAAATTTTCCTCATCTGTCAAAGGAGTATTAAAGTCTCCCATGACCAGCTAGCTAAGATTCTTAAGGCTATCCCTTATTTCCATAAGTTTTTCCCAGAAGCAGTTTTTGGCTTTCAAGGTATTAGGAGCATATATGTTCATGAGGACCCATGATGTTCCATCTTTTAAATGCTCAAATTTAATACAAGAGAAATTTTTTTCTTGAATAAGCACATGACCTTTGACACTATTGATATTCCAAATAGTAGCAATGTCTCCCAAGGCACCTTCCGAGCTACCACCACTGATACTCCCAGATTTAAAGAACTTCAAAGATTCAACTTTTTATCTACTCATTTTAGTCTCTTAAATAAGAAAAATATCAGGTTTACTATCCCTTATCATGTTCCTAATAATATCATGTTTGTGGGGATTATTGAGTCCCCTAATATTCCAAGAGATAATCTTCATAGTTACTTACCAATTCCTAACTCCTTTAGAGTCTTCAAAGTCCCATCTGCTATGTTCTTGTTGGCCTCTTTGTCTCTGACTTTATGGTTTGAAGGTTGTCCCAGGGAAGAAGAAACATACCCGACATTAACTTGGGCTATTCTACTATATTTCCTTAATTGGGAAGCTGAGGGAGTGGATCCTTTCTTGTTCCTGTATTTTGGTATTTTCCAGTTAGCTTCTTTCTTAGGAACTGCTTCAAGATTATTGAGAATTCTGGAAATTTCATCTTCATTACCCCAATTAGGAGATCTGGAATCATGTGAAACACTATTTACTGTTTTAGAAGTTTGGTCTGAATCTGAAAGGTTCATACCCAATATAGCACATTTCTGGGCTTCTTGCATTTGAGAGTTGATCATAATCAGGGAAGAGTCAGTCTTTTCTTCTTGGGATCAAGTGATCTCCCCTTCCTTAGGTTTCTCCTCTTTATTGGGCACTTCCTTATTGGCCAAAGTATCAGCAATTACCATCTCAGCTATTTCTTTTGAAGATTCATACTATTCTTTAAATTCCTCTATTCGGATCTGCCCTTCCAGGGGGTTGTCTACTTTCATTGACTCCTTCCTCAGGACTTCTTGGGTGGGAAGATTAGAGACAGGTGTTGAGGAGACCACTTCCTTATTTTCCCCCAAGGTTTCAAAGCAGTTGTTGTCAACAAAGTCAACTTCCTTATTTTCTAAGTTTTTTGACTTGCCATACTTTTTTTTCTAGAGCCTGTTTACTTTCAACCGAAGGTTTGGCTTGCTTGAGCTCCCCTTTAGGCTTGAGAGGACATGATTTGGCCTAGTGACCTTCTTTCTTGCAGTGAAAACAAGAAAAGGGGATGGATTCATATTCTATTTGTTGTTTCCACATTCCAAACTTTGACACTATGTCTATCTATTCTGGCATATATGCATCATGAGCTATCCCTACACAAAATCTAGCATGAGTGAGCCTCCTTTTTGAGGTGGTGACTAGGTCTATAGAGAGG
Source organism: Cryptomeria japonica (assembly GCF_030272615.1). Taxonomy (NCBI): domain Eukaryota; kingdom Viridiplantae; phylum Streptophyta; class Pinopsida; order Cupressales; family Cupressaceae; genus Cryptomeria; species Cryptomeria japonica. The sequence goes on along the minus strand of NC_081412.1, from coordinate 526,976,353 downwards.
AGCTCACCAAAGGAGTTTTCTACTCCTAAGAAAATGCTTTCTGACCAATACTCTAGAGGCAGGCCTGGTAATGTGACCCAAATTGGGACTTGTGCCAAAAGAGAATCATTCATGTTTAGATTCGGATGCCATTTCCAAAGAACCAAGGTTGTCTTTCCAACCATCCAAGGACTACCACAAAGTATCCTTATTTTATCTTCTTTACATGAGAAAGAAAAGGTAAGGAGGCCTTTGGGCAGAGCCAAGATTTCAACATTACCTTTCAAAGCCCATTTTCATTTGACATAAACCCTTACAACTTCAATGTTTGGACACAGACCCACAAACTTGCCTACCAGAGAGTTTGACATATTATTTGTATTATGATCTAGAACCGAATCAGGGATAGAGATAGCAAACTTACCACTGGTTGGATAAGAAATATTCTTGACAAGAGGTAAACAGGATTTTCCAAATGGTCTTGTTCTAAAAAGGGATGACCATTTTCTAGATTCTTTTCCATTCTCCAAGGCCTCTTCACGTGGGTTGGACCCCCGCCCCCCCCCTCATGAACCCAGAACCTATTTTCTGCTCTAGAAGAATACCATCAGCCTATAGAATATCAACAGCCTTTAGAATATCCAGAGGCTTGTCCTTCTCCCCCATAGGACCGGCTCCTTCGTTTTGGCAGCTCCCACCATTAGAACCAGGGTTCCCACCTTTCAGATAATTTGAATTTTGAATTCTCCCATTGCCGCTTACTCCTCCTCCCAGCTCCATTTTTTTGACTCTTCTAATGTATTTTCTTATTCATGTTGATGAGATTAATTGCTGGTGAAGGAGCACCTAGCTTCATTCTCAGCTTCATTTTCATCACAGGTTTTAGTTTTGTTAGTTTTAAGTTGGAAAGTTGTTTAGGATGTTTTTGAAGTTGTTCTAGGTTGTTTGGATGAGTTTTGAACTCATTGTGTGGTTTTGGTTTCTTGTTTTCATCTTTTTGCTCAAAGTTGCCAGTTTGGTGTTGCCTGGCAAAATGATGGAAAAATGAGTTCTTTTTTGTGGTTTTTGTTTTGAAAAGGTTTTAGACATGTTTTATGCTTGGGTTTTAGGTATGAGAAGTATTTTTAGGTGATAGTTAGTTTTGGAGGTCAATCCTGCATTTTCTAGGCACCAAAAGTTGTCATTTAGGCATCAAAATGTCAAAACTGAGTGCCCTTGGACATGTACCTATCCATACAGGAGGTTAACCAACTTGGAGAGGTATTTAATCTCCTATTTTTACTATTGTAAGGGTTGATCATTCGAAGTTATGAGACATTTTGAAAACTTGCACTAGTTTTACTTGGTTTTTCTCTAGTTTTTGGCTCCATGTGAACAACAGTCCATACTCCAGCTGCACTTGGCCATACTGTTCTTGCATTTTCAGTTTCTAATATTGTTTCTTAAGCTTTTCCCTTTGGTGGCATTTGATTTTATCAAGTTTTGAGTTTGTAGCAAAATTAGTTTGATTTGACAGTTTCACTGCCTTGTCTAGGAATTAGCAAGGATGCTTGACCAACTTGGCTTCTTGGAGTCCTAAAATGTTCATGGCTTCCCAAGAACCAGTTACTCAACTTGTAGACTATGTAAATACATGTTTTGTGGCCATTGAGCCCTAGGCAAGTGTGCCATTTGGCTAGGGTCTTGAAGAAATTTAATGCTTTGCTCTTCTATAGCAAGTGCATTTAAAAGTTGAACAAACTTGCCTTGATGATTAAGTTTGTATGCCAAGGCAAAGAGGCTTTCTAAGCCATGAGGAGAATGTTTTCAAGTTTAGTTTGTGAAAATAATGTAAAAGATAGTGAGTCACTATTTTAGAGTCAATTTCCTTTCATTAGCCTACTCTCCATCATACATTGGAGCTTGTAAGGTTGTTATACCTCCTTCTAATTACTTGTGAACATGAACAAGGAGTGAATTTGATGTTATCTTTGAGTTTGAAGTTGCCAAGATCAAACAATGATCTTAGAGGCAAGATTGTAATGCCAATTTGCTATCACAGTCAACTAGGATTGAGTTTTACATTTCCTTTTAAAGTTATATATGTAAGCTTCTCCCTCTAAATGATAGGTATGAAGGACAATAAGCCATCAAAGACTGAGCCTTGTTAAGGAGCACTAAACAAACTTTTTGTAAGGAGTTTTAACAGTGAAAGTGCAGGTCATAGTGAACAAAAACCAATGAAAGACAAAAGTGCAGCAACAGTTAGCATTGACAGTAAAATAATCCTTTATTTGAAATTGCCTAATGCTTGTATGTAGGGCTAACATGACTCTTCTTTGTCTATAAATGTTAGGCATGTTTACATGTTGAATGTAATTGGATTTTGCTTGAAAATGGTGTGTTTGTAAGAGGCAATAATGGGAAAGTTGTAAATTGTTGCATTTTCCTCATAAGCAACTTTTTGTAAAAACTTGTTCTTCAAAATTTGAAGTGTAAATCTTCTTTATTGTGGCCTATTTAGACATTAGTATGATGGCACTAAGGTCTCTTATCCATATTGGAAGTGTATCTTGGTTTTTCACCATCAAAACCCTTCAAAACCCTCCTTTTTCACCCATTTTTGGGATAGTCATGGAGAAGGCCTGAGAGACCCTGAAACTTTATGAATCTTCAAGTTTTCCCAAAAGGGTATCTATAAATGTGAAGCTTTTTGGAAGCCCATCGTTTGAACAGGGTGAGCACAAAATCCCAAATGGAGGGCTAATGCCTAGTAGCCCGTTTTAGGCCTAAAATCAAGTTTTTGACAAATTGGGTATGCAAATGAAGGTAGGAAATCATGAATTCCAACAAAACAAGTTGAAACAGGTCAACCTAACATGAATTCAACCTATTTGGTGAGTTTGGCTTCATAAGATGGTTTTGGAGCCCTTAGAAGGATGTCATCAAACTAGGGAGTCGGAGCTTTTGAGTAGCCAAGAAGAGTTTGACATAGGGAGGTGGAGCAAGGTGAGTTGTTACACTACCTTTGAACTATTTGCACTCTTACCTTGGTGTTTACACCTTGAAAACAGTAAGGAACTTTTGCCTAGCAAACATACTAGCCACTTAACAACCACCCAGCACTATCCTCCCTATCATAGTGGTATCAGAGCATAGTTACACTTGGGAAGAAGTAGCAATTTGGCAACCATGGTGAAAAATGCAGAACTAGCAAAGAAAGTCGAAGACCAAGAAGAAGAAAATAGGTTACTCAGAGTGAAACTAGACCTCTTAGAGCAGAAGTTGGGTGAAGTAGAAGTGAAGGTAGATGAAGCCAGCAATAAGATAGAGGGAATAGAAGGTAAGGGTAAGCTATTAGCTATAGAGGATGAGACCCCTATACCAGACCCTGTGATAGAGAATAAACCCTTTTTGAAAGCCTTGAAGGCTATGAGTGGGAGAACACTAGAAGGAGTCCCACTATTCAGTGGTAAAATGGACCCAGAAGTGGATTGAGTGGCTTGAGAACCATTTTGAGTGTGATGGTGTGAAAAAGGCCCAGAAAGTGAAGGTGGCTAAGTCCAGGTTGAGAGGAGCTACCTTAACATGGTGGAAGTTCATTTAGGATGAACGTGAGAAAGAGGGCAAAAGGTCCATAGCAACTTGGAAGGGAATGTTGTCCAAGATCAGAGAGGCTTACATTCCAGAGGACTATGAAATACAACTCCATAGGAGAAGGCAAAACCTTAGGCAAAAAGAATTAGATGTTAGCACCTACACTGAGGAGTTTCAGAAGCTATGCCTTAGGTCAAAGATCCAAGAGGATGAGAATGTCAAGGTTGCTAGGTATCTCAATGGTTTGAGATGGAACATATAGGAAGAGTTAAGTTTGTTGTGCCCTACAATAGTCTAGAAGTGCTATCAACTTGCACTCAAGGTAGAGGAAAGGAGTAGGAAGAAGCAAGAGCAGTATAATAGAGGTAGAGGAAGAGGCAAAGATGGTCGAGGCTATCAAGGCAGTTTTGGGGGAAGAAACATAGACCAAAGGTCCTAGGGGGAATCTAAGCTTATAGAGCAAAGCAGAGATTCTCAGAGAAAACCTAATTATAGGGGAAGGGGATCAAGCAACCTAGGAAGGGGTAGGTCTAGTGGCCCAAGTAGAGGGTCTTATTTATCCACAATGAAATGCTACAACTATCAGAAATTGGGTCATCCTGCTTATAGGTGTCCAGAAAAGCCTAGTTCTTCCCATGGAGGTGAAAAAAAAGTGAACTATGTTCAGGAGGAAGGGAGTAGTGCAAGAACTCCAGCAATGAACCTAGCACCTGAAGATGGTGAAAGTCTAATGATTAGGAGAGTATTGATGCAAGAACCTCATAAGTGTGAAGTGTCTTAGAGAAGAGCATTGTTCAGGATAAAGTGCAAAATCTTGGGCAAGGTATGTAAGGTGGTTATTGATTCAGGCTCCATAGATAATATTATCTCAGAGGAGGCAGTTAGCAAATTGAACCTACCTAGAATGAAGCACAGTGAACCCTACAAGGTAACCTAGTTAAACAAGGGGCAACATGTCCTAGTGAATGAACAAGCATGGGTAGACTTCAATATAGGTGAATACAAGGATAGGATACTTTGTGACATCCTTCCCATGGATGCTTGCCATCTACTATTGGGTAGACCTTGGCAATTTGACAGAAGGGCACACCATGATGGTGAAAAAAACACATTTTCCTTTCAAAAGAATGGCATTGTCTACAAAATTCAGTCCCTTAGTGAAGAGACAGAGAATAGCAAACCACAGACACCTAAAGTGCTATTAATCAATGAAAAAGAGTTCATCCAAACCATGAAAGAGGGAGATGGTATTGGTTATGCACTTGTAGTGAAACCTAAGGAGGATAAGAAAGAAAAACAAGTTGAGATCCCACAAGAAGTGCAAAAACTTCTTGATAACTTTAAGGGCATAATCAGTGATGGACAACCAACAACATTACCTCCTCCTAGAGCCATTAGTCATCAAATTGTCTTTATACTAGGAGCTTCTTTGCCAAACAAAGCAACATACAAGATGACTCCTAAGCAGAAAAAAGAGTTAGCTAGATAGATTCAAGAGTTATTGGATCAAGGATTAATAAGAAAGAGTATAAGTCCTTGTGCAGTACCCACTCCTTTAGCACCTAAGAAAGGGGGCACATGGAGACTGTGCATAGACTCCAGAGCTATCAACACTTGATAAAATCAAATGCCACCAAAGGGAAAAGCTTAAGAAAATATATTAGAAACTGAAAATGCAAGAACAGTATGGCCAAGTACAATTGGTGTACGGACTGTTGTTCACATGGAGCCAAAAACTAGAGAAAAACCAAGTAAAACTAGTGCAAGTTTGCAAAATGTCTCATAACTTCGAATGATCAACCCTTAAAATAGTAAAAAAAGGAGATTAAATACCTCTCCAAGTTGGTTAACCTCCTGTATGGATAGGTACATGTCCAAGGGCACTCAATTTTGACATTTTGATGCCTAGAAAATGTAAGATTGACCTCCAAAACTAACCATCACCTAAAAATACTTCTCATACCTAAAACCCAAGAATAAAACATGTCCAAAACCTTTTCAAAACAAAAACCACAAAAAAAACTCATTTTTCCATCATTTTGCTAGGCAACACCAAACTGGCAACTTTGAGCAAAAAGATGAAAACAAGAAACCAGAACCACACAATGAGTTCAAAACTCATCCAAACAACCTATAAAAACTTCAAAAACATCCTAAACAACTTTCCAACTTAAAACTAACAAAAATCAAACCTGTGCTGAAAATGAAGCTGAGAATGAAGCTAGGTGCTCGTGCACCATACTCCCCCGGTGACAAAGAAGTCATGTGACTCCTTTAGGTAGAATAGAGAGAGGAATACCAGCCTTTGTGAAGTCACTTTTAGGTATCCAAGTGGCTTTAGAAGCTGGTTGATCGTTCCACTTGATCAAGTGCTCAAGGTAGTCATGCTTCCTAGTCTTTTTGATGATTCTGGAATCAAGTACCTATTCAGGAATGGGAGAATAAGAAGAGGGGATAGATAGATCAGAAAGGGAATTTAAAATGTATGAAGCTCTCTGAGTCTCTTCTAGAGGTTTCCCCTTGAAAGGTACCAAATCTGCAATATTAAAGATAGGAGACAAGGAAACATCAGCAGGTAAGTCAATTTTATAAGCATTTGGACCATACTTAGCCAAAATCTTACAAGGTCCAATTCTTCTCATTTGTAACTTGGTAGGAACTCCCTTTTTCAATCTAGACTTGTTGAGATGTACCATAACAAAATCTCCAACTAAGAATTGGACATCCCTCTTTGAAGCATCCACCCTTGCCTTGACTCTTGCTATGGTGTCCTGCAAAGACTGCTTAACCTGTTCATGTATCTCTTTTAGAGATTGTACCATATCTTCTACTGTCCCACTGACATGTTGCAAGTTAGTCACATCATGTAACTCAAAAACACCTCTTGGGTGCATACCATAAACAGCCTGAAATGGACTCTTACTAGTGGATCTGTTTAAACTATCATTGTAGGCAAACTCTGCTATGGGATGAGCTGATCCCAGCTTTGTCCATACTCCTTGGTGAGACATATAAGTAGATTACCCAATGTTCTATTCACCACCTTTGTTTGGCCATCTATTTGTGGATGGTAAGCTAAGCCAAAAGACAAGTTAGTACCCAATTTCTTCCACAAAGTCTTCCAAAAATGACCCAAAAACTTAACATCTCTATCTGATACAATGCTAGATGGAAAACCATGTATTCTAAAAACTTCTTTAAAGAAAAGAAAAGCAATATGACTAGCATCATTAGTAGTTTTGCAAGGTATAAAGTGAGCCATTTTACTAAATTTGTCAACAACCACAAAGATACTATCATGCCCTATTTTTGTCCTTGGTAAACCTACAACAAAATCCATACTGATGCACTCCCATGGCTTAGAAGGAATGGGAAGTGGCTGATATAAACCAGCATTAGTGCTATGACCTTTGGCCTTCTGACATACAATGCACTATTCAACATACCTCCGGACATCTCTCTGCATCTTAGGCCAGTAATAAAAGCATTGAACCAACTCTAAGGTCTTATTGAGACCAAAATGGCCACTCAAACACCCATTGTGTTTCTCTTGGATGAGATTTTCTCTCATGGAACCTTTAGGAACACATAGATGTCCTCCCCTGAATAACAAACCATTCTGCAATGTATAGTCACCATAGTCACTATGGAAATGATTCTCAAAAGAAAGAAAAACTTTATAAGGAGCAGCAAAATCATCATCATTAGGATATAAATCTTGAAAGCAATCAATCCCAATACTCTTTACTTGGATCTCCTGAATAGTTAACAATCTCCTACTTAAAGCATCAACTACTTTGTTACATTGGCCTTTCTTGTGCTTAAGAGTAAATGTATATTCTTGTAGGTACTCTACCCATTTCACATGTCTATGGTTGAGTTTATCCTGAGAATTCAAGAAACTGACTGCTTGGTTGTCTATATACATGACAAATTCCTTAGGAAGCAAATAATGCCTCCACTTCCTGAGTGCTTGCACCGATGCATATAATTCTAAATCATAAGATGAATACTTTTTCTTTGCATCATTCATTTTTTCACTAAAGAAAGCAACTGGTCTATTATCTTGACTCAAGACTACACCTACTACAAGATGACTGGCATCACATTCTATGTTAAAGAGTTTATCGAAACTAGGAAGGATTAACATTGGCTATGTAGCAACTCTAGTTTTGAGTAACTCAAACCCCTTATTGGCTACTTCAGTCCATTGAAACTTGAATTTATGACCACCTTTTATTGTATCTAACATGGGTGCACAAATCTCACTGAAACCTCTAATAAACTTCTTGTAAAACTGGGCTAGACCATGAAAACTCCTAACTTCACTGGCTGATTGTGGGGTTGGCCCACTTGTTATGGCTGCAACTTTAGATTGATCCATCTTAAGACCTCCACTGGACACAACAAAACCAAGATAGACTAGCTCTTGCTGCATAAAATCACATTTTTCAAGGTTTATGGTTAATTGCTCATTAGATAATCTTTGCAAAACAATAGCTAAGTGTTTCAACTACTCCTCTTTAGTCTTACTAAAAATGAGAATATCATCTAAGTAGACTACCACAAACTTACTGAGAAAATCCTACAATACTTCATTCATTAACCTCATAAAGGTACTGGGAGCATTAGAGAGTCCAAAAGGCATAACCAACCATTCATAAAGACCCTCATTTGTTTTGAAAGTAGTTTTCCACTCATCACCCTCTTTTATTCTTATTTGATGGTAACCACTTTTTAAGTCTATTTTGGACAAATACCTCACACCCCCTAAACAATCCATCAAATCTTCTATCTTGAGAATAGGGAATCTATATCTTATTGTGATCTTGTTGATAGCTCTAGAGTTTGTGCACAGTCTCCATGTGCCTCCTTTCTTAGGTGCTAACATAGTGGGTACTGCACAAGGATTTATACTCTTTCTTATTAATCCTTGATCCAATAACTCTTGAATTTGTCTAGCAAAATTGAGTGCCCTTGGACATGTACCTGTCCATATAGGAGGTTAACCAACTTGGAGAGGTATTTAATCTCCTATTTTTACTATTGTAAGGGTTGATCATTCGAAGTTATGAGACATTTTGCAAACTTGCACTAGTTTTACTTGGTTTTTCTCTAGTTTTTGGCTCCATGTGAACAACAATCTGTACACTAGCTATACTTGGCCATACTATTCTTGCATTTTTAGTTTCTAATATGTTTTATTAAGCTTTTCCCTTTGGTGGCATCTAATTTTATAGTTTTGAGTTTGTAGCAAAATTAGTTTGATTTGACAGTTTCACTGCCTTGTCTAGGAATTGGCAAGGATGCTTGACCAACTTGGCTTCTTGGAGTCCTAAAATGTTAATGGCTTCCCAAGAACTAGTTGGTCAACTTGTAGACTATGTAAATACATGGTTTGTTTTCAAGAATGCAGGTGTAAGTAGTTTTGTGGCCATTGAGCCCTAGGCAAATGTGCCATTTGGCTAGGGTCTTGAAGAAATTTAATGCTTTGCTCTTCTATAGCAAGTGCATTTAAAAGTTGAACAGACTTGCCTTGATGATTAATTTTGTATGCCAAGGCAAAGAGGCTTTCTAATCCATGAGGAGAATGTTTTCAAGTTTAGTTTGTGAAAATAATGTAAAAGACAGTGAATCATTGTTTTAGAGTCAATTTCCTTTCATTAGCCTACTCTCCATCATACATTGGAGCTTGTAAGGTTGTTATACCTCCTTCTAATTGCTTGTGAACAAGAAAAAGGAGTGAATTTGATGTTATCTTTGAGTTTGAAGTTGCCAAGATCAAACAATGATCTTAGAGGAATGATTGTAATTCCAATTTGTTGTCACAGTCAACTAGGACTGAGTTTTACATTTCCTTTTGAAGTTATATATGTAATCTTCTTCCTCTAAATGATAGGTATGAAGGAAAATAAGCCATCAAAGATTGAGCCTTGTTAAGGAGCACCAAACAGACTTTTTGTCAGGAGTTTTAACAGTGAAAGTGCAGGTCACAGTGAACAAAAAATAGTGAAAGACAAAAGTGCACCAACAGTTAGCATTGACAGTGAAATAATCCTTTATTTGAAATTGCCTAACGCTTGTATTCAGGGCTAACATGACTCTTCTTTGTCTATAAATGGTAGACATGTTTACATGTTGAATGTAATTGGATTTTGCTTGAAAATGGTGTATTTGTAAGAGGCAATCATGGGAAAGTTGTAAATTGTTGCATTTTCCTCATAAGCAACTTTTTGTAAAAACTTGTTCTTCAAACTTTGAAGTGTAAATCTTCTTTATTGTGGCCTATTTAGATAGTAGTATGATGGCACTAAGGTCTCTTGTCCATATTGGAGTTTTATAGTTTGTATCTTGGTTTTTCACCATCAAAACCCTTCAAAACCCTCCTTTTTCACCCATTTTTGGGACAATCATGGAGAAGGCCTAAGAGACCCTAAAACTTTGTGAATCGTTAATTTTTCCCAAAAGGGTATCCATAAATGTGAAGCTTTTGTTCTGGAAGTCCATCATTTGAACAGGGTGAGCACAAAACCCCAAATGGAGGGCTAATGCCTAGTAGCCTGTTTTAGGCCTAAAATCAAGTTTTTGACAAATCGAGTATGCAAATGAAGGTAGAAAAGCATGAATTCCAACAAAAAAAGTTGAAACAGGTCAACCTAACATGAATTCAACCTATTTGGTGAGTTTGGCTTCATAAAATGGTTTTGGAGCCCTTGGAAGGATGTCATCAAACTAGGGAGTTGGAGCTTTTGAGTAGCCAAGAAGAGTTTGACATAGGGAGGTGGAGCAAGGTGAGTTGTTACACTACCTTTGAACTATTTACACTCTGACCTTGGTGTTTACACCTTGAAAATAGTAAGGAACTTTTGCCTAGCAAACATACTAGCCACTTAACAACCACCCAACACTATCCTCCCTATCAATTGCTAAGGTTAAAATCTATGGAAAGTTTTTATTGTTGTGGGAATAATGATTCACCCCATCTCTCAATATTCTAGACCATTCAACCATTCAACAATTGGTATCAAATCATGGTCCCTTGTTTTCTTGTTTAACCACTTGAGGGAGATCTGTGTTGGTTGAATCATGTTATTGATGAATATGACTGGAGAATATCACCTAGATGAAGAATTGAAGACAACTCTTGAAGATTTGGAAAGTGTGGAATCAGAGAATGAATAATTGAAAGAAAATGTGAAGGTAGTGAATGAATGTGTGTTGAAGTTGACAGAACAAATCTGGAAGTTCAAGTTGAGACATAAGGAAGATAATAATCAGTTAAAGCATGCAAATGAAACTGTATGCAAGAAAATGTGGTGATCAAAACGAATAAATCGAGATCAAATGACCTACATACCAATGAGACTCTTAGTACAAGTATAAACTAATTTAAACTAGTTTAACTTCCCAAGGGGTGTCCCATTGTTCTCTATCTCATAGGATCCCTAAAGCCAATGTTTTGCTCTCAGATCATTGAGCAAATGACTTAGGAATGACAACTCCAAGAATGAGTGATATTGTGATCTATATGCATGAACCCATTCTAAGATCTATATGATATGTTAAAAGCTATGATGATTAAGTTAAGATGAAGATAGTAATATGATAATTAGATTAACAAATTATCCTAACATGATATGCTAGCATGAATATTCTACAATATGAAATGAAATGCTTCTAAATGTTTATGATGATATTTAACAAAGAGAGGCTAGCATGCTTAGTAAATTAGACTATAATGTAGGGTGAACTCACAAAGCTGGTTCCCACTTTTTGGTGCGTCCTGATTTTTGCTGAAATCATACATTTTTTAGAAAATATAATGATTTAAGCTTTAAGAGGTCCCATTTTAAGTAATTAATTGAAGAGAGTTAAATCAAAGGCTCTTAGATCAAAATTTTTTAGATAGAACCTCTCTACTTCTAAATCATACTTGCAATGGAGTCTCCTTTGCATCTATCAAATGCTGATTAAAAAACCAGTTTTACATTAGCTTTTGGGGGGTCAAATTAATTCATTTAAAAGTTTTTTTTTAAAAGTATTTAGTCCTTATTATAAGCTTTCTAAATGGTATAACTTTTAATATATTTAATTTCATTAATATATTTTTATTTTATTTCTTATGAATGTAGGTTTTTCACTGAACATGAACTTCTTTGTTCAATGCATTGGGAAAAATAGTAAACTAATTCAAAAAAAAATCTGAAAAATATTTATGCACTAGGTATTGACGTTTTCTTTCTAACAAAAAAAAGAAAATTGAATTTTGATATATATAGAACAAGTTATGTGTTCAAACGTACACCTATATCTAAATTATAATTAGTCGAACTTCAAAACTTAATAAAATAAACAATATTCAGCATATCACTATAAAAACAACTGCATGCCATGGGTATTGATGTTACAAACCAAAATTCAAAAGAATTAAGTTTTTATCATTTATAGAAAAAAAATTATGTGTTTCGGGTTACACATCACTCTTAAAAAACGTTGTTTGCTATAAAAAACTACTTTTTGAGGGAGATGGAAAAATCAATAAAATTTTATTCAAACAAATTGGAAAAAAATATATTTAGAATCTACAAACAAGATGTTAAAAATCACTACTTTATATCATCTTCAAATTTTTAACGGTTTAAAAGTTATAGGTGTCGGAAAGTGAAGGTTTTTTTCAAAATATTCATCTAAGTGTCAAAGTTGGTCAAAAAGTGGGAACCAATATTGTGAGTTCACCTTGTAGATGCATGAAACTTGGATGATGGATAATGAGGAATGAGAGCTCTATTTATAGGAAAAATAGGACAATGGAAGGTTAAGATTGAATAATCTTAACAATGACTAGGATTGAAAGTTACTCAATCCATGTTTACAATTTTCACCAATGAAATGGTGAAAATTGTCAACAAGAGGTGGCTTGATAGGAGATGCAAGAGGAATTAAATGTTTGAGGAGACATGAAGGTTACCTTAGGAGGTAAGGGTTAAGGTTAGGTTAGGGTCATCCATTGAATAAAGCTTTTACCCAATGGGTAAACTCTTATGCAAGGGTTAATAGGATAACCAAGGTTAAAGCCATGGGTGCTTGATAAGACCCTTGGGTTAGATGAGGGTTAAGTTAGAGAGAAAGTCTCTAACCATGAGGGGAAGGTTGATCTAACCATTAATGGTTTGGAAGACTTTGGGGACAAATTTGTAAGAGTCCTTCCAAATTTGGGGGAACTCAACAAGTTATCTTGTTGAAGAAATAAAGCCTTTAATGCATTTAGAAGACTTTCCTCCAAATTTGAGAAGTGACTTCCTCAAATTTAGGGAAAGGACATGTTTAGAGGGATTAAATCTAATTAAGATAGTTTAGAACAATCTAGAAGGCTCTAGAAGAGGTTTAGGAGGCAAGTGGAAGATGTAGGAAAATGCAAGTGGGGGGATTTGAGATTTTAATTAAAATAAAATTGCTTTATTTCAACTAAAATAGATGCAACTTGCATAAATACAAGTGCGAAGATTTTTATAAATAAATTAGATTTATTTATATGCAAAGGTCAATTTAATTAAATGTAAATTTAATTAAAAGGAATAAAGGGGAATTAATTAAATAAAGTGATTTATTTAATTAAAGGCTAAAAAGGTTTAGGTGAGTTTAATTAAATAAATTGAATAATTTATTTAATCAAATAAATTGAATAATTTATTTAATCAAATAAATGAAAATGAAGAATTTAATTAAATAGGATTTAAAGTAATAGGAGGGATGGGGTTAAAATAAATATTAAATATTTATTTAAGAAAGTGGTCAGATTTATACGTCTACATTTTGTCCCTCTTTGAAGTGACGTGGGTGCACATGTTGATTCAAAGAAAATCACTTGATATGCTACCAAAATTTTACCGATATGATGTTGTGTGCCAAAATGTTTGATATGATGCCCCAGATGTAGATTTGATGAATGATATCAATGATGGCCCCTCGGGAGATGAACCAAGGTTCTGGGTGAAAATTTATCAATTTTATGATCATTTTGAATTTATTGTGATATGAGAATATTGACTGTGTTGGATACACATTATTGATTCATCTCCCCCAAAAAAGATGTTGATAAGGTTAATAATAAAAAAGTGGGAGTAAAATACATGCCCCACTTATTAACCCTTTGATTTACCCTATTTAAAAGGTAAAAAGTGATTTTGAAAAATCATTTGCACACTTGTCTTCTTGGGATTATGGCATTTGGAGGTTTGACCACGATGTCAATTCCATAGTCCTCTCACCGATTTGAGTGTGTCAGGCAATACCGGAGACCCACAACATATGGCCCACCAATACATGGCCAAAATCCTTGTCTTTTTTGTGATTAATTTCGTTGATTTTTGTCACGTTTTTATTTTTTTGTGTCAGATTTTTCCATTTTAGTGCATAGGGTCCATAGTTTAGCGCATACGAAACAAAGTTTAGCATGTAGAAAACCCTAGGTTAGGTTTAGCGTATGGAAGTCAAAAGTTAGTGCGTGCGGGGGATAAAATAGTGCATAAGGTGCACTTTGTAGTGCATCGGGTAGGTAAGGTAGCACATAGGGTATATTAGTGCGTAGGGTGACTAGTCTAGCACGTAGAAACTTTGTTTTAGCGCGTGGTGAGAAAATAGCATGTCACGATCATTCTGTAGCACATTCATTTTAAAATTTAATTCTTAAAGGGCAGTTTAGCACATTGAAGCTCGGTTTTAGCGCGTCGGGCAAAAAAACTTGGAAAAAATTGTTTTGAAAATGCATCGTGAGCCCGATGAATTAGATAGATTGTGTAGATGTCGGTATGGGTTTGTTGGTTGTCTGATAGGGGTCATGATTTAATGTGAGTCATGTTTTCGTTATGATGCCTGATTCTGATATGTTGCAGGATTTCAATATGAGTCTGTGTTTGATATGGGTCAAGTGTTGATATGGGACAAGTTGTTGATAGGAGTTGCTTCGATATGAGTTGCTTTTCGATATGGGTCAACTTGTCGATATGGGTCAATTTGTCGATATGGATCATTGTTCGATATGAGTCATTTATTTTGTTTCACTGATATGAAGCTGATATGGAATTCTTTGATATGGTACTCTGATTGATTTTGTTGATATAATGTTGTGTTTCGATATGGTTCTTGATTGATTGAATGAGTCCTGATATGATGCACTGATATGGTTCACTGATATGATGCTGATATGTTTCTGATGTGTTTCTGATATGATTCACTTTTTAATTTGATTTGTTTTTGATATATTTGATCGAATCAAGAACTGATGGCAAATATGTTTGTGATTTGTAGGTAGATCTTAGTGTGCTATAGTCTCGAGAGCAATTCCTGAAGCCATGGACACTTATCCCACGCCTATCACAAGTTGATCGAGATGCGATTGAGAGATGTGGTTTATCATCCTTACTAGACATACCTCGGTATACCATTAACTGGGCTCTATTGACAATATTGGTAGAGAGGTGGCATAGTGATACGAAGACCTTTCATTTGGTGACCGGTGAGATGAGAGTTACACTAGAGGACTGTTATCGGATTTTGTGGAGTGTTGTGGTAGGAGATTTGCTACCATATGAGAAGACCAAGGAGGGTGGCACAAAGGCTCTCTGACAAGTATTGCATGATGATCAGATTAGTGGCTACGAGATCTCTTGGTAGGTGTTTTTGGATTTGGGTTATGCTCCTCTACCATCAGTACTAGCAGGTTTCATTAGTGGTTTCCTTTGTGTTGATTGTAGGTCAAAGGGATTGGCCATTGGATGGGGATTGGTTCTGGAGGAGATGGTGATGCAGGTTTGCATGGGGGTCTTGCATGTTGGCCCACCTATACAGAGAGCTGCACCAGGTAGTATATCTTGGATACACTAGTCTATCAGCCTGGGTGAATTTATTACAAGTGTGGGCTTGGGAGCATATACCAATGTCGAGACCACTTGCAGATATAGATAGGCCAGTTGGTCATGCATATTCATATGGTTATATAGGTGTACTTGTCTAGTGTAATATGGTAAAGCTAGAGCATTGGTGTAGGGCATTAGATGGCATTTATACGATTGTCTGGAGATCATATATGGATTGCAAGGTGTGGGTCGAGGATGGGCTAGAGATGCCCTATGTATATATTGTTGGCAAATGCACACTCCAATGAGAAATTGTAGGTGATTTAAGGTTTTTTCATTGATGGCAACCTTACAATCATATGTTAATGGTAGGCACCATCACTGAGAGACTCTACACCGGCATACAGTTCATCGGTACCAGAAAGATTGATTACTAGCAACATGGACGACAGGAATTTTGTTTAATTGTATTTTGTATTTAATTGTAAAATCTTTTTGTAAGCCAACATGGCGGATTGTAATGAGACTCATATAAGTATGAGATCTTGTAGATCATTTAGAAGAAGTGAATATGGTTAGATTATTGTAGACCTAATGTGCGAATTGTAAGGCAGATTTTCGATAAGGGTTTATGATTATTGCAGAGCTTAAACCGATACTGAACTTGATGCTAATCTAAAGTAGTACATGACATTGGATTTATATAATCCATTTTTGTAAGTCAATGAGACTTCTTTTCTAACTGAGTAGTGAGCTCTAGGCACTTGGCCTTCCTGCATGAGTAGGCCCCTATTGTAACAGTAATATTCTCTTATTGGCTAGTAAGTGAATATTGAGGGTCACAAATCCCATCGAGGTTTTTCCCACACCGGCTTTCCTCATTAAAAATATTGTGTTATGGTGTGTCTTTCATGTTGTGGTTGTTGTTCTTGTAGACACCTAAAAGTGGTCAACGCTTGTGGAATCATACTTTAACATTTGCTTATTGCCTTATTTTAGGTTTTTGCATCGCATTAACATTTTCTCCTATGTCACGCACTTGGTCTTTGTCATTTGCGAGCATCGAGTCCTTCTTCTGCATTCCTCATTTTTCTCTCTTTTGAATTAGGTCTTGTCGATAACAATTTTTAGTCATGATTTTGGTCGATCCTTATCAATTTGTCATCAAAATCTTGTCGTTTTGCGATCGATTTGTCATCGATCGTTGTCTTTCTCAATCGTGTCAATTTGGATCAATTTGTCATTGTTCCTCATCAATTGGCGCATTTATCAATCAAATCATTTTATCACATTGGTCCTTTGTTAATCAGAGTCATGATCAGGTCAATTATCCTTTGTCAAGACCTAATTGTCATCCTTGCATTGCTAATTCATCTTCTAGGGTTTCGTGATTTAATCATTTAACCTTGTTTGTCATTTCTCCCTTTAGGATTAATAAATTATTTATTTATCCTAAGTCTTCTCATCGCAATCAAATGTTCATTTAATTGGTTAATTATTCCTCTTTTTGTGAATTAATTAATAAATGACAAATTATTAATTAATTCACCTAATTTATCTTAATTCCTAATTTTCCTCTTTTTCTAATTTTCTAATTTTCTAATTCCTAATTTCAATTCTCTCCTATTTTTCTCCTAATTTCATGGGAATGACATTTCAATTTGTCATAATTTGTCATAATTGACAATCAATCAATTTTTGACATAGAAATTTGTCATAATTTGTCATAAATTATCAATCAATCAATTTTGCATAGAAAGTGCATAATTTGTCATAATTTGTCATAATTGACATTTTTGATTTATAATTTCCATTTGAATTGAATCATTCTAATTTGGTCTTTTCTCCAATTTATCTATAAATTGGATGAATTTCTTCAATCTCAATCTAATAATCACATTATCGATCTAATAATCACTTGTTTGAATTACTTTGTCGAATCAATCACGCTTTGAGTATTCTTGTGCCAATGTCAATCTTGCTTTCACATTAGGTTTATGCAGTTGAAGGTGAGATCCACAAACAAAAGGCTATTTGGAGAAGAAAGAAGGACAATGGAGTCGCATGAAGGAGACATTCGAATCTGCATCTGGTTTGCTTAGTTTTTAGTTTTGAATGTTTTGCTTTCATGTCTCTATTGAGTGTAATTAGGATTGATCATTGCAATGAGCTTTTGTGATTGAGCTATGATTAATATTTTGAATTTCTTTGATGATTTCCAATTTTCTAGCTACATTAATTAGTGAACCCGACATGAACTAACCCCCTAACCATGCTTTTGAGTGCTTTTGAGATGATTTGCAGGTCAAAAACCCAAGAAATAGGGTAGTGCAATGTTTTCTGGGAACTTCTGCGCCTGTGTCAAGCATTCTGCACCTGTGTCAGACATTCTGTGCTTGTGTCAAGGACATTTTCTGCCTGTGTCAGACATTCTATGCCTGTGTCAGACATTTTGTGCCTGTGTAGGGCCAGAAACAGAGGTAAAAGACAGTGTTTTTCGCTTGCAAATTGTTTTCTTTTGCATTCTATTTCTGCTTTTTTGGTTTTGTTGGTACTGATTGTCTGTGCAGAACCTTGGCATATGCATGACAAAGACAACAAATGAAACTACTAACACATTTTATGCAGGTTCGATAGTCAAAGACTAAACATATCAAACTTCTGACTTGGGTTTTGTAGGTTGCCTTGGACTACAACTAAACTTTGTGTTTGTAATTAATATTTAGGCACCTAGTATGATTTCTAAATAGGATGGAATGAATGTATGTTTGCTTTGATTGTTGAGTTTGACATTGGAGTAGGAGAGTATGCTCTCATCCTTTTTAGGGTGATCAAAAATCCAGATCTTTGATACCATACTCATGTTTTTGATTGTGTGTCACCTTTAGAGGGCCTGCCTTCCCGACCATTTTCTTTTGCAAGCAAGTGATAATCGTGAGAAGGGAATGACCCAAAGTGAGTATGGCTAGAATACCTTGGCATTCTAACTCACTATAAACAAATACCTGATGGGCGAAAGCTTTGAAGGAAGGGTTATGTGGGAATTGCAGTTACTTGGGAAGTGATGACCCTTGAACTCTTTCTCATATCAACATCTAAGTAGGACCTCACGGTCTAAATCGTGCTTGCATGACTACATTTTTTTGATATCTTGATGGGCTTAATGTCTCAATCATGCTTGCGTGACATCAAGGAGTAACGCTTAATAGAAATCCTTACTAAACACCTTGTATTTAGAGGCCAAAAATCCTTCTAGTTGCTTGAGAAGGACAAGTTCGGATACTTGGAAGAGATACTAAGTTTTCCATGGGGAGATTTCCATGGGGACTGATGCTTGGCTGCCCTGAGAAGTGAGTGTCATGGAGGGGAGCCCGTGGGGTCAAGCATCTATGTATTCTCCTTGAATCTCATAACGAGTCTACCTCTCAAGTACCTGATGTCCTTGCCTACCATAAGAAATGTGTGAATGAGCTTGATTGTCTTGAGTCTAAGTTGAAATATCTTGTATTCTTTGCTTGTCAAAAGTTGAATTGCATCTCATTTCAAAAACAAGACAAATTGATTCAAAACAAGGTTAAACACAAGAGACATTTCATCCAACAAAGTTCAAAACATCTTCAAACATGGTTGTCAAACATTGTTCAAAATCTTGTCTCAACATTCATGTCACTTAGATTTAGGTTCATCCTAGGTTGCATTTAGCAAAGTCATTGTCAAGTACCAAGGTTAGGTTTCACCTAAGTCATACTCCTTTGCATATCAATAAGAGTCATCCATTTGCATGTGTCCTCTTGCATTAAAGTCATACCATTGTCATACATTCATATTTGCATACCCTAGGTCCCTTCATTGAGCTTAGGTCATTATCATATCATATTAGGGTCATTTGCATAGTAATTGTCCCTTTGCATATAGTGTCAAAACTAGGTTTTGTCATACTTGAGTAATCCAAATCTTTGATAAACCCTAAGTCATTGTTAGGAAATCTAGACCTTATCAAACCTTTTCTCTTTTTGTCATCAATGTCATTTGGTCAAACCTAGCTTAGTATCCAAGAATATAGGTGAGACATTGTCAATTTGTCCTATTGTCACTTGGTCCTTTTGTCCTTTGAGGTCTAGACATCATTTCAATTTCCTAAGGGTCTCATTTTTAGATTTGCATTCCAAAAAGTTTGTCAAAATCTTGAAAAACAACAAAAACATAGGTTGCATTCTTGCCATAGATTACATTTTCATCTATTTAGGTTGTGTTTAGTTGCATATCATATATTGTCCTTGAAAAATTCCAAAAAAATATTGCATTTGCATAGTGACATGTCTATTGAAACAAGGTTCCAAGCACCAATGATGCAACAAAGTTTGACATATCAACCGACAATGCAATCACAATTATATCCAACCCAACAACAAAGCAACATTGATCAAACTTTTCATGATGATGTAAATGTCCAAATACAAAAACTAGAGGAGAAACTAGCTCAAGAAGAGGAGATATTGGAACAAAGAGTGAAAAACATTGAGAAGAATAGATCACAAATGTCCAAAATGTTTCAAAAATTTCTAGGTCAAAATCCAAAGATTGAGCCAATTGATGTAAGATCTCTTCTTGAATGATCAGACATACCAACTCTCCTCTCACAAATAGAGATGATGAAACAATTTCAAGAAAGGAGACAACATCAATTTCAACATTATGTGCCTCCACAACAAGAACAAGAAGGTGTTTACTATCAATCAGATTTTCAACCAATACAACCAATGGTCCAATTTCAACAATATGTCCAACCAACTATACAATGTCCACAAATAGTTCAACCAATGGTGGAATATGAACAAGTTCAATCAACATATCAATGTCAACAATCACAACCAAACATTCAAAAACAAAACTTGCAACATGCACCAACCCAAGTTTCAAACATGTCAGAACAATTGAACCAAGTCCAATATCAAAACATGACATTAGATCAGAACCAACTCCTTGCCAAACAAGTTCAAATTCCAGATACAACTATGTCAAAACCTCAAAAGAAAGGTGGCTTTATTGAAAGGATCTTAAGGAAATTACCAAGTGAGTTCTTTGAGGAAGATCAAGATAATACAATTATGTCTAGCAATGCCTCATCCCCCCACAAACAAATTGACTCTCCAGTGGCATCTATCCCTACACCTTTCGAAGTTTCACAAGAACCTTCCATATTGTCCTCATCAAATAATACACCCAAGGACGCAATTACCCAAGGGCTATCCATAATTGATTGCCAAGATAATCCAATTCATGATGCACATCCTTGTCATGTTTCAGAAATACAAGACCCAATGCCACCATGCACTTTATTGCCATTACCTATTTTAGAGGACCCCATTCAAAGTCCCTCTTCCTCATGTTCAAGTATTGATTCCTTGCTATAATCCATCACAAATGTTCAAAGTGCATTTCCTTCATGCCAAAACATTGATCCCTTGTCAGGATCCCCCATGCATATCCAAAGTCCAACCCCATGTCAAGAGGATAATTTAGAGCATGAAGAAATGTGTCTTAAAACATATCAAGATCCTGAAACCTTATCATCCCAGCCAACTGTTGACCAGAACCCCATGTTCCCAGACACTCACGATGATTCCCCTATTCTTGTCCATCCCATCCAAAGTCCTATTGACACTCCATTCCTTGAGCAAGATCAAGATATCCCAGTCCATCCAATCCCAAATGATCCCCTTCCATTCCAAGAACACAATATCCTTTCAAATCCCATTGACATTCCACTTCCTAACCAAGATCAAGATATCCCTTCCATCCTTTACGATGATCCCATTGAACATCAAGAGCAAAGCACCTTTAAAGAGGATTCCAATGATCTTCCTCCTTGTCAAGATCAAATTCTTCCTTTAAATCCTCCACAAGATCTTTTTGTTCCTCCATCTCCTTGTCTTAATGCTCCATATCCACTCCAAGATTGCATTTCTTTTGATGATCCCATTATTCCTCCCATTCCATCTCTTGAAGAGCCTATCATTGAACCATGTCCACTACACAATCCTAGTCCCCCTCATGATCCTAATCCCCCTCATGATTCTAACTTGTTAGTGCAAGATGTTCATGAACCCCTGACATTAACAATGGGTTCTTCCACTTTGGTGAAATCCGATCCACTTCAAGATCTCATTATTTCTCTCATATCATATCCACCTCATAATGGACTCGCATCTTCTTCCCAAAGAAAAGAGTATCCTACAAGTCAAGATATTCATAAAGGCAAAGGAGTAGATCTCCATAAGAAAGAACCCCTCCATATCAAAGAATATCTTAAGGGTCATGTCTACACAACTCGCTCTCAAGATGTTGGTATCCCTCCATCAAAATCAAAACATACACCTTCCCCATCATACCTTCTATCCATCTTAGGTCCTTATATCCCTTCATCCTCTATGCAAGGTCAGCAAAGGCACACATCCTTGAGTAAATTTCATCAATCCAAAAGAACTCCATTTCATTCATATCCATCTATGCATTCCTTTCCTCCTCCAAGCAATTTGGATGCCAAGTATATAAGTCATAAGTCTAAAAATCCACATGTATTCCAGGATCAACATGTCCAAAATAATCGACATGTCAAAACAAAGAACAATATGATCTATAAAGAAAAAGAAATATCCAAAAGGCCACAAAGGCCCATTGAGAAAAATAAAGCAAAGTCAAAATATATATGGGTTCCTAAATCCCTTGTGCAAGCAATGCACTCCAAGGAACCACAAAAGCATGAAAAATCAAAAACCATGTGGATCCCTAAGCAGCTCCTTGTAGCACAAAATCCTAAAGAAACATCCAACTTGGCATCCAAAGTTGCTATTCCTCCATCCAACCCTCTCAAATTTGTTCCTCCATCACCTTCTTCATCCATTTTGGGCCCTTATGTCCCAAAATCCATAGCCTTTCCTTTGTCAAAATCTCATTATCCAAAATACATCTTTCCTCCATCAGTCCATCACCCCTCAAGGTGTGTGCCAATGTCAATCTTGCCAACATTTCTATCCACTCAGGCACAGTTCTTCCAATACCCTATCCATTATCCAATGCATATTTTCCATCCTTCGATCCCTTTGATCCTATCCTTTGCATAAATCCTTGCCTTAGTTTCATGTCATTTTCCATGTCCTTATCCAACCAACATCTTTGAGCATACTTTTAAAGGTCATGGTCCATTTTTTTTCAAGGCTACTACCCAAACAATAAGATGCTTGAGTCCTTCTTCCATCCCCTATCATGTGTCCATCTTCTATTGAAAAAGTCAAAAAGTAAAAAAAAAAAGAAAAAAAAAAAAAAAGACAAAAGAAAGAAAAAAGTAAAGCAAAAATAATTCGCCCTCTGGTGAAAACCTGGCAAATAGGTGCCTTGGGCAAGTACCGTGATGAAAACCTGGCAAACAGGCATCATGCATAATCTATGAACTTCTTGCACACCACACTTGGGGGTAGGTTTCCTCCTTCATATCCTATTGCCCTTCATTATCCTATCATACCATGTCATTACCCTTCATATCCTATTGTCTCTCCTGTCCATTTCCTCTTTCCACCTTTGATCTTGACAAGGCTGAGGACCGTCATGAGCATCATGCATCTTATTTGTAGCTTTTAGTCCATCATAGCTTTTGGTCTTTATCCATTTGCTTATTACAATCTTTCATCCAGATTCCCTAGCTTATTGCAACTTTCTGCCACTATCCCTTAGCCAATCTCAACTTTCAGTTCATGTCCCTTATCCATTCTTGGTCTTTCTTATCCTATCCATACACTCTTTCTGTCCCTTGATCTTGATCAGACATAAGGACGCAAAATTTAAACATGGTTTCAAAAACCTCTTGACATATCCCTCATGCCACTGCTTTACCTTGTCATATCCAATCTCTTGTCCCATCATGCCATAGCCCTTGAAAATTGCATCTGCGTTGTCTCCATAATAAAAGGCCTTTGTCTTCCCTCTATCCACCAACATTTCAGAAAGCCTATTTATTCACCTGTCATATTCCTTGCCTTGCTAGACACTAGGGGCAAAATCATAAAAATTGAAAAATGTCCTGAAATAACCCAAAAACATTCATATAATGTCTTGAAAAAATCCAAAAAAAAATCAAATAAAGTCCTAAAAAAAATCCCTAAAAAAATCAAATAATGTCGTGAAAAAATCCCTAAAAATCAAAAAAATGTCCTGAAAAATTCCCTAAACATCAAATAAAGTCTTGAAAAAATGAACACAAACAAAAAATTGTAAAATCTCAAAACGCAAAACAAAAAAATAAATGATCGCTTTGTGCATAGACAGATCCCTTAGCATCCCTCCAACGACACGCAATCATACACTGCATTTTAAATGAAATCACGCATTAACAGATGAACTTTTTCAATCAAACTAGACATTCAAACTGATCAAAATTGTCATATCAATCAACATCAAAATCATTTGTCCTTGTCTCTAATATCATGGGTCTTATACAGGGTGTGGTATACTCGAAACCAGACTACGTCTTGTCTTAGACGGGGTATCTCATATCCTGAAACCAAACAGCATGATCATCCTATCAGCACTTTCAACTTTTGACAATGAAGATCAAGATGTTTGTTTGACTTGTTGGAATTTGTGCATCTTATCTTTTTACTAATTTATCTTTGGCTTTGATCATGTTCCTATGTTGCTTGATGATGTCACTGAGTGATTTAGAGTGACTGGGATGGTTCATGGTCCTTTTGTTTTTTTGTTGTGATTGTTGTTTGTCTATAATGTGTCTGTCTTTTGCAAAAAGGGTTGCATTTCAGCTCTGGCCTTCAATGCCATGATGCTACACATCCATTTTGCTACATTAAATAAAGGTTCTCACCTACAAAGTGCATTACTGAAAGCAAGTTTTTCTTCGTCTCTAACTGTCCTCTGTCTCATTTTCTTCTTACTAACATTACTTCCGTCCATTCGGATAGTCAGTTCGGTCTAGTGCTCCGATTTCCCCAAACACATATGTTGCATCTGGCATTCATTGGTTAGTACATTTGCATTACATCAAGCATCATATCAAGTATTTTATCCATTTCATATTATATATGCATCAACAAATCAAAATACATCCATACATGTTCCACGATAAACAGTGCATAAGTCATCCATATATGGAAAATAACATCAGTCATAACATATTGCATCCCATCATATCGATGCATACCATATCATATGTCACAATAATATTGGAGTACAAAATTGGACTGTCTGTCCTAAGTATGGCCCGCAGGCTGACTATATAATATCACACTACATAATGTCCACTGTCTGTCATAAGGAGCACATGTCAATACGCCATACATCCTCCAGTGTCATAGTCGCCTCTCCAATCGCCCGATGGAAGGAGGAGGTCTCCGAATTCCATTGCTCTACCAATGCGGTAAGAAGTCTTGTGTTTGCCCTAATCTCGGGCATGAATGTGATATAGTATATCCCAAGTCCTGCTAATGTATCTCTGTCTGTGCTCCTAAGTCTATGTCATAACATGAAGCAATCTGGTCAGTTCTCCCGCGTGATCAATGGATACTGTCGACTCTGCATCACAATTGGGGCACATTTTGTCAGTTTTAGGGTTTTCTCCTACGGGTTGCATTTCCTCATTTCCATATCCAAATCAGGGTGTTTTTCATCTATTCTGACCTATCCTACCCTTTCCGGATCATTTGCATACTGTTTTTGACCTAAATTGAGTTCCCAGAGCACAATTGCACCTGTGTGACAAGTCTTGCGCCTGTGTACCCTTACACAAGCACAGAAGACCCTACACAAGCACAAGATTCGCCCTACACAAGCGCAGAAGTCCCTTTCTGCATCCCTTGTGGGCCCCGCAATGTCCAGCAAGCAAGTCAAATTCATAAAATTGAAAACATGGGTTTTTGAGATACATACCACTGCTCCTACATTGTCCAGTCATCTGTACATGTGTACATGTTCTCTGAGGTGATCTGCCCTTGGAATGTTCGCCATCTCTCTGCAAGTGTCCTTTTCCAGAGCAACAAATCCTCCTATTTGGCAAGTGCAAATGAGCAAATTTCACTCTCTTTGTCTCATTTATAGATCTTTGTTAGTGCATAGATGGAGGTGCACTCTATCCATCTTATGTTGGTCGCAGTCTTTTGCGTCTTCTTTTTTTTGTCCTTCGTGCATCCGGTCTCCAATTGTCAGTCTGTTTGTTCCTATCATGTTCTATCATTATTATCAATCAATTGGCCTCTTCTCTGCATGTTTCCGGCCAATTCCTCGAGGGGGCATGCATATGTCATTGTCAGTATCTGGGGCATTTTTATTATTGTTCTTTGAAACAATGCTCAGAATCGCATTGTCTCAAAGAGGGGCAAAATGTAGACACCTAAAAGTGGTCAACGCTTGCAGAATCATACTTTAACATTTGCACATTGCCTTATTTTAGGTTTTTGCATCGCATTAACATTTTCTCCTATGTCACGCACTTGGTCTTTGTCATTTGTGAGCATCGAGTCCTTCTTCTGCATTCCTCATTTTTCTCGCTTTCGAATTAGGTCTTGTCGATAACAATTTTCAGTCATGATTTTGGTTGATCCTTATCAATTTGTCATCAAAATCTTGTCGTTTTGTGATCGATTTGTCATCGATTGTTGTCTTTCTCAATCATGTCAATTTGGATCAATTTGTCATTGTTCCTCGTCAATTGGCGCATTTATCAATCAAATCATTTTCTCACATTGGTCCTTTGTTAATCAGAGTCATGATCGGGTCAATTATCCTTTGTCAAGACCTAATTGTCATCCTTGCATTGCTAATTCATCTTCTAGGGTTTTGTGATTTAATCATTTAACCTTGTTTGTCATTTCTCCCTTTAGGATTAATAAATTATTTATTTATCCTAAGTTTTCTCATCGCAATCAAATGTTCATTTAATTGGCTAATTATTCCTCTTTTTGTGAATTAATTAATAAATGACAAATTATTAATTAATTCACCTAATTTATCTTAATTCCTAATTTTCCTCTTTTTCTAATTTTCTAATTTTCTGATTCCTAATTTCAATTCTCTCCTATTTTTCTCCTAATTTCATGGGAATGACATTTCAATTTGTCATAATTTGTCATAATTGACAATCAATCAATTTTTGACATAGAAATTTGTCATAATTTGTCATAAATTATCAATCAATCAATTTTGCATAGAAAGTGCATAATTTGTCATAATTTGTCATAATTGACATTTTTGATTTATAATTTCCATTTGAATTGAATCATGCTAATTTCATCTTTTCTCCAATTTATCTATAAATTGGATGAATTTCTTCAATCTCAATCTAATAATCACATTATCGATCTAATAATCACTTGTTTGAATTACTTTGTCGAATCAATCACGCTTTGAGTATTCTTGTGCCAATGTCAATCTTGCTTTCACATTAGGTTTATGCAGTTGAAGGTGAGATCCACAAACAAAAGGCTATTTGGAGAAGAAAGAAGGACAATGGAGCCGCATGAAGGAGACATTCGAATCTACATCTGGTTTGCTTTGTTTTTAGTTTTGAATGTTTTGCTTTCATGTCTCTATTGAGTGTAATTAGGATTGATCATTGCAATGAGCTTTTGTGATTGAGCTATGATTAATATTTTGAATTGCTTTGATGATTTCCGATTTCCTAGCTACAGTTCTTATTTACTGCATTAATTTTGGTTTACCGGTACACAGTTTTGGAATGCTTTTCATATAATAAGTTCAGAAAATTCATTAATTGGTTAGATACTGATTCATCCCCCTCTCAGTATCTTTGGGAATCCTAACAATTGGTATCAGAGCCTGGTCCTCTATTTTCAAAAGCCTAACAGCTTGAGGAAGATTCTGACACCGATAGAAATGGAAAATTTGAGAAAGCAATTGGAGACAGCTCTTTCAGACTATGATGTAGAAAAAGTGAAGAATTTCAAACTTGAAGATGATCTAAAGGCTGCACAAGATATCATTCAAGGACTTCAAGAGAATCTCACTATTGCAAGAAATAAAAGAAGAGAACTTTGTGAAAAGATGTAGAATGATGATGAGGAAAAGGAAACTCTTAATGATCTGGTGAACAAACTAAGACAAGAAAACAATACAATGAAGAATGAGATGCAGGATATGACTATGAGATTTTATAAAGAGATTGAAAATCAGAAGAAGAATGAAGATGACTTGACTAGAAGAATCAATGATGCTGCAAATGAAAATCTAAGACTCAGTCATGAGAATGATATGTTAAAAACAAATCTAATTCACTTAGAACATGACAAAATTGAACTCATGAGATAGAAATATTTCTTAGAAAATGAATTGGCTACTACAAATCAACACAAGGAGAAATTCAAGAAAAGTTCAGAAGAACTTGATGACATGTTGAAAAATTAGAAACCTAATGGTGATACAAATGGCCTTGGCTTTGAAATTGGTGAAAGATCAGCTACTACAAACAATCATGATCATAGCAAACTGGTAAGACAACCCAATGCTTACAAATTTAATGGGAAATGCTTTAACTGTAACAAGTATGGTCATAGAGAAAATCAGTGTAGATCTAGAAATTATCACAACACTAATACACCCACCGGTCAATATTCTAAATGCAACAAAGTTGGTCATAATTTAGAAATTGCAGAATGAATGTAAGATGTTATATTTGTGGAAGATTTGGACACTTATCTAATCAATGCAGAACACATACCAGCATAGGATATGGGAAAGCTATTCAGAAAAACAATGTGACTTGTTATGCTTGCAACAAGATTGGACATATTGCAAACTTTTGTAGAAGTAAGACATCACTAGCAAATAACAAAGGACCCAACTTCAAAAGGTAAAGAAAAAGTTGAAGAGGTAAAGTAAGAATTTTCAAAGCAATGGATCAGAATGTTGATGGGAATACTCCTCCATTAGCAGAACAGAGTATCACTCCATTGGTAGGAGATTCTTCATCTAACTAAAGGAAAATCCTTTGGGTATGGCAACAAATTGAAAACATGCTAAGTTACCCTCGGTTGATGAGGAGAAGTTGAATTACTTCCTTACTGGCAGATGAGTTAAGTTTTTGACTTAACCAACAGGGATTAAATGTGGCAGCTGAAGGTTATAACACTATAAAGCAAGTGTTTTGGCTCTTTTTTTCATTCACCAAGCATTCAAATCTCCAGAGAATGTGAAAATCCCGAGCGAAGGCATCCTTAGCGAAAAGTAAAGCAGTTCATTCAAGAACTCATCCTAAAAGCAGATTAAAGTATTTATAACTATAGCTTCTTCATCTGCACTTGAATTTATTGCAAACCCTACTATGATTGATGTTATCAAGCACCCTAGACCCGTGTTCAAACTTATTCCCAAAATTGGGAAGAAAGATGATACCCTAGGAGCATTTTTGAAAGTACCTAAGGGAGTAGTTTATGCAGAGGATCCTAGAATATATATACATTATCATATTGAGGAACTAGGAGCTGAAGAAATAATGAATATGTATAGGATTGTAATCTGTGATGAAAATGGTAATGTTAAACCGGAACTCAAGGCAGTGGAAACCCTAGGTTTTGTGGACATTCTTAGTATCCCTGATTTTCCTAAAGATGTGATAAGGATAGTCCTGAGCAGAGTCCATGGTGAATTCTTTTGGTTGGATTCCATACATAAGATCACTAAAGAGGTAGTTAGGGTAGTAACAGACTTACCTTCCTCCTGTAGCAGGTCTGACAGAACTAAGAAAGTTCCAAATGATACTGTGATGACCTTAATCAGCACAACATTTGACAAAAGATCCCTAAGAGTCAATGATGTGAAGGACATAAATATTAGATTTGTTAGTATGATTCTTGGTTATAAGGCTACACATGCAAATAGACTAAACTCTATCTCTAGCTTATGTATTAAAAGTGCATATGACATGGTGAATGATAATGCAAGAATTGATGTATGTGAATGGCTTAAAGATGAATTGATAGACAACTTGAAGAAAATCAAAGGTGATAAGAAGGGAACTTTCAAATTTGGTAACTTGCTTGTGTGCTTAATGCTATACATTACCAAGGAAGTACCCGGTATTGGTAGGAAAGACTTTGGTTTTGATATACCGGTAGGAAAGCAACTGTTAGACATACTAAACAACATGGGAGATGATAGAGAGAAAAATATAAATGAATATTTTCAAACCTTGAAAGAAAGAATGAAGACAAGAATAAGGCTATCTCAAGAAATTGTTGATAAGTATCAAAAGGAGATATGCTTTGTGATAAAGAAAGATGAAATCTGGATGGAGGCAGTTGTCCCTAGAACTATTTGGGTTACTGAGATGGGATATGAGACAGATGATAACATAGTTGAAACTTATGCAAAATCCCTCTTAGAAGCCCTTAAGGAATCGACAGAAAAAATATTTGGCAATGCTGAAACAATTGAAAGTAGCATTCAATCTCAGAAAAGAGTTAAGAAAATTGAATAGATAGTAAGGAAGGGAACAAGATAGGAAAAAGTAATAAAAGAAGATGTATTAAAGAAAACTGGTATTAAGGAAAGTGAACTAGAAGGACTTCAACCGGAAGCACATCTTTCACCAGTTGCAACTTCCTCTGACAGTGAGATATCATCTATATTCAAAAGGGTAGAAAGAAAAAGAAAACCCTCACTAACACACTCACCTAAACCTAGAAAGACAAGACAAAAACAACAGGCAGTTAGGCCTCCAATTAAGAAATTGACACCAAAGAAGAGGAAACAGGTTATTCCCACTTTTGACAAACTTTTGGAAGAGATCGCTGAAGATGGCAAACTGACAAATATTAGCAAGTTGTATAATACATTATCCAATGATGAAAAGGAGAGTATAGAGAATAGTGTAATCTTACATCTTGACATTTATAAGAAATTTTTGATGGAAATTGTAGATGACATACCTAATGATCTGTACAAAAGACTAGAAGCTAGAAGGGTAGCCATTGTGGAGTTAGACAAGAAAATAAAAATAGAAAAACTACTTGCAATTCACCCAGTGAACTCCACTCAAGAAATTGATGAGCTAATCAGTGAAGCTAACTGGACAGTATTCTCAACTGGACACCGACATGTAGCATTAATGGAAGGAAGAGTAAATGAGATATCAGAGGAAACAACAGATAAGTGGGGCATATTTTTTGTAGAAAAAGAAAAAAAAGCAAAACTTAAGAGACCAAATACTATCAAAGTCTACCAGAAGGATAAGGAGAAAGGTAAGGTAGGTGGACCTTTGAGCCTAAAAATAACTGATAACTTGCCCCTACCTCTCTCTGATACTCCACCAGTAGAAACTGTTGACACACAACCGACAACTGAGAGTATGGGTACCCCACATAAGGATAGAAATCCTAATTAAGAGGTGTTATACACAATGAAAATTGACACTCAGGAAGTCAATATTATGGTGGATAATGAATCAATTGAGAAGACAGATGTGGCAATAGAGCTACCGACAGGAAATGTTGGAGTTGAAAACATTGGAATTGGGGAACAACAACAAACTGAAGGATCAAATGAACCCCCAAACACTGGAAAGGCAGAGACCACAAATGTGCATACTGTTGCATCTATTGAGCCACCGACAACTACTGAAACTGAAAAACCAACTGAGTCAGTGGTAGTAGACAACACAAAGGTAAATAAAGAAAAACAAGTAGTGGACACTACAGTGAAATAATCTGAAGCACAAATAGAGAAACCATCAGAGCAATAGGCTCTTGCTGAGGAAAACACAGAGAAATAGGTAGAGCAATAGGTTCCTTCTTAGGTACCTACTCAGTCTGTACCACCAACTACATCTGACAAGCCTAAGCCTTTGGTAGCTGAAATGCAAACTCAAACAGATCCTCCAGAGAAAGAGGAAAGCAGAACTATCACTACAACTGGTGGACTACAAATTGTGAGAATAGTTGGACAGTCATCTAGCACATCAATGACTAAATTTAGGCCAACAAATGTAAGAGAGATACTCTTGGATTCAATAAAGAAAATAATAGAGTGTAATGCACAAGCTTCTAAGGCTATAGATGCCACTTTACTAATTTTGAAAATGATAGCTCCAAAGTGTAACATAGATAATAAAGATTCTTTGAGCCAATTAGACACATTGTCTAAATATATAACTGGCAACCTAATAACACTAGACTAGATAAATGAAGATACATTCAAAGAGAAAATGAATAGGGAAAAAGAAAAATTCTTTGAGGAAACTGTTAAGAAGAATAAGGAACAAATGGAAACCTTGTTACCGGCATTAGGAGAAACAATTTTGGATTTCAAGAAACTATACAGAGATACCTACAAAACTAATATTTTGATAGAGGACAGATTCAAAGATCAGCAAAGCACAAAAAGAAATCAACAATATTGCTGACAACTTAATAGGAACATCCGATTCATTTTTTGGAAATTGAAAAGAATATTGCAGTTCTTGAGGAGAAAATTGAAAAGTAAAAAAAAAGGTGAAGAAACGATAAAGTTTAAGGCAAAGGATTTAAAATGCAAACTAGGCCCTAAATTGGATTACCTCATTTCTTTAAGAAAAGAAATTTCTGAGGCTCTGGTTGTAGGACTTAAGACACCGGAAGAGAAAATGCAAATACTCACCGGTATAATTCAGAGAATAGAAGAAGCAATAAAGGATAGTGAAAGGTTCAACGATAGTCAAAATTTTGCATTGGCAGACATCTATCAGATTGTAGCCCACCGGTTACAAGGATCTAGGTAGGAACCACACTCCATTGATAGTGAATGACAACCTTTGTCATTGATGCCAAAGGGGGAGTAGTGGAGATGAGAAATATTATCAGAAGGAAGACATCATCAGCTCAGGGGGACCACACATTTTGATAAGACATTTTGGCAGATTCTTTTTGGACAACATTTTTGGACACTTTTGGATTTTTCTCATGAGTGTTGCCATCAATGCTAAAGGGGGAGATTGTTGGAAAATGTACACTCTAATGAGAAATTGTAGGTGATTGAAGGTTTTTTCATTGATGGAAACCTTACAATAATATGTTACTGGCAAGCACCGACACTGGCAGACTCTACACCGACATACAGTTCACTAACACCGAAAAGATTGATTACCTGCACCATGATCGACATGAATTTTGTTTAATTGTATTTTGTATTTAATTGTAAAATCTTTTTGTAAGTTGACATGGTGGATTGTAATAAGACTCATATAAGTATGAGATCTTGTAGATCATTTAGAAGAAGTGGATATTGTTATATTATTGCAAACCTAATGTGCGAATTGTAAGGCAGATTTTGGATAAGGGTTTATGATTATTGCATAGCTTAAATCGGCACTGAACTTGGCATAGCAGATGCTGATCTGAAGCATTACATGACATTGGATTTGTATAATCCATTTTGGTAAGCCAGTGAGACTTCTTTTGTAACTGACCAGTGAGCTCTAAGCACTTGGCCTTCCAACATGTGCAGGCCCCTATTGTAACAGTAATATTCTCTTATTGGCCAGTAAGCAAATATTGTGGGTTACAAATCCCACCGAGTTTTTTCCCACACCGGGTTTCCTTGTTAAAAATATTGTGTTATGGTGTGTCTTTCATGTTGTGGTTGTTGTTCTTATTTACTACATTAATTTTGGTTTACCGGTGCACAGTTTCGGAATGCTTTTCCTATAATAAGTTCATAAAATTCATTAATTGGTCAGATGCTGATTCACCCCCCGCCTCTTAGTATCTTTGGGAATCCTAACATATATTTCTAGGTACTTAATTGGGTGGATACCCTTTATTATCGAGAGATTTCTACACAGTCATGTTCATCGACAGTATGGTATACAACAGGGGATGCCACAAAGAGCCTATTTGTATTCTCATTGGTGATAGGATTTGTCGAAGTGGGGGCCTACCCTAGATAGTACAACAGTCGTGGGTGAGTACATGACCCTGGCAAGACATTTGGGATTATGGAGCTGCAGTAGTGGATGCTCGAATTACAAAGGATTTCTTAGCTTACTTTGTGACACACACAGTGGCTCATATATTTGATATGATAGATATGTTGCCATCTTTTGATGATAATGAGAAGGAGTGGCCACAGAGGTGAGGGGGTTCTAGGTGGAGAGAGGAGGATGAGGGAGAGGAGGATGGAGATGGAGGTGGAGGGAGTGGTGGAGGTGGGGATGGTGGAGGTGGACAGGGTGATGGAGGTGGTGGTAGCGGTGGTGGCAGAGGTGGTGGTGGAAGAGGTGGTGGTGGCAAAGGTTGTGGCAAAAAAGGTGGTCTTGTGCTTGGTGTGAGTGGGGGTGTAGGGATAGGTATGGTGTTAGCTATTGTGGGAGGGATGAAGAGTGATAGGAGACCCACCCAGAGAAGGAGATCCAACATGATGCTCCTACCAGTGCCTCAGACAGGGACAAGTGCAGCCAGAACCATGACATAGGTACCTATTCAGATTAGGGTGCCGACTCACTAGGAAGATGCTCAAATTGGGGCACTACAGGTCTCGGCTCAGCAGTTGTAGACACAGGTGCTAGTACAGCAGTGACAAATTATGCAGCTACTAGAAGAGAGGGATACAACAGTAGAGTGTCAGGGTCAAGTAGAGGCCCTTGCTAATAGGTTAGATAGAGCCACCGTAGTTGCTTTGCTCTAGGACACACTGAGGGAGATATATAGTACTAGACCAAGGAGGTTGAATATTACATGCATTTGTATGAGGATATGGTCCCTTGAGACCATAGAGACCCTAGTTACACTGTAGTGGCATCCACCTAATCTAGACGTAGTCATTTGAGGATAGAGCGAAGAGGCATTATGGGGTCATCACGACGTGATCCATCTGGTGGATATCTAGGAGCTGGGACATCTGCTACCATACCTTCTACCTCAGGAGATAGTCACACCTGAGAGACCTACTCTGTTGTATTGATCACCTTTTTTTTACTGATAGACATGATACTCATTGTACATTGTGACAATTTTGCGAGATATATATGATATATGGCATTGATTTTCTTTGATCCACATGTGGTGTGTTCCTGATGATGATTGATTTATGATGCACATGATTTGATATGATGATACTATGAGGATGGTTTAGTTTCTTAGATAATAATGATGTTCTTGATCTTTTAATGTTGATTATTACATGATGATGTGAATGCATGGTTCATGTTGGAATGGTTGATAATGTGATGATGCATTGCTATGTTATTGATATGTATGGTGTTTACTTTGATATGAGATGTGATGTTATCTGAATGTTATGATGTGAGATGTATCTTGAAAATGAGATGTAGATGATAATGATAATAATATGAGAGGTATAAATGCAGCTAAATGAATGCAACTGAGTATGAAATGGTACTAAATGATCATTGTAATCTTGTCATTGTCATTCCTGTTAGTGACTTGTTTGTGCTCTTTTTGTCATCATTGAGCTTTTGATATGTTGAAAGTTAATACAAGCATCATGGTATAATTAAACCATGATGACCTGAGTATAACTTATATGATTTTTGATATTGAAAGATGACACAAGCGATGAGGTATAATTGAACCAAGACAACCTGAGTGTTTCTTGTGTAAAATAGATAAGAGTTAATTATTTGTATGTGCAAAATAGAAAATGTCTTCAATGATATGTTTCCAATCATGTCTTGAGACAAATTTTCACCATACGAATGATTGCCTCATAGATAGAAAACCAAAGAAAATATGAGATTCCTTTATTGCTTCTCTAGCTCAGTGCATCCTTGAGTAGCTCAGGTGATCTAATGATTTAGAAATCAAGATACAAATAGTCAAAACTTCCTAAAAAATGTAAACAAATCATAACTCACAATATATCATCCATCCTATGTGTGTTGTAGTTGTCTTTTGGAAAATAATCCTGTTTTCTAGTCTGATGAGTAGTTTTGACAATGGTTTCCTTAGTATGTTGTGATCCTTGTTTGTTGTTTGAATGTTAAAGCGAGATGAATGTTTCCCCCAGTTATGGATACTTGTTGATCTAGAATATAGATTGATCACCAAGCCATGGTGGGATATGATACATATAACTATATAGATAATCAAGCATAGTGACTATGCTAAGTATGTCCAGGATAATGTTGTGTGTAAAAGTGTTCTACGATGGCTATGGGCTTAAGATCAGATGGATTAAAGATATGATGCAAGTACCGATAGATAGAGGAGGTGTTCTCTCACAAATAGTGCATGTTGCCAAGTTTTTACCACTTGTTATTATTGCACTTTTTGATTTGTTTTTTATTTTTTTTGCATTTTTCTGATTTTTTATTTTTTGTGTCACAAGGTGCCTGTTTGCTAGGTTTTCACCATAGTGACGATTTTTGATATTTTTTTGCTTTTTTTTTTTGATCTGTGCATTGGATGACTCAAGTGTAGAACTCCTTTAGATGAATGTTGTTGGTTGGTTCATCGAGCATGTCCCCTTCTGAATTTGACAACTGATATGCTCCTGATCCATAGGCTGATATGATGACAAAGGGTCCCAACCAATTAGATTCAAACTTCCCCTTCTTTTCCTGAGCTTGCTGATTTTTGGGATTTTCTTTTAGAACCAGATCACTAATTTTGAAAGCCCTTGGGATGAACCTGTGATTGTAAGTTCTGCACATTCTTTGTTGATATGCCTTGAGATGATCGAAAGCACGTTGGTGATATTCATCAAGCAACTCTATCTCTTGTAACATGTTGACTTGATATTCCTCATCTAGAATGAGGCCTTTCAAGGATACCTAGAGTGATGGAATCTCTACCTCAATAGGTAAAATAGCTTCTAATCCATATACCAATGAATATGGTGTAGCTCCTCTAGGTGTGCAGATAGTTGTTCTATAGGCCCAAAGTGCAAGATTGAGTTGCACATGCCAATCTTTGCCAGCATCATTCACAGTTTTCTTGAGGATTTTCAAAATTGTTTTGTTTGAGGCCTCTGCTTGACCATTCCCTTGCAGATAATAAGGTGTCAAAAAGTGATGTTGGCTATGGAATCTCTCATAAAGCTCTTGGGCATCTTGATTTTTAAAGGGTATTCCATTATCTGTGATAATGGAGCCAGGGATGTCATACCGATAGATGAGGTAATTCAAGATGAAGGAAGAAAATTGTTTGCCAATCACTATAGTCAATGGAACTGCTTTAATCCATTTGGTGAAGTACTCAGTGGCCATGATGATGAAATTGTACCCATTTGACGAGGAAGGATGAATTTTTCCCACTAGATCAAGTTCCCATTAACAAAAAGGCCATGATGTGGTGAATGGTTGCAACTCTTGCACTAGTGCATGTATGAGGCTCCCATGAATTTGGCACTTAGGACATTTCCTAGCAAACTGATATGACTCTTTCTCCATTTTTGACCACTAATATCCTATCCTAAGGAGTTTCTTAGCAAGAGTAGGACCACTTGGATGCATACCAAAAATACCTTCATGAAGCTCATGTAAGGCGGAGTCAGATTTATTATGATCGAGTCATTGAAGAAGAGTACCATCAAGACCTCAGAGATAAAGTGTGTCAGCGGTTAAGGTGTAGCAAGATGCTTGTCGGATAAAGTTTCTTTTTTGGTTGTGAGATAAGTTAGGTGGGAGATTATTGTCTTTGAGATAGTCATGGATTTTCCCATATAGAGGAGAATCAAAACTGGTCAGGGCACAAATAACTTTAGATTTTGAATTGTCATAGGATGGAGAAAATAATTGCTCCACTAGGAATTCATAATGATTTTGTGTATCTGGAAGTTGTAGGAGCAAGGCGATAGTGGCCATTGCATCAGCAACTCTATTATCTAGCCTTGGAATCTGCTCGAAG
The DNA here is from genome assembly GCF_030272615.1 of Cryptomeria japonica. Classification (NCBI taxonomy): domain Eukaryota; kingdom Viridiplantae; phylum Streptophyta; class Pinopsida; order Cupressales; family Cupressaceae; genus Cryptomeria; species Cryptomeria japonica. Next base: position 526,939,083 of record NC_081412.1, on the reverse strand, counting down.
GTGATGTTTGCAAAATACTTCTTGAAATCATCCACCATGCATTTTTAGGGCATCAACTTGTCATCCTTTATTTGATAATCATTGTTGGCCTGATTGATGACTAATTGAGAATCTCTATAGACTTTCAATTTTGTGATTCTCAATTCCACAACTATTTTGATACCACTAACCAAGGGTTCATACTCGGCAATGTTATTGGTGCAGGTCAACATTAATTTGAAGGATCTTGGAAGTGTGTGTTCCTCCAGAGTGATGAACAAGATGTCAGAACCTGATCCATGTTAGGTATAGGATCCATCAAAGTATAGGGTCCATTTCTTGGGTGTGATAGTGAGCACATCTGTATCCAAATATTCCACCTATAGTGGATTTTTGTCTAGTAAAGGTGCTTCTTCCAGTTGATCTACAATTGCTTGTCCTTTGGTGGCTCCTCGTTTTGTGTATTGAATGTCAAACTCACTTAGGATCATAACCCAATTTAGCTAACCTCCCTATGAGAGTGGATTTTATAAGTAGATGCTTTAGCGGGTCAATCTTTGCTACTATCTTGATTGTATGGGCTAGCATGTAGTGGCAAAACTTTTGAGAGACGAACACCACAACCAAACAAGCTTTTTCAATTAATGTATAGTTGAGTTCATATCCATTCAAAGTCATGCTAATGTAGTAGATATCCCTTTCCTTTCCTTCTAGACCTTCTTATGCTAGTAGTGCCCCCAGTGACACTTTTTTTGTTGATACATAGAGGATGAGTGACTTTCCTGCTATTGGTGGTACCAAAACTAGTGGATTCATTAGATATTGTTTGAGCTGGTGTAATGATTCTGCACATTTGTTTTCCCATTTGAAATGTACATTCTTATGAAGCAAATGGTTGAATGGGAGACATTTATCTGCCAACTAAGCAATGAATCGTTAGATAGATTGTAGTCATCCTTGTAGAGATCTCAATTGACTGATATTTTTAGGTAGCATTTCCATGATAGCTTGAACCTTTGCTGGATCCACCTCAATGCCTTTTTATGATACTATGTATCCCAAAAGTTTGTCGGATGTTACCCTGAAGACACACTTCTTAGGGTTCAATTTGACATTGATATGTTCCACTCTTTGAAAGGTTTTACCCAAGATGTCTAGGTGTTCTACTCTTGTGAATGATTTGGCTAGCAAATCATCCATGTAATCCTCAATAAAAGTGTGCATCATGTTGTGGAAGATTATTGTCATGGCCCTCTGATAAGTTGCTCTAGCATTTTTCAAGCCAAAAGGCATGATGTTCCAGTAGTATGTACCCCACGAACATGTGAAGACATTTTTATCTTGATCTTTAGGAGCTATCTTGATTTGGTTATAGCCAAAGAATCCATCCATGAGGGATAACATACCATGTCCCATTGTTAGATCAATAATGGTGTCGATGCTTGGCAAAGGAAAGTCACCCTTCAGGCAAGTTTTGTTGAGATCTTCGAAGTCTATATAGATTCTGATGCTTTTTTCCTATTTAGATACTAGCACAATGTTAGAAATCCATTCCGCATAATCAATGGGTTGGATGAAATCGACATCTAGTAACTTCTTCAGCTCTGCTTTAACCAATATGGTGACATGTGGGTTCATCTTTCTCAATTTTTGTTTTACAGGTTTAACTCCAAGAGAAATGGACAAGTGATGCATTATAAGGTTTGGATCTATCCCAGGCATGTTTATATAAGACCAAGCAAAATTTATTTGCTTTTCCTTGAAGAACTGGATATAATTAATTATTTCTAGTTATGTGAGTGGTTTTGTTAGATGTATGATTTTGGCTGCTGCTTCAGTGTTGATGTTTATTGATTGAGTTAGTTCAATCAAGATTGGTGATCGCTCATGGTAATGTTTAGGAAGAGTGTCAAGTCTCTCATCCTCAGGTGCCTCAAAGAGGTTTTAACCATTAGATGTGTCCTTTGTTTTTTATTTTTTGTGATCTAATACTGTCATTAGATGGTTTTCACCATTAGATCAATTTTTAAATTTATTCTTGTTGCGACTGAGAGACTTGGTACTCCCTTGATTATGGATATAATCATGTGCTTTGCTGGTGGAGCAAGTTTTTGGATTAACAGAGAAGAGGTATCGAACAATGGCCTCATCATTTTGGAATATGGTTATATCACATTCAAGTTCTTCCCACTCTATGAGGTCATGATATATGTGCGGTAGAGAGTCATTTCTTGGGTCAAGATCAGCCATTGTGAGGGTCATGATAGAGACATTGTCATAGTTTTCTTTAGCAGGGGTAAGATCTACAACAGTCTCAAGGTTTTTGCTAGTACTCTCGTTGACATTGCCTCTTTCATATCGAAGTTGTTCGTTCTCACTAGCCTCATAGATATGTTGTGGTCCAAATTCAAATGATCTAGAGCTTGAGTCTTGTTCCTCATAAGGAATGGGTATGTATGTGTGGATTGTATCCACCTCAATATCCTTAGTAATATAATAACATGTGTCCCACTCATACTCATTGGAATTTATTTCATAATCGCTATCCCAAGTGGCTTCACTGGATCTAACAGGTATGTTGTATGGTGAGAAATGTTCATTGATAATTGACACAAGTTTGGTAACTTTTTTTGATTCGGGATCGGTGCTTTCTTGTACTCTTTTAATTTTTTCATGCACCATTTCCTTTCTTTGAGTAGAAATTTCCTTAGGTTGTGGCTCAGACTCGGCTTGATTAGGTTCTTATACATGATGTATTTTTTTATAAGAAGCTTCCTCCCTTTGGATAGTGAGTTCTTCTTATCGGTTTTCTTCTTCTTCACACTCTTGGTCTTTTCTTGTCTTTGTAGCAACTTGATGTAGTGCTTCCTGCCATGAGTCCTCGTTATGTTTTATCTTTTCTTTCCATTGAGGTTTTTGATGGTGATCTCGCTTTTGTATAGGTGGGACATGTTGGCCATACCCAAGTCCTATTTAGTCTTTTGCAAATTGTGAATGGGGTTGTATGGGTTCTATTATGCCTTCTTGATGCTTTCTAGTAGGACCTTTTCCTTTGTACCGCATGCACTATATGATTATGAACCCATTGCCACACTGTTCTGTTGGAACAACCACTTCTAGGGTAGCAACTCTGATTTCTTCTTTGTCTTTGTATAGCCAACTCAAGATGTCTTTGTCTTTTGATTCTTTTGCTAGTGTGCCTATTTGAATAAATTTACCATCAAACTTCTTGATGGGTTGTGCTTCCTGATGTCTTCATGTGGAAGGTTGTCCATGAGACCTTGGTGATGTTGGTAACTTAGATAGACATAGGGGTTCAAAAGAGTACTCCCCCATGCCTTGGTCTTTTATTTTCATCTTTTCCTCAAAGTTTATGGATAATTATTTGAGTTTTTCTTGATCTTGAGATGATAAGGAAGCTTGGGCCTCCCTTTTGTGTGGAACTAGTCTATCTTGAGCTGCCCACATAGCATTGCAGTATTGAAAAGGGTTAGTATCTGCAATTATTAAAATTTCTTGTCCATTGTAGAGGAACTTGAGGAATTGATGGTACGTGGAAGGTACCACTTGCATTTCATGGATCCATGGATGACCCAATAGTATATTATATGTCAAGTCTATGTCCAAGACTTGGCATAATGTGTCTCTTTGCACAAGCCCTACCTGAATGGGTAGTACCACTATTCCTTCAGATGACCTTTCTTCATCATCATAGGCTTTGATGATGATCTTCCTTTTGGGATCAATAGTTTTCTCAGAGAATCCCAATGCATGGATAAGATTTAGGGTACATATATTGAGACCAGCTCCTCCATCTATGAGTAGTATTTTCACCCGATGTTTGTAGACTAGGACATGGATATGGAGTAGGGTATTATATGGATGACTCAAAGAGACATCATCGTGTTTAGAAAAAGATATGTTATGTGGCATTGTCATATGGGCCACCATGTCTTGGAATATATTGACATCCAGATCATTTGGAATGGTTGTTTCGACAAGAGCTTGCTCCAAAATATCTTTTTGTTTTGGTGAGATTTTGAGCAACTCAAGTATTGATATCTGAGAGGGTCTTCTCCATACTTGGTTGACCAAGTTATATTGAGTCTTGGGAAGAGTTGTTGTTGTTGATGTGTTCCCCTTCAAGAAATATTTCTGAGCCCTTGTCACATTTAGCGATGCATGTTCTTATTTGTCTTTGATTTTTATGACATTTACTTGATTGTCATATGTTGATATGTGATTGATACGAGCTCTTTTATTGTTGTTTGACATTGATGCTCCTCCCTTGTCGTAATTAGAAAGAGGATTTTTTAAAGCTTCATGGTGTAAGGAAGTTAAGTAGCGGAAACAACTTCCTACACTAACCTTGAGAGGAGGGTAATGCAAAACTTTTTCAGATCATTACAACAGTTACAGAAAAATAGAAATAGATATAATAGCATTCATACCACAACACAGTGATTTACGTGGGGAAAACCCTTTCGGGAGAAAAACCCCACACTCCAAAAGCAGCTCAATATTTTATTCAGCAATCAAAAACAGATTACAACATACTTGTAGAGCAAGCTCTTCGCAGGAGTACCACTAATCAGAGATTCAGAGGCAACTCAATAGCCATAAGACTCTTACACACAACCTCTATCTCACACACCTCATAAATAGGAGATACAATATAGGAAACTGTCAAACGGTATTACAAAACCATGGGCTAAAACCACCCAATAAGGTGTAGCCGACCTTATCTCCCTTCTAGATGCCCTATGACATGTTAAAGCATACATCAACACATGTTACTCCCTTTTACAGCTCATTTATGTATCCAATACAAATTATTTTTCCTATTTCAGGAGTACAAACTTTCGGAGGCCATAACTTGAGAACCGGGTGTCCGATTGACGAACCGTTTGAAGCATCGGAAAGCTCACGAAGTGTTCTATCACCTCGTAACCTGCTGCGCTAGTTACAGCCACTTTTTAGGGCATTTTGGAGCCTCTAAAGCCTCCAAAATTAAGTTTAAACATTTTATCGCACCCCTCCAAGACGAAAACTTTAATATCTTCAAAACTAGCTGTGACCTTACGACGCAACTTTACCGGAATGCTTATCTAGCCAACCAGAAGCTTTAGGGGGAGTTTAGCACCATTTCATGCTCAAATGAAAACTTACTATAAATAGTAACCTCACATAAATGCAAGGTTGAGACACCATTTTTCTCAACAAATCTCCCACTTGTCGAACACCTTGCAGGAGCGGAAGGGAATGTCAACACAATGAATCAATTGCTAGGGGCCATAAGGCCCATAGACTCTGAACACCATCTGAACTTCTCTGTGCTCATAGCCTTAGTTAAAGCATCTGCAACATTCATCAAAGTTTCCACCTTAACTAGATTCACCCTACCATCTTCGACCATATCTCTAACAAAATGATACTGAACATCAATATGTTTGGTCTGGGCATGAAATGTCGGGTTCTTAGCTAGGCTAATTGCACTCTGACTGTCACAGTAAACTATCACTGTACCTTGTTTTATTCCAATATCCGAACATAGTCTCTTAAGCCAAATGGCCTCTTTACAAGCATGAGTAGCTGCCATATACTCTGCTTCAGTAGTGGATAAAGCAACCACAACTTGTCGCTTACTCATCCAACTAATTGCACCACCAAACAAAGTAAACACATAAGCATTGGTGGATCTTCTGCTATCAATATCACCTGCCCAATCTGAATCCACATAACCATGGATATCAAGGGAAGTCATGTCTCCAACTGAATTACCATGATAACACAAAGAATACTCTGAAGTACCCTTCAAATATCTGAAGACTCTTTTGACTGCATCCCAATGAACTCTACCAGGATTAGACATATATCTAGAAAGTACTCCCACTGCTTGGGCAATGTCTGGTCTAGTACAGACCATAGCATACATCAAGCTTCCAACCGCACTCTGGTAAGGCACTCTGCTCATGTCTTCCATCTCCAATGGGGATGTAGGACAATCTGAAATAGATAGTTTCATTCCAACTGTAAAAGGAACACTCAATGGTCTACAATTCGCATGTTGAACCTCTGTAACACTGAATTCACATACTTACTCTGGCCTAGCCATAGCTTTCTGTTCACCCTATCTCTTCTAAATTCCATCTCAAGAATGTGCTTTGCTGCACCAAGATCTTTCATTTCAAATTTAGCAGCGAGCTGAGACTTCAGTTCTGAAATCATACCTTTCCCTTTACCAATGAATAACATATCATCAACATACAATGCAATGAATAAGAAATGATCACCATCATATTTATAATAAACACAGTGATCTGATTTAGAACGTTCAAATCCCAAACTCAACACATATGTATCAAATTTCTGGTACCACATCCTAGGACTTTGTTTGAGGCCATACAAAGATTTCTTCAATTTACAGACCAAATTACTTTTGCCTTTCACCACATAGTGCTCCGGCTGTGTCATATAAATATCTTCCTCCAAATCACCATGAAGGAAAGCAGATTTCACATCCATTTGCTCAACCTCTAAATCATAAGTAGTAGCAATAGAAAGCAAAAATCTAATGGACGTCATTTTTGCAACAGGAGAAAATATCTCACCGTAATCAACACCCTCAACCTGAGAGTAGCCTTTTGCAACCAACCTTGCTTTATACTTCTCAATGCTTCCATCTGAACCAATCTTTTTCTTGAACACCCATTTACAACCAACAGGTTTTCATCCTTCAGGCAATGGTACAAGATCCCATGTATCATTCTTTTTCAAAGCTGCCATTTCTTCCTCCATAGCAATCTTCCAGGATTCTGCATCATTCATACCTAATGCCTCTTCTATAGATTTCGGTTCATCCACACTAGTATTCAGAGCAAAAATACATCTCCAATCATTAGGTGAATACCTTTCAGGTGGTTGTCTATGTCTTGTAGACCTTCGAACAAGCTGAGTTGGAGGTTCTTCCTCCTCTTCTGAAGATTCAGAGCTAGACGAGCTCTCCTCAACTTCTTGCCTATCTAGGGGTCTCGATTCAACTCTTTCAGGTGTAGAAGGAAGTTGAATCACATCTTCTTTTTTAGTCTGTTCTGGCTGCAATGTAACAGAAGGAGACTTAATTTCTCTAAAAATAACACTTCTACTGTGAATTACCTTTTGTGCAATAGGGTCCCAAAGCTTGTATCCTTTCACACCATAACTATACCCGATGAAGATACATTTCACAGCCTTGTTCTCCAACTTTGTTCACTTCTCCTTTGGCACATGTACATATGCCTCGCAACCAAAAACTCTAAGATGCCTCAATGAAGGCTTGTGACCTGACCATGCTTCCATAGGCGTTTTATCAACAAGAGCTGATGTAGGAGACCTGTTAATCAGGTAGCAAGCAGTGGCAATAGCTTCAGCCCAAAACTTTTGTTCGAGACCAGCACCACTCAACATACTCCTAGCCTTCTCCATCAGTGTCCTGTTCATTCTTTATGCAACTCCATTTTGCTGTGGAGAATACGGAGTTGTCTTCTGCCTGTTAATTCCACAGTCTTTACAGAATCTATCAAAATCATTAGAGCAAAACTCACCGCCATTATCAGTTCTCAAACATTTTATTTTCTTTCCAGTCTGCAACTCAGCCATTGCTTTAAATTCTTTAAAACGACTAAAAACTTCAAATTTACTCTTTAGAAAATAAACCCATGTCCTTCTACTAAAATCATCAATAAATGAAACATAATATGTGGATTTTCCAATCGAAGAGACATCTACTGGACCAAACACATCAGAATGGATAAGATCCAAAACACCACAAGTTTTATGAGAACTTGAGTAAAACTGAACGCGGTTTTGTTTTCCATAAATGCAATGCTCACAGAAATCAAAGTCAAGATTACAATCATTCAAACCTTCAACAAGGTTTTTATTTTTCAAGGTCCTTAGACCCTTTTCTCCAATGTGGCCAAGTCTCTGGTGCCATAACATAGTCTTCTCTGCAGGTAACTTTGCTTCAAACAAAAGAGCACCCTTAGGTACCCAAAAACCATTTCCATTTGCTGAAGGTGAAACCTTCAAATCTTCCAGTGAAGTATCCGTAGATTTACTTTTTACAGAAGTGCTATTACACTCAACAGTGTATGCTTCAAGCTTATACAAAGTGCCAAACCTGACACCTCTAGCAACTACCATAGCACCCATAATCATCTTACATCTTGCTTCAGAAAAGACTACCTACACACTCGCATCTATCAGTTTTCTCATAGATAACAGGTTTCGTTTTAATCCAGGGATATGCAACACACCATTAATCCTTTTTATTCTACCATCAGAAAACCTGATTCTAACTTTACCTCGACCAACAATGTCTAGAGGTGAATCATTACCCAAGTACACCTTACCTCCATTAAATCCTTCATATTCAGAAAACCAATCTCTATTGGAAGTCATATGAAAAGATGCACCTGAGTCAATTAGCCAGGCATCATTACCTGCATGAGTCGCCAAAGCCGCAATAAATGCATCGCCATCTTCCTTGTCAGACTCAGAATCAGAATCGAACTTTTTCTTTTTCTTCTTCTTCTTTTCTTCTTTGCAGTCCTTACGGATGTGACTCAGTTTACCGCAGTTCCAGCAAATGACTTTGGACTTTCCAGGAGATTTTGATCTCCCTTTGGATTTGGACTTGTTGCGCTTCTCATTCTTCTTGCCTTTCTCCTTAGGTCTTCCACGAATAGTTAGGGCTTCCTTTGAACTAAAGGATACCTTCCTTCGCATCTCTTCACCGAGTAGGGCACCCACCACATCTTCAGATTTCAAAACAACAGAAGTACTACCGATAGCCATAACAAGAGAATCCCACGAATCAGGAAAAGAACAAAGCAAGATCTGACATTTCTCCTCTTCGTCCATCTTAACACCGATGGATACTAATTGAGCCACCAACATATTGAATGCTTCCAGGTGGTCTGCAATTCGTCCACCCTCTTCCATCTTCAAGGAATACAATTTCTTTTTTAAGAAAATTTGATTTAATAAAGATTTCGCTTGATACATCTCACCAAGCTTAGTCCATAGCTTCTTTGCAGAGTTCTCTTCATGGACATTGATTAGAACAGAGTCTGCCAGGCACAGTCTGATTAGACCCTTGGCTTTATGGTCCATAACATCATACTGAGCTACCGCAGTAGGATCTGAGGGCCTTTGGACATTTGCATCAATAGCATCCCAAAGATCTCGATCTATTAGCAGATCTTCCATCTTCAGATTCCACATCTCAAAATTACTTCCATTAAATTTCTCCACCTCTATTCTCCTTGAGGAACTCGCCATCTGAATATTCCTGCAACCAGATCAAAAAGTGTCTTCTGCACAAGCTCCCACTCAAATCTCGATTAGTTCAAAAAACCCAACTGCCCACAATTGAAACCAAAGGTGATCAGGCTCTGATACCACTTGTAAGGAAGTTAAGTAGCGGAAACAACTTCCTACACTAACCTTGAGAGGAGGGTAATGCAAAACTTTTTCAGATCATTACAACAGTTACAGAAAAATAGAAATAGATATAATAGCATTCATACCACAACACAGTGATTTACGTGGGGAAAACCCTTTTCGGGAGAAAAACCCCACACTCCAAAAGTAGCTCAATATTTTATTCAGCAATCAAAAACAGATTACAACATACTTATAGAGCAAGCTCTTCATAGGAATACCACTAATCAGAGATTCAGAGGCAACTCAATAGCCATAAGACTCTTACACACAACCTCTATCTCACACACCTCATAAATAGGAGATACAATACAGGAAACTGTCAAACGGTATTACAAAACCATGGGCTAAAACCACCCAATAAGGTGTAGCCGACCTTATCTCCCTTCTAGATGCCCTATGACATGTTAAAGCACACATCAACATGTGTTACTCCCTTTTACAGCTCATTTATGTATCCGATACAAATTATTTTTCCTATTTTAGGAGTACAAACTTCCGGAGGCCATAACTTGAGAACCGGGTGTCCGATTGACGAACCGTTTGAAGCGCCGGAAAGCTCGCGAAGTTCTCTATCACCTTGTAACCTACTGCACTGGTTATGGCCACTTTTCAGGGCATTTCAGAGCCTCTAAAGCCTCCAAAATTAAGTTTAAACATTTTATCGCACCCCTCCAAGACGAAAACTTTAATATCTTCAAAACTAGCTGTGACCTTGCGACGCAACTTTACCGAAATGCTTATCTAGCCAACTAGAAGCTTCAGGGAGAGTTTCACACCATTTCGTGCTCAAATGAAAACTTACTATAAATAGTAACCTCGCATAAATGCAAGATTGAGACACCATTTTTCTCAACACATGGTCACCATTGGTTTTATGACCATCAACTGTTAAGTCTTCCTTGTCTATCATATCTTGAACTATGTTTTTCAACCTCATGCAATCATGTGTTCTATGCCGCTTGTTTCGATGATAGTCACAATAATGTGAGTCATTCCACCATGGTGGTTTGAATTGGGGTTCAAAGTTGTTTGTGACTGGAAATGTAATGATTTTATTTTCCAATAGTTCTTGAAATGTTGGGGAGTGTGAGTGTTGCCTCTTTGATTTGTGTTGTTCATTGGGTTGTTGTTGGTGTTGCCTTGGTGATTGTTGTTGCTTGATGTTGATGCTCCTTGGTTAGTAGTACGCTGATGATAGTTAGTACCTTGATGGGTATTTCTTTGATTAGTGTTGGATAATGTGTTACCTGATAAATCCAACACTGGTTGTTTAGACTTTATATTGTTGGCATCAACTACCCCATCATTAACAATGTTTTTGTTTCTAGTCCAAAATTTGGACTTGTCTGAGTTGTTGTTATTGTATTGATTGTTAAAGGTGTTATTGCTTGAGGAACTATCACCTTCCTTGAATAACTTCAAGGTCCCTTTCTTGATGGAAGCCTCCTCTACTTGGATACCATTCTCTATTAATTTTTCAAAAGACGGTATACATTGTAGTTTGAGGTGATAACTCATTTTACTGTTTAAGTTGTCTATGAAGATTTCCATCTTTCCTTTTCAGGTACATCTCATGGGTACCTTGAGACCATGTGCCTCCATCATTGAAGGAACACCATGAATGTTTCATTTTTTTCTAGCTTTGTATTGCATACATCAAGCATGGTGACCTCGTGTTGAATATTGTAGGAGTATTATGTTAGGAATTTATTCACCAACTCATCAAATGATCTGATGTGAGGTGTGAGTTTTGACAACCACTCCATTGTTTTCCCTCCCAAACTTATTGGAAATATTCTCATCAAGTATGTATCGTTGTGAGAAAACTTCAAGCTCATAGTAAAAAAATCCCGGACATGATCACGGGGATCACTCTTACCATCGTATTTGTCATACTTTAGTATATCTGAATTTGGGGGAAAAGGTACCATGTTTAATCTCCTATCAAAAGGATAAGGAAAAATGTCTTCCAATGAGTATCTTATCATGGACCCTTGTTGCATGTCCTACATTTTTTGTTGGAGTGATTGGAGTCGTTATGTAATAATAGCTATGGCGCATTGGTCCTTTGATGGTGAGCTTCCCCTCATTCATTAAGATTGTCATGGTCATGGGTATTGTCTTGTTCATGAGTGTTATCTTTTTCATGGGTGTGATCTCGATTGCGTGTGTTGTCTTGATCATGCATTTCCTCTCCTTCTTGATTTTGGTAACTATAAGTCCTTTCTCTTGTTCGTGAGATTCTCTCATCAGTATTCCTTAAATTTTCTATGTCAAAATCTACAAGAATATTGACTCCTTTACTAGTTAGCATGAGGAGATATTTTTTCTTATTTGATTCTATAAGCCGTTCTATGAGTTTTTGGAAAGCGACATTCTCTTGACATCATTGGAGAAGCTCTTTGGTGATCTCTGTTTCTCCCATATTTGTATATTCTTCAAAAGGATTGGACTCTTTAAGACACATGCTTGATTCTGGTTGTGATTCTTTCTCTCTGTTTTTCTTAGATCGAGTGACAATGGGTATCTATATATCTCTATGGTAGTGAATTCCTCTTCTTCTATTGGGGTTCTTGGTGGAGTTGGTGGCTCAGGTTGAGCTTCATTGTAAGTGACAAGAAACTTTGGAAACAAGGTGGGATTAATCCTTCCTCCACTATTAAGGCATTGGTTGAATGTTGCTTTCTGAATGTAAGCCCTACTTCTCAAAGGTCCTTTGTCAAATTCATTAGTTTTTCCTTGGATATACAACCGCATATGATGTACGAAAATGCAATGTGATTTTAGTAGTTGATGGTTGATATAGAAAAAATTATTCCTCTTGATAAGTGCCTCGTAACTAGGTTGTCTCTTCTTCAACTTAGTCTTTTGATAAAGACTTCTTCTTCTCAAAATATGGGGAGTGGTCATACACAAATGATCAATGTTTATTGTTGATGTTGGATGGATACTTTGTTTTGGATACTCAAGTCTACTTGTCAAGTAAAGGTTTAGTTTGGTTCGCCCTTACGAGAAAGTGTGTCAAATGATATGAGTCAAGTTTAATGATGTAGAAACTTAATTTGACATCTTGAGATCTTAACTCGGTATTTGTTTTGATAAGATTTGTTGGATGGTGGAACCTTTGATCACTATTTTTGATACTCCTTAATATTGTTGGATAAAATATGATCTCAAGATAGTTGAAGATTTGATATCCCTTTCCAGGGGTGCTTAGTTGGATTTGGAAATTTCTCTCACTTATGATCCATCTTTGCAATTTTTCCTTTTTATGTTAGATTTATCAGAGGACCTAAAAGGGTATCCGAAAATGTTGATGAAAATTTCACAAGATGGCTGGTTTGCTCTCTATTTTTTTCCAATTTTGATCATGCGCTAGAATAGAGCCCTGATGTGCTAAATAATGACCCCAAACTACTACATAATATTCTAGATATGCTATGATGTCCGTCAAATGTGCTATTTCTTACTGTATGTTATCACAAAGGTTGAAAAGGTTATGTTCTAATATATTCTGCTTAAGCGCTAATGTTTGGTCTAAATGCGCTAAACTATGGTTCATATGTGCTAGGTTGATTCTCTTATGTGCTAAGAAGATGTTGGCAAGCACTATCTGAGTTTTAACAATATTATACTTCTTATGTGCTAATGTGAGTTTTGGAAGTGTTGACTTTTGGTTGAAATGCATTATCTAGTGGTTGATATGTGCTAGGATGTTGCCCCTATGGGTTAATTGTCCTGATAACTTTGTTTTGATGATTTTGCTGATATGTTGAGAAATGATCTTTGTGCTTGACGAATGATTTTATGAAAAATGGCTTTAAAACACAATAGACAAAGCAGTAACCATTTGCCTATGCTAACAAATAGTGTATGTTCTTTTGAGGATGTTTTCAAATCCTTGATGTTTTCACTGGTTTGAATTACAAAGAAGACATATCAAGTAGACTCTTTATTCAAAGGTCATTAACAATATCATAGCCCACTAGTCTCAATACTCCATCAACTCAAACAACCTTGTCACCCCCTAGGGGGCACTCATTTTTTTGCCTTTGTCCAAAAATTAAACCAAAGTGAATTGCTTCACAATTGGGTAGTTATCTTGGGAGATATATGGTGAATGATCGTGGGGGTGGATTCTTCCCCACCCTTGCACTATGATATTGCCAATTTTTGGTAACTGACTCGGCTCAAAGCTTCTACTTCTATGGTTTTTAATTAGGATTTTGTTCGGTCTTCAGTGATAACATCCCTCGAGAGGCTTCCCAACCTTTATAATAAAGGCTTTACATATCTTAAAGATACTAGGGGAAGGCTAATCACTGAGCAAAACCATTGGAGGGGATTTTCATTAGCCTCCACATTTGATTATAGTGGGTTGGAATACTTGGAAATAAAGTCATTCCCACTTGGGTCATACCCTTCACACTAGCCCTTTTGAGGCTTCGGGAAGGTAATCCCTCCAAAGGATGTAAGATACTTGAAGTAAAGAAAGCATAAAGAGTGGGTTTGGATTTTTGGTCACCCAGTTAAGGGGAGAGCATATGCCTACCACTTTCGAGACACAAAATACACACTTTCTTTTTATCCAATATCATAGTTGTTTTCTAAAGATCTGATACAACCATAACCGGTAAAAAGCCTCAAAAGAGTCAATCGGCTTATGCAACAAGGGAGAAACAATGAAAGCAGGAAGAAAACATAACAAATTCACATAAAAAGATCATATTAAAGCCATAGAACTTTCAGGAATCATCTGGAAATCATTAAATTATCATCAAAGAACATTTGGTAATTAAACAGTTACATGCAGGCTTCAAGCCAAATACTATCCAACCAGGACTCTAAGAATCAACTGGATCACAACATATGAATCTCAATCCTTATTCTGAGTTCTACTTCCTCTTCCCCTACAAATGATTACCTAACATCATATTTACACTCACTAGAACACATCTGAGTCGGCCTCATAGGATTATATTAATCAAACCACTTTATAAGCTTTAATCGGAGCACATAAACATTGAATACCAGAATAGTAGAAATAGATACCGGTAAGCAATAAAACTTAAGAATGAAATAGAGAATTAACACAATGCAATCATACCACATAACACCATGATTTGTACATGGAAAATCTAGTAAAGGGAAAAAACACGGTGGGAAGCCTACCCACAGTCAAATAATACTTCTGTAGAAAGTATGTGATGCAATAAGGGGCATGCACATGCAAGAAGGCACACTGCCTAGAGCGTACTGCTCATTACAAAGGAGTCTCACTGACTATAGAGAGGTTATAAGCACCTCAATATAATTGGACAACAATCTAGAAGAATGAACTGCCAATGATAGCATCTACCATGCCTGATTACAATCCCAGTTAAGCTCAATACTGGAGGCCTTTGACCTCTTATATAAACCCAATTTGATCACCTATGATCGACCAAATCTCCTTCATATATTATTTTTCATTCCATGACCATGACCATGATCTACAATGAGATCTTACATCAATTTATACAAACCCTAAGGCCTAAACCAATTAGGTTGGCCACCTAAAAGATATTACAATAAGATAATTACATACATCCATATTACAATGATATTCCATGTCGGCTTTAGACCAAAACAACATTAACCAATCCATAAATCATCCTGGTAATGTGTAGAGAAAATGTTACATGATATCGGTCCATAACCTAGATAGGTACCAGACCTAATTTGGGTCCACCACGCCAAAGTGATGTCTACAATCAGTTGAGGCATGATCAAGGATCACCTTATGCACCCTGAATTCCATCTAGAAGCCACACCAATACCACTTATGTATTGTGTCAAAGATTCTTAGTAAAAGCTCTACCGGTAAAACCTTAAACCCTTACCAATATAGGCTTACTAGAGTGTATGATAGCATCCAATCATCAAGTCAATGCCAACTGATCAAAACATACTTTAGAAACATCAAGCCAAACATATTCCATTGATCCAAACATATTGATAGTATCCAACTGATAGACCCTTCTGTCGGTAACACTAGTTCTTCTACCGGTAACCAAAATTTGTTTGTTGGTAACCAATCATAACAGCTAGTGTTGACATCAATGACAAAACATCAATGCAACACATAATCAATTCCTTCATATTGCCAAAAATATCCCCCTTTGGCATTGATGGCAACACTAGATGTGAAAAAGAAAACATTTGAGTGCCAAGAAATGCCAAACATTTCTCATAGAAGATATAACAATGGAAAACTAAAAAATCCCAGTAGCTCCCCTTGAGGAGTGTAGTCCAATTTGAAACTAATATGAATCTCTCTCCCATATGTCATATTATGACATTATTTTTCACATATAACTCTTGCCCTTTGACATCAATGCCAAAGATATGACATAGATATCAAAATCCTATGAATCTCAAAGCTGACTACTCCCCTTGAGTAGTAGCACCACTACATCGATCTAGAGCAAAGGATAAAGTTGATGATGCATACCGGATTGATTCTATGCTCCAACAGTTAAGTTTCTTCTGGAGGGGTTCCAAGAACACTAAGAGGGGGAGGTGAATCAGTGTTCTGCCAGTAATATAAGATTTTACCTTATTACAACATACACACATAAACCCGTAAATGAAGAAACATATAACATGAAGTAAATAAACCGGCCACATGAATGAACACCATAACACACTGAATTCTATGTACATGGAAAAACTCAATGAGGAAAAACCATGGTGGGATTTGTGACCCACAATATCAATTCACTAGCCATATGAAACATATTACATAGTGTAGACGTATAAAAAATGACCATATTCCTAAATGAATATTTAATATTCATTTTACTCTCATTCCTCCATTAAAAAAGATCCAATCTTTTAGTATCTCATTTATGCTCAATTTTATCAATACATCTAGCCTCTCTTTATAATATGAATTAATCTAATAAGCATTTAGAGTATTTATGTTATCATTAGCTTAAATCATTAACTAGTATATCATGTTAGGATAGTATTGCTACTAACCTTGTTGTCTTATAATCTAGTTTAACTCATCTATAGAATCATGCATAAATAGGATGCATTTCATGTTAAAATCAATCTAAAGCATCCCTCATTCTTGCATCTGTCATCCCTAAGTCACTTTTCTTAGTGATCTGAGAGCAAAGGCATTGGCTTGAGGGACCTTGTGAGATAGAGAACCATGGAACCTACCTTGGGAAGTTGAGTCATTCTTCATGACTCCATAACTTGCACCAAGAAGTCCTATGGGTGTGTGAACAAGCCCTTTGAACATCATTTTTTACATTTTGAGTTTCATAGCCCCACTTTTCCCACATACATTTCTGGCACCCACTGTGGGGCTCAACCCCATTAATGAAATCAGTTTTTAAATTTAACCACTTTTGCAGGTACGCAAGAAACATGAATCAATGCATGGGCGCCAAAAATGTATGCATAAAGTGGAATCATGTCTTCAGTGATATGCTTTGAATCGTGTCTCAAGACAAGTATTTGAATAGTACAAGTGATCACCTCACAGACAGAAAACTAAAAAATATTGGAGTCCCCATGACTTTCTCTAGCTTGATGCATCGTTGAGAAAATGTAGAGGATCCAATAGTTCAAAAATTTTAAGCACAAAAAATAGTCAAAACTTCATGCAAGATGCAAACTTTTGATACTTTAGAAAACCATCCATCATGTTTTGTGAATCCTTTTAAGTGATCAATGTTTGTTTTTGTGATTGTTGATTTGTTTGTTGGATATGATGCTCTGAGTTTGCTGCAAGTTTTTGATGTTCAGAATGTACTGCAAGTTTTGATGTTCTGAATGTACTGCAAGTTTTGATCAATGCTGCCCCTAGCTGAGTTTTCCTCTTAATGTGGATATGTACAGTGATTATCAAGCCATGGTGGGATATGATGAAATGATATTTGGATAAACCGGGATAGTGACTATGCTAAGTATGTCCTAGATAATGGGATAAAATTTCGGGCGATGGCCGATAGTGCTTGACTGTGGATATAATGACATATTAAGATAGATAGATAGATAAAGGAGTTGTCCTCTCACAATAGCGTCTGTTGCTGGGTTTTCACCAATTGCTTTTATTGTACCTTTTTATTTGCTTTTTCTTGATTTTTGATTTTTTTTTATTTTTTGATATTTTTGACTTTTTCGTGCATTAGAATGCTCAAGTGTAGTATTTCTTTAGATGGATGTTGTTAGCTGGTTTGTCGAGCACATCTCCTTCTGAAGTTGTTTGCTAATAAGCACCTGATCCATAGGCTGATATGATGACATAGGGACCTAACCAGTTAGGCTCAAATTTCCCTTTCTTTTCTCGATCCTGTTGATTTCTAGGATTTTCCTTGAGTACTAGATCACCAATTTTAAAAATTCTGGGAATGACCTTGTGGTTGTAGCTTCTGCACATGCATTTCTGATATGCTTTGAGGTGAGTGTAGGCATGTTGGCATCTTTCATCTAGAAGTTCTAGCTCTTGCAGTTAGTTAACTCGATACTCTTCATATGGACTTAGGCCTTTCAAAGAGACTCTGAGAGATGGAATTTCTACCTCCAGGGGTAAAATTGCTTCTGGTCCATATACCAATGAATATGATGTAGCTCTCATAGGTGTGTGGATGCTTCTATATGCCCAAAGTGCTGGATTGAGTTGTACATGTCAATCTTTGCTTGCATCATTCACTATTTTCTTTGGGATTTTCAATATTATTTTGTTGGATGCTTCGACCTGACCATTCCCCTGTGGGTAGTAAGGTGTAGATAAACGATGTTGGAAAATGAATTTGTCACATAGTTCTCACACATCTTGGTTCTTGAAAGGTCATCCATTATCTATGATGATGGAACTTGGAATGCCATATTGGCAGATTAGATAATTAAGGATAAAAGAGGCAATTTGTTTCCCATTCATTGTGGTCATGGGGACCGCTTCAATCCATTTGGTAAATATTCTATTGCAGTTATAATGAACTTGTATCCATTTGAAGATGAAGGATTAATTTTCCCAACTAAGTCCAGTCCCCACTAGCAAAAGGGCCAGGATGTTGTTAATGGCTGCAGTTCCTATGTTGGTGCATGTATAAGATTGCCATGGATTTGGCATTTAGGACACTTCTTTGCAAAATGGTAAGAATCTTTTTCCATCGTTGGCCAATAATATCCCATTCTCAGAAGTTATTTAGCAAGAGTAGGACCACTTGAATGTGTGCCAAAGATACCTTCTTGAAGCTCTTGTAAAGCAGAGTCAGATTCATTATGATCAAGGCAACAAAGAAGAGTACCATCTAGACCTTGATGGTACAAAGTATCAGTAGTGAGATTATAATGGGCGGCTTGTCGGATAAAGTTACATTTTTGGTTTCGGGATAGGTTAATAGGTAGGATATTGCTTTTAAGATAGTCATATATCAGTTTGTATAACAGAGAGTTAGAACTGGTTAAGGCATAGATAACATGGGAATCATAATGGTCATAGGCTGGGGAGAATAGTTGCTCTACCAGAAACTCATAACGACTCTGTTGCTCTGGAATTTGTAGTAGTAAAGTGATAGTAGCCATTGCATTGACTTCTCTATTGTCCAACCTTAGTATTTGCTCGAAGGTGATATGTACAAAATATTATTTGAAATCAGCCACCATTCGTTTGTATGGTAACAGCTTGTCACCATTCGTCTGATAGTCATTGTTGATTTGATTGATGACTAGTTATGAATCTTCGCAGACTTTTAATTCTCTGATTCTCCATTCCACGACCATTTTGATGCCTATAACCAGTGCCTTATATTCAATAATGTTATTTGTGCATAGAAAAATGAGCCTATAAGATCTTGGTATGGTGTGCCCATCAAGAGTGATGAACAGAATGCTAGCACCCGAGCCATGTTGAGTATAGGATCCATCAAAGTATAGGGTCCATTGTTTGGTGGAAATAATAAGAACATCTATGTCTGGAAATTTGATCTCCATGGGTTGTTTTCCAGGTAGTGGTGCTTCAGCTAGTTGATCTGCAATTGCTTGTCCCTTGATAGCTCATCGCTCTATGTAGTGGATATCAAATTCACTGAGAATCATGACCCATTTAGCCAATCTGCTTGTAAGAGTTGCTTTGCTGAGCAAATATTTGAGAGGATCAATTTTTGCGACTAGCTTAATTGTGTGAGCTAGCATGTAATGCTGGAATTTTTGAGAGGCAAATAACATTGTTGACAAGCCTTCTCAGTGAATGTATAGTTGAGTTCATATCCATTTAATGTCTTGCTGATGTAATAGATAGCTCATTCCTTCCCTTGTTGATCTTCTTGTGCTAATAATGCCACCAGTGATATATCTGTTGTTGAAATATAGAGAATGATTCTGCACATTTGTCTTCCCATCTGAATGGTACATTTTTATGTAGCAAATGATTGAATGGTATACTTTTATCTGCTAGTTGAGCGATGAATCGCCTGATTGACTGGAGCCGTCCTTGTAGAGATCTGAGTTGCCTGATGTTCTTTGGTGGTGGCATCTCCATTATGGCTTGTACCTTTGCTGGATCCACTTCAATTCCCTTTGTTGAAATGATGTAGCCTAGTAATTTGCCTGATGTTACCCCAAAGACACACTCCCTAGGGTTGAGCCTAACTTAGAATTTCTCCAATCTATCAAAAATATTTTCTAAGATGCTTAGATGTTCTGCCCAGGTAAATGATTTAGCTAGTAAATCATCCACATAGTCCTCCATGAAGGTATGCATCATATCATGAAATATTGTTGTCATTGCTTGTTGATAAGTTGCCCCAGCATTCTTTAAGCCAAAAGGCCTAACATTCCAATAGTACGTTCCCCAAGGATAGGTAAACATTGTTCTATCTTGATCCTTTGGGGCTATCTTGATTTGATTATAGCCTGAAAAACCATCCATTAGTGATAGCATTGCATGGCCTATTGTGAGGTCTACAATTATGTTGATACTGGGCAAAGGAAAGTCATCCTTTGGACAGTGCTTTGTTGACATCTCTAAAATCGATGCAAATCCTGATGTTTCCATTAGGTTTAGATACTGGTACGATGTTGGAAATCCATTCAGCATAGTCAATAGGTTGAATAAATCCGACGTCTAATAGTTTCCTCAGCTCAACTTTGACCATGAGTGCTACATGTGGATTCATCTTTCTTAATTTTTACTTGACTAGTTTAGCTCCTGGAGCAATTGACAAGTGATGTATGATTAATTATAGATCAATCCCGGACATATTTACATATGACCAAGCAAAGTTGATGTTCTTTTCTTTGAAAAATTGGATAAACTCTGATTTTTCTTCCTCTATCAAAGATTCTGCAAGGTGTATGTTTTTGGTTGTTTCTATTGTACCAATGTTGGTTGATTGAGTGGGCTCAATCAATATGGGTGATCGCTCCTGATAATGTTCAGGAAGAGTGTCAAGTCTCTCATATTTAGGTGCCTTAAAAAAGTTTTCACCCTTAGATGCGTCCTTTATTTTTACTTTTTTGTGATCTATTGCTGCCATTGATTGGTTTTCAGCAATAGATCTTTTATTTTGTTCATTTTTGTGACTGAGAGACTTGGCACTCCCTTGATTGAAGACGTTGTTACTTTGTTCACTGGTAGAGTCTATTTCTGGGTTAACAGTACACAAGTAATGGATAATGGATTCATCATTTGGGAAAATTGGTATGTCATGATTTTCAGGTTCATCCCAGTCTATGAGGTCAGGAAAGATAAGTGGTAAGGAGTCATTAGGTGGATCAAGTTCAGTTGTTGTAAGTGTCAATATGGATGTATCATCGTGGTTGGCTAGGATATTAAATAAGTTAAGGATTTCATCAAGCTCTTCAATGGTATCATCTTCTATGTAGACTTGCTCGTAATGTCGCTGCTCATTTTCTTTGGTGTCATAGATATTTTGTGGACCAAATTCAAGGAGTCTAGGTTCTGTATCATGTTCTTCTTGAGAGATGGGTGTATGATTGTCATTTGCAGCAATATCTTTAGTAACATTAGAACAGCTGCCCCATTCATAGTCATTTGAATCAGTCTCAGAGGTATTATCCCAAATTCTGGCAGTGTTGTGGATGGGTATGTTGTAGGTTGAAAATAGGTCTTTGATGATTGATACAAGTCTGATAGTTTTCTCAGATTTTGTGTCAGATCCTGCTTCCACTCTTTGCATTTGTTCATATACTATCTCTCCCCAGGGAGGAATGATGTTATCAAGATTTGATTCCTCTTTGTCAGACACTGGTTCTTGAACATGATGTACTTCTGCAGTAGATGCTTCCTTCTTTTGATTGATAGGCTTCTCTTGATTGAATTTCACATTCTTTGTGTATTGTCTCTGCTGACTCAAATAGTGCCTCCTGCCAGGAGTCCTTGTATTTCTTCTTTTCCTTCCACTGAGGTTTTTGGTATTTGCTTGGTGTCTTCCTTGGTGGTAGAGTGTGTTCATAGCCCAATCCTATTTTGTCTTTACTAAATTGTGAAGGAGGATCCAATGGTTCTGTGATGCCTTCCTGATGTTTGTCGATAGGTCCTTTGCCATTGTATCCCATTTGTTGCATGATTAAGTAGCCTTTTCCATACAGGTGTGTTGGTATAGCTACCTCCATAGTAGCCTCTCTGGCTTCTTCCTCATCCTTATATAGCCAACTAAGGATGTCTTTTTCCGCTGATTCATGTGCTAGAGTGCCTAGTTGGATAAATTTGCCATCAAACTTGGTGATGGGATGTGCTACTTGATGTGTTGATGTTGTAGGTAATCCATGAGATTTAGGTGATGCTGGTAATTTGGCTAAATACAAACGTTCCAAAGAGTATTCTCCCATGCCTTGTTCTTTAATTTTCATTTTCTGCTTGAAATCCATAGATAGCGATTTAGACTTTTCTTGCTGAATAGTTGGTGCTGAGGAACTTTGTTTTTCTCTATTATGTGGAACCAAGCTATCTTGGGCTTCCCCCATAGCATTACAATGTTGAAATGGGTTATGATCTACTGATATAGAAATCTCCTATCCATTGTAGGGGAACTTAACACACTGATGATAAGTAGAAGGTACTGCTTGCATTTCATGTATCCAAGGTAGACCTAATAAGATATTATATGTGAGGTCTATGTCTAAGACTTGGCACATAATGTCTTTTTATATTGGTCCTACTTGAATTGGTAACATTACTATTCCTTTGGATGATCTTTCTTCATCATCATATGCTTTGATAGTGATCTTTTTGCGTGGATCAATAGATTTCTCAGAGAAGCCTAATGCACAGATAAGTTTCAAAGTACAGATATTGAGTCCAGCTCCTCCATCTATTAATACTCTTTTGACTCAATGCTTATAGACCAAGACTTCAATGTGGAGTGGAGTATTGTGTGGATGGCTAAATGAGATATTATCATGCTCAGAAAAGGTAAGGTTATGAGGCCCTGTCATATGAGCCACCATGGCTTGTAATTTGTCAGCATCCAGATCTTGAGGTACATTTGTTTCCAATAGTGCTTGTTCTAAGATGTCCTTGTGTTTTTGTGAAAGTTTTAGCAACTCCAATATAGATATTTGAGCATGAGTTTTGTGCAGTTGACTGAGTAGATCATGTTGAATTTTGGGTATGGTGTTTTTTGTTGACGTATGCCCCTTCAAGACATATTTTTGAGCTCTGGTTGTGACATTGACGGAATCATGTTCATGCTTGTCTTTGATTGTGATGACATTTACTTGATTGTCCTCGGCTGATATATGATTGATGGTGTTATTGTATATATGATTGATATAAGCTCCACGTGTATCATTTGAGGTTGAAGTTCCATCCCTGTTGTAGTTTGGAAGAGGATTCTTAAAGGCTCCATGGTCATCATTTGTCTTGAGACCATCGACTGTTAAATTACCTCTATCAATCATGTCTTGAACAAAAAATTTTAGTCTCATGCAATAATTTGTTTGATGACCTTTGTTGCGATGAAAATCACAAAAGTGTGAGTCATTCCACCAGGGTGGTTTGATTTGTGGTTCAAAGTTATTGATCACTGGTAAGGAGATAATTTTGTTTGCCAGGAGTTCTCTAAATGATGACTCCAATGATTGCCCTAGTGGTGTGTAAATGCATTTTGGAAAGTTGTTAGTGTTACCTCATGAGTTTGTATTAGGTCCTTGATTGGTGTTATTGCTTTGGGTATTGTTGGCGTTGTTTGTGTTGAGATGATCTTGATTGGTATTTGGTGCATAAGTGTTGTCTCCTTGGTTAGCACCTTTTGGATTCTTTGTAGCTTGAGGATTACCTGATAACTCTAGCACTGGTTGCTTGGATTTTGCATCATTTGATTCATTTCCTCCTTCATTTCCAGTGTTTTTATTTCTGGTCCAGAATTTGGATTTGTCTTAGTTGTTGCTGTTTTGGTTGTTGTAGTTGGATGAACATGTTCCTTCTTTGAAGAATTTCAATGCTCCTTTTTTGACACATGCTTCCTCTACTTGGATGCCATTTTCAATTAATTTGGCAAAAGATGGTATGCATTGAAGTTTCCATATTTTCTGTTTCGGGCACATCTCGACGATATCTCGAAACCATACATCACCAATGTTGAAGGAATACCATGAATTTTTCATTGTTTTTCTTCTTGGTATTATAAACATCTAGCATAGTGATAGCATGTTGAATGTTGTAGGATTATTGAGTTATGAACTTGTTGACTAATTCATCAAATGATTTGACAAGAGGTGTGATTTTGGATAACAATTCCATTGTTTGTCCTCCCAAGCTTCTTGGGAATAACCTCATCAAATAGGTGCCATCATTGGAAAATTCAAGATTCATGGTGCAAAATTCCTGAACATGATCACAAGGGTCGCTTTTCCCATCATATTTGTCAAATTTGGGAATATCTGAGTTTGGGGGAAAAGGTACCATGTTTAACCATCTGTCAAAAGGATAAGGACAAATTTCAATCAAGGAGTACCGTACTATTGTCCCTTGTTGCATGTCTTGCATTTGTCTCTGCAACATTTGCATTTGCTGAGTGAGAGCAATCAAAGGTGCATTTGCCTACCAAGGGAAGAGTTCTTCCCTTGTGTTATTTCTAAGCTAAAATGGTGTGTGGTGGGGTATGTTTTGCTCAGGGATATTTTTCTCGGGCACATTCTATTCTTGTAGATTTTTCTCAGGTATGTTTTGTTTAGGGTCACGTGCTTCCTCCTCTCTTTGTCGTTCTTGATAGTCATAATGTCAAGATCTTGTTCTAAATATGTTAGTGTCAAAGTCATCAGGGAGTTTGATTCCTTTTCTTGTGAGCATGAGTAGATATTTTTCTTTGTCATTTTCCATGAGTCTTTCCACAAGTTTTTGAAATGAAGCATTTTCCTGACACTCTTGGAGGAGTTCCTTAAAAAATTTGGTGTCTTCTAGTTTGGGACACTCGAAAGGATTTGATAATCTTTGATCCATGCTGGACTCTGGTTGCATTTTGCTTTGTTTGTTTCATTGAGAGCGAGTAGCAACAGGCATCTAGTAGAAACTTTATGTGACAAAAGGAACGAACTCCTCTTCAATGTTTTGTTGAGGGGTTGGTGGTTCAAACTATGGTATGTTGTAAGTGATGCACTCTTCAGGGAATAAGGCCGAATTGATCTTTCCTCCTTGATTTAGGCGTTGACTGAATGCTGATTTTTGATAGAATGCTCTACTCCTCAATGGTTCCTTGTCAAATTCGTTGGTTTTGTCTTGAAGACACAAGCGGATATGACAAAGGAATGTTCAATGAGATTTGAAGAGTTGGTGATTGATGTATAAAAATTTATTCCAGTTGGCAAGTTTCAGAGAACTGGGTTGTTGTTTCCTCAACTTAGTGTTATGATAAATACTCTTTCTTCTCAGAATATGAGGATTAGTCATGCACATGCGATCAATGGTTTCCTTTTATTTATTTTGGATTTAGTTATCTTGTTTGGAAACTCAAGTTTTACTTTATCAAATGAAGGTTTACATGCCCCCTCATGACAAAGCATGTCAAATGATATGGAATAAGAGCTTTCCTGATATGGAAACTCGACTTGACAACTTGGAGTTTAAAACAAGTGTGTTTGAGGATAGAAATCCTTTTGATTGGAGGACCAGTTGATACTTGTGATGACATTTTCTGATTTTGATAGGAGAGATGTGTTTTATCTTGCAACTAGTTTTCAGATTTTGACAACTTTGTTTTATGGAGAACTTGCTTTGGGAATAGTTTTGATACTCTGTTTTGATTCTCTATTTGATGAAGTTCAAGATGAGGAAAGAAAGCTTACTCAATTGTTTTCAGATCTTTCAAAAACTAGTTTTTCCCCTTGTTTTCTTAGTTTCTTCTATGTGCTAAGACAAAGACGCAATGCGCTATTGAATTTCCTCAACACGCTAGAGAATAGACTCCACACATGCTAAACTGCCCTCGGTGACGTGCTAACTAGTTTGTTTTGAATTTGCCTTGGTCTAAAAGGTTATGTGCTAATATGGGTTGCTAATGCACTAACTGTTGGTCTTGACGCGCTAATTCTGATGAATACTAAGAGGGGGGTGAATTAGTATACCAAAAAATACTGAACTCATACACTTTAACTGTCTAGTAGTAAACCGGTATAACAGTTTAACTAACAAATCAATTAACACAAATGCAAACCAAACAACAAGTAAGGCATTCACCCATAGAAGCACAATCACCATAACACAAGAGATTTTGACGTGGAAACCCAAATGGGAAAAACCACGGTGAGATGAAACTCACAAGTAACTATCTATAGAATAGTAACCAGACTAGTTAAGGTCAGTTCGGTTAAGGTCATACAATGTTCTTTACCAGAATAGATCCTGTTAGGAATCTCAATCTCTATGAGGAGATAAGTCTGATTAAAGACTACCTTGTGAGAGGATTTCAGATCCATAGATGTGAATCACCTTGTTAGAGGATTTACAAAGGCTTTTCTGGGCCTACCCAGTTAAGGGTTTCTGACTTGTCAGAGATGTGAGTAATCAATAAAGTGAATGATCTAGAAAATAGAACAGTCTGCTTGGTTAGATCCATGATAGCTCATTGCTAATGCATTTCAACATTACTTTAGTCTTCAGTAAATCCACACTCTGTTACAACACACAAACTTGATCTTCTCTATTAAGATCGCACATACAAGAACTCATCAACCACCAGAAAACCCTAATAGCTACACACCCTAAAACCCTAGACATGATGTCCTTAAAAAGGAATCTGATTTCATGTTGATCCAATAGGGTTGCATTGCAAGTTACTAGGTTCAGGGTATCTAGACACATTTGGTAACAAGACACAAAATCACCATCAAAGTGTCGGTGGATGGTAACTCATCACAAAAATATACCGGTTGGTAACTCATCACAGAGTATTACCGGTTTATACAACTTTACCAATTACCAGTTGGTAACTCAAAGTAATACTGGTTTAATTATTAAACAGATTACTGGTTGACAAAAATGAAGACTAGAAAAATGATAACTGTTGCTTTTAGTTCCTTTGCTCCATTCCCCTTATGATCCTCAAACCACTTGAGGTCTTCATGCCGCTTGAGATTGGTAAACACTTTCTGCAAAACACTGATAGTCTAATGACTACAACATAATACCAGTTTGGAACAAATACCGATTGAGCATAATTCATACATTCAAAGAGTGATCTCATAGTAAGTGTGTGTCCATCAATGACAATCACAACATAGTCATCAAAAATGCCAACAATCTCCCCCTTTGGCATTGATGGCAACACTTAGGAAAATTTTGACATCTAAGTGTTTTACAACAAAAAATAAGCCATAATCAAAATTACTCCCCCTAAGCATATACACTATCCCTTTGCAGAAAATACAATGTATACTACTTCCTTACAGAGATAAACATGAGAGTATACATATCATGCATCAAAATTTTAAATACCAGAATACTTCTCCCCCTTTGCTAACAATGACAAAATACAACTAAATAACCCCTGTTTCTATTAGCTGAATAAATGTTTATGACAATAAAGAGTGAAACTTGTCAAAAATAGATTTAAAGTCCTACATAAATTGCCTCATGGATAAGGACCATGACTCAAGCAATGAGGTAGCAACCTCACTTTCTATTTGCATCTGGGATATCTGTTCCTCCATGGCTTCCAAGGTACTCATCTCTTTAGTAACTGTCAAGGCATCCAGATTGAGATAGCATTTCTGAAGTATTTGCAGTCTTGGTAGCAGAACCAGTTGTAGTTCCTGCAAATCCCTGGTCTGGTTGCTGATCTCCAAATCAATTCTTGCAGCCTAAAGTTGAAACCGGTGAATGGTTTTCAAATAAGCGGTAAAGGAATCATATGACATCTTGAAGGTGCTTATGAATGTCTACAAATCAGTTTGCAGTTTTTCTTTCTGAGCAAGCACATCATCACAGAATAGATGGGGTTGACAAATATTGCTGAGTAGTAGATTCCTCTCATCTAGAACATCTTTAATGTCCTTTTGTGCCTTCTATAGCTCGAACCGAAGCTCATTTAACTTTTTCACCAAGGCAGTGTCCAGTGCCTTTTGATGCTTCTTTTGTGCATTAGCTTCAACAACCTCTTCCCAGATTTGTACCTGGTCCTCCACAACTATGCATAAGAGCTGCAATTGAGCTAGAGAGGAATCGGTGCTAGGGAGGTTGGTACCGGGTATCAAACTGATAAGAGTTTCCACCGCAGCTTGGATCACGTCTTGCTCCTTCTTCCTCCTTATCACCTCCAGGAATTCTTGAGAAAGCTTAATGCTTTGCAATAGCTTTGATTCGTTTGCAGATTGGAGGTCAATGGAAAAGGTAATGTCAGCCAGTTTGGCTTGACTATCGGTTGCCTTTGGGGTCTCCACTTGAGTGCTCAGTGCTACTCCCTCCTCTTTAGCCCTTAGCTTGTCATCTTATGCCTTCTTTTTCTCCTCTTCCTTTGTCTTCCTTTTCTCTTCTTCCTTCTTCTCCTCTTCTTTCCGCTTCTCTTCATCTTCATCCATCTTATTCTTCTCCACTTCCTACTTCTTCTTCTCCTCTTCCTTTCTCTTCTCCTCTTCCTTTTTCTTTTCCTCTTCCTATTTCTGCTTCTCCTCTTCCTTTCTCTTCTACTCCTCCTTTTTCTTCTTTTCCTTTTCTTTTTTCTTTTCCTCTTCTTCTGCCTGTTTCTTCTTTTCTTCTTCTTCTTGCTTCTTCTCTTCCTCTGCCTATTTTTCTTGTCATGTCGCTTCTCTTGATATACCTGGAGTAACATCTTCACCATTCAAGGCATCAACATCAATGGGTTCCATTTGATCAGTGATCGGTACTCCTTCAATGTCATACGATTCATCCAGTTTATTGATTTCTGGTTCTTGTTCAGCTTTCCTGTTGGCTTCTGCCACTTGGTGCAACTTTAGAGTGGATTGAGCAAGGGAGTGGGTATCTTTTACCACTTCTGGGACTTTTCCTTCTAGCAACATGAGTCTCCTTCTTCTCAAGAAGAAGAGGCCCTTATATCTTTCCACCACTTCATAAAGTTCTGATTTAGGTACATCAGGAAAGTATTGTGCAAATACTTCCTCACTTATTTCCCATTCCTTCTCTATGGTAATGCACCATTTTTTATCTAAAGAATTATATAAAGAATTAGGTGTCTCAGATTTAATTTCTGATGGCCACCGGTCATTAATACATAAATATTTAATGACTTCCTGTTTAACTTCTTCCTTTTCATCATCATTAAAATAATCAAAGCACTCTTTCAAATCACCAAGGACTTTTCTTCTAACATTCTTAATAGTTCTTTGACAATGTGTCAAAGGTTTGTAGGAAGAAATATCAATATTTACTGGTGCAGATGTTGCCGATTCATTAATGGTTGTCTTTATCTTTTTCCTCGTTTGCCTAGTCTTCTTAGGTTGTTCTTCAGACACAGTGTCCTCTGAGTCTGGTGTGTTGCCTTTTGTCTTCTGCTTTCTCTCAAACACTTTGGCAAGTGCAGCTTCTGGTTTCTTCTTTGCTGGTGACCGCTTGGTCACTTTAGGACTTGCTATAGTAACTGGTGTTGATACTGAAGCCACTGCCTTTCCCTTCTTTACTGAAGGTTCTTCAACTGGTGTAACCCTTTCCAAATAGTTTCTGGTTCTCTTTGCCTTTGGGTCAAGGGGCAAGGCGAGTAGGGTAGAGGCATACCCATCTAGCATATCATACATTACCTCATATCCCATGGGTTCTACTTCTTCCTGTCTAG
The DNA here is from genome assembly GCF_030272615.1 of Cryptomeria japonica. Classification (NCBI taxonomy): domain Eukaryota; kingdom Viridiplantae; phylum Streptophyta; class Pinopsida; order Cupressales; family Cupressaceae; genus Cryptomeria; species Cryptomeria japonica. The sequence continues at coordinate 526,909,351 of NC_081412.1, read as the reverse complement.
CCTCAACCGTCTCCATTATGCACTCATCAACTTTGATGGTGAAGCAAATGTCATCTTCATATTTCTTGACAATATCACCTGATATTCTCACTCTTTGGCTCATTTTGCATCTGAACTCATCAAAGTATTTGTTTAGAACTTCTGGATAACCGGTTCCAACCGCTTGAAGGCTTTCCTTGATTTGCTTTGTAATCGGTTGGTCGGCAGACCATTGAATATCTCTAACTCCTGGGAAGTAACCTTGGAAGTAGAAGAAAAACCCAACCAATAGTTGTCCAAACTTAAATCTCAAGGCATTGTCCTGTTTAATTGACTTTAGGTTCACCAGAAGTTGCCTTTGCATATAGGTGCATAAATCAAATGATGCATCTTCCATGATCATCTTGTAGGTAGCATTTACTGCTGCAGCAGACACAGAGTTGATCCTGCTAGCATAAAATGTCTGGTAACCTATTACCATGCAGGCATATTTGACCAAATTGTCGTTGATGGGATTGATGGTCATTCCCCATTGGTCGCTCACAGAACTGGTGAGCTTGGTCATTTCCATCTTGCTGATCTTCCTTAGGGCTGGCACTTCACCGATGTTACAGAAACTGGTGATGGCATGAATCACTTCTGGTGTGATGTCATGCATCTTCTCCAAGTACATTTTGTCACTGTGCACTCTGCTCAGAATGATGCAGATGTGATCATCTAAAAACTCTTCAAGGAAATAGACCACATTGTGAAGCTTCTTCTTTTCCAAGACGTTGAATTCTGGTTTGATCTTCTTGTCCTTTCCACAGAATAAGCTTAACTAAGAATGGATCATCAGAGATCCTAGGTCTTCAATTTTACAATCAATATAGTCTGAAATACCTTCCTCCACTATAACACCAGTGGGTATTTGAGATAGGGCATTATATTTTGCCTTCTATTGGATGAAGTCTACTGAATCAATGGGTGCACTAGAACTAAAGTGTGATGCAGAAGCCATGATAAATAGAGAAATTCAAAAAATACCTTCATAAATTGAAATTTAGGGCTTGCAAATTCCACTTCGCCACACACTCCTTCAGTTGTTGAAATACTGCTTTGTGTTCTACACTTGACCGATTGATATTAGCTTTTGATTCTTCTTCAAGGTTTTGAAAATTCTTTGAATCACAATCCAAATCGCTTTTCGTGCTCAGCACTTGAAAACTTCTTCACTCGAGAACTGATAAGTGAAAAATGATTTGAAAAATCCTTTTAAACAAGTTCTTCACCTACCATAATAAATGCTCCACTATTAGGGCGTAAACCCTAATTTTCCTTTTACCATTTTTGGTCTTCTATCAGTTGACAGGTATCACATACTGGTTAAGGTCTTTTACCAGTGCAAATTGAGGGTTCTAAACATTTCACCATTTTCTCCCCCTAAGCTTTTTTGATGCTTAGTTTGCCGGTTCAGTGACTTCCACACTAGGTGCAGAAACTGGTTCTTCTTGAGACACTTCTTCTAGCTTCCTCTTCTAGGTTTTCTTCATATCCACTTGAACAGTTTCAACATCAATATTTCCTTCCGGAGTGATCGGTATATCATCTGATATATTCTTTCTCATTCTACAGAATCTTTCTATATGACCTAGTTTGTTGCAATGATAGCAAATCATTTTAGGTGCTCTCCAAGGTCCATTATTCATGTTTCCATTCTTCCTTCTGCATGTTGCAACAGTGTGACCACTACCATGACAAATCAAATAGGTTGCTCTCCATCCGGTTGCCACTTGATAGCCACTGCTTCCTAACTGATGATTATAGGTATTAAACTAGTTTGGGTTCCAGTTCCCATAGGGTTCAGGAAAAAATCCTTAACTCCTTTGAGGATACCTTCCAGTGTTGTGCATGATAGACCTGCATTCAAATCCTCTATGCCCAAACTTGTTGCATGCATAACAATTACATTTGAATCTATTGGGTCTAGGCTTATCGTTTAGAAAATAAGGAAAATTATTGTAAGCCTTACTTCTACATACATTAGCAGTGTGTCCTTCCTTGAGACAATTAAAGCAAATAGGTTTGAACTTTTTCTTACCTTTATCCTTTTGTGTCAGTTGCTTCTTTGATGCTCCATCTTTTGTTCCAGAGGTCTCACCTTCCTCATATTCAGAGAAACCAAGTCCATTAGTATTCTTTACCAATTTAGCTAATTCAAGCTTTTGCTCTAGCTTAACAGTGCTCTTATTGAATTTGGCAAGTATTTCCTTTGACTCAGTAAGTTCTTTGGCAATAGCAGCATTGGATTCCTTCAAGGTTGCATTCTCAGAAATAACCATGTTTATTTCACCTTGCATTTCTTCCTTTTCCACTTTACTTTCACGAAGATGAGCGGTAAGTGCAATGATCTCTTGCTTCAGCTTGCAGATCTCATGATCTTTGTCTTTTACCAGATCTTTAGCTTTCCTCCAATTCTCAAGCTCTTGACACATCTGATAATTAGTCCTTCAAGTTCCCTTCTTAGGTTGGCATTGGACTCATTCAGTTTTTCAACTTCTTGAACTAGGGCTTCCATGTCCACTTCATCAGAAGAACTATTTTTTGTTATCTCCATCAATTTTTCAGTGTGCTCTCTTTTTTTTTCCTGAGAGGCCTTATATTTGACTTTAAGTTCATCATAGGCTTGCCTAGTCTAAGTGAGCCGATGAGTAAGTTCCCTCACAGTGAATTCCCCCATATTTCTTTCCAAGTAGTTAGACTTATAGAAAGGTTGGCTCTGATACCAATTGATGAATACTAAAAGGGGGTGAATTAGTATACCAAAAAATACTGAACTCATACACTTTAACAGTCTAGTAGTAAACCAGTATAATAGTTTAACTAACAAACCAGTTAACACAAATGCAAACCAAACAACAAGTAAGGCATTCACCCATAGAAGAACAATCACCATAACATAAGAGATTTTGACATGGAAACCCAAATGGGAAAAACCATGGTGAGATGAAACTCACAAGTAACTATCTACAAAATAGTAACCAGACTGATTAAGGTCATACAATGTTCTTTACCAGAACACATCCTATTAGGAATCTCAATCTATATTAGGAGATAAGTCCAATTAAAGACTACCTTGTGAGAGGATTTCAGATCCACATATGTGAATCACCTTGTTAGAGGATTTACAAAGGCTTTTCTAAGCCTACCCGGTTAAGGGTTTCTGAATTGTCAAAGATGTGAGTAATCAACAAGTGAATGATCTAGCAAATAGCACAATCTGCTTGGTTAGATCCATGATATCTCATTGCTAATGCATTTCAGCATTACTTCAGTCTTCAGTAAATTCACACTTTGTTATAGCACATAGACTTGATCTTCTCTATTAAGATCGAACATACAAGAACTCATCAACCACCAAAAAACCCTAACAACTACACACCCTAAAACCCTAGACATGATGTCCTTAAAAAGGAATTTGATTTCATGTCGGTCCAATAGGATTGCATTGCAAGTTCCTAGGTTTAGTGTATCTAGACACATTTGGTAACATGGCACAAAATCACTGTCAAAGTGTCGGTGGATGGTAACTCATCATAAAAATATACCGGTTGGTAACTCATCACAGAGTATTACCGGTTTATACAACTTTACTGATTACCGGTTGGTAACTCAGAGTAATACCATTTTAATTATTAAATAGATTATCGGTTGATAAAAATGAAGACTGGGAAAATGATAACTGCCACTTTTAGTTCCTTTGCTCTGTTCCACTTGAGATCCTCAAACCGTTTGAGGTCTTCATGCCACTTGAGATCGGTAAACACTTTCTGCAAAACACAGATAGTCTAAAGATGACAACATAATACTGGTTTGGAACAAATACTAGTTGAGCATAATTCATACATTCTAAAAGTGATCTCATAGCAAGTGTGTGTCCATCAATGACAATCACAACATAATCATCAAAAATACCAACAAATTCTTGATCCCCACGCACTAAGTTGTTGCTTCAACGTGCCAAAATGTTTTCAAAAAGCACCAAGTTTAAACTGCTAGTGTTGGATTTTGATGAAGTGCAAAAGTTCAGAATGAATGTGCTAAAATGAATCTTGAGTGCGCTAAAGGATGGTTTCTATGCGCTAAGAAGTTGTTCTTACATGCTAAACTACCCTGATAGTTTGACTTGGTTGTTTTTCTGCAATTTTTGGAAATTTGTTTTGAATGATGATGGATGATTTTCTGAAGTAATAAATGAAAGCACGACACAAAATAAGCAATCATTTTTGCTTAATCTAAACAATGAGTGTATGTTCAGTGAGGATGTGTTCAAATCCCCAATGTTTTAATAGGTTTAGATACAACAACATACAATTTAGTAAGATTCTTTATTCAAGGGTCATAAGTAATATCATAGCCCACTAGTCTCGATACTCCGTCAGCTCAAACAGCCTTGTCACCCCCTAGGGGGTGCTCATTTTTTTGCCTTTTGCCAAAAATTAACCCAAAGTGAATTTCTTCACAATTGAGTAGTTATCTTGGGAGATATATGGTGAGCGATCTTGGGGGTGGATTCTTCCCCACCCTTGCACTATGATATTACAAATGCCTGGATACTGACTCGGCTCAAAGTTGTTGGCAAATGCACACTGCAATGAGAAATTGTAGGTGATTGAAGGTTTTGTCATTGATGGCAACCTTGCAATCATATGATACTAGAAAGACAATATACTGGCACCGGCAACGACAAACTCTACACTGACACACAGAACATGGACAAAGGATGGATACCGGCACCCTAGCCGATAGGAATTTTGTTTATAATGTATTTTGTAATTAATTGTGAAATCATTGTAAGATGACATGGCGAGTTGTAATATGACTCATATATGTATGAGATCATTGTAGAACATTTTAAAATAATGTGATAGGTGAAATAAGGAAGACCTAATATGCGAATTATAGGTTAAGGGTTTATGTATGAAACAGAGATAAAACTGATACTGAATCTAGCATAGCAGATGCTAATTTGGAGCAGTACAAGACATTAGATTTGCATAATCCATTTTATAAGTCAGTGTGACTTCTTATTTTGTAATTGAGCAGTGAGCTCTAGACACTTGGCCTTCTTGCATGTGTAGGCCCCTATTGTAAGAGTAATATTCACTTATTGGCTAGTAAGCAAATATTGTGGGTCACAAATCCCATCGAGGATTTTCCCACACCGGGTTTCCTTGTTAAACTGCTATGTTATGGTGTGCTTTTCATGTGGTTATTGTTATTCTTGTTTACTGCATTATTCTTGGTTTACCGATATATAGTATTGATATGCTTTACATGTTTTAAATCAAGTAAATTCAATAACCGGTTAGATACTGATTCACCTCCCCTCCCAGTATCTTTGGAAATCCTCACAATTGGTATCAGAGCTTGGTCCTCTATTTTTAGAAGCCTAACAGCTTGAGGAAGATCTTGACACCAGTAGAGATGGATAACTTGAAGAAACAATTGGAAACAACTCTTTCAGACTATGATATAGAAAATTTGAAAAATATCAAACTTGAAGATGATCTAAAAGCTACTCAGGATATTATTCAAGCACTTCAAGAAAATCTTACCATTGCAAGAAATAAGAGAAGAGAACTTTGTGAAAAGATGCAGAATGAGAATGATGAAAAGGAAACTCTTAATGATCTAGTAAACAAACTGAGACAAGAAAGCAGTACTACAAAGAATGAAATGCAGGATATGACTATGAGACTTTGCAAAGAAATTGAAGATAGGAAGAAAAATGAAGAAGATCTAACTAGAAGACTGAATGATGCTGCAAATGAAAACACAAGACTTAGTTATGAAAATGATATGTTGAAGACAGATCTGATGCATACACAAAATGACTCAAATGAACTTATGAGTTAGAAAGGAATCTTGGAAAGAGAGCTAGCTACTGCAAATCAACACAAAGAAAAATTCAAGAAAAGCTCAAAAGAACTTGGTGACATGCTGAAGAATCAGAAACCTAATGGTGACACTAATGGCCTTGGCTTTGAAGTTGGTGAAAGCTTCGGTACTACAAACACACATGATCATAGAAAACCAGTAAGGCAACCAAATGCTTATAAACTTAATGGCAAATGATTTCAAATGCTTTAACTATAACAAGTATGGTCATAGAGAAAATCAATGTAGATCTAGAAATTATCAGAACACCAATACACCCACCAGTCAATATTCTAAATGCAACAAAGTTGGTCATAATTCAAAGAATTGCAGAATGAATGTAAGATGTTATGTTTGTGGGAGATTTGGACACTTATCTAATCAATGCAGAACACAAACTAGCATAGGATATGGGAAAGCTATTCAGAAAAATAATGTGACTTGTTATGCTTGTAACAAGATTGGACATATTGCAAAATTTTGTAGAAGTAAGGCACCACCGGCAAATAATAATGGTGCTGGTTTGAAAGGTAAAGAAAAGGTTGAAGAGGTAAAACAAGAATTCTCAAAATAATGGATCAGAAAGTTAGAACAGAATGTTGATAGGAATACTCCTCCACCGGCAGGAGACTCTTCATCTAACTAAAGAAAATTCATTTGGGGGTTTAGCAGCTAAATGAAAAACATGCTATTATTCCCTCGGTTGATGGTGAGAAGTTGAGATCACTTCTTTACCGACAGATAAGTTAAGTTGTGACTTAATCGGCATGCATTAAATGTCGTAGGTGAAGAAAATAACATTATAAAACAAGTGTTTGGCTCTGTTTTCATTTCACCGAGCATTCAAATCTTCGAGAGCGCGAAAATCTTGAGCAAAGGCATTCCAAGCAAAGAAGCAGAGCAATCTATCAAATCTTTCATCCCTAAGGCAGATTAAGGTATTTATAGCTATGGCATCTTCATCTACTCTTGAATTTATTGCAAACCCTATTGTTGTTGAAGTTCTTAAATGCCCTAGACCCGTATTCTGGCTAGTTCCGAAATTGCGAAGAAATATGATAGCTTAGGTGCATTTTCTCAAATACCTAAAGGGGTAGTATATGCTGAAGACCCTAGAATATATATACATTGTCATATTGATGAACTAGGTGATGAGGAAATTAAGAATATGTATGACTCTATGATTTGTGATGAATCGGGAAATGTCAAACCTAAACATAAGATAATAGAAACCCTAGGTTTCACTGAAATTCTCAGTATCCCAGATTTCCCCAAGGATATCATAAGGATAGTATTAAGCAAAGTTCATGGTGAATTTTTCTAGTCGGATTCAGTTCATAAAATCACAAAAGAAGTAATAAAGGTTGTGATAGGGTTACCCTCCACTGGCAACAAACCTAACAAAACTAAGAAGGTCTCAAATGATCTAGTGACAAACCTAACCAGTGCAACATTTGATAAGAGGTCACTAAGGGTAAATGATGTAAAGGATACAAATATCAGATTTATCAGTATGATCTTAGGTTACAAGACTACAAATGAAAATAGGTTAAACTCAGTTTCTAGCCTATGTATTAAGAGTGCCTATGATATGGTAAATGAACTAATAGACAATTTAGCAAAGATCAAAAGGGAAAAGAAAGGAACATTTAGATTTGGAAACCTACTTGTTTGTCTGATGCTATATATAACCAAACAAATACCCAATATTGGCACCAAAGATTTTGGATATGATATACCGGTAGGAAAACAACTATCAGAATTTCTAAATAATATGGGAGAGAATGGGGAGAAAACCATAAATGAGCACTTTCAAGCACTAAAAGCTCGAATGAAAACAAGAATAAGGTTATCACAAGCTATTGTGGATAAGTACCAAAAGGAAATTTGTTTTGTAATAAATAAAGATGAAATTTGGATGGAGGCAGTTGTTCCTAGAACCATATGGGTTACTAAAATGGGGTATGAGACTGATGACAACATAATAGAAACCTATGCAAAAGCCCTCCTAGAAGCTCCTAAGGAACCTGAAGAAGAAGTATTTGGTAATGCTGAAACTATAGAAAGAAATTCAATCAAGGAAAAGAGTTAAAAGGATTGAGGCAACTGTTAAAAAGGACTCAGTTGTTAAACTTCTACAAAAGAGGACTCGGCTCTGATACCAATTGTTAGGTCCCGGAGACAACTGAGAGGGGGGGGTGAATCAGTTGTCTAATAAATTTAAACCAAAAACAACTTAATTAACTTTTTGCTTAATACTGGTGAAACAGTCTTTTATACTGGTGGATAGTTTTATCAGATAATTTGCAATACCGATAAATATTAATGCATGAAAAAAGACAAAGTCATCCACAACACATAACACCAATATTTGTACATGGAAACCCTGTAAGGGGAAAAACCATGGTGGGAAACCTTACCCACAATCAGATGATACTACTGTAGATAGTAAGTGTATACAAATGGGGTTTGCACATGCAAAAAGGCCAAGCGCCTAGAGCTCACTACTCAAACACAAAATAGGAGTCACACTGACTACAATTGGATGGTTAAATCCAATAAGGATGTACTACTCAAAATAGAATCTTCATATGCTGGATTCAGTACCAGTGTAGTTCTGATATGCTCTCACAAAACCTTCCTTCACCTTCAAATGATGTTTGCGTGTATAGCTCTGCTTATTCTCGCATATACCTTCACACAAATCTTCTTCGCATTCCCTTGCCAATCTTACAAATAAAATCTTATATTTATATCATAACCTAAGACCAATTTTAGTAGGTCAGCTCTACAAGATATTATAATAAAATCATTTTACAAATAAATTAATGCCTGATGCAATAACCAATTCAACATGTTGGCTTAATGCATTTACAACAACAATAAGTCATCTCCATAGCATGCCATGCTGATCTGGAAAAGATAAACCTGCCGGTGTATAACCTTGACCTATTTGTCGATACAAGGTGTCCATACGATGTCTTCGACATAACCAAGTGTTTTCCATGCCCTTCCAAGTGTCGGTGATCATTATATCCTATCGGTGTACCAGATACCGGTGATTGTGCATAAGTCACTTGCCGGTGAATGTTGTTGATTCTCCAAAGTACCAGAGTTGATAAGTGTCTAGTAGGTGTTGACATTAATGACAAAACCATACCAAAATACCAACAATCTCCCCCTTTGGCATTGATGGCAACACAAGATGGAAAAACCACCAAAGTGCCAAAACAGAAATGCTAAATACCAAAAGCCGACAATCTCCCAAAGTAATCAATCTCTCCCCTTGAGAGTAACATGTGTTTCCTTGTGTTTTTCCATACCAATATCTACCCCTTTGACATCAAATGCCAAAGTTATTACCAAGCCAAGTTCATATACAAAATACCAATCAATTTAGTATACCAACTACTCCCCCTAAGAAGTAGCTTCCTCATCAAAGCCGGAGTAAAATATTTCTCTGTTAATTCTGTCGGTTGATGACAAACATCAACTTCCTAAGTCTCTATCGGTGGGGGTATGACCCCAAGCTGGTCTCTGAGATATTTAAAAGTCTCCTTAGGCAGAGGTTTAGTGAAGATATCTACAATCTACTCTTTAGTATTCACATAAACCAATTTTATTTCCTTTGCTTCAACATTTTCCCTTAGAAAATTTAGTTTGATGGAAACATGTTTGGTTTTAGAATGTAGTACCGGATTCTTAGATATATCAATTGTTGCAGTGTTATCACAATAGATAGTTATAGGTTCCTTGCATTTTACTTTTATGTCCTTCAACATTTGCTTAAGCCATAGTACCTGTGTACAGTTAGTTGCTGCTGCAACATATTCTGATTCTGCTGTTGATAAAGATGTACAACTTTGTTTCTTGCTCAATCAAGAAACTAGTCTGCTTCAAAGAAAGAATGCTCCACCGATGGTGCTTTTTCTATCATCCACATCTCCTGCCCAATTTGCATCTGTGTATGCACATAATTCAAAGTTTTTATCTCTAGGATACCATAATCCAAGATTTATAGTGCCTTGTAAGTACTGGAAAATCCTTTTTACTACCGATTCATGATTTTCTCTGGGATTACTCTAAAATCTTGAAACAATACATACTGCATTCATGATATCAGGTTTGGTTTGTGTCAAATACAGTAAACCTCCTATCATAGATTTGTACCTTGTTGGATTAACAAATGTAGATTCATCCCTTAGTGATAGTTTGTCATTTGTAGTCATAGGTGTGCTTACCGGTTTAGAGTTCTCCATCCCAAATTTCTTTAGTAACTCCTTTAAGTACTTGGATTGACTCAAGAATATACCTTTATCAATATGTGAAATCTGCAATCCTAAAAAGAATTTTATTTCTCCAATCATAGACATTTCAAATTCTTGTTGCATTTCAATAGAAAATTCTTTACATAATCCATCTTCTCCTCCAAAGATTATATCATCAACAAAAACTTCTATAACCAAGATGTCATCATTAGTCACTTTATAATATAAGTTGTTGTCAGCATTACCTTTAGAAAACACAATCTTCAAAAGATACTTATCCAATCTTGCATACCAAGCTCTTGGAGCTTGCTTCAATCCATATAAAGATTTCCTTAACCTACAAACCATATCTTTGTTATCTATCAAAGAAAATCCATTAGGTTGTTCAATGTAAACTTCTTCTTCAAGATCTCCATTCAAAAATGCATTTTTAATATCCATTTGATATACTTTGTAGTTCTTGTGTGCTGCAAAAGCCAAAAATAATTTGACTGCCTCAATTCTGGCTACCGGTGCAAAGGTCTCATTGTAATCAATTCCTTCTTTCTGAGAATATCCCTTACACACTAGTCTTGCTTTATTTATGACAAACTTACCATCTTCATTAAGTTTGTTTCTGAATACCCATTTGGTTCTAATTACATTTTTATCTTTAGGCCAGGGAACTAATGTCCAAGTATTATTCTTCTCAATTTGTTCTAATTCTTCTTCCATAGCTTTAATCCAATATTTATCTTCACATACCTCATTAACTGATGATAGTTCAATTTGAGGAATAAGACACACCTCTTCATTTGCCAATCTTCCTCTTGTCATAACTCCTTTATACTTGTTTCCAATTATTTGATCTTAAGAATGATTCAGTCTTACATACCGGGGTGTCTTTGTTTGTTGTTGTTCCTTAGTTACTGTAGAATTTTCAGATGATACCGGTGTAACTGGATCTTCATTCTGTACTGGTGGATTCAGTGTAGGTTCATTTGTTATAATTTCTATTGCCAGTTCAGAATCTATATACCTTGAAGTTCCTCTGAATTGTTCATCAATCTTTACATTTGTACTTTCAACAATTTTCTGCAATCTTTTGTTAAAACATCTATATGATTTACTCTTAGATGAATAACCAAGAAATATTCCTTCATCACTTCTAGGATCAAATTTCCTAATGTACTCATCTCTTCTAATATAGTATTTAATTCCAAAAATTTTGAAATATTTAAGAGTAGGAGTAATACCAAACCATAGTTCATGAGGGGTCTTACCGGTTTCACCTTTGATGTGAACTTTGTTGAATGTATAGACCATTGTACTTACTACCTCTCTCCAATATACATGTGGTAGGTTTTCTTTTGATAACATACTTCTTGCTGCATCCAAGATAGTTTTGTTTTTCCTTTCAACAACTCCATTCTGTTTTGGTGTCCGAGGTGTTGATAATTGTCTTCTGATTCCATTTATTTCACAGAATGCATTAAATTCCTTAGATGTAAATTCTCCTCCTTGATCTAATCTTAGACATTTGATTTTTTTACCGGTTTCATTTTCTACCATTGCTTTGAACAGTTTGAACTTTCCAAGTGCTTCTGATTTTTCTCAGAGAAAAGTAACCCAACACATTCTAGAATAGTCATTAATGATTAGCATGAAATATCTATCACCTTGTAAGCTTTTAGTTCTAGATGGACCACATAAATTAGTATGAATTAAATCAAGAGCATTATTGAATTTTTCTGGAATACTTTTGAAACTAGCTCTAACTTATTTTCCAAATTGACATTCCTTACATACTGTATTGTGAGGTTTGACAATTTTAGGTAAATCTCTAATTGCCTTAGTAGTACTGATTTTTACCATGCAATCAAAGTTTACATGACAGAGTCTCTTATGCCATAGCCAACTTTCATCAATATGTGCAATCAAGCATGTCTTTTCACTGTTATTCAAATGAAAGATATTACTTTTAGTCTAATTATCGGTTGCATTTTCCATTTTTGAATTGTAACTGAAATCCTTTCTCAACTAATTGACCAACACTCAAAAGATTATGCTTTAAACCTTCAACATAGTAAACATTGTCAGTTTTATGCTTACCATCAAGAGATATTGTACCCTTACCTTTGATCAAACAAGCTTTGTCATCTCCAAATCTCACTAAGCCTCCATTGTATTCTGGAAAGTTCAAGAATTTACCTTTATCTCCTGTCATATGATGTGAGCATCCTGAATCAATGATCCACTCATCCTTTACTTCAATTTTAGCTGCCAAGGCCTGCTCTACTAGTTGGACTGTAGGTTCAGGTTGATCTTCTGTTATAGCAACAAAAACCCATCCATTGTCTGTCAGATCCTCATTAGAATCATCAGTCACTCCTTCACCAACAAGATGACAAGATTTGTCTTTATTCTTCTTAAATTTGTATTTCTGATATTCAGGGTTAGGCTTGTATGTCCTTCTAGCTTCTTCTCTTAGTCTAGCATGTCTATCAGGGCATCTTGAGGCCATATGACCAATCTTATTATAGTTGAAACATTTAAAGGGTGCTTTACCTTCATACTTACTTCCAGCTGGACTTTTAGGCATTTTCCTTGCAAATAGTACTTCAAGTTCTTCATTTTCTTTCCTGTTTTCTTCAAGTTCTCTTGCATAAAAGGATTTCCAATCAAATTTGTCAAATGATCATGCAGATGATGTTGATGCTTTAAAGGCTAAATCTCTCTTTATAGTAGAAACAGGACCAAATTCCTCAATTTCAAAAGCTGAAAGTTTTCCAATCAATGTATCTCTACTTACTAATGTATTAGGCATTGTTCTTAACTCATTTATAGTAGTGACCTTCATTTTGTATGCCGGTGGCAATCCTCTTAAAACTTTTGAAACAATTTCATCCTCACTTAAGGTTCCTCCACAACATTTAATATCTAAAATAATTTCATTAACTCTTTCCATAAAAGCAAAAATCCTTTCATCTTCTTCCATTTTCAAATTTTCATACCTGACCTGGAAGCTTTCAAGTTTTGAAATTTTGACTGTGGAATCTCCTTCTTTCAGTGTTTCCAGATGATCCCAAATAGCTTTAGTAGTAGACCTAACTGATAATCCCATGATTTGCTGATCTGTTAATGCACTCAAAAGTGCTTCTCTTGCTTTGCAATCATTTTCCTCATCTTTAGTCAAGTTAGGTGGATTAGGCTAACTTTGAGTAGGAGCAGTATAGCCATTCTTTGTAACATCCCTGATGTCCTTTCCAATGCAATTTAAATTTGTCTCCATTCTGATCTTCCATATGCCATAGTTGGTTCCATATAGTTTAAGACTGTCCTTCCTGAAATAGTTAGTAGACATTGGATCTCCTCAAGTTGTTAAACTTCTACAAAAGAGGACTTAGCTCTGATACCAATTGTTAGGTCCTGGAGATGACAGAGAGGCGGGGGGGTGAATCAGTTGTCTAATAAATTTAAACCAAAAACAACTTAATCAACTTTTTTGCTTAATACCGGTGAAACAATCTTTTATACTGGTGGACAGTTTTATCAGATAATTTGCAATACCGGTAAATATTACTGCATGAAAAAAGACAAAGTCATCCACAACACATAACACCAATATTTGTACGTGGAAACCCTGTAAGGGGAAAAACCATAGTGGGAAACATTACCCACAATCAGATGATACTACTGTAGATAGTAAGTGTATATGAATGGGGTCTTCACATGCAGAAAGGCCAAGCACCTAGAGCTCACTACTCAAACACAAAATAGGAGTCACACTGACTACAATTGGATAGTTAAATCCAATAAGGATGTACTGCTCAAAATAACATCTTCATATGCTAGATTCAGTACTAGTGTAGTTCTGATATGCTTTCACAAAACCTTCCTTCACCTTCAAATGATGTCTGCATGTATATCTCTGCTTATTCTCACATATACCTTCACATAAATCTTCTTTGCATTCCCTTGTCGATCTTACAAATAAGATCTTATATTTATATCATAACCTAAGACCAATTTTAGTAGGTCGACTCTACAAGATATTACAATAAAATCATTTTACAAATAAATTAATGCCCGATGCAATAACCGATTCAACATGTCAGCTTAATGCATTTACAACAACAATAAGTCATCTCCATAGTGTGCCATGATAGTCTAGAAAAGATAAACCCGTCGGTGTATAACCTGGACCTATTTGCCAGTAATAGAAAATATGCAAATATGAATATACCAATAAACAAAACTCCAAGACAAGGTTTCCACATGATGTCTTTGACATAACCAAGTGTTTTACATGCCCTTCCAAGTTCTGGTGATCATTATATCCTCTTGGTGTACCATATACTAGTGACTATGCATAAGTCACTTGCTTGCCGGTGAATGTTGTTGATTCTCCAAAGTGCCAGAGATGATAAGTGTTTAGTAGGTGTTGACATCAATGACAAAACCATACCAAAATACCAACACCCGATAGGCAAAAGGTATTAAAGAAGATGTGCTAAAGAAAATTGGTATAATTGAAAGTGAGTTGGAAGCACTCCAATCAGAAACACACCATTGACCGATTGGAACTTCTTCAGAAAGTGACATACTTGCAGTATTCAAGAGAGTTGAGAGGAAAATAAAACCTTCACCAGCACCTTCTCCTACACCAAAAAGATATAAGAAAGAGGCAGTAAGGCCCCCAACAAAGAAATTAACTCCAAAGAAAAAGAAGTTGACTCCTAAGAAGAAGTCAAAACAAACTATAGCTCCTCTTGATAAATTACTAAATGAAATTACTGAGGATGGCAAGTTGAAGAATATCAGAAAATTGTATAACACACTATCCGTTGATGACAAAGAAAGAGTAGAGAATAGTGTAATATTACACTTAGATATTTTCAAGAAATTTTTTATGCAAGTTGTTGATGAAATACTGGCAGATCTATATAACAAACTAGAAACTAGAAGAGTAGCTATTATTGAGCTAGATAAGAAAATAAAGATTGAAAAACTACTTGCAGTGCACCCTGTTAACTCACCTGATGAGATAGATCAATTAATCTCTGAGGCTAACCAGTCAGTATTCTCAACTACTCACTGACATGTAGAACTAATGGCAGGAAGAGTGAATCAGATAACAGAGGAAACAACAGATGCATGGGATATATTCCTAGTAGAAAAGGAGAAACATGAAGAGTATCAAAAACCTAAAACCTTCAAGGTATATCAAAAGGCTAGGGACAAAGGAAAAGGCAAGGTTGGTGGACCTCCCAGTATAAAGATAACAGACAACTTACCCCCACTGCCTTTAGATACTCCACTGGTAGACACTACTAAAAATCAACCGGCAACAAAGAGTATAAAAATAATACATAAGGACACAAATCCCGATTCTGAGGTGTTATACACAATGAATATCAACACACAAGTAGTCAACATTGTGGTTGATAAGGAAACAAGTGAGAAAAGAGATGTGGCAACTAAGCCACCAGTAGAAGACACAATAGTTGAGACAAATGTTGAAGATACAGTTGGAGACATTGAAATTGGGAGTGAGTAACAAATTGAACAAACAATGGATATAGGAAAAGTTGATAGCACTAGTGTACATAATGTATCTGATGCCCTGCAAAATGGCACAAGGTTAGCAAATGATAAACAACACCAAAGACACAAAAACCGTTAGTGTTAGTCAATCAAAAACTAATCTATGAAGGCATACCAAGAGAGACACTAAAAGCATGCTAATGTATCTAATAAACGAAACAAAGATTATGAGGCATCTCCAACTGCCTCTTAGCATGGCCTTAGCTTCTTCTCCCTTGTTCCTCTCCTCTCCAAGTTCCAGAATAGTGTAGCTCTCAACAACTTTTTGCACTATGGATGCTTATGGAGGATTGAGATTGTAGTATAGCTCTAAATGTGAAATGAAAAGCTAATACTATGCTAAAATGATATATTTTAACCAAAATGATAAGATGTTAGATTGCTTATACTAAATGCTCTCTTAAAATGCATATAGCTTAAATGCATACAAGTTTTCAGGATCTGGATTATGAAGGAATGGGCTCTATTTATAGGAAAAATGGAGCAATGGATGACCAAGATTGAAGGGTTTAATCAAGGGTCAAGCTTGAAAGTTGGGGATCCATGTGCACAATTTGTACCAATGAAATGGTGACAAGTGTCAACATAGGGTTGGGTTGAAAGAAGGGGTTGGAGGCATTGAATGCCTGAGAAGACTTCATGGTTATCTAAAGGCTAAGGGTCAAGTCTAAATTAAGATTACCCATTGGATTAAGAGTTAATCCAAGGATAAACCTTTGTGCAAATGATTAAGAGATAATCATGGTCAAAGCATTAAAGGCCTGATGAGGCCCTTGGGTTGGGTAGAGGTTGAGTCAAAACAAATGTTTTAACCATGTAGGAGGGTTTGGGTTAACCATTAATGGTTTTTGAAGACTTTGTGGATTAAGTGGTTGAAGGTTGGAAGCTTTCAAAGGTTATCCAAGACTTTGAGACATTTAGTGGTTGAAGGTTGAAAGCCTTTAATGGTTATCAAAGACTTTTAGGCTTTGAGAAGTGACTCCATTTTGCTTAGGAATGTGACAATAATTAGGGTATGGATTAGGCTAATTAGGAAGGGTTTAGAAGAATCTAGAAGGGAATTAGATTTTGCAAGTGGATTTGGTGGGTGAGGGAAAATAGGATTTTATTAAAATAAAAATTCATTTATTTCAATAAATGTGTGCAAGTTGCATTTGTAGGAAAATGCAAGTGGGGTGGGGATAATGATTTAAATAAATGTTTTATTTAATTTATTTAAAAGAGGAAAAGGGTATTTTAATTAAATAAATAGATTTTATTTATTTAATTGAATGGAATTTGATTTAATGAATGAATTAAAATAAATTGAATAATTTATTTAATTAATAGAAGAATGTTTGGGGACGAATTAATTAAATATTAATTTAATTAACTGATGGCTAGTAGATTTTTAATCAAATAAATAGTGAATATTTATTTAATTAAGCTGGACAGATTTGTGTGACTACAGTATCTATTAAGCAACCGAAAACTGATAACAATGAAAAATTTGTTGAGATAATGACTATAGACATTTCAAGAGCAAGCACAGCGAAACCGGTAGAACATTCAGAGTCACAAACAGAAAAACCGGCAGTGGATACCACTGAAAAATCATTAGAGGTACCATCAGAGAAACCATCAGTAGAGAGTATAAAGAAAAAGGTAGAACAATAGGTTCATTCACAAGTACATTCAGAGACAGTGCCACCGACTACAACTAAAAGACCTAAACCTTTGATAGCTGAAATGCAGACACAAACTGATCCTCCAGTGAAAGAGGAAAGCAATGCTATTATCACCACCGATGGATTACAAATTGTGAAAACAGTTGGACAGACATCCAAAACCTCCATGTCTGAATTCAGACCAACAAATGTGATAGAGGTATTGCTAGATTCAATTAAGAAAATAACAGATTGTAATGCACTAGCATATAAGGCTATTGATAACACCATACCAATTTTGAAGATGATTGCACCCAAGTGTAACATAGAGAATAAAGATTCTTTAGGACAATTAGAGACATTGTCTAAATTCATCATTGGTAACCTAATCACTGTTGATCAAATAAATGAGGATACTTTTAAGGAAAGGATGATAAAAGAAAAAGAGAAATTCTTTATGGAAATTGTGAATAAGAACAAAGAGGAGATGGATACTCTTTTACCGAAACTCAATGAAATCATTTTTTACTTCAAGAAATTGTATAGGGATACATGCAAAATGGATGTATTAACAGAAGATCTTGACAATGAAATCAGAAAGATACAGGATAAGATTAACAATATTATTGACAATCTGATTGGAACATCAGATTCATTTTTGGAATTAGAGAAGAAAATTGCAGAGCAGGAAGAGAAAATCAA
Organism: Cryptomeria japonica; assembly: GCF_030272615.1. NCBI lineage: Eukaryota > Viridiplantae > Streptophyta > Pinopsida > Cupressales > Cupressaceae > Cryptomeria > Cryptomeria japonica. Next base: position 526,891,251 of record NC_081412.1, on the reverse strand, counting down.
GAAACTGGAAAATTAAAAACAAAGAATAAAGGACAAAGCAAAGGACTTAAAATGTAGACTTGGTCCAAGACTAGAGTATCTTATTTCTTTGAGAAAAGAAATATATGAGGCTCTGGTTCCCAGACTAAAGACACCGGAAGATCAAATGCACATAATCACCGGTACAGTGTAGAGAACCCATAAGGCTATAAAAGACAGTAAAACATTCAGCAATGACATAAATTCAATTTTGACAGATATTTTTTAGAGTGTAACCCACCAGTTATAAGAAACCAGGCAGGACTCCACTAACAACAAATGACAACCTTTGTCATTGATGTCAAAGGGGGAGTAGAGGCTATGAGAAAAATGATCAGTAGATGGCTCATCAGCTCAGGGGGGGCTCATTTTTTTTGGTAAGACAATTCTGGCAAACTCATTTTTGGATGACACTTTTTAGATTTTTCTCATGAGTGTTGCCATCAATGCCAAAGGGGGAGATTGTTGGCAAATGCACACTCCAATAAGAAATTGTAGGTGATTGAAGGTTTTTTCATTGATGGCAACCTTGCAATCATATGATACTGGCAAGACAATATATCAGCCCTGGCAATGACAAACTCTACACCGGCACATAGAACACTGGCAAAGGAAGGATACCGACACCCTGACCGACAGGAATTTTGTTTATAATGTATTTTGTAATTAATTGTAAAATCATTGTAAGCCAACATGGCGAGTTGTAATATGACTCATATATGTATGAGATCATTGTAGAACATTTTGAAATAATGTGATAGGTGAAATAAGGAAGACCTAATATATGAATTATAGGTTAAGGGTTTATGTATGAAGTAGAGCTAAAACCGGTACTAGATCTGGCATAGCAGATGCTAATTTGAAGCAGTACAAGACATTGGATTTGCATAATCCATTTTGTAAGTCAGTGTGACTTCTTATTTTGTAATTGAGCAATGAGCTCTAAGCACTTGGCCTTCCTACATGTGCAGGCCCCTATTGTAAGAGTAATATTCACTATTGGTCAGTAAGCGAATATTGTGGGTCACAAATCCCACCGATATTTTTTCCACACCGGGTTTCCTTGTTAAACTATGGTGTTATGGTGTGCTTTTCATGTGGTTATTGTTATTCTTGTTTACTGCATTATTCTTGGTTTACCAATATACAGTATTGATATGCTTTACATATTTTAAATCAAGTAAATTCAATAACCCGTTAGATACTGATTCACCCCCCCCCTCTCAGTATCTTTGGGAATCCTAACAAAAGTTTCTATGCTAAAGTTTGTAATCAAGCTTCTGTTTAGCCATCAGTGATAAACTCCCTTAGGAGGCTTCCCAACCTTTAGAAAAAAGGCTTTACGTATCTCAAGGATACTAGAGGAAGGCTAATCATTGCACACAACCATTGAAAAGGACTTTCATCACTTTCCACTTTTGATTATAGTGGGTTGGAACACTTGGCGTGAAAGTCGTTTCCCACTTAGGTCATTCCCTTTACATCGGCCAAAGAATGGCTTTAAGAGTTTTTCAACACCTCGGGAAGGCAGGCCTACTAAAGGATTTAATGCAATAAACACTGAAAGCGTAAGAGTGGTCTAGCTTTTTGATCACCCAGTTAAGGGGAGATCATATTCCTTCCACTTTCGTAGCAAAGAAAAAAAGTGTTCTTTTTAACTTTTATTGCAATGATTTGGTAAAATCTATATGGAGATGTTTCTCCACAAAAACATGGTGCTTATTCTATCCCTTCAAAGCAATGATTTTCTGATCTAGGAAAAGAGCCTGGTCAACAAAGCAACTTCAATGTTTGGTCAACAAAAGAAATCGATTAAAAGGGGAAGATCTTCCCTCTTTAATGGTAAATGAATTTGGACATATGTGATTCTTTTACTTTTCAAAAATTTGAAGTGGATCCTTTTATGCACCAAATGATGGTGAAGTTATTTTTAAAGCCCTTTGTAGAAATGAAATTTGATGGTTATTTTTAGAGCCCAAAAATGAAATTTTTTCTCCTAAGAAAGCAAGAAAGATTTCTTTGTTGTTCTTTTTAGTTGCCCAAAATAAGGTGTGAGTTCAATTTTATTTAAACAAGAAATGAAAGGAATTTGAATCTTAACTAACTTAGAAAAAGTTAGTAAAATTTAAACTATTTTAATTCTAGCCTACATAGAATGGACTCCAAACCTGCAAACAAATTGTTAGTAACCTGCAGAAAACTAGTCAATTAGTTAGCAAGAGGATGGTTTTGTGGACTTCCACAAGTCTAATTTTTTATTTTGGTTACAAATTAATGGTTTTTTTTGTTCTCTATCTATAATGTGCTACAAAAAAGACTGTATGTGCTACAGGATAACTGGGATGCGCTATCGAACAGACCCAATTCGCTGAAATGTTTTCCGAAAGCTTGCTCTGTTAAGTCCCCGTGCTAAGACCTACAGGAAAAATGTTAAAAATTCTATGCGCTAAGTGATGGTCTATATGCGCTAGGAAGTGAGTCCCATGCACCGAACAGTGAGCTAGATGCACTGGAATGTTAACTAGATGCGCTATGGTTTTTACCTGATGCGCTAAACCATTTAATCCGCGTGGAAAAATTCAAAAGCATGCCTAAAAATGACAAAACAAAAATAAAAAAAGGGGTAAAAAATGATGACTTACCGGTGTTCCATACGTGGTAGGCCTCTAATACCTCTGAACATGCTCGAATTGGTGAGAAGCAAAAGGAATCATCATTTTGTCTTTTTCTCCAAGTGTCACTTTCTCCAAAGTCAACAAACACAAATGAGATAAAATAAATCACTTTTTACCTTTTTATAGGGTAAATGAAAATTAGGGTTGCATGGATGAACACATAAATTGCTCGTGGTCTCATTTCTAACCCTCGCAAACATTATTATCGGGAGATGAATCAACTTATTGCATTCAACATAGAAAAAAAATTAAAATGCAATCAAATTTATCAAAACAAATCAAATTTTCAAATTTTTGATTCATCTCCCGAGGGGGCATTATCAACATCATTTATCAAATCTGGGGCATCGCTTATCAAATCTGGGGCATGACATAAACATCTCGTCATGATATCACACTGATCATAACCAAATCATGGCGACACATCATTTTCTTTGAATCAACATGTACACACACGTCACTTCAAAGAGGGGCAAAATGTAGGCATATAAAAATGACCATATTCCTAAATGAATATTTAATGTTCATTTTACTCTCATTCCTCCATTAAAAAAGATTCAAGCTTTTAGTGTCTCATTTATGCTCAATTTTATCAATACATCTAGCCTCTCTTTATAATAGGAATTAATCTAATAAGCATTTTAGAGTATTTTTGTTATCATTAGCTTAAATCATTAACTAGTATATCATGTTAGGATAGTATTGCTACTAGCCTTGTCATCTTATAATCTAGTTTAACTCATCTATAGAATCATGCATAAATAGGACGCATTTCATGTTAAAATCAATCTAAAGCATCCCTCATTCTTGCATTTGTCATCCCTAAGTCACTTTGCTTAGTGATATGAGAGCAAAGGCATTGGCTTGAGGGACCTTGTGAGATAGAGAACCATGGAACCTACCTTGGGAAGTTGATTCATTCTTCATGACTCCATAACTTGCACCAAGAAGTCCTGTGGGTATGTGGACAAGCCCTTTGAACGTCATTTTTTACATTTTGAGTTTCATAGCCCCGCTTTTCCCACATACACATAGTATGGGGGCCTGCACATGTAGGAAGGCACACTGCCTAGAGAACACTGCTCAACACAATAGAGTCTCACTGACTACAAGCTTCTCCTGACATAAAACAATAATGGTGAACTCAAAAATGCATCTGCAATGCCAAAAAGAGTTTTGGTTATAGCTCTGTTCTGTACTAGTTCATAAACCCTAAACCTTTTTACTAGTATCTTGTTTCCTCCAAGAATGCTTTACAAACCATCTACTAATCATTGCACGATATTAATTTTGCATACAAATGATCTACATATAGATCCATTGCATCATATTGTTCTAGTTCCTTGTCTTATTTCAAAATGACCGAATAAACTGACTTATATACCCTTTACAAACAATATGCGTTATGTCGGCTTACAATACATTACAAAATATATTCAATGTTGGCCCTATACAGTAATTACAAAATGATTTTACAAATAAAACCTTTCGGATCCCAAACTGATGTTGGCTTCATTGAAGTGTTGGATGCTGGTGTCGGTGATGACCCTGATTACTCCAATGCCGATATCTGCTAGTGTATGCCTCCAATGTCGATATTTGTCGGTATATGCCTTCTATAGAATCTTGTTTCCATCAATGACAACATATGAATCCAATGAGTGTCAATTTTCAACAATCTCCCCCTTTGGCATTGATGGCAACACTCATGTGAAAAATGGATTCCCTGCCAGTTCAACTGAAACTAAAACACGCTCCCCCTGAGTTGATTGACTATGTTTGCAATATACTCTCTGTCTGATATCCTCCCCCTAGGATTACATACATAGTTTTCACATAAATATACTCCCCCTTTCACATCAATGCCAAAGACTGGTGAAAGAATTGAAAGAATTTTTAGGAATCTGTGCAAAAGAATGAATGATTACAAATTACTTATTGGAGCTTGACCAATTTCAAGATTTCCAGATAAGCTTTCTCTAGTAATTGTATATAGGTATCCTGACCAGTTTTGAATCTTTCAGATATGGATACAAGTCCACTCAGTAAATGTGCAAGTGTTTCTTTCTTAGTGACTTTTGCCGGTGTGGGCTTCCCAAGCATGTCCATGCATTCCTTCTTATGTACACAAAGTGAATCCAATCTTGGACTCACCAAACCTCTGAGACTTCTTGCTCTTCGAATAATCTTGTCTCTTTTCTTTTCAAAAGCAAAAATTTGGTTCTCCAAAGTCAAAATTTGTCCATCAATAGATGTTGTAAGTGAAGTTAGTCCATCAAAAGAATTTGCAATATTAGCAATCTTTTCTTGTAACTCCTTTATCCTCTTATCTATATTTGTTGTAAGAATCTTTATATTACAACAGATCCTGTAGATGTTAGTACACTGTTTCAAAGAATTTTCAATAAGTATAAGTTTCTCTCCAATCGTCCTCTTTTCTGTCTCAATAATCCAGTCAAAAGCAGCTTTCCTAGCCAAAATAAATATTTCAAGTGCTTGTTGGTTTCAAATATGTTGTAATGATTGAAAGTTTTTAGAGATGTGATATGTCAATGCCTTAAGCTTTCTAGAAGGGCTTGCTTCATTTTCAATCATACATTCAAGAATCAATGTGTGCAAAATTGTTATTGATTGATCTATTATTCCTGTGTCTACATATCCCTCCTTCATTAGCTTTTGAGCAGCCATCATCATTAGCTCTGTGAGACTCATCTCTATGATTGATTTCTTCTCAACTTGAGAAGTGTCAATTGCCAAAAGTTTTGATGAGGAATCAACTGTCGGTTTAGTACTGGGTGTTTTATCAGTCTCCTCTTCATTTTCTTCATTTTCCTTATCCTCTCCTGGTGTATCCCTTTTCTCATCCTCTTTTGCACTGGTGGCTTCACCTCTTGGTGTAGGATCTGTGTGAGGCCCTACCCCGACTCATCCTAGAATTTCATTATTTTTCATGTTGAGACTATTATGGATGCTTTATTTTATGAATTATGGATTTAGAACTTATATGATTTCATGATTTGGATAACATTGATATATATGGATACTTTATTTATATGCGTTATGATATAGAACTCTATATGATTCTAGAATAGGATAAATTTGAGATGATATATGTCATTATTGGATTTGCAAGACTTTACTATGATGACAGAAATAGGATGCATGTTTTATGTGTGGATCAAAATTATGAGAATTATGATAATTGCTTATGCGGAGTTGTTTGGATGTAAGTTGTATTGATTTATTTAAATGTATATTGTATGCAGAGTGTTTGATGTGTATTCTTATTCAAGTGCTTTATATTATATGAGGTTATTTGGAATTACTAATGTGTAATTGAGATGCGCAGGAAAATTATCCATGTGACCATGGAAATATTATGGAGAACCAAACCTAGACCTATGTACATTCGTAAAACCAGTGTTTGTCTATTTGGAGAGACAACACCCCGTTTGTATAGTATTTTATTTGTGAAAGTGGATGTTGCATGTGTGTTAGATTGAATTTATGTATTTGTATAAATCCAACAAAAGACAAAATTTCATGTATAATTTTGTAAAAGTATTTTTATTGTGTCACTTGACACATGTTGATTTATGTTTTGATTTTTGAATTGTCTCTTGGAGGGAGTTGTTTAACCATAGCTTTTTCAAATAAATTAATGTGGTTCTATAGTTTTCTAGGGTACAGAATCTTTGGGGTGGTCAACTTAGGTTTGACCCGAAAATTAACTTCAGAGGGGTTTAAAAGGGGTTAAATGGATACCTAGGGGTAGTCTAAAAGTGTTTCCTAAAGCCCATAAGGTATACCTAAGGGTTAGGCAAAATTAAAGGCATGTGACAACTCCCATGTGATTGTTTAGTCACCCTAAAAAGTGAGTTTTCTAAGATGTGTGAAAATTGAGTTTAGAAGGCAACATCTAGGTTAGTTAACTTTCCTTTTTAATGAGAGATCTCTTTTGATCTTTTTCGGACTTTTTCCTTTTTCAATTTTAGAAACCTGTGAGAACTCTCACTGAGGTCTTCTTAGGCAAGAATGTGAGATTTTGCGGGTAATCACCCACTCTCCATTTTTGGAGAGAATGCAATTTTGAAAAGAAAGGATTTAGTATAGGAAATTGGCTAAGGATAGAGAAAGAGGGATTTTGGAATTGGGCTGATCATCCTCAACTAATCTAGCATACCTTTGGGCAATTGAAGGTTGGTTAAATTTTATGTGAAAAGGCTAGTTCTTGTATTTTCCCCTATGAAAATTAATTTTGTGTTCTACATTTTACTCTAGTGTACATTCTGTGTTTTGGGAGTAACCAAGGCCTCCTACTCTTGGGAGAGAGGATGGTCTTGTGGGTGGTATAATTTTGACAACCCTCGAGTGAGAGGCTCTCGTTATGAGAGTGATCTCAAGGGATATTTATGTGACCCTTTCTGCATGGCTTGTTTATGCATTTGGGGGTCATAAGGAAGGAAATAAGGCATGAATATCTTGGGGGGCATAAGGATGCGGGGTTATTGTACTTATGAGTTATTTTTGTTGCCATGAGGTGGCTTTGTATTTTACCAGACTTGCAGTCTCGTCAGGCTATTTGGTCCACTACCACCCATGTAAAGACATCACATTGTGTGTTGCAGTGTAGCCTTGGTTGGGAATATGTTTGTGATTGTTTTCCCTTGTTTGTTGTGTTTGCATGTGTGTTACCTGTCTAGGGCTTGGTTCTCCAAGCTCGGGGGTGGCTACTAGTTAGCCTAGGCTGGGAGCTGAGCACTCCATGGTGATAGCTTATGATTTATTTGCAGGTTGCTGAAAGAAAGAAATAGGACAAGTAGAAGTGGCTGGAGTTATTTGATGCAGAAAAATATTTGTAAATGTATTTATTATTCTTTGAAAGTCCTCATTTATTAGAAATGAGAGACCTATTTGTAAAGTGACGATAGTGTCTTTTAAATGTACTTTAAAGAAATGAAATATTTTATTATACTATACTGCAGAAATGAAATGAATATTTTTGGATTAGTTTCTAAAGTTTTGAAAAATAATATCTGATGTGTATATGATAATTTGAAAAGCAAGAAGTTTACTTTATTCTTTATGCATTTAAAATGAAATAAAATAGGAAAGGAATGAAATAGCTTCGCATGCATGTAGTAGGCTAGAAATAAAATCTAAAATTTAGATCTGTATATGGAAGTGCATATTTAGTTTTATTCAAATTTGTCATTTATTTAATTGCAAAAAATAAAATCTAAAAAATTATTATTGTCGTCTCTAAGGATTCATTTTAATATTTTCTACATTTAAATAGTTGTTGTTTGAACTTATTTACTTCTGTCAAAAATTAGTTACTTGTAGAAAATAAATCTAAGGATTAAATGAACTATCCTATTTTAGTTTTGGCTGCAAGGCATTTAAAATAAAAGGAAATATATGTACATGGATTTTTTTTAAAAACTGATGACTTTAACTTAACTGTTAAAATAGTATTAAAAAAAAAAAATATCAGCATAGATTTTCATTAAAAAAAAAAGATACATGCCCTAGATTTAATACACAGTTAAAATATACCACCATGGCTGCGTTTGCCCCCCCCCCCATGTATCACAAAGAAACAAGAAAAGAATAAAACCCTAGCCCGGGTAGGGTTAGGGATTATAAAAGAAAAGAAGAGATTTAAAAAAAGAAAAAAGGTTATGTTATAATATATATTCTTAAATAGGGTTTGCATGGATATTTTATAAATATGAGAAAATTATTATAATATTTCAATATATATATATTTATATATATAAATTAAATATATATAGAGATTGAAAATATGAATGGATAGGGTAAATTTTAGATTAAATATTTTATTAAGTGATTATAAATTATATATGTTTTTATAATCATGTGGGCAAATATTGGTTTTAATAAACCTAAGGGTATTTTAAAAGAATGATGTTTAAAATTTAATTATTATATTTGGATATAGTTTTTTTGTTGGGATTAAACCTTATAGGACGATTTTCGTTATGGATTTAATTGACCATATAATCGATTTAGTTTAATCATATTTAATTAATGTTAAAATAAAACATAGACTTTTATAAACTAAGTGCTAGGGCTAATTTAATTAGATCCTAGAGACAATTTATGGTTTTCCTTTGGAGATTAATTTAATCTACGTCTATTAATTGATTTAATTTAGTTATTGATTAAAATCAATGAATTCATAAAATAATACTTTTAGTATTCCGCATTTGATTTAAATTATTATCACTTACTTGAGTTAGTGGTTAGAGTTAATTCAGACATATTTAAGACAAACTTGCTAGTACAATTTCATAATTGCAGATTTATTTGTTTTAAGTTGTTAATTTAAAAAAAATAAATTATCCCGTTCTTGCCCAAAAGTTTGGGCATGACATTTTGGTATCAGAGCTAGGTTTCCAACACTAGGAACCTTTCTCCATTACGTTTTGCTTTAATTAATTTTATTATATTAATTTTCTATGATATTTAAATTTAATTAATTAAATATTTTTCCAAAAAATTAATTATTTAACTTATTTTAATTTATTTTATTTTATTTTTCATAAGGATGCCTCTGACTACGCGACAAGCTCGCAAGCACGGAAGAGGTAGATAGGGAGGAATCGGTTCCGGAAGTGAACCTGGAGGCTCCTCCCGAACAACCAGTTGACCCAAACTGAAACATCTTAGAAGCACTCCAGAACCTGATTGGTATAGTCCAGGATAGGTTTCCAGCAGAGGATCATCATATTGAGAATCAAAACTTAGGGAGTCATAGATCGACAGATAGGGAATGGAGTAGGAGTCCACCTCCTATTCCTGTAGAGAGTTAGGGTGGGAATGAGCCAGAGTCTATACACCTACCAAGACCACCTCCAGTGGCAAAGCCAATATATTATGAGAGATCACATCGGGATCCAGGAGATCTTATTAGGGAGGTTATGCACCTCCAGCCACCATCTTTTGGGGGATCTACCGATGGGGTAGAAGTTGAGGCTTGGCTATTGAGACTTGATAGGTGCTTTGCATTGCGCTCTTACAAGAGAAATCTAAAGGCATGTATAGCAATCCACCTATTGAGAGGGATGGCCTCCACCTACTGGAGACAGGAGGAATACAAGTGTGGTTTAGTTGATGATACTCTCACATGGGAGATTTTTACAGAGAGGTTCAGGGAGAGGTACTTGTCAGAGCATTACAGACAGCATAGGATAGACGAGTTCCATGACCTCCAGCAGAAGGGTCTCTTAGTGACCCAGTACGAGAGCAAGTTCTTCGAGCTCTTGCCATACATGGACTACTTGAAAGACGAGAAGCTTCTCTTTAATCATTTTATCAGAGGGTTGAATGCCGGCATAGCAGGACCAGTGAGGATGTCTGCTCCAGAGAGCCTTCGGGTTGTCATGGAGAAGGCACTGATAGTAGAGGAGATTTAGGTCAGGCCATAGGATACAAGGGATCAGTTCCAAAACCGAAACCCAATACCCCAAACATACGGGTTTTAGAAACCCCATTGGAAGGGAAAAAATAGAAACACACAGGGATTCTCCAAACCCCTTCCTCCACAACAATCGCAACAGAACCAGAGGCAGAGGCCTCCATAGAGTTAGCAGGGCGCAAATCCTAGGTAGTGGCAGTCTTAGGGTTAGAGGTGAGATCAAAGAGCTCAAGTGCCTTACACACCTCTAGTGAGGACTCAACAGTCCTCTAGGGGTGGGTACAGTGGGTCTAGTAGGACAGGGGGACAAGCTTTCTCTAGGCCTCAGGGCATCCAATTTTAGGCATGCGGTGCTTGCTTCACATATGGAGCCATGGGGCACATGGCGAGGGATTGTCCTCAAGGTCAGATGGCAAGGAATCAAAGAATGGTAGCATCAAAGCCTACGGTTAGAGATATGGTTAGGTCCATAGAGTCTTTGTAGTAGTTGATAACCGCTAGGCAAAGCACCAGGCCACAGTCATTGAGGTTGCAGGTATGATCAGAGGTAACAGTGTATCTATATTATTTGATTCAGGAGCTACTAACTCCTTTATATCTCCATTGGTTGTGGAGCATTACGGGCTAGTGGCAACTAGACAGGGTGTCAGTTGGGAAGTGGAGTTAGCTTCAGGGGCTAGAGTGTCAATGGAATCAGAGGTTAGGGCATGTCAACTTCAGATTGGCAATACCACCACCCTAGTAGACCTTAGAGTTACACCACTTGGATCATATGGCATCATACTTGGCATGGATTGGCTTTATGCCCATAGAGTCAAGATGGATTGCTTCTTGAAAGTGATAGAGTGTGAGGATGATCAGGGTTCGCCCATAGTAATCACAAGGATTCAGAGACCCATGTCTCTTCGTATGATTTCTGCAAAGCAGCTTAAGTGGAGCATGCAAAAGGGATGTCAACTATTTGCCATCACTATCAGTGATAGAGGGGAAGAGGACGAAAAGGAAACATCAATTGATGACCATCATATCCTTAAGGGATATGCAAATGTGTTTCCTTCAGAGTTACTAGGGATGCCGCCCCGTAGAGAGATTGACTTTCATATAGACCTTGTACCAGGAGTTGAGCCAGTTTCAAGAGTACCTTATAGGATGACTACAAATGAGCTTAATGAGCTCAAAATGCAGCTTGAGGAACTCCTAGAGAAGGGTCACATTCATCCTAGCATATCCCCTTGGGGTGCACCACTCATCTTCATGAAGAAGAAGGATGGATCTCTCTGATTATGCATGGATTATCGTCCAGTTGAACAAAGTAACCATCAAGAACCGATATCCTTTGCCCAGAATTGATAATTTATTTGACCAGCTTCAGGGTGCCAAAGTATTTTCCAAAATCAATCTAAAGTTAGGATACCATCAATTGAGAATAGTGGAAAGTGATATCCATAAGACTACATTTCGCACTAGATATGGCCACTATGAGTTCACCGTGGTTCCATTCGGTCTTACAAATGCTCCAACTGTTTTCATGAGCCTCATGAATGGGATATTCCACACATTTCTGGACTGCTTTGTGATTGTGTTCCTTGATGATATATTGTTATATTTTCAGAATGAGAAAGAGCATGAGGAGCACCTAAGATAGGTTTTGCAGTGTTTGAGGGACAATCAGTTGTTTGGCAATTTGTCAAAGTGTGCTTTCTTTCGATCTAAGGTCAAGCACCTTGGGCATGTTATTTCCGGGGATGGGATCTTAGTAGACCCATCCAAGATCAGAGCTATTACAAATTGGCCAGTGCCAATTAGTGTGACAGAGGTCAGGAGCTTCATGGGCTTAGTAGGTTATTATCGATGCTTTGTAGAGGGATTCTCCAGAGTCACACATCCTATTAATTCTCTTCAGCGTAAAGGGAATAAATTTGAATGGACAAAGAAGTGCGAGAGGGCCTTTTAGGAACTCAAAAGGCACTTACTAGCGCACCTATCCTTGTAGTACTAGATCCCTTAGCTGAATTCATGGTTTGCACAGATGCTTCCCGAGAGGGTTTAGGAGCAGTCCTTATGCAAGATGGTAGGGCTATAGTTTTTGAGTCTAGGAAACTTAAGACTCATGAACTTAACTACCCTACTCATGACCTTGTGAGGTGGAGACACTTCCTTTTGGGTCATCATTTTGAGCTTCATTTAGACCATCAGAATCTTTAGTACATATTCACTCAGCCGAACCTTAATGCATGACAGAGGAGATGGATGGAGTTCTTGTGCGAATATGATTTTGACATTCACTACATCAAAGGGAAAGAAAATGTAGTTGCTGATGCTTTAAGTAGGAGACATCATGAGGTATACACCATATCTATGGGCATAGATTTGAGAGATCGTATACTGCAGTAGTTGCTAGAGGATGGATGGTATTCAGAGGTTTGTCAGGTGATACGATCTCAGAAAATTTTAAAAGGAAAATATGTGGATTATTCCTTAGAGTCCGATGGACTATTATGCCATAGAGGGTGCATCTATGTACCTTCTTCTAGGGGTTTGCAAGAGTTCATTGTCATGGAGGCTCAAAGAGCTCCTTATGCAGCACATCCTAGAGTTAAGAAGATGCATGCTGACTTGAGATAGTTATATCATTGGCCAAGAATGCGGCAGCTCATTGTTGAGGTAGTAGCCCAATGCCTCTAGTGTTAGAGAGTCAAGGCGGAGCACCGCCATCCAGGTGGGTTGCTCAAGTCTCATGCTATACTAGAGTGGAAGTGGGATACTATATCCATGGATTTCATCATTAGTCTTCCTATGTCATCTCATTGCCATGATGCCATCTTGGTGATAGTTGACAAGTTGACCAAAGTGGCCCACTTTTCACCAGTTCGGACTACCTTCATAGCACCAGCAATAGCACAGGTGTTCTTGCAAAACATTGTCAGACTTCATGGTGTTCCATGCAAGATTATCTCTGACAGGGATTCTCTCTCCACTTCTTCCTTTTGGAAGGCATTACAGGTAGCTATGGGCACTAAGATCAACTTCAGTACAACATATCATCCAGAAACGGATGGTCAGACAAAGAGGGTTAACCAGGTGTTAGAGGATATGCTTTGCATGTACATCATGGATCATCAGACCAAATGGGAGGAGTACCTTCCCTTAGTGGAGTTTTCCTATAAAAATGGGCATCACACTTCTTTGGGGATGACACCCTATCAGGCATTATAAGGCAGGCCTTGCAAGACACCGTTGAGTTGGGACCGCATAGAGGATAGAGTTGCTATTGGTCCTGAGATAGTTCAGGATATGGAACAACAGGTGGATTTGATTAAGCAGCATCTTAGAGAGGCATAGGATAGACATAAGAAATATGCAGATGTGAAGAGGATAGATCATAGCTACTTGGTTGGAGACAGAGTCTTCTTGAGAGTGTGACCACATAAGAGTCCAATCCATTATGGAAAGGGTTCTTAGCTTGCACCTCGCTTTATAGGACCATTTGATATCCTTGAGAGGATAGGACCAGTTGCCTATTGTTTAGCATTATCACCTAGCCTGTCACGCATCCACGATGTGTTTCATGTATCAGTTTTGAGAAAGTATATCTATGATGAGTCTCATATTTTAGATTAGGATGCCTTGCAGGTGGAGTCCGACGGGTAGCTAGCTTTGGAGCCCATTCACATTTTGGCACCTTGGACGCTGGCCCTTTGAGGTCGAGAGCTGGACCAGGTTAGGGTCCAGTGGGATTGCTATGATGAGGTTATGGCTTCATGGGAGGACGCAACACGTATGAGATCAAAGTACCCCAATATTTTTTATGAACTCCAGGAGGAAGTTCATGCCTAGAGGGGGAGGGTGTGAGGCCCTACCCCGACTCATCCTAGCATTACAGTATTTTTCATGTTGAAACTATTATGGATGCTTTATTTTATGCATTATGGATTTAGAACTTATATGATTTCATGATTTGGATAACATTGATATATATGGATACTTTATTTATATGTGTTATGATATAGTACTCTATATGATTCTAGAATAGAATAAATTTGAGATGATATATGTTATTATTGGATTTGCAGGACTTTACTATGATGATAGAAATAGGATGCATGTTTTATGTGTGGATCAAAATTATGAGAATTATGATAATTGCTTATGTGGAGTTGTTTGGATGTAAGATGTATAGATTTATTTAAATGTATATTGTATACAAAGTGTTTGATGTGTATTCTTATTCAAGTGTTTAATATTATAAGAGTTTATTTGGAATTACTAATGTCTAATTGAGATGCGTAGGAAAATTATCCATGTGACCATGGAAATATTATGGAGAACCAAACCTAGACCTATGTACATTCGTAAAACCAGCGTTTGTCTATTTGGAGAGAAAACACCCTATTTGTATAGTATTTTATTTGTGAAAATGGATGTTGCATGTGTGTTAGATTGAATTTATGTATTTGTATAAATCCAACAAGAGAAAGAATTTCATGTATAATTTTGTTAAAATATTTTTATTGTGTCACTTGACACGTGTTTATTTATGTTTTGATTTTTGAACTGTCTCTTGGAGGGAGTTGTTTAACCATAGCTTTTTCAAATAAATTAATGTGGTTCTATAGTTTTCTAGGGTAGAGCATCTTTGGGGTGGTCAACTTAGGTTTGACCCGAAAATTAACTTCAGAGGGGTTTAAAAGGGGTTAAATGGACACCTAGGGGTAGTTTAAAAGTGTTTCCTAAAGCCCATAAGCTATACCTAAGGATTAGGAGTAATATTAGGCATGTGACAACTCCCATGTGACTGTTTAGTCACCCTAAAAAGTGAGTTTTCTAAGATGTGCGAAAATTGAGTTTAGAAGGCAACATCTAGGTTAGTTAACTTTCCTTTTTAATGAGAGATCTCTTTTGAGCTTTTTTGGACTTTTTCCTTTTTCAATTTTAGAAACTTGTGAGAACTCTCACTGAGGTCTTCTTAGGCAAGAATGTGAGATTTTGTGGGTAATCACCTACTCTCCATTTTTGGAGACAATGCAATTTTGAAAAGAAAGGATTTGGTATAGGAAATTGGCTAAGGATAGAGAAATAGGGATTTTGGAATTGGGCTGCTCATCCTCAACTAATCTAGCATACCTTTGGGCAGTTGAAGGTTGGTTAAATTTCTCTTTGTATGGTTTTTATATTGTATGTTATGTTGAAAAGATTTGCTTGTGTGAAAAGGCTAGTTATTGTATTTTCCCCTATGAAAATTTATTTTGTGTTCTACATTTTACTCTTTTGTACATTATGTGTTTTGGGAGTAACCAAGGCCTACTACTCTTGGGAGAGAGAATGGTCTTATGAGTGGTAGAAGTTTGATAGCCCTTGAGTGAGAGGCTCTCGTTATGAGAGTGATCTCAAGGGATATTTATGTGACCCTTGTTGCATGGTTTGTTTATGCATTTGGGGGTCATAAGGAGGGAAATAAGGCATGAATACCTTGGGGGGCATAAGGATGCAGGGTTATTGTACTTATGAGTTATTTTTGTTGCCATGAGGTGGCTTTGTATTTTACCAAACTTGCAGTCTCCTCAGGGTATTTGGTCCACTACCACCCGTGTAGAGACATCACATTGTGCGGTGCAGTGTAGCCTTGGTTGGGAATATGTTTGTGATTGTTTTCCCTTATTTGTTGTGTTTGCATGTGTGTTACCTATCTAGGGTTTGGTTCTCCAAGCTCGGGGGTGGCTACTAGTTAGCCTAGGCTGGGAGGTGAGCACTCCATGGTCATAGCCTATGATTTATTTGCAGGTTGTTGGAAGAAAGAAATAGGACAAGTAGAAGTGGCTAGAGTTATTTGATGCAGAAAAATATTTGTAAATGTATTTATTATTCTTTGAAAGTCCTCATTTATTAGAAATGAGAGACCTATTTGTAAAGTGATGATAGTGTCTTTTAAATGTACTTTAAAGAAATGAAATATTTTATTATACTATACTGCAGAAATGAAATGGATATTGTTTGGATTAGTTTCTAAAGTTCTGAAAAATAATATTTGATGTGTATATGATAATTTGAAAAGCAAGAAGTTTACTTTATTCTTTATGCATTTAAAATGAAATAAAATAGGAATGGAATGAAATAGCTTTGCATGCATGTGGTAGGCTGGAAATAAAATCTAAAATTTAGATCTATATATGGAAGTGCATATTTAGTTTTATTCAAATCTGTCATTTATTTAATTGTAGAAAAAAAAATCTAAAAAAATATTATAGTCATCTCTAAGGATTTATTTTAATATTTTCTAGATTTAAATAGTTGTTGTTTGAACTTATTTACTTCTGTCAAAAATTAGTTACTTGCAGAAAATAAATCTAAGGATTAAATGAACTATCTTATTTTAGTTTTAGCTGCAAGACATTTAAAATAAAAAGGAAATATATGTACATGGATTTTTTTAAAAACTGATGACTTTAACTTAACTGTTAAAATGGTATTAAAATAAAAAAATATATCAGCATAGATTTTCATAAAAAAAAATATCAGCATGCCCTATATATATATAATATATTATATTTTCAATAAACAAAAATAAAAATTAATCTAAGCAATTAAAAATATATTTAAAAAGAAAAAAAAAATTTAAAAGGAGAAGAAGGGTTTCAGGTCGAACCACTGTGTTAAACACAGTGGTCGGCGGGGCCAAACCCACTGTGTTTAGCATAGTGGTCGGCACGGCTAGGGCGGGGGTGCCACTATGGTTTCCCACAGTGAGCGGCACCCCCGGAAATGCCCGCCGCCATCTTTGCACAATACCCTTCCCCAAACCCTCTGCCTCTTTAAAATATCTCAGCTGCTCCACCATGGCTGTGTTCGGCCCCCCCTGCGTAACACAAAGAAACAAGAAAAGAATAAAACCCTAGCCCGAGTAGGGTTAGGGATTATAAAAGAAAAGAAGAGATTTAAAAAAAAAAAATTAGGGTATGTTATAATATATATTCTTTAATAGGGTTTGCATGAATATTTAATAAATATGAGAAAATTATTATAATATTTCAATATATATATATATATATATATATAGAGAGAGAGAGAGAGAGAGAGAGAGAGAGAGAGAGAGAGAGAGAGAGAGAGAGAGAGAGAGAGAGAGAGAGAAAATATGAATGGATAGGGTAAATTTTAGATTAAATATTTTATTAAGTGTTTATAAATTATATATGTTTTTATAATCATGTGGGCAAATATTGGTTTTAATAAACCTAAGGGTATTTTAAAAGAATGATGTTTAAAATTTAATTATTATATTTGGATATAGTTTTTTTGTTGGGATTAAACCTTATAGGATGATTTTCGTTATGGATTTAATTGACCATATAATCGATTTAGTTTAATCATATTTAATTAATGTTAAAATAAAACATAAACTTTTATAAACTAAGTGCTAGGGCTAATTTAATTAGATCCTAGAGACAATTCATGGTTTTCCTTTGGAGATTAATTTTATCTACGTCAATTAATTGATTTAAATTAGTTATTGATTAAAATCGATGAATTCATAAAATAATACTTTTAGTATTTCGCATTTGATTTAAATTATTATCACTTACTTGAGTTAGTGGTTAGAGTTAACTCACACATAGTCAAGACAAACTTGCTAGTACAATTTCATAATTGCAGATTTATTTGTTTTAAGTTGTGAATTTTTTTAAAAAAATTATCCCGTTCTTGCCCAAAAGTTTGGGCATGACAATCTATTATTGTCGGTGGATTATTGATGTAGAGAGGTTGCTCACTCCTTCAAAGTTTTCCTATTCTTGATGTCTCTGTAGGTTGTCTCATGAACCTTCCAATGGTTCCCACTAACCCAACCTTCCAAAGGTTGTAGGGCTCACCTTTACTTACCTTCCCAAGGTCCTATGACTAAGGTGATCACCCCTAAACTTGTGAGTGTCCAACACTCCTCAATTGAGATTTTCCAACTCCACACCTTCTCACACCTTCCCCATGAGCCAACCCCCTATACCTTAGGATCTTCATACACTCATTCCCAACTCACCTAGGGTTAATTTTATTTTGATCTCCAACCCTATCCCTTCAACTAGGTCTGTGGAGATTACCGATTTCAAGCTTAAGGACCAATTTTCTCTTTTGGGCCTACTTGGAGACCTAGTCCAATTAGCCCTACCAGTAAGGTATTTTGCATTTATGTGCCAAAATTACTACACACCGGTATGAACTCTTTAGCTTTTTTGATACCCTTTTGGAAACTTCATACAGTATCTCAAAATTGGTTCTGAGTTTGGTCTCTAACCAACCTAACCCTTTTTAGGCCTACTTTCCACCTTTTAAGCCTACAAACTAGGGTTTTTCTCAAATGTCCTCACCAATCTGAATGACCAAGAAATCTAAATATTTTCTTAGTTTTTTACACGCATGAGGAAGCCCAATACAACCTGGTATCAATTCCTTTCTTCGGATTTACCCATCTAGGGCCAATTGTCCATGTTCCCCATTGCTTGCCAATTCAACATGCCAAGCCTAGGGTATGGTGGCAAAATTGGAGATCAACCTTCCTTTCCTTAAAAACAAAATGGAAACATAATGTACAAATCCTCCTAGCATTCCACAAGGTTTCAGTATGTGGTTCCACCATGGAATGCTAGGTTTGAGCCATGAAGTCTTCAAAACCCTTGTTTCAAGGTCTTTAGGACCCACGTACAACAAAAATGCCAAAACTTGCAAGCAAGAATACTTCAAAATCTCAAATCACCATGAAATGGAACTTAAGTCATTGTTCTATCAATATGTGTCTTTATCTAGGCTTGGAAGTCCATACAGACCGTACAATACCAAGGAAACTCAATGTAAATTTCTGAAAACACAAAAATTGAAGGCTAAATCTTGCTCTCCTTATTCCAATTCCTCAACCAACCTTCTCATCAGTTGTCCCAAGCCTTATATCAGTCTTGGGTTGGTTACAAGTGTCTTTTAAATTAAAAAGACAACCAACTAGCTGTTGGTGTTTGGAAAATGTAAAAGTTGCAAAGTTGCTATGAACAACTTCTTACAACTTTTACATAATTCAGCAACTTTGGCCCAAATCAAACCTAGATCACTTCTAAAGGTCCAAATGACCTTAAAAACCATTAAACAACATCAAACAACCTATTCTAACATAAAACCAACTTATTCTACAAAGTAGTCTACCCGACACCCGTTAAGAGCCCATAGGCCAACATTGGCCAATCAGTGACTCCTAGGGTCCTTACAAACATCTGAGTACTTGTTCACTAACCTATTGACCTTATAAGAAACCAAAATCCACATGATACAAAACACCTGGTACCTACACCACAAAATTTCCCAAGTGCTCCTACACCAATTATTATCTATAATATTATTAGTATCTTGTACATTATTTGCATTACCTTGCTCGAACTGTACAAATGTTGTCTTTGTCTGTATAGTTTGTACACTCTCATCAATTTTAGGTTTATCTGCTGATTCACTCAAAATTTGATTTGAACTTTTCCTTTTCCTTTAGATTTGTCCAGAATAGCGGGAGCTATTGCCTTAGCAAATTCTTCTTGAGAAGTAAGGAAATCAAGATTCTTTTGGAAGAATTTATCCTAACCATCTCTCGTCTCATTTATTATTTCATTGACTCTACCCATCATTGAGCTTATTTGTTGGGGTTTGCTACTAAAGATTGTTTTATTTGCAACTTCTATACATCTTTTCATTTCCTCATTATTTATAGTACCACAAATGCCTAAAAGTTCAACTTCGTTAATCTCTTTGTCCCTCTTGATTGCATCTAATCTCCTTGCATCTAACTTATTATACAATGATAAAGGAATTTTCTTTAAAATCTCTACCAAGGCCTTCTTATATATGTCTAAATGTAACAAAATTGCTTCTTCCATTTCATTTTGTTCATTGTCATCTAAATGCTCATATAAATTTGACACATTCTTCAAAATTCCATCTTTAGTTACCTCATCAATCAATTTTGCACAAGTCATATTACCAGATTCAGTTGCTTCATCACTCTTACTCTTCTTCTTGTTGGGGGTTGCAGGAGCGGATGGAGCAGGCTTCCTCTTCTGAGTAGGTTTCCTTGGTGTGGATGTTGTTGTTACCTTTCTTACTAGCTTCCTCCTTGGTTCCACCTTCTTCTCTTCTACTAGAGGCTTGTCAGCTTTCTTCTTCTGTACCCTTTTGAATGCAAGAGGTTGATTATCCTCTACATCAGAATTAGAAGTGATAGGAGATATGAAAGTTGTTGGCCTCTTTACCTCAGGAGCACTTTTCATTACAGTTGTTGCAGATGCCATTGTCGGTTGATCTATCGGTTTAGATCCAGAACCTAGTTCTGTTTCTATCATGTGAATTACATTTTGTCTATTTTCTTTTCCCTCCTTTTCTTGTTGAAACAAATTTTAACTTCAAGAGCCTTCTCCTCAGTAGTACCAAAGTGTTCAGCCTTATCATCCAAAGTAGCATCAATCAATATTTTAGCATATAGTTCCAAGATGTTGTCATCAACTTCATAACCCAATTCAGTGACCCATATTGTTCTAGGTTCCACTGATTCCATGAGAGTCTCATATGTTTTTACCATGAAGTAGATTTTAGTGGAGTATTTCTCTATAATGTGTTTGGAGATTCTCTCCCTCAGTCTCATGTTCTCTTGAAAATATTTAAAGAAGTCTCATAACTTGTCATTCCTATTGTTGCCAAGACCGGTGATTGCATCTTTAATCTACATACCTACCAGTATGTCATGAGCCCATCATTTCTTTCCCAAAATAGGTAGCTCATTCATGAAATACAACATTAAGAAGACAATAAGATTGTCAAACTGGAATGTTCCTTTCTTAACACCTTTGATTTTTCCAAGATTTATCATTAATTCACTTCTTAAAAATTCACACAAATCATACTTTCCATCATTATTTATCATTTGATATGCAACATGGATATAGGAACTAGTAACATAGTTCAATCGACTTGATTGTGTTACCTTGTAGCCGATGATCATGTTGGCAATTTTTATATGTGTATCTTTAATGGTTCTGACCCGCATTGACCTTCCATCATGGGCTGTGTCGGTGAGATTTTCAACCTCAGTGTTGGAGATCTTCTTCCCTGGTTCCTGCCTGACTTTGGGTAAGCCGATGACCACCTGAATTGCTTCTTTGGTGATCATGTGAGGCCGGTCTAGCAAGATGAATTCATTATGGACCCTGCTCAGAACATATCTAATCATTTCATCCTTGAATTCTGGTATATACAGAATTCTGGTTAACCCTAAGTCTTCAATGATTTGATATTCCAACTTGATTGTTCCAAAGCTTCCTAGTATCACAAATTGATAAATTTTGTTAATTTCCTCAGTGCCTAAATCCTCCAATATGTAGTGAATATAAGCCCTGACATCTTCCACATAAACTACGCCATCGAGAACCCTTGAGAATGCACCAATAAAGTCTTCCTTCATTGCAATTTGAGGAACTTTCTTGAATTCAGGTCTAAGCCTATCCTTAACCTCAACAATAGTTGGATTCACAATGAAAGTAGGAGCATATGATGATCCGGATGCCATTTCAAAAAAATACCTAGATAACAATCGTCGGTTGAAATATCTAGATCACTTCTCAAATAACTACTAGAAATATTTAGAATGCCCTTTCTCTCTTTTGATCACCTTTGCAACACTCTGGTTTGCTCGAGTGCTATTTGAATGAAAATGAGTCCATTTTCCCTTTTTATCAGCGAGTAAACCCTAATCCTTCACTGTCATAAATGCTTAGTGGTGTGCCCTACCAGATGTCAGTTTCACAATTTTATGTTGGATAAACCTCCATCAATGATCAATACCACTCTCCAAATCTCTTTCTAGATCTCTTATGGGGAATATGCAATATTTACAATGAATTTTCTAACCCCTAAGGCATATGCCTCAGTTAACGATTGAATTTCCTGCCAGTGCAAGAATGCTCTATTCTACTGGTGGAGCTACTGGTGTAGTTACAGGTGTAGTTGCATCTCCAATTGGTTCTTCAGACTTTCTGACCCATCTCTTGGTGTGATCTTGTTGTATTTCATCTACCTTATTCTTTCCTTTCTCATTTGCTTTGTCATTGCTAACTAGTTTAGTCTTGCTTCTGCAGTACTTAGCAATGTGACCTATTTTGTTGCATGCATAACATATAACATTATTCTTTTGAATTTATTTGCCATATCTGGTGTCATTCCTTGATCTGCATTGGTTAGCCAAATTTCCAAACTTTCCACATGCATGACACTTAACATTCATTTTGTAGTCTTCTAACTTATGACCATATTTCTTGCAATTTGTGCATTGACCAGAACTGAATTGTAGTTTTGATTTGCTCTATTTCTACATTGTTTCACCATATGCCCAAATTTATTACAAACAAAACATCTACCATTGAATTTGTAAGCATTAGATTGTCTTACCAGTTTCCTTTGTTCTGATGAGTTCTACATACCGGTTGTCTGATCTTTATTTGTAGTACTGGAGCTTTCACCTTGTTCAAATCCAAGTCCTCTAGAATCTTCACTCTTCCTTTTTCTTTTCAATAAATCATCCAACTATGCAGCACTAATCCTAAATTTTTCTTTATACTCACTTGTAGTAGTTAGATCATTTCTTAGAGTTATTATTTGTCTCTCCAACTCTTGTTCATTATTTTGATATTGTACCAAATCAATTCTCAACATATCATTCTCATTAGCCAATCTATTGCATTCTTCAAATTTGTTCTTCAAAGATACAACAAGATTTTCTTCCTTCTTCTTTCTATCCTCAATATCTTTTGACATCCTCATAGTCAGGTCTTGCATTTCATTCTTCATGAGCATGTTTTGTTGACTCAGCTTTTGAAATTGTTCCTTAAGTGCATTTTTCTCTTCATCATCCTGGTTTTGCAAAAGTTCCTTCCTCCTAGCTTGAGTTGATGATAACCTTTCTGTTAGAACAAGAATGAATTCATTAGCAAAATTTAATTCATCTTGCAGCTTTAAGTTCTTCAACCTTTCAACATCATAATCCTCAAGTGCCATCTCAAGTTGCTTCTCCATAGCCATATTCAATGATTTTGGTTTCAGGATCTTCCTCAAGCTGTTAAACTTCCTCCAAGGCACCAAGCTTTGATACCAATTGTTGGAATACAAGGAATCCAAGAACACTAAGAGGGAGGGTGAATCAGTGTTCTGTCAGTAATATAAGATTTTACCTTATTATAACATACACATATAAACTGGTAAATGAAGAAACATATAACATGAAGTAAATAAACCAGCCACATGAATGAACACCATAACACACTAAATTTTATACATAGAAAACCTCAAAGAGGAAAAACCATGATGGGATTTGTTACCCACAATATCAATTCACTGTCCATATGAAAGATATTATATAGTATGGGGGCCTGCACATGCAAGAAGGCACACTGCCTAGAGCACACTACTCAACATAAAAGAGTCTCATTTAATACAAGATTATGCAGAGATAAAACAATAATGGTGAACTCAAAAATGCATCTGCAATGCCAAAAAGAGTTCTGGTTATAACTCTGTTATGTACCAGTTCATAAACCCTAAACCTTTTTAGCAGTATCTCATTTCCTCCAAGAATGCTTTACAAACCATCTACTGATCATTGCATGATATTACTTTCGCATACAAATGATCTACATACATATCCTTCGCATCACATTGTTCTAGTTCCTTGTCCTATTTCAAAAACACCTAATAAACTGACTTATATACCCTTTACAAACAATTTGCATTATGTTGACTTACAATACATTACAAAAGATATTCAATGTCAGCCCTATGCAATAATTACAAAATGATTTTACAGATAAAAACTTTTGGATCCCAAATTCATGTCAGCTTCATTGAAGTGTTGGATGCTGGTGTTGGTACCTATGCCGATGATGACCATGATTACTCCAATGTCGATATCTATCGGTATGTGCCTTCTATAGAATCTTTTTTCCATCAATGACAACATATGAATCCAATGAGTGTCAATTGCCAACAATATTTATACCCGTCAGAACACATTTGTGTCGGCCTCATAAGATTACATTCACCAATGCAGGAAAATGAAACGTGTAATTAGGTCGGACCTAAGAATTAGATAAATCTTTTTGGAAAATAACAACCAAGTGATGTGGTTTATATAGAAGGTTGGCCACATGCCAAAGAACATCAAACAAGACCCAAAATTAATCCACATGTCAAGAATC
Organism: Cryptomeria japonica; assembly: GCF_030272615.1. Taxonomy (NCBI): domain Eukaryota; kingdom Viridiplantae; phylum Streptophyta; class Pinopsida; order Cupressales; family Cupressaceae; genus Cryptomeria; species Cryptomeria japonica. Next base: position 526,866,856 of record NC_081412.1, on the reverse strand, counting down.
ATGTCGGTAATGAAGGAAAACCAACTAGTAAGCACAAGAATCACCTCGGGAACCTAGAAATAGCCAATCGAAAGTGATAACTGACTAAAAAAGAACCCAAATGAACTAGAAATATGGAATCAACCGCATGAAACTGCCAAGAAACTGAAAAAAAGATCTTCCACAAAGAACAAGCAACTATCAGTGCCAACTGGCAAGAACATAGAAAACTACACAAAGAACAAAACAAGAACAAAACTGAATGGAAATATTTTTGGTTGCTGCAAGATTGCCCATCGATCGGGGATGCTCCTACATCAGACAACCTAGGTAGAGAGAGATGTTCCATGAGAGGCAACTCATGAACATCTGAAAGGATTTGGAATGAAAATCCCATGCTCATTTTGGATCCAGACATCTTCTTTGTCTGCCAACCTCTGCTTTGGCTCTTCTGGTGCCTCAACCAACTCCTCTAACCCCTAACCCCCATTGTTTCTCTTTCCTTGCTTCTGATCAATAAATTATCTCTATTTCTGTAACTTTGATTTGGTTCTAACACAAGACTTTATCCGGTTAGTTACCATCAACTCTTTGTCATCTGGTTCCACCTATCTATCAAGCTCATCAATTGTCAGATCCTTCTGCAAACTCATGTCACCCTCTAGTATAACCTCTGCAAATGGTTCTATCAAATATTTCTTCAAATCCTCTGGTATAACTTCTGCAACCGATTCTATCTATCCTTCTGGTATAGCCCCTATCACTAGTTTCTCAATAGTGCAAGTTCTCTCAAGAAATCAATGTGAAATTTTGCCCATCCTTTTCAATAGTAACCAGGTTTCTTCTACAGTCATAAATATCTCCTCTATCATACTTCCAAGGTTTTCCCAACAAGACATGACAAACTTTCATTGACATGATATCACATAAAACTTCATCTCTGAAAGGCCCAATATTGAAACACCAAACATTGCTCCTTTATCTCTATCTTCTGATCATGTTGTAACCAACTCACATCATAAGGACAAGGATACTTGAGCCTCTTCAACCCAAGCTTCACAACCATCTCCTCATATACTAAATTATAAGTGCTTCCACTATCTACAATGACTTTGCAACACTTACCACCTGATTTACACACAATTCGGAAAATACTCCTCCTTTGAGTAGATTTGGTATCCTTTCTTCTGAACATAAGGGATTCTCCTTACTCTAGTGCGTAGTCATATCCGGTACATCACCTTCCATTTCCTCATTTTCCACACAACTTCTTCTCATTCCTTTCTTACATTCATAGGATCTATCGATACTTCTGCTCTAGTTCTTTACTCCACTTAGGTTTTGACTCCTCTTCTTGAACCGGTTTCTTCATATTATCACTCATCTTGAATTTATCCTTTCCCTCACTTAGTTGTCTTCTCCTTGCTTTCTCCTCATCCTTCAAAGAATACTGGTAAGATTCTTCAACTGTGGAAATATTCAACATACTCATCTCATTTTGAATGTTAAAAGCAAGTCCGTTGATGTACCTCGCCACCTTTTCTCTATCCATCTCTCTATGTCCAGATCTGATTACCACCTTGTAGAATTCATTAGTATATTCCTTCACATTCATGTTTCTCTATTTCAAGTTCTGCAACTTCTTGAACAAATCTAATTCATAGTCTCCTGGTATGAACCTGGCCTTCAATCTTGCAACCATCTATCTCCATTGGCTGATCTTCAATTCACCATTCTCCACTCTATCTTTCTGCAACTCTTTCTATCATCAGGCATCATGTCCTTTCAACTTGGTATGTGCCAACCGAACTCTTTGCAGGTCCTTGGCATCCTCAAACTCAAAGTAGTCCTCCAACTCTCTAATCCAATTGATCAGATCCTCCTGGTTCAGCTTTGTAGAAAAGTTAGAAACCTCAACTTTATGCACTTTACTTGCTTGTGCCACTACTTTTAGGAATATTTCCTCTCTCTCATCTTCCGGTCCTTCGGCTTCCTCATATTCATCCTCAAAATCAGGGTTTCTTCGCAAACCAGCCAAAGCATTCCAGATTTCATTCCTCACTTCATTCTTGAAGTCTTCCATCATCTGTTCTACCCTCCGGGGGTTTTCTCTCTTCAGCGGCATCTCTTCTTCCACTCTGGTGAACTACCTCAACTCGGCAATCTAACTATAGGTTTCAATTGCCTCCCCTTGGTGATCTATTGAATACACATGCAGCCTGCCTCCAATCGGTGATTTGTCCACCTCAAGGAATATCTCAATATTCACAAATGATTCTTCCACCAACTGGTCCGTAACCGATAAAACCCCTCAAAAGAGTCAACTGGCTTATGCAGCAAGGGAGACACAATGAAAGCAGCAAGAAAACATAACAAGTTCACATAAATAGATCATATTAAAGCCATATAACTTCCAGCAATTATCCGACAATCATTAAATTATCATCAAAGAACATCCGATAATTAACCGGTTACATGCAGTCTTCAAGCTAGATACTATCCAACCAGGACTCTAAGAATCAAACCGATCACAACATGCAAGTCTCAATCCTTATTCTAAGTTCTACTTCCTCTTCCCCTACAAATGATTACCTAACATCATATTTATACCCATCGGAACACATCCAGGTCAGCTTCATAAGATTACATTCACCAATACAGGAAAATGAAATGTGTATATAGGTTAGTCCTAAGAATTAGATAAATCTTTCCGAAAAATAACAACCAAGTGATGTGGTTCAGCAGGAAGGTCAGCCACATGCCAAATAACATCGGACAAGACCCAAAATGAATCCACACACCAAGAATCGTGCCAGTAATGAGGGAAAACCAATCGATAAGCACAAGAACTACCCCAGGAACCTAGAAACAACCAATCAGAAGCGATAACTAACCAGAAAAGATCCCAAATGAACTAGTTTTCTGGAATCAACCACATGAGACGTCCAGGAAACTGAAAACAACATCTACCATGAAGAACAAGCAACTTTCAGTGCCAACCGACAAGAACACATAAAACTGCACAAAGAACAAAACAAGAACAAAACTAAAAGGAAATATTTTTGGTTGATGCAAGATTTCCCATTGACCGAGGATGCTCCTACATCAAGATCTATTCAGAAGACATGTGGTTCTTTTTAACCCAATATAACAATGTGTGAAGATATCAAAAATTTTGAACTTTTGAAAGTAAACCCTTGTCAACAAAATGAATCGCCAATGTAAATAACAACAATCTTGATTTTGAAAGGTTTTGAAATGGAAATGTGAAGGTTCCTTTTAAGCTTCCTAAACAAAGGTGAAGTTCATTTTAATGAGCACCAAAGGAAAGTGATGTTCAATTTTAACTTTATGCAAAAATTGGAAAATTTGTTTTGTTCCTTTTAAAGCCCAAAGAAAGATGATCATATCTTGCATTAAAGGGAATATTTGAATTTGTTGTTTTTTTTATCCATGCAAGAAAGAAAGATGAGTTTTATTTTAGGCACCAAAAGAAAATATGAAGTTCATTTTAGGCATCCAAAAGAAAAGGTGAGATTCATTTTCAAATTTTGCAATAAAAGGAAAAGATGAGTTCTTTTTACTAACTTTGAAAGAAATCAAAGAAAACTAAACTAATTCCTTATGTTCCTGCACAAAACCTGTTATAACCTGCACACAGTCAATTAGCAAAAAGTTCAAATCATGAAGGTGGGCTTCACAAACCTAAATTTTGATCTTGGTTACAATTATTTTTTCTCTTTGTCTGGTCTATGTGCTAAAAGATGGGACTGATGCACTAAACAATGGTGCCTATGCACTAAAAAATGAACCCTATGCGCTAGTCTGATGCCTGGAAGCACTAATATGATACTCCTACGCGCTAAGATACCAAAAAAGGTTATACACTAAAAAGAAGTTTAAACACATTGAGAGATGGTTCCTATGTGCTAAACAAAGGGATGGATGTGCTAAAGTTTACCACAGATGCATTGTAGAAAGTCCTAGATGTGCTAAAAGACTATTTTGGCATGACTGTAATCTTCAACCTGATCAAAAAATGATGTTATTTTTGGGGATGTGCCCCATGGTGGGCGCCAAAGATGTATGTGGGAAAATATGGTGATCAAAATGAATTATTGGAGTTGAGGAAAAATCAACTCTACAACTCCCAAAGATCACCTGCATGCAAACCTGTCACAAAAAGAGAGAAGCAAAAAAGCTATGGAGGCCAATATTCAGAGATCTAGAAAAGAGGAGTCATATTGATTATGCAATAAGAATGCAATTCAATAATTATAGTTGTTATGAAAATACAAAGAGAGAATCCTTATAAAAGGATACTTGAAACCCTAAAGGAGAAAACCCTAAAGAATTATAAGATTCCTAAGTTTAGCTTAAGCATGGAGTATAATAGACTAATAATTAAATAAATAATTATTATCTAATAAAAGATAACTCTAACACCCCCCCTTAAGATGAACTTAGGGAGTAGCTAAAAAATAACTAAGGACTAAAAAAGCACGTAAAAAATGCAGGTAAGCAGCAATGGGTCCCGACAACTAGGCCTGATGAGGTACCCAAGTACAATAAAATCTTTGTAAAGTGAAGAAAAAAGAAAAAAACCCTATGGGAACAAAACTCCTCTCCAAGAAGAGATGAAAGCTCAAGTGAAGGACTAAGAAGCCTCCAAACAAGAGTGTCCCAAAAGATAGGAACAAAAAGAAGAGAATGAAGAACAACACTGAAGTATGAAATAGCTGCAAACATTATCGAAGAGTAACTACTGATCTGAAGAACCTCCACTGAAATAGAACATGACTAGGTAGAGAAGACTGTAATCTACATGAGTGCCCTCAAATGACACTACTCGAATCAGATGGCAAACAAAGGCAAACATCTGAACTTGAAGATATAGATGGCCTGAAACACCAAATCCTAAAGAGTTGATCAATCAAACCAAGGAAGCATTAGAACAACAGGGCAAACCTCCCCATAATGCTGAAAAGGGAGAGGGATGGGTACACTAAAAAGAACGACCAACAAAAGATACATGATGAAGAACCAAGAACATCGAAGGTGCAGAGTACATAGTGTCGTGGAAGGAACACTCACTTGACACACATCATGAGGCTAATGTCATGGAAGGAACACTCATGTGATAAAAGTAGATGGCAAACAAAGGTAAACTTCAACCCCCCATGGCACTTTATAAGTAGTGGATGTACAATAAGGCACAAGATGTGCAAGATCCCATATATACAATGCATAATGGCACTTTATCTTAGTGTGTTTGCATAGATAAAATACTACAATTATCAGAAGAGATAGAAGACTGGAAACAGCAAGAACAACCAAAGATGAGACATCCTACTCAAATAAAGAGATCCTAGGACTTAAAACATCCAAGATATTCACCAGAGTGCTGAAAATAAAAAAACTTGAAGAAAATATACCTGGATCATAATTTGGAGAGAAAACTCATATGAATAGAAAGAACATAGAACAAGCTTTCCAATGATATAATTTTTTTGAAAAACGGAGTTTGGATGCTCAAGTTATGTCTCTCAGAGTGCAAAAAGGAACCTCTAGCTTTGACAGCAAAAAAAACCATCAAAAATAAAAAATCAAATGGTCAAACCTCCAGATCAAGATAGAGCTCAGAAAGATCTTTGCAACAATATAAGGTTTTTAAAAAAGCGCCTTTGTATGACCAATTTACGGCTAAAAGAAAAAAAAACCCTCTTGTAGGGCATAAAGAGGGTAAAAAAAAAAAACTCAACTCTACAGCTCCCAAAGATCACCTACATGCAAACCTGTCATAGAAAAAGAGAAGCAAAAAATCTATGCAGGCCAGAATTCAAAGATCCATAAAAGAGGATTCATATTGATTGTACAACAAGAATGCAATTCAACAATTACAGTTGTTATGAAAATACAAAGAGAGAATCCTTATAAAAGGATACTCGAAACCCTAAAGGAGAAAACCTTAAAGAATTATAAGATTCCTAAGTTTAGCTTAAGCATGGAGTATTATAGACTAATAATTAAATAAATAATTATTAGCTAATTAAAGATAACTCTAACACGAATAAATTGAGATTATATGACCTACATACCAATGAGACTCTTAGTGTAAGTATAAACTAATTTAAACTAGTTTAACTTCCCAAGGGGTGTCCCTTTGTTCTCTATCTCACAAGATCCCAAAAGCCAATGTTTTTCTCTCAAATCATTGAGCAAATGACTTAGGAATTACAACTCCAAGAACAAGTGATATTGTGATCTATATGCATGAATGCATTCTAAGATCTATATGATATGTTAAAATCTATGATGATTAAGTTAAGATGAAGATAGTAATATGATAATGAGATTAACAAATTATCCTATAATGATATGCTAGCATGAATATTCTATGATATGAAATGAAATGCTTCTAAATGTTTATGATTATATTTTAACAAAGAAGCTAAAATGCTTAGTAAATTAGACTTGAATGTAGATGCATGAAACTTGGATGATGGATAATGAGGCATGAGAGCTCTATTTATAGGAAAAATAGGGCAATGGAGGGTTAATATTGAATAATATTAATAATGGCTAGGATTGAAAGTTACTCAATCCATGTTTACAATTTTTACCAATGAAATGGTGACAATTGTCAATAAGAAGTGTCTTGAGAGGAGATGCAAGAGGCATTAAATGTCTGAGGAGACATGAAGGTTACCTTAGGAAGTAAGGGTTAAGGTTAGGTTAGGGTCATCCATTGGATAAATCTTTTACCCAAGGGCTAAACTCTTATGCAAGGGTTAATAGGATAACCAAGGTTAAAGCCATGGGTGCCTGATAAGACCCTTGGGTTAGATGAGGGCTAAGTTAGAGAGAAAATCTCTAACCATGAGGGGAAGGTTGAGTTAACCATTAATGGTTTGGAAGACTTTGGGGACAAATTTGTAAGAGTCCTTCCAAATTTGGGGGAACTCAACAAGTTAGTTTGTTGAAGAAATAAATCCTTTAATGCATTTAGAAGACTTTCCTCCAAATTTGAGAAGTGACTTCCTCAGATTTAGGGAAAGGGCATGTTTAGAGGGATTAAAGCTAATTAAGATACTTTAGAAGAATCTAGAAGGCTCTAGAAGAGGTTTAGGAGGCAAGTAGGAGATGTAGGAAAATGAAAGTGGGGGGATTTAGGATTTTAATTAAAATAAAATTGCTTTATTTCAACTAAAATAGATGCAACTTGCATAAATACAAGTGGGGGGATTTTTATAAATAAACTAGATTTATTTATATGCAAGGGTCAATTTAATTGAATGTAAATTTAATTAAAAGGAAGAAAGGGGAATTAATTAAATAAAGTGATTTATTTAATTAAAGGATAGAAAGGTTTAGGTGAATTTAATTAAATAAATTAAATAATTTATTTAATCAAATAGATGAAAATGAAGAAATTAATTAAATAGGATTTAATTAATAGGAGGGATGGGGTTAAAATAAATATTAAATATTTATTTAAGAAGGTTGTCAAATTTATACATCTACAGAAACAGTTAAAGATCTAATGCTGAGAATTGAGGAAAAGAACAAAGTGGAAGAAACTCTAAAAGATTCAATTAAGCTAACGACTGAAGAATGTGAGAAGCTAAAGGCAGAAACAAAAATACTTGAAAGCAACAAACTACTAGATGACTTGATTAACATGCATAAACCTCATGAAGAGAAGACTAGAGTAGGATTTCAAACTAGTGAATGTTCAAATTAGAATGAAAAAGACAAAGGCAAGGAAGACGAATTCGTCAACCGAATACACAAAGGTACCCATCATTTAATGGTTATTGTTTTCAATACAATAAATTTGGTCATAAGGCTATAGAATGTAGAAGTGTGAAGGGATTGAACACTCAATGTTTGAATTGCAAGAAGTTTGGTCATAAAGAAAACTACTATAAGAATCATGTTTTGAGTATGTTGTCATGAAGGATTGTACCCATGAAGCTAAGTATGAAACCTAGCAATCCTGTGAAACAAGGGATGATTTCCATGCCTACGGGTTGCCTATGGTGGAAATCAACCTCCAGAGTGATTTGGTTCTCTTTGATGAATCTCCTACAAATGACTTTATGATGGGGAAAAGGATAGAAGGATGCAGGAATTGAAACCTATCCTAGGAGGTGATGCACCAAATGATTTATCTGAGACCTGTAACTTGTTTATCTCACAAAACCTTGAACTAATAGCCATGAAAATCTCACAATTCGACTAAGAATGTGATGCATAAATATTTCTTAGAAATATGTGAACCCAATGCTTTTCTTGAAGGAAAACCGATTGGTTTTCACAGCTACAAACAATTGAAATCAATTAACACAGTCTAGGACCTGTACCTAACACGTATCTCCTTACATCAAATTTTGATTGAAAAAGACAAATTAAAAGATTTTGAACACAAATCACATAAATTCATCAAATCATCCATTCAATAACACAATAGCAGAAGTATTGAAAAGGAAAGATGCCATTTTATTAAAAATAAAGGAGTTGCAGATGTTACAAGCTCATAAAATTGAGCTACAATGCATTCTTTAGCTTGAAAGAGCTTTGCCAAAGCTATAATACAAGATGAAAAAGAAAAGAACTAGAATAATAGAAGAGAAGAATAAGACTTATAGGAAAACCTTGAAGAAGAAGAGAAGTTATGCCTCTAAAGGACTGGAGCGAGCTACATTCTTTATTCTTTATATAATCTATATCTTTGACTTGCATGATGAAAACTTTGGGGTTGTATTTTCTCAAAAAACATGCATAAAAATATGCCAAACTATCTTAAAATAGGTACAAGTGGGTCCAAACTGTTAGACAGTTTAGATAATCGGAAGTTAACTGAGAGGGGGGGTGAATCAGTTGTCATAGATTACAGGAATATTTAGCAATTAAAACATTAATACCGGAACCCAAAACATTAATACTGGAATAGCAGTTTATCCAATTAAGCATAAATAGTAATCATGAAATAAAAGCCATCCACATAATACCAAGATTTTTACATGGAAAATCTAGTAAAGGGAAACCATGGTGGGAAGCCTACCCACAGTCAGATAATACTTCTGCAATAAGTATGTGAATTTCAATGAAGGGGCCTGCACTTGCAGGAATTTCAATAGCCTAGAGCACACTGCTCATCACAAAGGAGCCTCACTGACTACATATAAATCTAGACTACAATCCAAAGAAGTGTTGAACTGCAAAAGATAGCATCTCCTATGCCAGAGTACAATTCTGGTTAAGCTCAATACCAGAGGACTAAATCCTCTTACATAAACCCAATTCGATCTCCAATGATCGACCAACTCCTCTACCTGAATGATATTAAATTATATACACTTTACATTCCTTGACCATGACCTCTTACAATAACCATGATGATCTACAATGAGATCTTACATCTATAAATACAAACCCTCGACCATAAACAATCAGGTCGGCCACCAGACAATAAACCAATTACATAATTACAAACCATATCACCCTTAAACCAAACAAGTAATATCAACACATAAGACATCTTGGAAATACCACAATAGGTCCTATCCACACGTTACATTAATGTCAGTCCATAACCTAGATCAACTAGGACCAAGTATAGGTCCACATGCTTCAACAATGATGTCCAAATGCCAAGTCTCTAATATTATCACCAACAACATCCGAAAACTCCATCAGAAGCTGCACCAACACCACTTATGCAATTCATCAAAGATCTCCACCAAAAGTTCTACCAGTAAAACCCTCATCGGAAATAGAAACCAATCTTCTAAGCAAGCAGGATTGTATCCAATCACCAGACCAAACCCAACTGACCAAATATGAGTAAGTATTATGAACAAGCCAATTCCATCACCAGAATATACTTGAGCCTACCAGATCATGTCAGATCCAAGTTAACCAAAAACCACTCATCCTACTGGGACCAGAAGGGTGTTGGTAAAGCATCCAAACAACTAGTGTTGACATCAATGATAAAACATCAATGCAACATATAATAAATTCCACCAAATGGCCAACAATCTCCCCTTTGGCATTGATGGCATTACTAGATGTGAAAAACATCTAAGTACCAAGAAATGTCAAACAAGTCTCCCCCTATGGAAGACAACCAACAATCACTTGCATATAGCTCTAAATATCAATATCTCTTCCCATGTGATTAATATTTCTTCCCCTTTGACATTTACTTTTTCACATCACTATCTCTCCCCCTTTGACATCAATGCCAGAAATCTGATAGAAATATCAAATAAAAAACATAAGCCTTTGAATCTCAAAGTTGACTACTCACCCTAAGTAGTAGCGTCCCACATCAGTGTTAGAATGAATAGTGTCTCAAATAATGCATTCCTGACTGTTGCCAAACCGCATCAATCAAGTCTCTACCAGAGGGGCAGAAACCCACAATTTGTCTCTCAGGTACTCAAATGATTCCTTGGATAATGGTTTAGTGAAAATACCTGCAATCTATTATTTAGTGTTCACATAAACAAATCTAACTTCATTTGTTTCCACCTTCTCCTTCAAAAAGTTATACTTGATAGATATGTGCTTTGTCTTAGAATGAAATACCAGATTCTTTGATATATCAATAGCAACAGAGTTATCACATCGAATAACTATCAGTGCATCACAATCCACCTTTATGTCCTTCAACATTTTCTTCATCCATAAAACTTGTGTACACTTAGTAGCAGCAAAAACATACTCAACTTCAGTAGTAGATAAAGAAGTGCCTGACTATTTCTTGCTGATCCATGAAACCAACTTCTTTCCAAGAAAGAAAGCTCCACCAGAAGTACTTTTCTAGTCATCAACATCTCTAGCCGAATTAGCATCGGTTTCTCCTTTCATATGTACTTTGTTGAATGTATAAATCATTGTACTCACTGCTTCTCTCCAATAGATATGAGGTGGATTAGCTTCCATCATCATTGTTCTAGCAACATCCAAGATAGTTATGTTCTTCCTTTCCACAACTCCATTCTGCATAGGTGTCCGAGGAGCAGAAAATTGTCTTCTTATACCATGCTTGTCACAAAAGTTATTAAACTCACTGGATGTAAATTCTCCACCATGATCTGATCTCAAACATTTAATCTTCAATCCTATCTCATTTTCCACCTTAGCCTTAAAGATTTTAAACTTTTCAAATGCTTCATATTTTTCTCTCAAAAAAGTAACCCACATCATTCTAGAATAATCATCAATGATTAACATGAGATATCTATGACCATGAAATTTTTTAACTCTAGTAGGGCCACACAAATCAGTATGAATAAGATCAAGAACAACATTTGATTTATCTTGTATGCTCCTAAAAGAGGTTCTGACCTATTTACCCATTTGACATTCTTTACATACTAGATTATAGGGCTTCATAATCTTAGGTATATCTATAACAACCTTAGTTGAACTGATCTTCATAATGAAATCAAAATTCACATGACACAACCTTTTATGCCATAGCCAACTTTCATCAATCTGTGTAATCAAACATGTCTTCTCACCAGAGATTAAATAAAATATGTTACCTTTTGTCTGTGTACTGATTGCAATCTCCAAGCCAGATCTGGTAATGATTTTTCATTTTCCATCCTTGAACTGTAATTGAAATCCCTTATCTACCAATTGTCCTACACTCAAAAGATTATGCTTGAAACCTTCAACATAATAAACATTGTCAGTATTTTTCTTACCATCCAATGATATAGTTCCTATTCCTTTAATCATACATGCCTTGTCATCTCCAAATCTAACTAGTCCACCATCAAATTCTTGCAAAGACAAAAACTTCCCTTTATCTCTAGTCATATGATTTGAATAACCATTGTCAATTACCCATTCATCCTTGTCCTCATTTTTAGTAGCAAGTTCCTTCTCCTTAGGTAAACTCTCTTCTAGTGTCAGATCATCTTCCTTGATAGTCAAGAATACCCATTCCTTCCCATTGTCAGATCCACTAGTAGAGTCTTCTGCCGATTCATCATCTGAATCAGTAATGCCTTCCCAATCCGCTATGTAGCATGATTTGTCTCTTTTTTTCTTGAATCTATATTTGTTCTGATATCCAGGGTTAGGCTTAAATGATCTATTAACTCTTTCTTCAAATCTTGAATTTCTTTCAAGACATCTAGATGCAAAATGACCAATCTTATTACATGCAAAACATTTAAAAGGTGTTTTTCCTCCATACTTACTTCCTACTGGTCCTTTTGGTACTCTTCTAGAAAATAGTGCTTCAAGTTGCTCAAACTCATCATCTTCTCTCTTCATATCTTCTAATTATTTTTCATATAAATCTTTCCAATCTTGCTTACCGGTTCTAGAAGTAGATGCATAAAAAGCAGGTTTAGTATTCACAGCTCCAGAAGGTCCAAATTTGTCAAGCTCAAAAGAAGATAGTTTCCCAACCAAAGTATCTCTATTGATAGATGTATTAGCCATTGTTCTCAATTCATTAATAGTAGTAGCCTTCATTTTGTAAGCCGGTGGTAGGGCTCTCAGGACTTTAGAAACAATTTCATCTTCGCTCAGAGTTCCACCACAACATTGAATTCCCATAACAAACTCATTTACCCTTTCCATGAATGCAGTAATCCTTTCATTTTCTTCAATCTTCCGGTTTTCATATCTCACCCGGTAACCATCAAGTTTAGCAATATTTACTGTAGGGTCACCTTCATTAAGAGTCTGCAACTTATCCCATATAGCCTTTCTAGATGATTTATTTGTTAATCTCATTATTTGTTGATCAGAAAGTGCACACAAGAGGGCTTCTCTTGCTCTACAATCATTCTCAATCTCCTTATCTAGGTTTGTCAGAGGAGGATTGTCAAATCCCGGATTAAAGGGTGTGACACCATTTTGTGTAATCTCCCAAATCTCCTTGCCAAGACCTCTTAGATGAGTCTCCATCTGAATCTTCCATAATACATAATTTGTTCCTTCAAGCCTTGGTATATCTCTTCGAAAGATAACTCCAAAAGAACTTGATGAACTTGAACTATTAATCGCCATAGGATCTTCCTCAAGTGGTTAAGCTTTCTGCAGAGAGGACCAAAGCTCTGATACCAATTGTTAGACAATTCAGATAACCAAAAGACAACTTAGAGTGGGGGGGGGTGAATCAGTTGTCACAGATTACCAGAAGCATTAGCAATTAAAAATTTAATACTGTAATAGCAGTTAATCCAATTAAACATAAACAGTAATCATAGAATAAAATCCATCCACACAACACCAATATTTGTACATGGAAAACCTGCTAAAGGGATAAACCATGGTAGGAAGCCTACCAACAGTTAGATAATACTTCTGTAGTAAGTATGTGAATTTCAATGAAGGGGCCTACACTTCCAGGAAGGCCAATAGCCTAGAGCACGCTGGTCATCAAAAAAGGAGCATCACTGACTACGTATAAATCCATACTACAATTCGAAGAAGTGTTGAACTGCAAAAGATAACATCTCCTATGCCAGAATACAGTTCCGGCTAAGCTCAATATCAGAGGACTAAATCATCTTACATAAACCCAATTTGATCTCCAATGATTGGCCAACTCCTCTGCCTGAATGATATTACAGTATTCATACTTTACATTCCTTGACCATGACCTCTTACAATAACCATGATGATCTACAATGAGATCTTACATCTATATATACAAACCCTCGACCATAAACAATCAAGTCGGCCACCAGAAAATAAACCAATTACATAATTATAAACCTTGTTGGCCTTAACCAAACAAGTAATATCAACACATAAGAAATCCTGAAATTATCACAATAGGTCCTATCCACACATTACATTAATGTCGGTCCATAACCTATATCAATCGAGACCAAGTATAGGTCTACACGCTTCAACAATGATCTCCAAAATGCCAAGTCTTGAACATGATCACCAACAACATCCTAAAGCTCCACCAGAAGCTACACCAATACCACTTATGCAATTCATCAAAGATATCCACCAAAAGTTATGTCGGTGAAACCCTCACCGGAACTAGAAACCAATCTTCTAAGCAAGCAGGATAGCATCCAATCACCATACTGAAACCAATTGACCAAATATGAGTATAAGTATTATGAACAAGCCAATTCCATCACCAGACTATACTAGAGTCTACGGGATCATGTTGGATCCAAGTTAACTAGAAACCACTCATCCTACCGGGACCAGAAGGGTGTCGGTAAAGCATCCAAACAACTAGTGTTGACATCAATAACAAAACATCAATGCAACACATAATCAATTCCACCAAATGGCCAACTGCCTCTCAATAGATTATGTATGCAAGTGGATTCTTTCATTGATTTTGAACTACTATATTTTCTCAATAAACCCCTTTTTAATCTTTATTTTTGCATGAGCTCTCCTCCTTTGGTCAAAATTTATAAAAAAACATGCATAAAAGGAAGTGAAAGTAATGTGAATTGAAGATTGACTACTGGAAAAGAAGCCTTGACCCATGCACTACCCATACGAGATTCTTAATTAATCATAAACGTGTGTATTCACTTCTTAAACTCCTCATTTTAGGCCTTAACTGAAAATTCCATCTTTGATCCCCCTTAAATTGTCTGTGAACTTGATGTATGAGCTCAGACTTCTCCTCCTTTAATGGATTTTGATTTTTTGTATAATGTTATAACTAATTGATGATGATGCTATCTTATTGTTTTCTTAGACCCTTGTTGCAACACTGTCTTGGATATCATAATTATCTCTTAATAGCCTTAGTCACATGCTATTATCAAAAGATACCCTGATCACTTTGATTTCCAATAACTATCTCATACTGAAGCTTTAATGTGAATCTTTAAGATATTCTCTATTAAATTCACCATACCCTACTTTTGATGACTATCAAACCTTTTCTATGATGACTATATTATAATATATTGAGGGGTCTATGATATCTTTAATTTTTCACTAGGACTGTCACAAACTTAAGGACTACCCTTCAACCTATCATATCTTCTCTGTCACATTCTTGGACTATCAATTTTACTGTGAGGTGTTCTGAGACAGCAGGCCCTGTGGCTTTTGACAGCAATCACTCTGAGGGGCAGCTATGTGTCTAGTATATTGCATATTAATTTTAGTATGTATTCCATCTCAATGGAACTACACCATAATAATTCAATGGGATGGTTACTGTCATTGATCCTTCCACATTCTATATTTGACACTCATGCAAAAATTTACTCACTACTTTCTTTGTTGTCTCTTCTTATAGCAATGGTATTCTTGATGTCTCATATCTTGCAAGTCTGGATTCTAGGTCAAACTTATTGTGATCCTTTCATTCTATCATTGTCATTTGAAGTTTGTGCTTAACTGCTAACTATATCTTTATTGTTTCAAGTTTATTCTTTTGACTTTTCCCAAGACTGAGATTTTTATCTCTGTAACTTAGATGAGGTTATATACACTGCAATGAGGCTACAAAATTGATAATGTTGCTCTTGTGTATTTTGCCACTGTGAATTATCTCTATGTAACTTTTCTCTATTACTTTGCATGGTCATGTTCTTGTCTTTTAAGGTCTCTCACTTTTTCTCTCAAGGACCTAATGACTATCCTTTAACTATGACTTGAAGTCTACACCTTCTGTCATTTGGAGCTTTATTTCTTGAGTTGTGGATTGCTTAGATAATGACTGATTTTTCTCTCTTCATTGTCTCATGCTCTTGAGATTCTATTATTAGGATTTATTGCATATAACTAAGACCTTTAATATATTTGAAGACCACCCTAAGAAATGTATTTTTCTTAGCTTGATTTGAAGACTATCTTGAGTTTTATTTCTTTTCTCTGATCACAGTTATAACTCACTGTTTAGGCCTTGTAGGTTCATGACTATGCTCTATCTTCTGCAACTCTGAGTTCTTAACCTTGTATATTGTTCTTGGTCTACATAGAAAACAACTACCATCATTATTTTGTGACTACACTATGACCCCTTTGTCAAACTCACTGTGATAATGCAGTGAATAGTTATTGTATATTCTTTAATTGTTCTTTTTCCTTTGCATGGCCTTGTCTGGGACTGCCCTTATGGATTGAGACCAATATGCTACTCGCTATTATTTCTTGGCTCATTTCTTGTCAATGCTGACTTTGATCTCTTCAATGTTGCCTTTGTATAATGTGAAGCCTTAAATGCTTGATGATGACAATGACCTCTGTGAGTGCTACTTTGGTGTCATGCATTGTTGAAGGTCTATGACTGTCATGAAAATGTCATGTTTTGTTATTTCCTTTGTTGAGATGTCTCAGACTTGAGACTCACTACTCCTCCTAGCCTTTAACTACTCTCATGTGATGTACCTCTATGTATGTCTATGATTGGGATAAGCTTTGATATTTTGATTCAATAATGTCTCTATTTTCATTTACACAGTGATATTGGTCTTATCACTATCCTTCTGTATGAAAGTTTTCTTTGTATTAATTTGACAACACTGATGCTCTACTAATTTTTATTCTATGTGAGATAGCTCCCTTAATGGTTGCACTTTTGATCTCAATATCTCTATGATCAACTACTAATCATGACTGGACTGAGATGTTGAGCTGAGTCTTTCATCTTTGTTTCCATCTTGTTGTGTATGTGATCTTATGTGATAATCTTCATTGTTCTAGGAATATCCCCTTGTTGTAGCTACTTTATTGGAGCTATCCTTAAGCATCTAGCTGGGCTACTCTAAAACTATCCTTTGAAGGTCTTTTATGGGCTAAGTTTGGCTCCTTGTTCTTCACTGTGCTTTTCAGTGATGTTTGTTGTGATTGCATGATTGTTCTTTTCCTAATTTCAATGATTCTTCCTCATACTATTTTAGTAGTGTTATGGAAGTTTGTCCTTTGTGTATGACTGTGTACATGTACTGTCTTCTCTAATGCAAATATATTTGATGAAGCATGTTGTGACCTCAAGAAGAAACTAAACCCAAAAGGGTTTGAAGAGGTGATATAAACAATGCATGTTAATGAGAGGACTTATGTGTTCCTCTTTGCATAAGATATTATAAAAACATAGCGATGATAAAAGGAATATTCAATATATAAACTAAAAACCCAAAAGGACAAAACAATCTTCTCTTTACTATGACATCCCCTTGTAATACATGCAGATTGAATACTTAAAAAATTACATGAAACCTTGATAGACTATATGCATTATTGAGATCCATGATAGGGTTTCAATTTTTCAAAGAAGGAATAGATTTGACGTACCTTCTCCTTTGCATGAGGAGTACCCAAGTCTTCAAACCCTTTCTTCATGGTTACTGACCTTATTTGTGTTTGCATGAGATAAGGAGGCTTCTTGATACTTTATTTATATTTATGAACTTTGCTTCATGTTCAATCTTTGAAAACAAGATCTATACATCTGCATGAGCTGAAAATTCATTAAAAAAACCCTTTTTTTTCTTACAACTAAAGATGTGAACCTTTATTTCTTATGCATGAACCCTTGCATGGTTCAGATTGTTGCTTCTTAATGGATCCTTGTGGATGAAATGTGGATTTGCATGTAACATTTCCTTACTGAAAACTGTTCACGTGAGATAAGGTGCATGGGCGCATCAATAGCCTTGCATGATGGTCCATCAGCGTCAAAAAGATGATTCCATGTGCAAACCTCTGTGCTTTTGACATTCAAACTCTTAAGAACTCTCTATCCCAACTTTGAATACTGAAAATTCATGGGATAACTCTTAATAGCTTAAAATATATATCGTGATCAACATTGTCTGCACTTAGAATTGTTGTTATTGATCTGAGAAATCTCCACTGCCATGGAACACCTTGCAAACAAAGAGTAGACTCATGAAGAATAGGGTTTCTACTTGTTGACCCAAACTCTATCATGCCAAAACCAGAGTTTGATTCCTTTTTACCTCAAGTTAAGATGGAATTGAGAATGTTATACGTTGAAATGTTGAAATAAGTTTAATACTACTCTTTACAAACTAAATCATTGTAAATAATGTGCTTTTCACTTTAAGCATTACATAGTGTGAGCTTTGAACTTTTTTTATTTTCTCAACTTTAAAATTAAAATAAATGGGCTTGAAACTAACTTTTGGTGTTTAGGAAACATCCTTGAAAAATTAATTAAAACATTGCTTTCTTTAATTAACTTGGGAAATAATAAAAAGGTTGTGAAGAATATTTTTGACTGGAAAACCAAAAATAGGTAACAAAGTCAGAATTATTATCTGATTTGAATGAATAGTAATTTTCATGGCTATTTTCATCTATGTAGAAATTATGGTCATAAAGATAATCAATGCAGATTTAGAATACATTCTGTGAATTTAGCGAAGAGGAACATCAAATGTTATAAGTGCAATCAATCTAGGCATTCTGCTAGTAAGTGCATAAATGTGGTTGCTATGGAGAATTCTATGGAGAAGAATGTGGTCAAGAATTGTGAATCTAAGAAAAAGGAATTCATGGCATGGAGAAAGGAGGTAACTAATGCAAGCAAACCTGATGTACTAAAATCTGATGCAGCCACCTCTTCCTCCATTAATTGAGCTTGTTGCTTTGGCTCAGAGGGAGTTCTCAAAGAAATCATTTGGGCCCCCTTTCAAAATTAGTTCATGTTGTGGGTTCGACATGATTGTGTTGGATATGCAATCCGGTAATTTGATGAAGATGATAATTTCATTGACAATATACTCTTTTTGGCGGGTAAACCCTAGAAGTAATTGGCGAGATAAATATAGAACATTGAGATCATTTTCTACATTTAGTGAAGAAAGGATTCTAAGGAGTGAAAAAATATTTGAAGAGAATAGAAGAGAAAGAGTTCACATCATGAAATCTAAGATGATCATCAGGGAATCGAGCAGTGGAGAAATTCAATTTTTTGAAAAGGTACGATTGGATGAATTTGATCATGAAAAGATTAGGAAAATGAAAAGCAAACTGAATGATGCAATATTACAAAAAGTTAAAGAGTTAGGGCAAAAAAGACTGGATCTATGGAGCAAGTTTCCCTAGTTTGTTAATGAAGGTTTAATCAAGCTTATCCTGAGTCGAGTACATAATGATTGCATCATGCTAGATAAACCTATCCGATCACTAAAGATATCATTTTAGTAATTAATAGGTTGTACAACAAAGGAATTGTTTCGGTAAAGAATATTGTGAAGAATAAGGAATTTGAAACCCTAAGCAAGGTTACGAGAGAACAAAGAGAACTTTTGATTGACATAATTGTTAATCTTGTGGTAAGGTATGTTGTGTACGATATCTCTTACAAAATTTACTTCAAAAATAGGGAAGGTTCTACCTCAGCTATTGTTGTATTTGTTGCACATAAGCTTGTAATGGAAGATGCAGTTTTCAACTTGTGTGAATTATTGAAGAGTCAGTTGTTACAAAATATTAACATGACAAAGAATCAAGGCTACCCCTTATAGTTTGGATCTTTTCTTGTATGTTTAACAATGTATTTTTCGAGATCTCTGTCATTGAAGGAAAATGTGTTGTGGAAGTCAAAAGTTTTGATTGCTAAGCAGATTTATCGATACTTGAAGTGTTTGGAAAAGAAAGATGAAGCATGTGAAAGTTACTTTATGGCATTTCAGGAGGTTTGATGTATTAATCCGATATCCCCTGTTACCAATTTTTCTAAGGAGAGTCTCTCCTCCGATAAAAGGAAAATGAAGGATGTTGTGTTCTTGTTCTTCAAAACTTGAGAAGAAGAAGAAAGACCAAAAATAGAAAGATTTTATTGAATTAGATGATCCAGAATCTCCTATGGCTGAAGAGAAGTCGATTGTTGCAAAGCAAGAAGATGATTCTGGTACATAAGAAGATAAAAAACATGATGGAAATATGCAATGATGCTCAGAGAATATTGACAGAATGCATACATGAAATGAAGGATTGTATTGAGAGTGCCAACAGAGTATACAGGTATCATCTCCAATGGTCATTACTATGAAAAACTTCAAGGCAAAAGTTGAATCAATTGAATTTGAATTAAACTTGAAGCAGTCACCGGTGAGGAGGAACCTCAAAGAGAACAATCTGGACCGGTCAGCAAGAATAAACACAAAGATATGATGGAGGAAATGAAGAATAGATTGTTTTATTGCATGAAAATTACATCCAACCAGTAATAACCGGGTTACAACATACCAGCTCAGAGGCCTAGTAGAATAGGTCGCAATCGAGACCTTGAATCTTATGATCTATCTTCTACGTACAGTCTAGCTACTTGATTTGCTCCTTGATTCTCATTTATTACATTCTAATGTGTAATTAAATATATATATATATATATATATATATATATATATATATATATATATATCAATCCAAAGGATCCAATCGGTCCAAAAGGGATCAAAACCTAAAGAACAAGACCTAACGTACAAAATAAACAAGGTCATCCTCCGCCAAGAGATTCCTCCAGAAAATCCAAAGGATGAAATGTAGATTCATGGAAAAGGTCAACCACATGCCAAGGAACATCAAAATCAATGCCCAAGGCTCTGCAAGCTTTGAAATGGGTTTGGTAGATCACCATAATAGGTCTAGGCAACCAGTAACAAGAAAATGTCATGGAAACTGGCAGTGATATCTTGTCGAAAAATGATCCAAAAGTGATGCGATCTAGAAACAAGAAAGATGATCAATTCAAGAAGAATCCAACTCCACAAGATCCGGTGAGCCAAAACTAGGATACACAGAAAGGAAAATTGAAACTGCAAACAGAAAACAAAATAGACAGGAAAATGTTTTTGGTTGATGCAAGATTGCTATGAACCAGGGATGCTCTTGCATCAGACATCTGGGGTTAATGAAAAATTGAGCCTCTCAGTTTGTTGGGATCAAAGGGAAACCAAGGAGTTCTACCTCTTCTTGAGAAATCCAAGATGAATCTTGAACTGGTTTGTCCTTTCACTTCACAAGATATTCCTTATACTCATTGCTCCGAGTACTACACCCAATCCTAATGTCCAAAATCTCTTCAATCTAATTCTGTTCCTTCCGGGGAAATTGTTTCTCCAAGTATGCAACATTTTACTTACTGAATTCTGGTTCATGGTACTCATGAAGATCTGCAATATTGAATATAGGTGAAATACTCAGACTATCTGGTAACTCCACTTCATATGCATTTCCAAAACTGAACTTCCTCAAAATCCTGCAAGGTCCAAACTTCTTCATCTACAACTTGTTAAAAGTTTCAACCGGTAATCTCTCTTTTCTTAGATATATCATCACTTCATCACCAACTTAAAATTCCTTATGTCTCTTCTTCTCATCCTCCTTCTCCTTATACTTGTTGTTCATGTCTTTCAAATGTTGCTTAACGTGAATATGCAATGCTACCATGTTGTCTGCAAAGTCTTCTGCTTCTGAACTTCTTTGGTCTTCACTGCTAATGTCTCTCAATTCTAATATACCTCTAGGATGCACTCCAATAACAATCTCGAAAGGTGTTCTTCTAATACTTCTATTCACTTAATTATTGTAGGCAAACTCTGCTTGTGCAAGGATTAAATCCCAACTTCTAGTTTTATCTCCCACTAAACATCTCAACAAGTTTCCCAAACTTTAGTTAACAACTTTTGTCTGTCCATCAGTATGTGGATGAAAAGTAGAACTGAACTTCAAATCTATCATCATCTTCTTCCAAAGTGTCCTCCAAAAATAGCCAACAAACTTAGTGTCTCTATCTGAAACTATGCTCTTAGGTAATCCATGCAATCTCGCCACTTCCTTGAAAAATAGGTCGGCTACATGTAATGCATCTAATGTCTTCTTACAAGGTATTAAATGAGCCATCTTTGATAATCTATCCTCTACCACAAAAATAGAATCATTCCCTCTCGGTGCCTTAGGCAATCCAAGTACAAAACCCATTCTTATATCCTCCCAAGGTCTTATCGGTACTGTCAAAGGTTTATACAATCCCACATTCTGACTACTACCTTTTGCAACTTGAAAAACTCTACAACTCTGCACATATATCTTAACATCCTTATGAATCTGGGGCCAAAAGTATTGCTCACTCACCAATGCTATTCTTTTGTCAATGCTAAAATGTCCAGCTAAACCTCCACTATGTTTCTCCTTTATCTGATTTTCTCTCATAAAACTCTTAGGTATGCACAATTGAACTCCTCTGAATAACATCCCATCCTGAATGAAGTAATCCAACCATTTTCTTCTATCTACCATAACCAGTTCTCTACATAATTTCCAAGGTTCTGCAAAATCCGGGTCTTCATCGTACAATGTCTTCAAATCTTCAAATCCTAATACTATCACTCTCACATCTATCAGCAAATTCCTTCTCCTACTCAATGCATCAACAAATTTGTTAGATTTCCCACTTCTATGCTTCAACATGAAGGTGTAACTCTGCAAGAACTCTACCCATCTCATATGTCTCTGATTCAACTTACTCTGACTGTTCAAATACTACAAATATTCATGATCTATATACAAAACAAACTCCTTAGGAAACAAGTAATGTCTCCACTTCTTCAACGCTTGAACTATGGCATAAAAATCCTAGTCATATACTGAATATCTCCTCTGGACATCATTCAATTTCTCACTAAAATGGGCTACTACTCTTCTTTTCGGACTCAAGACTGCTCCTATTGTTGTTCCACTTGCATTACAATCCACTTGAAATACTTTATTTAAACCCGGTAAAGCCAACATAGGCTGCTTAGTCATTTTTTGCTTCAACAATTCAAAAAATTTGTTTGCTCTGGTGGTCCATTTGAATTCCTTCCAATCTCCTCTCATGGTCTCTGTCATAGGGTTACAAACTGAACTAAAATTTCTGATAAACTTCCGATAAAAACTAACCAATCCATGAAATGATCTTACCTCTCCAATACTTATTGGTGTAGGCCATTCAATAATTGCTTTCAACTTCTCAGGGTTCATCTTTAAACCATCCTCAGATATCACAAATCCTAAATAGACTAACTCATCCTTCATGAAAGTACACTTCTTGATATTGGTCAGCAACTTCTCCTCTCTCAACCTCTACAAAACTTGTCTTAAGTACAACAAATGCTTCTCTTTTGTCTTACTGAAAATCAAAATGTCATCCAAATATACAATAACAAACTTACCCAATAATTTCTTTAATACCTCAGTCATCAGCCTCATGAAAGTACTCGGTGCATTAGTCAATCCAAAAGGCATCACCAACCATTCATATAGTCCTTCATTTGTCTTAAATTTTGTCTTCCACTCATCACCTTCTTTGATCCTAATCTGCTGATATCCACTCTTCAAATCTATCTTTGTAAAGTATTTTGCTCCACTCAAATAGTCCATCATGTCATCCATCCTAGGCAAAGGAAATCAGTATTTCACTTTGATCTTGTTTATTACTCTTGAATCGGTACACATCCTCCATTATCCATTATTCTTAGGTACCAGTATTGTCGGTACTGCACAAGGGCTTAGACTCTCCCTGATCAAACCTTTCTTCAACAACTCCTGCACTTGTCTATTCAGTTCCTCATTCTCTATCGGTGTCAACTGGTGTGCATCTTTGTTAGGAAAACTAGGTCTGGGAACCAAGTCCATGCAATGACTAATACTTCTCACTAGTGGAAATACATTAGGTACATTATCTAAAATGATGTCCTCATATTCTGTCAGCAAATCTCTTATCTCTTCTAGGTGTTCTCCTATTGGCATTGAGTTGTCATTGATGTCAACCAGTATTGCAGGCAGGCTATCAGTAAAGGTATGTCATCTGGTATAAAGAAGAGTGAACTGGTATGGTGAAAGACAAATAAGGTATTGAGAAGATTAACATGAAGCCTTGTCAACCGGTATGGTGGAAGACAAGTAGTTATTGAGACTCTCAGTGACTTCACTGATATGAGGTGAGATGCATGTGTGTGTGTTAGCATGTTGAGTGATAACTGGTAGAGCATAAACCAGTCTGGAGGTTGGCTGCCCATTTTTGATGAAGAGGTAGAATGTTAAAGTAATCACAAACCACCGGAGGTGAAGATGTGCTACCGGTGTAGTGTGCACTACCGGTTAGCAAGAGGAGAAGGTCTCACTGATAAAGGCTTGTGCCAGTATGAGTGTGTTGGTTTTTAAGTGTAAATCAACCTTGTGTCAGTGAGATGAGTGTATGACCGTTATGATGCCATGTGGAGCTGAGGTGGAAAGCATGCAGAGGTCGGTGAAGTTTCCATCAACATGGTTGTTGAAATAGCTAGTCGACATTAATGAAACAGCCACAAATCATGGAATGGTAACATATTTATGTGGCTCGAGGAATAAAGAATGACAGAGAAAGATCAGGGAGTAGTTGGTACCTGGATCAAAGCAAATAAATTAGACTACAAGATGACCTCAAGAAGGAAACAACTGGAATATAAATGATTCGACAGATTTCCAGGCAAAAAATCATAGACGAGATTGCTATCTTTAGCAAATATGCATTGGATTTTGGAAAACACGTATAGATGTATTCCTCGAGTATAGGTGATTGATCCAAGGCAGATTGGATCGGATCTTATGCAGATTTGGTTAGGTGAAGGAAACCCTAACCGCCCTAAGTTTGAATTTGTTCTTGGCGGGAAAGCTCGAGTTTAAATATGATAACTTGAGACTATGATTGTTTTTGTTGCAGAGTGAAGGCAAGTGTGAAATCATTGTCTGAGAGCTCAAGAGATAAACACTTGAAGTGTTTATGAGAAATAAATAGACTGGTAAGGAGAAGTAGGATAAACAAGTGTAAGAAACAAAATGATGGAGTGAGCATAGAACACAGAGCTGACAAGCCAGCAAAAGTGGTACCTAATAAAGAGTGATCAAGTGTGAGTTCAGGAGAAGAGACATTGAGAGAGGGGACATGGGAAATTTATTAGCAAAGCCAAGTTGCTGAGTGGGTGGAGAGAATACAGACTAGTAAGGATCAAACCAGTAGAGTAGAATATTGTAAGGTTGTAAAACTTCATTTGCAACACTGATTTCATTTGTACAACTAATTTTTATATTGTTTTCACTGAGTTGAAGCTTAGTGCAGGGGTTATATCTCCTTTAGGTTGTAGCCTATAAATTGTATAGGGGTTGGTGCTCCTTTGAGTTGGTGCTTATAAATCAAGGATTGGTGCTCCTTAGATTGGTGCCCAAAATATTGTAATCAGAGACTTATTATGAGGCTGGATTGGAGCAGAAGATCTTCAACAACTTTTCTCACCGAGGTTTTTCACACATTGGGTTTTCCTCATATATAT
This sequence comes from Cryptomeria japonica, assembly GCF_030272615.1. Taxonomy (NCBI): domain Eukaryota; kingdom Viridiplantae; phylum Streptophyta; class Pinopsida; order Cupressales; family Cupressaceae; genus Cryptomeria; species Cryptomeria japonica. Next base: position 526,841,576 of record NC_081412.1, on the reverse strand, counting down.
TTGGTGTTGTGTGATGTATCCTTGTGCATGTGTTATGTTAATGTTTTAGCATGTCCTTTCACACACCCTAATTGCACTATTTGAGCTACCGGTTATTATTCAGTTTATTTTATATATTACTAGTATCTCCTTGTTGAAAGAAAAGAGTTTAAATCACTGATTCACCCCCCTCTCAGTGATCCATTGTGTCCAACAATTGGTATCAAAGCCTAGGTATCCTATTTTGTCAAAAGTGTTCTCTAGCTTGGGTAGATCCTATCAAGTGTTCATAATGGCAAGAAACGAATCTGCCTCCTCAAAAGCTCCTATGTTTGATGGTGTCAACTATGCCTTTTGGAGTAGAAGAATGGAAACCTATTTGTCCTCTCTAGGTTGTGATGTATGGATGTCGATTGTGAATGGGTATACAGTCCCTAATAATCCCCCTACTAATCCAGATGCTAAGAGGGAATAAGAGAACAATGCTAAAGCTAAGAATGCCATTCTTTGTGGGTTGTCTGATAATGAGTTTGTTAAAGTCATGCAGTGCTCGTCTGGCAAGGAAACTTGGGATAATTTGTAGAAGATATTTGAAGGCAATGCTAAAGTCAGAGAACCCAAGTTGCAAAGATTGAGGGCACATATTGAAGGTTTGAAGATGAGAGATTAAGAGAAGATTGCTGACTATCTTCAAAGGGTTGATGAAACAAAAAACACCATTAGAGGGCTCGGAGAAGAAATAAAAGATGAGGTGGTTGTAAAGAAAGCACTTAGATCTCTTACATCTAAGTATGATACAAAGGTCTCATCAATAGAAGAAGAAAAAGATCTGAAAGTCTTTACATTGTATGAGTTGCATGGCTCCCTAACTGCTTATGAGATGAGGACTGTCGGTACTAATGTTGTGAAGAAAGAAGTTGCATTCAAGACATCATGAAAAGGAAAAGAAGATTCTTCTCAAGATGCAACCGGTGAAGACTCTGATGGCATCATGGAAAAATTTGTCAAAAGACTCAAGGCATGTTCAAGCAAATACAAAGGCAAGTTTCCTTTCAAATGTTTCAACTATGGAAAGATTGGGTATTTTTCTACTAAATATCTTTATGGTGATAAGAATGAAGATGATCAATCAAGTGATAGCAGATCATATTGTAAGGATGGGAAGAAGAATGTCTACCAACATGGTAGAAGAGGCTACCATAGTCTTTACACACATGAAAATGATACCACAGATGAGGAAAGTTCCTTAGATGACTATTGCAATGGAGATGAAGTTAGACCAAACTTGTTCATGGCTCAAGAGGTTCTGGTACCTAAAGAAACAAAAGAGGAAGAGAAAGAAGGAGAAGTAGATCTTGAAGAAGAACTCATTAGTGCCTTAGATGAGCTAAAGAAAACAAGCAAAGATTTGAAGAAGGTAAAAAGGGCTATAGCTAAAGAACAAGAGTTGTTTGAGCAATCTCTTGAAGAGTCCATGAAAACTATTGCAAATCTAAAACTCCAGTTGGGAGAGGCCAAGAGGATGTGTGAAGTTACTAGTACCGATCTAAGTGAAAAGGAAAAGGAACATCAGAATCTGGAAGAAAAAATAGTGAAACTCTGGAAGGACTTAGAAAAAATTCAGGAAGAAATAAAAGTGAGAAGAAAATATGAAGGCAGCATTGAAGCCCTGGACAAGATTCTAAGAAAACATAAGCAATCTAAAGATACCAGTTGCTTAGGTTTTCAAGAAGGTCAAAGTTTGAACAAGAAAGATACATTTGATAAGGAGATATAATTCACTTCTTCAAATGAAGGTGAAGAGAAGAAGACATTCATGGTAAGAAAGGATACCGACAAGAAGACATATGCAGATGCTGCTAGAAATTGCAACACAAACCGATATACTCAATCAATGAGCAATAGACCATACTCAATGCACCGACATGCAGATCCAAGGAGGAATGCAAGTATTGATCATGAAGGATTCACAAGAGTTAGCAACATGAAAGGAAGACCCCCAGTGAGGCAATCATTTGCAAGTTCAAAAAAATTAACCAGTATGTTCCAAATTTTCATGGTTATTGTCACCGGTGTAATAAGTTAGATCATAGAATAGCAGATTGTAGGAAAAAGAATCTAAACCCTAGTTTTGAGAGTAGAAACTCATTTTCTACATTATAAAGTACAATTGTCACATGTTATAATTGCAATGAGTTTGGTCACAAGAGTTATGAATGCAGGAGTAATATGCAAATGTCCTACAAGAATGCATTAAGTACATCTTATAGTACTAATGTGAAATGTTATAAGTGTCAAAATTTGGGTCACATAGCAAGGTATTGTAAGCTGAGAACCAACAAGAAAAATTAAATTATATCAGATGAGAATTTTGAAAAAAAACCGGAACATAAAGTGACAAAAGAGGAAAAGAAAGAAGAGAAACCGGTTTGGGTAGAGAAGGAGAAAAAAAAGATAGAGTCCAGCCTGATTGTGTAGACTATTGTACATGCTGAAAGGAGGAATCCATGGGTAGTTGATAGTGGTTGCTCTAATCACATGACCAGAGATAAGAAAAAGTTCATCAAGCTTTATGATTGGAATGGTGGTTTAGTCCGGTTTGGTGACAACTCCTCCATCAAGATCAAAGGTTGGGGTACACTGAGTATTGATGGCAAGCTCAAGGCTCATGATGTGTACTATGTGGAATGATTGAAGCATAACCTGTTGAGTGTAAGTCAAATGTGTGACAAAGGGTACAAGTTCTCATTTGACTCTACCAGATGTTAGATAAGAAAGCAGAGTATCAGTTAGGTGGTAGAAGAAGGAAAGAGAACAAAGGGTAATGTCTACAATCTGAAGGAATGCTATGAGTTCCAATACATGATGGGATAGGTTGATGAAAGATGGTTGTGGCACTAAAGATTAGGCCATGTGAATTTGATAATCTGGTTAAGATAAGAAAGAACTGATGTGTAAGAAATATACCTCAGATCATTAAACCAACAAGCACATTTTGTGATGAATGTGTGAGAGGTAAGCAAGCAAAGGTAAACTTTAAAACAAAGGAATATAACACCTCAAGACCTTTGGAGTTGATACATATAGACTTATGTGGGCCAACAAGGATAGGAGCATTGGCTAGAGAAAGGTATTTCATGTTGTTCATAGATGATTAATCAAGAATGACTTGGGTAACCTTCCTACATGATAAGTCACAAGCATTTGAGAGATTCAAGATTTTCAGGAAAATGGTAGAAAATGAAAGTGGATACGTGGTAAAATTCTTAAGATCAGACCGGGGTGGAGAATTTTCTTCCAATGAGTTTATTGACTACTGTGAGAAACATGGAATCCGAAGACAGTATTCAGCAGCAAGGATACCTCAACAAAATGGGGTGGTAGAGAGGAAAAATAGGATAGTGAAGGAGATGGCTAGGACTATGTTGAATGAGGCCAACATACTGGATATGTACTGGAAGGAAGCAGTTCATAGTGCAGTCTACACATTAAACCGAGTATAGTTAAGAGTGAATAGTAGAATGACTCCTTATGAGCTATGGTATGAAAGGAAACCATCACTCAAGCACTTCAGGGTGTTTGGAAGTAAGTGTTCCATCAAGAGAGATGCTGATGGATTAGGAAGTTTTGATTCCTGGAGTGGTGAAGTAATCTTCTTGGGATACTCAGACAACAACAAATCCTACAAATGCTACAATAAGAGATTGAGAAGGGTGGTTGAGAGTGTAAATGTGAGAATAGATGAAGACTCACATAGAGGAAAATCTGCACCAGCACCTTACATTAATGAATTAGATATTGAATATGAAGAACAATCTGACAAAGGACCGGTAGAAGATGCACCAAACAAAATCCCCAACTGGTATGTGTAGAAGAATCATCTGGAAGAACAGATCATAGGAGATAGGAATGAAGGTGTACAAACCAAAAGGAGATTAGCCAGGTAAAGTTAGCAAGTAAATTTTTGTCTCATGACTAAAGTAGAGCCCAAAACTTTTGATGATGCTTGCAAAAGTGAGAAATGGGTAGATGCCATGGATGAAGAATTAAGATAAATTGAGAAGAATCAGACTTGGGAACTTGTTCCTAGACCAATAGACAAGAATGTCATAGGTACCAAATGGGTTTACCGAAATAAGATGAATGAAGAAGGTAAGATAGTCTAGCATAAAGCAAGGTTAGTTTGCAAGGGGTATTCTGAAGTGGAAGGTATTCATTTTGAAGAAACCTTTGCACCGGTGGCTAGGTTAGAGGCAATAAGAATGTTTTTAGCCTTCTCATCCTATAAGGGATATAAGGTATATCAGATGGATGTAAAATCTACTTTTCTCAATAGTAATCTTGAAGAAGAGGTGTATATGGAACAACTAGAAAGGTACTTGTTGCATGAAGATGAGAGTTTTGTATGTCGGTTGAAGAAATCCTTGTATGGCTTGAAGAATTTGCAGATCAGATGAAGACAAAATTTGAGATGTCCATGCTGGGTGAGTTATCCTACTTTCTTGGTTTGCAAATCTCATAGCAGGAGAAAGGAATTTTTATCTCCCAAACCATGTATGTGAAAGATATGCTGAAGAAATTTCAAATGGAGGATAGCAAACCGGTAAGTACTCCCATGGTTACAAGTTGTAAGCTGAGCAAACTAGACGAGTCCCCGAAAGTTGAAAAAACACTATATATGTTTATGATTGGTAATTTGTTGTATTTAACAACATCTAGACCAAATATTGTACAAGTTGTTTGTATGGTAGAAAGATTCCAAGCTGCTCCTAAATAGTCTCACATAAATGTAGTCAGAAGGATCTTTAGGTATCTGTAAGGAAATCTCAGCTATGGCCCGTGGTATCCAATGAGAGGAGACTTCTTCTTGCAGGCTTATATTGATGCAGATTGGACAGGAAGTATAGATGACCAAAAAAGTACAAGTGGACGTGATTTCTATTTGGGAGACCAGATAGTATCATGGCACAACAAGAAGCAAGATTCGGTGTCATTATCTACTGCTAAGGCAGAGTATATAGCTGTTGATACATGTTGTTCATAGGTTTTATGGATGAAGTAGACATTGAAAGACAAACGAGTGGAGATACCGGAACCCATTCCAATCTGGTGTGATAACTCAAGTGCAATCAAAATCTCCAAGAATCCAGTAATGCATTCAAGAACAAAACACATTGAAATCAAGTATCACTTCTTGAGAGAGAAGGTAGCAGACAAGGAGGTCATTGTAGAATATGTTCCAATAGGTGAACATATTGCTGACATATTTACCAAGCCACTTCCTTTGGGTCCATTTGAGTACTTGAGACAAAAGATGCGAGTTTTCCCACCTTCCGGTAGCACTTAAATGCATAGGAGGATGTATGATTTAGGGGGAGTCAATAACTGCTACTATCTTCTGACTCTTGAGTCATGAAGCATGAACACAAGGGTAGAATGTGTCCTCCTAGTTGAAGAAAAGGGAGAGACTCTGGTAGTACGTTTGGTGTCAAGCTAAGGTTCCCTTTGCCATTGTTTTCAAAGGGGGAGAGAAACCGGAAAAGACAATGTTGACATCAATGCCAAAGGGGGAGATTGTTGGCATTGAATTATCATTGATGTCAATCGATATTGTAGGTAGGCTACCAGTAAAGGTATGTCATCTGGTATAAAGAAGAGTGAACCCATATGGTGAAAGACAAATAAGGTATTGAGAAGATTAACACAAAGGCTTGTCAACCGGTATGGTGGAAGAAAAGTAGTTATTGAGACTATTAGTGACTTCACTACTATAAGGTGAGATGCATGTGTGTGTTAGCATGTTGAGTGATAACTGGTAGAGCATAAACTAGTCTAGAGATTGGTTGTCTATTTATGATGAAGAAGTAGAATGTTAAAGTAATCACAAACCATCAGAGGTAAAGATGTGCTACTGGTGTAGTGTGCACTACCAGTTAGCAAGAGGATAAGGTCTCACTGGTAAAGGCTTGTGCTAGTATGAGTGTGTTGGAGTTTCAAGTGTAAACCAACCTTGTGTTGGTGAGCTGAGTGTATGACCATTCTGATGCCATGTTAAGCTGAGGTGGCAAGCATATAGAGGTCAGTGAAGTTTCCATCGACATGGTTGTTGAAACAACTAGTCGACATTAATGAAGCAACCATAAATCATAGAATGGTAACAGATTTATGTGGCTCAAGGAAGAAATAATGATAGAGAAAGATCAAGGATTAGTTGGCACTTGGATCAAAGCAAAGAAAGTAGACTACAAGATGACCTCGAGAAGGAAACAACTAGACTGTAAATGAGTCGACAGATTTCAAGGCAAAAAATCATGGATGAGATTTCTATCTTTAGCAAATATGCACTGGATGTTGGAAAATGCGTACAGATGCATTCCTTGAGTATAGGTGATTGATCCAAGGTAGATTGGATTGGATCTTATGCAGATTTGGTTGGTTGAAGGAAACCCTAACCGCCCTAAGTTTGAATTGTTTCTTGGCGAGAAAGCTCAAGTTTAAATATGATGACTTGAGACTGTGATTATTGTTGTTGCAGAGTGAATGCAAGTGTGAAATCATTGTCTGAGAGCCGAAGAGATAAACACTTGAAGTGTTTATGAGAAAAGACTAGACTGATAAGGAGAAGCAGGATAAACCAATGTAAGAAATAAACCGATGGAGTGAGCATAGAACATAGAGGTGACAAACCAACAAAAGTGGTACTTGATAAAGAGTGATCAAGTGTGAGTTGAGGAGAAGAGACAATGTGAGAGGGTACTTAGAAAAGTTATCAGCAAAGCCAAGTGGGTGAGTGGGTGGAGAGAATACAAACTGGTAAGGCTAAAACTGATAGAGTAGAATATTGTAAGGTTACAAAACTTCATTTGAAATAGTTATTTCATTTGTACAACTGATTTTTATATTGTTTTCACTGAGGTGAAGCTTAGTGTAGGGGTTGTAGCTCCTTTAGGTTGTAGCCTATAAATTGTGCAGGGGTTGGTGCTCCTTTGAGTTGGTGCTCCTTGGGTTGGTGCCCAAAATATTGTAATCAAAGACTTATTATGAGGCTGGACTGGAGCAGAAGATCTTCAGCAGCTATTCTCACTGAGGATTTTCCCACATTGGGTTTTCCTCATATATGTATGGTGTTGTTTGATGTATCCTTGTGCATGTGTTATGTTAATATTTTAGCAAGTCATTTCACACACCATGATTGCATTGTTTGAGCTACTGATTAGCACTTAGTTTGTTTTATATATTACCGGTATCTCCTTGTTGAAAGAAAAGAGTTTAAATCACTGATTCACCCCCTCGCAATGATCCATTGTGTCCAACATCTCCTTCTAGTTCCAGTCTCTTAGTCTTCTATGATAGGAATAAATAGTATTCTATCAACATTCTCATGTCTCAGTCCATCCATGAATTTCCTTCCATCTAGTAACCAGATTCTAGCATTCATACAAACTTCATTCTTTAAAGGTTCATCCAAAGGTAACAAGGTTTGCTTCATCCCATTGGCCACAATAGTGTATGTAGTCTTCCTCCCATCATGTACGACCTGTCTATCAAATTGCCAAGGTCTACCCAACAAAAGATGACAAATATCCATAAACATAATATCACACAAGACTTCATCATTATAATTCCCAATTTTCAATTTCACCAAACATTGTTCACTTACTAACAACTTATGTTCATCTTGAATCCATGCTATCTGATAAGGCTTAGGGTGTTTCAATCTCTCCAATTTCAACTTATTCACCATCTCTTCTGAAACAAGATTATATGAACTACCACTATTAATAACAACTTTACAACACTTACCGGATATCTTACACCTGTTCTTGAACAAATTCTTCCTCTGAAAGGCCTCTTCATCTCCTTCGGTATGACACAAAGCTCTCCACATTATCAACTATTCACCATCTTCTGTTTTATTGTCTGATCCGGTGGGGTTTTCTTCCACCATTGTTTCTCTTCTGGTAGTTTATGTCTTCTTACATTTGAATGCACAATGTCCTTCTCCTCCACACTTAGAGAAGGTTCCTCTGAATGTCCTCTTGTCTTGCCTTCCAAAATTCTCATTCTGGTAACCATCCGGTTCTCTCCTCCAGTAAAAAATTACATCATCCTTTCGGTATAAATTACCTTATTTTCTCACTTCCTTGTCCTTGTTCTGATCTATATTGATTCCTCTTCCTCTAGTATATCCTCTTCCTCCTCAAAATCTTCCTCGGGTAAACCTTCCACCTCTACCCCTTTGTCTTTGTTCATGTCTTTTGTTTAACTTCTCTTCTGCCTTTAGGACATACTGGTAATCCTCTTCAACACTCTCTAATTTGATCATACTCAATTCATCTTGTATAGACATATGCAATCCATTAAAATAACTTGCAACTTGTTCAACTTCGTCATCAACATGTCCGAATCTAATATCCAGCTTGTAAAATGCTTCGGTGTACTCCTTCACACTAGATTCCTTTTATCTCAAATTTTGCAACTTTCAAAACAAATCCACTTGATAATTCAGTAGCACAAACTTTGATTTCTACTTAGCAATCATTTAATCCCATGTCTTAATCTTCTCTTTACCTCTTCTCTATTTATCAGCTTGAAAATGCTCCCACCAAAGAGATGCATGACCTTTCAACCAGGTACAGGCATATTTCACCTTCCTCTCTTTTGCAATGTTTTCAAAATCAAAATACTCCTCCATCTCCAAGATCCAAGCCATCAATTCATCTAAATCTAACTTACCATCATATTCCAGTGGGGTGAAATGATGTTTATTATTCGCCCTACTCAAAACCCTTAAAAATATTTCCTCATTCGGATCAACCGTCGGTAGGTTTTCTTGTTCTGTCGAGGCTTCTTCTCCTTCATCCTCACTTACATCTTCAAGATGTCAACCTCTTCTCTGGGCTATCTCCATGACTTCTAACCAGGCTGCTATACCTCGCAACATCTCCATCACAATAGGGTCTGCATTCCCATGTGCTCCACCATTCCTAGCTCCTCTTTGCACCATTGTTCACCCTAGTCCTCTACAGCTGCAGGTCAGATCTACAATCTGCCACCCTACAACAAAATTTCAGAACACACAACCCCTAGAATGAAACTTTGCTCTGATACCACTTGAAGCAGTCACCAGTGAGGAGAAATCTCAAAGAGATCAATCCGGACTGGTCAACAAGAGTAAACATAATGGAAACATGAAGATATGATTGAGGCAATGCAGAATAGATTGTTTTATTGCATGAAAATTGATTACATCCAACCAGTAACAACCGGGTTACAACATACCAGCTCATAGGCTTGGTAGAATAGGTCACAACTGGGACCTTGAATCTTATGATCTATCTTCTATTCATAGTCTAGATACTTGATTCACTCCTTGATTCTCATTTATTACATTCTAATATGTAATTAAAAATATATATATCAATCCAAAGGTCTAGTTGGCCCAAAAGGGATCAAAACCCAAAGAACAAGACCTAACATGCAAAATAACCAAGGTCATCCTCTGCCAAGAGATTCCTTTGGAAAATCCAAAGGATGAAATGTAGATCACGGGAAAAGGTCGGCCACACACCAAGGAACATTGAAATCAACTCCCAAGGTTGCGCAAGCTTCGGAATGGGTTTCGGCAGATCACCAAAATAGGCCCAGGTAACCGGTAACAAAAGAACAACTAGTAATAGGAAAATGTCCTGGAAACTGGTAGCGATATCTTGTCGGAAAATGATCCAAAAGCGATGTGGTCTAGAAACAAGAAAGATGAACAAGTCTTCAAGCATAATCTAACTCCACAGGATCCGGTGAGCCAAAATCGGGACACACAGAAAGGAAAACTAAAACTGCAAACAAAAAACAAAACAGAAAGGAAAATGTTTTTGGTTGATGCAAGATTGCTATGAACTAGGGATGCTCCTGCATCAAAACTCTATTGGGAAAACATTTGATTTTTTTAGTGATAAAGAAGGTAGTCAGAGGAAAAAGGTAGATTATTTCCAAATTGAGTTTTTATCACTTCAAAGATAGAAAGAAGACATTGTGAGTATCTTCTGGAAGGTGAAAGAAATTGTCGAATCTAAATTGGAACATTTTTCAGGGCTTCTTAAAAATTTAGAACACTATGAACATAATTTGTCCATTCCAGATAGCTTATCTCATGCCATTGATTTGTTAGTTGAAACCAAAAGCTTATCAATAAGTATCAAACTGGCAATGCATTCCTGGAAGGTTCTCCTTTTATAACTCAGAGAGAAATACAAGCAAATTTTTTAGAAGAAGAGAAGTTAAGAATTCTTTTTCGTTGATACATATTTTTATACCCTTTTTTTGTTCTATTGGAGGGACCCTTTGTCCTTGATGTCAAAGGGGAAGAAATGGAGAAGTGGAGATATGGAGAAATATGAGTGATATGAGAAAGGGGATATATATTCAGTATTCTATAGATATATATGTGGACATGTTTTTCCTTTTGAGATGTTTTGCCATCAATGACAAAGGAGGAGATTGTCAGACTTGTGTGAATGTTGTCATTGATGTCAAGCCCTGTAATCTAATTAGAACCAGATGTAGCTTATTTAAGAGTAGTGGAAGAAAGGTATGTATGTGATGTTGATTAGTAGTCTAAGATAGGTATGTATGTTCAGCAGCAAGGCATGTATGGTTTACAAGAGTAATTTCCAATAGATTCTTTGCTTCAGAATCTAGTGTTTTTCTTGTCATGGTTGAGTTTTCTCTTTGTATCGAGTTGGTATTAGTTGTGATAGCTGAATTTCTATCTAGATGTTTGTATTGCAATATGATCTATAAATTATATGTTATGGAATTTATGGCATCCATATCTTGAAGATGGAAGTCGTTATATGCTTGGAATTTGTGTTTATGGGTTTGTGTCTATGGGTCCAACAGACCTTTGTTGTGCTCTAATAATTGAAGCGTGTGTTTGGGTAATTGAGAAACAAGCATGTAGAAGATCAATGAAGGTCTACTTGGTTATCCTATTTTGGTCAAGGCATATTTGAGTAGCATGTTGATTCAAGCAATACATTATGTTGTATTAACCTTTTGTGTTTGGTCAACGCTTTATCTTGATGTATGTGCTTATATATATATATATAAGCACATATATATGAGTATATGCATATGTGAGAGATATAAGAGAAGAAAGTGAATGTATATGAGTAGCATAGCATGATATGGTATATGTATATATGAGTATATGCATATGTGAGAGATATAAGAGAAGAGAGTGAATGTATATGAGAAGCATAGCGTGATATGGTATGTGTATGTAAGAGAATCAAGGGAATGTGTGTGTAAGAGTGAAGTGTGGAAAGTGTGAGTGCAATGACAGTGTTGCAGTAATCCCTTACTAGATCTGCTACAAGCAGTTGGATTGAGAGATTAAAGACAGTATTATGGTAATCCCTTACCGGATATGTTGCAAGTAGTTATGTTGAAAGGTTGGAGAAAGTGTTGCAGTGATCCCTCACCGGATCTATTGTAATTTGTGTTGATATCTGAGCTTATCTTCGAATTGACCCCATGCATTTGGAGATGCAATTTTCCTCAGTTCACTTATTTCTATTATAGTGAACATTTTGGCAGTGAGTCGTGTTGTAATCCAATAGTGAGTCATGTTGTTATTAGGCAGTGAGCCATCTGAAAATGAGCCACCTCTTTTGTAAACACTATATAACTAGTTATATTATCTTGAGACTTGACCCTCTCTGTGGTTTTTTCTATTTGGGTTTTCCACGTATAAAAATTTGGGGTATGTCTTGTGATTATATTTTTCATTTATTTTGTACTTGCTGATTCATGTTGATAAGATTAATTGCTAAGGTTAAAATCTATGAAAAGTTTTTATTGTTGTGGGAATACTGGTTCACTCCCCCCCCCTCTCAGTATTTCGAACCATTCAACCATTCAACAACTAGTTATCCATCTTTAGGAGGTATTCACATGAGGCTACCATATCATATATTTGTTATATCTTAGAGGCACTTGCTACTAACCCCTTCTCCCCCAATTTGTAGGTTTGGGTGGTGGAGTTGAGGGAATAGAAACATATAGCATACAATCATTCAATTAGAGGTGTAAGCAATAAAGAGGAGGAAAATTGAGAGGGGGGGTGAGCCTATTTTCACCGGATCTACAAACTTAACTGCAAAAATAGATCTGATAAAATAAGCAATACAACACTTTCTAATAAGGTAGACACTTAACCTTGATATACCTAAATTACATGACACGCCTATTTATATAATTCATCAACCTTGACAACAAGGTTGGCTAAACCCTCAACTCATATTTACAAAATTACATCACCCGACACAAAGATCAACCACCAGACTAATATGATGATTTGCATGACATAACATGGACTTAATTCAAATTCCCAAACACTCAAATCCACTAGTAAATCATGCCAAGAACAACTGCAACATGCTACACCACCAGAAATACCACATAACACGAAAATCATCACTGGTTCAACAAAATCACCAAAAAATTGTACAACAATCAATGCGGGTCACCAAAACAAATAGGACACAATTAGGAAACACCAGCAATCACATTATAATCATCAGAAACAACTGTAACAACACCACTTATCAAATCTTCATCGATCAACATCTGAGAACTCAAGAACACAGCTAATCAGCAACTTTCACAAAGAAAGATAAGTTGTAGAGCACTAAATCATGATCCATCTGAAATGAAGATAAACAAGAATATCCCAAACAATATCCCAAAATATCAACACATGATCTAGTCACACTGGAATATACCGGAGGAAATACTGAACTCTGCAAAGCACCAAAACTACAAAAATAAAATTGCAAACCAGATCATAAGATCTTCTCAATTTGCACACACCAGAGCAAATCATAGGAATATGTTGACATCAATGACAACAACATATCCTAGCAGCAACAATGTCCAACAATCTCCCCAAAATCCAACAATATCCCCCTTTGGCATTGATGGCAACATATGAATGTGAAAAATAATCAATGCAAAGAAAGAAGATATCTCTAGCAAACTCCCCCTAAGATCAAGATAGATAAAGCAGTTTTTCACATTGTCTCTCTCCCCCTTTGACAATAATGCCAAAGATCTCATAATGGATAACCAAAATCTCTCTTCCAAAACATAAACATGAACCAAGAATCTCATAAATCTCTCCCCCAAAACATAGACTACTCCACCAAAGGAGCAACATCAACTCATCAATCTGGATAAAAGATAAGGCTCTAAAGTCCACTAGATTGATGCAACTCAATGCATCTAGTTCTCATCAAGAGGGATAGATACCCCTAAATTGTCTCTCAAATAGACAAATATATTTGTAGGCAAAGTCTTAGTGAAAATATCATCAATTTGTTCCTTTGTAGATACATACTCCAACTTCACTTTCTCTTCACTGACTTGCTCTCTCAAGTAATGATATTTGATTGACACATGTTTAGTCTTTGAATGTTGCATAGGATTATTTGACATGGTTGTAGATCAGGAAATTGAAGATTCATCAAAACAATACTAATTAGGACAATCACAAAACCTAAAACTGCAATGAAAACATGAAGACAAGATATTCAAAATGAAATCAAAGCAAACCAAATGCAGATATCTCCTTCATGTGGCTCCATTGTTCTTCTTTCACCTTCCAATTTGATGTTGTTCCCACCTACAAAGTGCATTTGCAAGTGGAAAGCAAGTTGTTGATGAAATTTGTAGCATAAGGTTACTCAAAAATGTGATTGATCCCCTCTATCTCAGAAACTCATCCAATTTATAGACAAATTGGAGAGAGGATAAGATTAGCATGAAATTGATATTAGAGGCAATTGATTTCAAAAATGGCAAAATTGAGTTGAAGGAAGAAGGTTATGACACCTTCTATGTCATGAATTATGACATATTGCCAATACAAAGGTTAGAGGACTAAAAGCCTATGACATCTTGCCATGCCAATAGTATGACACATGAGAAATTCATGCTTCAACCGAAGCACAAAAATAGGGAGAGACTAGAGATGAATTGATTAGGTGGAAATTGAATTTAGCAAATTAGAAAATGAGGTGAATTAATTAATAATTTTTCATTCATTAATTAATTCACAAAAAGAGGGGGAATTAATTAGCCAATTAAATAAATATTTAATTGTGACAAGAAGACTTAGGATAAATAAATAAATTATTTAACCTAGAGGGAAAAATGGCAAACAAGATTAAATGAATAAATCATAAAACCCTAGAAGATGAATTAGAAATGCAAGGACGACAATTAGGTCTTGACAAAAGATAATTGATGTGGGGTCAATTTGATCATGATTATGACTAACAAAGGACCAGTGTTGATAAATAATTGAAATTGGGTGACAAAAATCAATGACAAATTGACCAAGATTGACAAGGAGACCAATTGATAAGTGCCAATTGATGAGGAACAATGACTAATTGATCCAAATTGACATGATTGAAAAGGAAAATGATTGATGACGAATCGACTGCAAAATGACAAGATTGACAAGGACAAGGATTGACGACGAATCGATCACAAAATGACAAGATTGACAAGAGGACAAAACCCTAATTCTATCATCGATTAGAATTGACGATGTCCAAAATCATGATAAATGAGTATGCAGATTGATGCGACAGGATAAGATCGACCAAAATCATGACTGAAGATTGTTATTGACAAGACCTAATTCGAAAGTGATAAAAAATGAGGAATGCCGAAGAAGGACTCGATGCTCGCAAACGATAAAGAATGCAGAAGAAAGACTCAATGCTCGCAAATGATAAAGACCAAATGCGCAACATAGAAGAAATGTTAATGTGACGCAAGAATCCTAAAATAAGGCAATGCGCCAATGTTAAAGTTTGACTCCGCAAGCGTTGACCATTTTTAGATGTCTACAATGGTAATAGAACTGGAATTATCATAGTATATTATAGTAGGCTCATCATAGATAACTCTGATATCTTTTAACATTTGCTTCATCCAAACTACCTGAGTGCAATTACTAGCAGCAACAATGTACTTAGCTTTAGCAATAGATAAGGATACTGAATCTTGTTTCTTACTAGCCCATAAAACCAATTTCTTACCCAAAAAGAATGCTCCACTGGTAGTTCTCTTCCATTCATCAACATCACCAGCCCAAACAGCATCAATGTAAGCACATAGCATGAAATCATCATTCCTTGGATACCACAAACCATAATCTACAGTTCGCTTCAGGTATCTGAATATTCCCTTCACAGCAGTGACATGACTCTCTTTCAGATCAACTTGATATCTAGTAGCCATACACAACATGCATAATGTCTGGTCTAGTTTGAGTAAGATATAGCAATCCACCAACCATAGATCTGTACAAGATCTGATTAGTTTCAAAGATTCATCATTCTTAGACAATTTATAACCAGTCACCATAGGAGTTCCAACTGGTTTGGAGTAAACTAACTCAAACTTTTTCAACAATTCCTTCACATATTTAGTTTGAGATATAAATAAACCTTTTCCAGTCTGTGAAATCTACAAACCTAAGAAAATTTTCTTCTCACCAATCATAGACATCTCAAATTCTTTCTGCATATCACCAGCAAACTTCATGCTCAAGTCATCATCACCTCCAAAGATAATATCATCAACAAAGACTTCAACAATCAAGTTGTTATCATTCTCTATCTTAAAGTGCAGATTACTGTCAACAACACCTTTATTAAATCCCAATTTCAATAAATACTTATCTAATCTAGCATACCAGGCTCTAGGGGCTTGCTTCAATCCATAAAGAGCTTTCTTCAGCTTACATACCATGTCTCCATCATCTAATATTGAAAATCCATTTGGTTGCTCAATGTAGACTTCTTCCTCAAGATCACCATTCAAAAAGGTAGATTTGACATTCATATAATATACCTTGAAGTCTTTATAAGGAGCATATGCAAGAAACAATCTAACAGCTTCAAGTGTGGACACCAAAGAAAAAGTCTCCTCATAGTCAATTCCTTTTTTCTGTGAATATCCTTTGTAAACCAGTCTAGCTTTGTTTCTGACAACTTCACTGGCTTCATTCAATTTGTTCCTAAATACCCATTTAGTACCTATAACATTCTTATCCTTAGGTTTAGGCACAAGCTCCCATGTGTTATTCTTTTCAATCTGATCTAGTTCTTCTTCCATAGCTCTCATCCAATTTTCATCTTTACAAGCTTCAATAGCATCTTTAGGTTCAACTTTAGAAATTAGACACACTTCTTCGACAACTAACCTTCTTCTAGTCATCACGAATTTATTTTTATCACCAATAATCTGATTTTTAGAATGATTCAGTCTTACATACCCTAGAGTCTTCTGATTGTTTTGATTCTCAAGTTCCTACACCTCTTCACCGGTAGCAGAAACATCTAGATTAACTGTCTCTACCGGATCAGTTTTCTTAGGTTCTTCAATCTGAATAGGAGCTAAAACAAAATGATGTCCATCATCATATCCACATTCTTTGATCTCTTTCCCAAGGTTCTCATCCACATTCACATTTTCACTTTCTACTATCTTTCTCAGTCTTTTATTATAGCATCGATAGGCTTTTCTCTTAGTTGAATATCCCAAGAAAATTACTTCATCACTTCTAGCATCAAACTTTCCTATATCCTCATCTCTTTTGATATAACATTTGTTGCCAAATACTTTGAAATATCTCACAATAGGAATATGACCAAACCATAGCTCATAAGGGATCTTACCAATATCACCTTTGATGTGAACTATGTTGAATGTGTAAACATCAATGCTAATAGCTTCTCTCCATTAGATTTTCATAACATTTCCTTCAATCAACATAGTCCTTGCAGCATCCAAGATAGTTTTGTTCTTCCTTTCAACAACTCCATTCTACTGAGGGGTTCTTGGGGCAGATAATTGTCTTCTAATCCCATGCTTCTCACAGAATGAAAATAACTCACCAGAATAGAATTCTCCACCTCTATCAAATCTCAGGCATTTCACCTTCAGTCCAAACTTAGTCTCCACTTTTTCTTTGAATATCTTAAATTTGTCCAATCCTTCTGATTTCTCCTTCAAAAAGACAACCCACATCATCCTAGAATAATTTGTTAGACAGTTCAAATAACTGAAAGACAACTGAGAGGGGGGTGAATCAGTTGTCACCAAATTACTGGAACCATAAGCAATTAAAACTTTAATACCAGAACCCAAAAGATCAATATTGGAATGCATAAACCAATTACTGAAATAGCAGATATACCAATTAAGCACAAGCAACAATTAGAGAATAAATACCATCCACATGACACCAATATTTGTACGTGGAAAACCCAATAAAGGGAAAAACCATGGTCAGAAGCCTACCCACATTTAGATAATACTTCTGTAGTATGTATGCGATTACAAATTGAGGGTCCTACACTTGCAGGAAGGCTAATAGCCTAGAGCACACTACTCATTACAAAATGAGTCTCACTGACTACATAAAAATCCAAACTACAATCTGGAAGATTGAATTAACTACATGTTAGCATTATGTCAACCGGCATAAAGACATAATGATATTATATGATTGTCATTGATGTCAATATGAGACATGGTGTGAACTGGCACATGTGAGAGGAGAAGAGAGAGAGGAACCGGCATATGTATGAACCAGTTTATATTCCAAAGTGAAGTGGCATATTTGTTCAAGGTGAATCGGCATGTAGTTATGGAAACTGGCACATGGAAACATTGTATGACTACCGGTTGGTAGGTAGCTTCCACTTCAGGATTTCCGGTTGGAGTACCTCAAGTCTGTGTGACTCAATCAATGATCTTTGTGTGATGAGTTAGCAGTATGATTGAGGATAGATCATGTTGCCATGGAAGCTTTGTGCGCGTGAAGGATCTTGCATGAAGAAGACTATTCCTATCTACCTCAGGAATGTGCGAAGTCTGTCAAACGATGATAATGCATGATGGGTTATCAGCCGCCATGAAATCGGTGGATAATGGATGATGGAGAATGTCTTGAGATCGATTCAAGATTGTTGCATTTAATGCAGTATGATTCAATGGTCAGGATCGAACCGTTTGAATTGCTTAGCCTAACAGGTTTAGGGTTTAGGGTTTTTGCTACCGACCTGTATGTTTCCTATAAGGTTGATGTTGTGTTTCTTTCTAAAGTTGTTGGCAAAAGTTATGAATGTGTATCCAAGGGAAGTGATACATGATTCTTGCCAGACCAAAGGAGAGAAGTGATACCTGCAAAGTGAATGTGCAGAAGGTAAAGAGGAACCTAAACGGATCTGCATTAGCATTGAGTGATGTTAACAGATCATTGTAATTCTTGTTGATCTCTAACCATTTCAACAGTTGCAAAATCCCTTAACCGTGTGGTCTTAATAGGCTTGATTCAAATCCCTTAACCGGGTAACTCAAGGTTAATGAGTTCTGAGAAGCTATAGAGCTTAGGAGATCCTTTCAACTATTGAGTTCTTGAAATCCTCTAACAAGGTGACCCTACCGGGTTTAACCCTTAACCAGGTATCCCTTAACTGGGTGATCCCTAATAGGATCGGTTCCTAGCATAACCTATTGTAATGTCTTTAACCGAACAAGGCTCCTAACAGAGTAGACTTCTAAAGAGTTCAAAAAGTAGCTTGTGGGTATTCATCCCCACCGTGGTTTTTCCCAGTTGGGTTTCCACGTGAAAAATATGTGTGTCATGTGAAATGCTTTTGTCTTGTGATGCTTTGTTTTGCCTATTAAGCATATGAAGGTTCTATGTTTTATGCCTGTCTATAAAACATATTGAACTCACTATTGAGAAGATCTGATGATTAAGTTTACTTGTTTATGCATGAGAATATAATGATACTGTAGTTTCAAGCTAAGAGGGAAGCTTATTGAGTGACCGGTTCATGACTGATTGAGTTGTACTAGATGTTACCGGTTGCACTCTGTTTTACCAGTATCCCTGTTTCTCAATCATTTGGAGTATTTGTTGTCAAACTGGTTTTGGACTGTATTTGTGTTTGTAATGATTCACCCCCCACCTCTCAGTACCGGTTTGGTACTAGTGGTTCATCATTGAGTTATCAATAGGTATCAGACCGCCTCTAGGTCCTCTATGTTGTAAGCTTAATTGCTTGAGGAAAAGATCCTAGTCAAATGATGAAGAGGGAAGTGTAGGATTTTGCCAAGATCAAGGGCTCAATGAAAAGCATAAAAAAAGACAATAGAATGACAAGAACAAACTATATTCTCATCAATATGCAAAAATGATCAACTGGATTAACCAATACAATGAATATAGGCCTACTTATATAGGCAAGGCCATATGGATGTATGAGCACACAATTATGACATGTGGCTCAATGAGAAACAAGGGTAGGTAAGAAATACTAGGGGTAGGTAGGAGAAATAATATAATATTCCACAAGAGATGGATGACCCACCGAATGTGGAGTGTAACAGCAAAATAAGACCACAAAAGGTGGAATTTCTCCTACAAGCTCTATCCCTATGTGCACACTTCCCTAAGTGTCTCAAATCCAAATTACGAAGAGATGCATTATCCTAAGTTAACTTAAGTAAGTGTAATAATATCCAAAATGAATATTTATTTACACCAACACCCCCCCTTAAGTGCAACTTAGGGGAATGAAGACTCAAGTCAACAATGCAAGATGGTTCCCGGCTACTAGGCCATGATAGGTACCCATGTACAAAATGCAAATGCAAGCAAAACTATGCAATGCAATCTCTCACAAACGGAGAAAGGGAGAAAACCCAATGGGAAAAAAACTCCCCCCCAAAAGAGAGATGAATGTACAAAAAACTCTCAAAGAAGAAGGACAAAACCTCAAAGAGGAAAAAGTCTCCCCCATAAGAGAGGAAGGAGAAGTCAGCTGACCCCCCCTAATGACACATTCTGCACCCCCAAGAGAGCTCACAACTGCTGGAACTTACTCTCGGTGAAAGGTTTGGTGAATATGTCAGCAACCTGCTCTGCTATAGGACAATACTGCAAATCAATGACCTGCTCCTGAATGATCTCTCAGATATAGTACATATGAATCTTGATGTGTTTGGTCCACTGGTGCTAAACCGGGTTCTTCAAGATTGCAATAGCACTCTGATTGTCGCAATGTAGAACTGTCGGCCATGGAGTGGTGAATCCAAACTCTGTGAGAATCTGCAGGAGCCAAATGGTTTCAGTCGCTACATTAACAGCGCCTTGATACTTAGCCTCAGTCAAAGAGACAATGGGGCCCGCACCAAGGTGAAAACTATAACCAGAAGTAGATTTACGATCATCAAGATCACCAGCCCAATCGGAGTCTATGTAACCAACCAAGCGAAGTCCTGTGCCTACTGCATGGTGAATCCCATAGTGATGTGTACCCTAGATGTAATGAAGGATGTGTTTGGCAGCTTTCCAATAAAGCTCATGTGGTTCCTGCATGAAGTAGGAAACCATGCCAACTACAAATGAAATATCAGTGTGTGTATGAGTCAAGTATATGAGACTACCCACAAGTTGACGATACAAAGTGGCATCAAATGGTGGAGAAAAACACTGAGCCTCAACCTTGACTTCTGAAAGAAAGGGAGTCAGGGCAGGCTTACAATCAGCCATATGAAAGCGTGCAAGGAGATCAAGAGCATACTTGGGCCGTGATAGTGTAATCCTAGAAGGTGACTGTGAAATCTCTATCCTGAGAAAGTAGTGCAAAAGACCCAAGTCAGTCATAGCAAATCTGTCATGCAAAGTAGATTTGACCCTACTAATGATGGATGAAGTACTCCCTGTAATGATCAAGTCATCAACATAGAGCACAAGTATCAAGTGAGAGTCATCCTGTCACAAAATGTAGACATTCGGATCAGAATGACACCTGGTGAACCCTATGGAGAGAAGAAAGCAATCCATCTTGGCATACCAAGCCCTGGGCGCCTGCTTAAGGCCATAGAGAGATTTTCTTAGTTTGCAAACCAAGGAAGTATCATGGATGAAACCCTATGGTTGCTCCATATAAATCTCCTCATCAAGATCACAATGAAAAAAAGCACTCTTCACATCCATCTGATGTATAGCCCAACCATGAGCTGCAGCAATAGCAAGTGTCAAACGAATGGAGTTCATCTTGGCTATGGGTGCAAAGGTCTCAGTATAGTCAACACCTGCAACCTGCAAGAAACCTTTCACAACAAGCCAAGCCTTATACTTATCCACACTACCATCCACTACAAACTTGGTCCGATAGATCCACTTACATCAAACCATCTTTCTCCCCTTAGGGAGATGGACTAGATCCCATGTGTTGTTCCTCATCAAGGAACTATACTCTTCCTCCATAGCTTGGTCCAACTCAGGAACCCCTGATGCTTCCCTAAATGTCTGTGGATCGGAAGTAGTAGCAATGAATGCATGAGGAAGATCCTGATGTTGTGATCAAGTCCTCTATGTATCTGAAGGATCCCCAACAAGAGAACCCGCAGACTCAAGTGTCTATCGAGCCCAACGAGGTCTAGGTGGAGGTGGAGAACGAGGCTCCTCAACTGCAAGTGGACCCTGTGGAAGTGTAACCCTGCGAGTCGGAGTTGAAGGAGTCTCATTATCTGAATCACTAACATCACTATCCACAATGGAGGAAGATGGAGGAGGTAGAGAGGCTAAGCTAGGAGAGCTTTCCTCAAAGTGAACACTCCTCCCGATGAACACTTCATGTGTCTCTGGATCCATCAATCTGTATGCCTTAATACCCTAAGGATATCCAACAAATATGCAAGGCCGACTCTGAGGTTCCAATGTCTTGCGTTTCTGCGGAGGTATGCAAGCCCATGCTGGACACCCAAAGACTCTGAAATGTCTCACAATCAGTTTCCTACCAGCCCAAGCCTCAAAAGGAGTAATACCTTGCAAAGGTTTGTGAGGAACCCGATTTTGGATGTGTGTGGCACAACTAATAGCCTCTGCCCAAAAGGTGGGATCAAGAGAACGTGCATGTCTCATACAGCTAGCCATTTCTTTGAGAGTTCTATTCTTGCGTTCTGCAACCCCGTTCTGTTGTGGAGTGTATGCTACAGAATCCTGAAGATCAATCCCCTCAAATGTACAAAAATCCTCCAGTCTTTTGTTCACATATTCCCTTCCATTATCTGTGCAAAGAATCTTGACCACTTTCCTTGATTGCTTCTCCACACAAGTCTTGAAGTCCTGAAATCTCAAATACTTCACTCTTATGAATGAGAAAGTAGACCCAAGTGAAGCGGGAGTAGTCATTAATGAAGGTGAGAACATAGCGGGCCTTACTAAATGAAGGTGCTGGAAATGGACCAGCTACATCGTTGTGAACAAGTTGAAGAAGTTCCAAAGCTCTCCAAGCTTTCCACTTATCAAACTTCTCTTCAAGATGCTTCCCATGGAACAACCTGAATATACACCCTTTGAAAAACTGGTTTGAGGTAGACCTGTGACCATGTCTTTAGTGCTGAGCTGCTGAAGATAGTGGTAGTTGAGGTGACCAAACCACTCATGCCATAGCTTACTTTCTGAATTTGAATGAGTAGGCAAGGCTCTAGAAGGTGAACTTGGCACAAAGTCGGAGAATGAATAAAGCCTTGATTATTCATTGACTTGTCCCACTGCTACCAAGGCATCATCATCAAGTTCCTTTACCACAACTAAATCTGGTGTAAACTCAACCTTTTTCCCATTCCCATAGTGAGTGATTTGGTAGATGGAGAGAAGGTTGGTAGACAAGTTAGGAACATAGAGAACATTCTCAAATGTTCCATCATCCATGTTAACTGAACCTTTCCCTTCAACCTCTACTTATGTATCATCACCTATGTAAATGTGAGGTACCTTAGATGGCTCAAATGAAGAAAACTGCTCCTTTGTAGAACCCATGTGATATGAGGCACCCGAGTCAAGTATCCATTGCTTTGAAGAACCTGTTGTAGCCACAAATGCTTGCCCTTTACCCTTAGACTGCGAGGAAGAGGAAGGAGATGAATCCTTCTTTGTGTAGGTGGATGGCAAGTTGATGTTGTTTTTCTTAAGAAGATTGGTTAACTCATCAACTTGCTTTGCATGGCATCGATGCTCATCATGACCATACTTCTTGAAATATGCACAAGTTGGTTTATCCTTCTTAGGTGGTGTCCCCTTCTTGGAAGAGGATTTAAAATTGCCTTGTGATGGAGAGGATGATTGTCCTTTTTCCCGGTGTGGCTTAGACTTAGAGTGCTTCTTCTTCTTGTTGGAATCTTTGCCTTGACTTCCTTGATTCCCTTAATTTGCCACCAAAGCCTTGGACTTTGAAGACATGAGAAGCCCCATGTTCAACAACTTAGATTGTTCCAATATCAACATTTCTGTGAAAGCATCAAATGAAGGCATAACATAGGAACTCCCCACTGTCAAACGATGAGTTTGGAAGCTAGACACAAATGTTGCATATTCTGGTGCAAGCTTGTCCAACAAGTTGAATATCAACTGAGCATCCTTTTTGTCAATTCCACAATCCTTAAGCTTTTCTCTTAGCTCATTTGCTTTGGTGACATAATCTTGGATTGTATCAAAACTCTTGGGATCCAAGTTGGTGAGTTCATTGTCAATCTATGTAATGTGTGAGACCCTTTTCCATTAATTTACTCCGAACTTTAATTTTCCATGATGCATAATTATGTGGAGTTAAAGGTGGAAATTTATGAGGACTCATTGCAACAAAAATGGAAAGAGCACAAAGAGAGGTACAATCACCCAAGACACCCCCCCCAAATTCACTCAATCAAAGAACCCCCCCAAAAGTGATGATTTGGCACTTTATAATTAGTGTGTATACAATGGGCCACTTGCAAAAGATGGAAAAGTGGACTTCTGATTACAATTTTACAACTGCCTCAATAATTCCAAAAGAGACTCAAACTGATAATGCAAGAGATCTAACTAAGATCCAAGCAATTTACAAGTACCTAATAGGTCAAATAAGACCAATGTCTGAAAGTACAATTTCCACTCAAAATATCTAAAATCTGATCATATATTATGAAAGTAGATTAAAAAACATGCACTTTCAAAAAAAACAGCACCTGAAAAGGAGGTCGTATGAGCTCAAACGAGGCCTTTGAAGTTGCAAAATTGAGGATTGGACAAGTACAGCTGAGAGAATCCAAAAATTCCGAAAAACTTGTGCACCAAAACCAAAAAATAACCACACCACTGCAAAGATCACAAAATTTTAGCCCATTTCAAAAAAAAACTGCACCAAAAAAGGAGCAAAAATCAGCAAGATATGGCCTTTCAAAGTTGGACTGCAAAACTAAAAAGCTCAATGGAGAGGGGTTGAAAAAATTTCAAAAAGCTGCTGATGTGGCACTAATGTCAGTAGTTTACTATGTTAAATTTGACGCCCGTATGGCCGTTGTGAAAACTTCGCCTCCCTACTGACTGGGCGTCCGTACCATACGGACTGCTGACTGTGCAGGCTAACTGGTTGTACGGATAGATGACGTGGCTCTATCACTGGGCGTACGGAGGTCGACCGTGGGCCAGTGGCCGCCTGCCACTAGTGAGCATGGGTTTGTTGGTCTAGTCACTAACGGGAGGGAGGCATCACCGACGGGTCAGGAGCCTAGGTTGTTGGGAGCTGAGGT
The DNA here is from genome assembly GCF_030272615.1 of Cryptomeria japonica. NCBI lineage: Eukaryota > Viridiplantae > Streptophyta > Pinopsida > Cupressales > Cupressaceae > Cryptomeria > Cryptomeria japonica. The sequence goes on along the minus strand of NC_081412.1, from coordinate 526,816,925 downwards.
CGCCGGGAGCTGAAGGGGCCGACGGTGGGCCGGGAGCCGAGGCAGCTGGTGGGAGACCAAGACGGTCGGCAAGCGGTCTGAGCTGCCGACGGCAGTGGCAGCGGGACACGGCAGCAGCAGGACGTGGTGGAAGCCGGGAGAACTGGGCGTCGGGCCGGTGAGCAGGGCCCGAGGATGAGTACGGGCGGCGGTGGCTCCGACAGCAGGTATGCCCTGCAACCTGCAGCACACGTAGGGTACGGGGGGGGTCTGCGGACCCCCAAACAATCCAAAAAAAAAAAAAATTTGATTTTTTTGATCGCTTTTTTTTTTATTTTTCGAATTTTTTTTTGAAAAATAATTTTTTTGAAATTTTTTTTCGAAATTCGTACGATAATAGCCAAAATGGGGAAAAAAAATTTCTCACCAAAATAGGTCGACTTTATAGTCGAAATTTATGGAAACGGCCTCCTGGATTCAATGATGATGTCCAAATCGCTATATGATGCCCCCAAAAAATGAAGATCCCCAAATCCGAAAATAGAAACCTTCCACGATGTCTCCAAAAAACTAATCAATGAAGCCCCAATAGCTCTGATACCATGTAGGATTTTGCCAAGATCAAGGGCACAATGAAAAGCATAAAAAAAGACAATAGAATGGAAAGAACAAACTGTATTCTCATCAATATGCAAAAATGATCAACTGGATTAACCAATACAATGAATATAGGCCTGCTTATATAGGCAAGGCCATATGGATGTATGAGCACACAAATATGACATGTGGTTCAATGAGAAACAAGGGTAGGTAAGAAATACTAGGGGTAGGTAAGAGAAATAATATAATATTCCACAAGAGGTGGATGACCCACCGAATGTGGAGAGTAACAACAAAATAAGACCACAAAAGGTGGAATTTCTCCTACAAGCTCTATCCCTATGTGCACACTTCCCTAAGTGTCTCAAATCCAAACTACGAAGAGATGCATTATCCTAAGTTAACTTAAGTAAGTGTTATAATATCCAAAATGAATATTTATTTACACCAACAAGAAGGTCCAAAGTTTAACAGGGAAAATTTTGGTATATGGAAAGACAGGATGAAGATATTCATCAAAAGCATGGGTGTTCAACACTGGAGTTATGTTGAAAATGTATATGTTGTTCCTACCGGTACTCTCACCGATGACCAAAAGAGAGAGATACAAGAAAATGGGCAAGTCATGGAAGTCCTCATCAGTAGTCTATCTGACATTGAGTTTATTGATGTTCAGGACAAGGCAAATCCCAAAGAGGTATGGGATGCTCTTGAAAATATCTATGGTGGTGATGAGCATGTAAAATAGGCTAAGGAAGAAAGCCTGAGAGGGAAGTTTGAAGACATGTAGATGGTTGAAGGAGAGACCATTCAGCAGTATGGAATAAGAATCAAAACAGTTGTTGGAGAAATAAAGAGTGCAAGTGGCAAAATAGAAGATTCCATTGTGGTAAGTAAAGTCCTGAGATCCCTGTTGCCGATCTATGCAATAAGGCTCGCTGCTATTCAGGAGCTGAGATCAATAGACAAGTCTAAGGTGTCCTTGGACTCCATCATAGCCAAGTTGATAGCCTATGAGCTGAATAGTTTTGATGGCAGTGTTCAAAAGACAGAATCAGCTTTTAAAGCCTCTGCTATACCATCCAGAAAAGGAAAAGAGGCTAGCACTAGTGGGGAACCTAATCAGAATAGAGAAATGAATGATGAAGAGTTTTTGATGGAATTTGAAGCTCTTCTTGCTAGGAGATTTCCAAAAGGAACTGGTAAATACAAAGGTAAGCTCCCTTTGAAATGTTTCTCCTATAACTGAATAGGACATACTGCTATGAACTGTCCTAATAGTGACAACAAGGATAAACCGGAAAGGTTCAAGAAATTCAAAGGAGGAAACCGGAGAAACTATTTTGTGGTAGTTGATGAAGGTGTCACAGATGAGGAATCAGAAGATGAAGAGAATGAAGACATTGTGTTTTTTGTTGTAAAGGAAGATGTGGCAGACAAGAAGGCTCTTGTCTCCCCGTTTGATGATTCCAATGAGTGGATCATTGACAGTGGTTGTTCTCACCATATGACAAGTGACCGAAGCAAGTTTCTATCCTTAGAGGAGTATGATGGTGGTGCGGTTCGCTTTGGCAATGATGCACCATGCATGGTCAAAGGTAGAGGGTCCATCTCTTTGAATGGAAAGAGTAGTGCTGACAATGTGTACTGGGTTGATGGTCTCAAACACAAGCTTCTAAGTGTTGCCCAGCTAAATGACAGTGGCCTCACTCTGCAATTCAAGAATGGAGTCTGCAGAATCAAAGGAAAAGATGGTAAATTGGTGGCCACTGACATGCAGACTAAAGGTAACCTATTTCATCTAAATGCAAATATAAGTACATGTCTTATGGCTAAGCTTGATGATAGCTGGATATGGCATAGGAGACTCTGCCATGTGAACTTTGATAACATTGTGAAGGCTAGTAAGATCAAGGCAGTTAGAGGGTTGCCGGTGCTGAGCAAACTAGATAATACCCTATGTAGAGAGTGTCAATTGGGGAAAATGTCTTCCTCGACCTTTAAAGGTAAATCTTTCACTGCTGACAACTTGCTTGATCTTGTGCATACTGACTTATGTGGTCCTATGAAAATAAGAAGTGTGCAGGGTGATAGGTACTTCATGATTCTCACTGATGACTACTCAAGAATGATGTGGGTCATATTCTTGAAAGACAAGTCTGAAGCTTTTGGTAAATTCAAAGCTTTTAGAGCACTAGTGGAGAAGGAAAGCGGTAAAAGGATCAAATGTCTCAGAACTGATCAAGGAGGGGAATTCACTTCCAGTGAATTCAACAAGTATTGTGAAGAATTTGGCATCAAGAGACAGTTGTCTGCCCCCAGACTCCACAACAGAATGGCCTAGCAGAGAGGAATAACCGGACTATGGTTGAAGCAGCTAGAACCATGTTGATCCAAGGAAAGGTAGCTCACACCTTTTGGAGAGAAGCGGTGAGCACTGCAGTCTACACTATGAATTGGGTACTCATCAAAAAGGGTAAGGACAAAACTCCTTATGAGTATTGGACCGATAAGACACCTATGGTTAACTACTTTAAGGTATTTGGTAGCAAATGTTACATCAAGAGGAGTGAACATCAAGGCAAATTTGAAGCTAAATGTGATGAGGGAATATTTCTAGGATATTCCACCAAGAGTAAAGCTTTCAAGTGCTACAACAATAGGACTCAGAGAATTATGGAAAGCATCAATGTAAGAGTTGATGAATCCTCTGAGAAGACTAAGGAAACTGGTAGTGAGCAAGTTGTAAATTAACCAGTTGCAACCTTCTGGGAACCGGTTGTTAGCCAACCAAGTACCAGTAACAGTATCCCTGAACCGGTGAATGTTGATACTGAAGAAGATGAGGATGAAGAAGAAAAGCAAGAAGAACCAGTTAAGACCATTCCTTGGTATGTCAAGTTGAATCATGATCCCAAGCAGATCATAGGTGATAAGGATGCAGGAATCCTTACTAGAAGAAAGATCAGAGAAAACTCATGTATGCTCTTTGAATTTGAACCTAAGTCATTCAAAGAGGCTCATAAAGAAGAAGACTGGATCAAGGCAATGGAAGAAGAACTTGACCAGATAGAGAAAAATGGTACATGGTCCTTGGTACCCAGACCAGAGCATAAAAATGTCATTGGCACCAAATGGATGTTCAGAAACAAGCTAAATGAGGATGGCACAATGATTAGGAATAAAGCCAGATTGGTGTGCAAAGGATATGCTCAAGAAGAAGGAGAAGACTATGGAGAAACCTTTGCTCCTATAGCCAGATTGGAAGGAGTTCGTATACTTCTTGCATATGCAGCTTTTAAGAGGTTCAAGGTATATCAAATGGATGTAAAATCTGCATTCCTAAATGGTGTACTTGAAGAGGAGGTTTATATTGAGCAACTAGATGGATTTGCCCTATCTAAAGATAGTGACATGGTATGTAGACTACATAAAGCTTTATATGGTCTAAAGCAAGCACCTAGGGCATGGTATGAGTGCCTACATTCCCATCTTGTGAAGATAGCAATATCTACTTGAAGTCTAAAGGAGATCAGATCCTGATCTGTGAGGTTTTTGTTGATGACATTATCTTTGGAGGAGATGACAAAATGAGTCATGAGTTTGCTGATGAGATGAAGAAAGAGTTTGAGATGTCACTCATAGGGGAGATTAAGTTCTTCATTGGACTGCAGATCTAGCAGATGAAAGATGGAATCTTCATCACTCAGTCCAAATATGTCAAAGAGGCATTGAAGACTTTTGGCATGGAAGATAGCAAACTGGTTGGTACACCAATGGTGACTGGTTGCAAATTGACAAAAGAGGATGATTTTGCACTGGTTGATGAGAAGGAAAACTGATCAATGATTGGTAAGTTGCATTATGTAGTGCATAGCAGACCGGATATTGCACATGTAGTTGGCATTACTGCAAGGTTCCAAAAGAGTCCAAGAGAATCTCACTTGATTGCAATCAAGCGGATTCTTAGGTATCTGAAGGGAACAGTTGACTATGGATTGTGGTACCCATACAGTAATAATTTCAATCTGAAAGTGTTCACAAATGCTGATTGGACGGGTAATGTGGATGACCCTAAAACCACAACTGGTGGTGCATTCTTTCTTAGTGGTAGACTGGTCTCATGGATGAGTAAAAAGTAGAGTTGTATCTCTCAGTCTATAGCGGAAGCGGAGTATGTTGCAACTTTCATGAACTGCACTTAGACAATCTGGATGAAGCATATACTGGAAGGCTTCAAGATCCCTGTATCTGAACCGGTAAGTATATTCTATGATAACACAAGTGCTATCAATATATCAAAGAATCTAGTTTTACATTCTAGTACCAAGCATTTTGAGCTTAAGTATCATTTCTTGAGGGAAAAGGTTCAGAATAAAGAGATTGCACTAGAGCATGTGTCTAGTAAGGAGCAGTTAGCAAACATATTCACCAAGCCTCTCCCAAAGACAACATTTGTGCATTTGAGAGGTGAATTAAGGGTATTTCCCCTTCAAGAGGTGAACTCAAAGTAATTGTTCCACATCAATCAGGTACTAGAAAGACAAATTTTTGGTTGATTGGTGTGTTGAAGGATGCTCCTCCTCAGGGGGAGCAACATGATGGAACAAAGATGCTTGTACCTCCACTTTGGCATTGTTGACAAAGGGGGAGAAGATGTGAAGCGAAAAGATATCTACAGCAAGTGGAAGAAGATGTGAAGTGGCAGCAAGTGGGAGAAGATGTGAAGCGGAGAAGATATCTTTGTATATTGCCATCAATGCCAATGGGGGAGATTGTTGGCATTATGTGAACCGACATGAAGACATAATGATATTATATGATTGTCATTGATGTCAATATGAGACATGGTGTGAACCGGCACATGTGAGAGGAGAAGAGAGAGAGGAACTGACATATGTATGAACCGGTTTATATGCCAAAGTGAAGCAGCATATTTGTTCAAGGTGAACCAACATGTAGTTATGGAAACCAGCACATGGAAGCATTGTATGACTACCGATTGGTAGGTAGCTTCCATTTTAGGATTTCCAGTTGGAGTACCTCAAGTCTGTGTGACTCAATTGGTGATCTTTGTGTGATGAGTTAGTAGTATGATGGAGGACAGATCATGTTGCCATGTAAGCTCTGTGCACATGAAGGATCTTGCATGAAGAAGACTACTCCTATCTACCTCAAGAATGTGCGAAGTTTGTCAAACGATGATAACGCGTGATGGGTTATCAGCCACCATGAAATCGGTGGATAATGGACGATGGAGAATGTCTTGAGATCGATTCAAGATTGTTGCATTTAATGCAGTATGATTCAACGGTCAAGATCAAACCATTTGAATTGCTTAACCTAACAGGTTTAGCGTTTAGGGTTTTTGCTACCAACCTGTATGTGTCCTATAAGGTCAATGTTGTGTTTCTTTCTAAGGTTGTTGGCAAAAGTTGTGAATGTGTATCCAAGGGAAGTGATGCGTGATTCTTGCCAGACCAAAGGAGAGAAGTGATACCTACAAAGTGAATGTGCAGAAGGTAAAGAGGAGCCTAAACGGATCTGCATTAGCATTGAGTGTTGTTAACAGATCATTGTAATTCTTGTTGATCTCTAACCACTTAAATAGTTACAAAATCCCTTAACCGGGTGGTCTTAACAGGCTTGATTCAAATCCCTTAACCGGGTAACTCGAGGTTAATGAGTTCTGAGAAGATATAGAGCTTAGGAGATCCTTTCAACTATTGAGTTCTTGAAATCCTCTAACAAGGTGACCCTATCGGGTTTAAACCTTAACCAGTTATCCCTTAACCAGGTGATCCCTACCAAGATTGATTCCTAGCAGAACCTATTGTAATGTCTTTAATCGGAAAAGGCTCCTAACAGAGCGGACTTCTAAAGAGTACAAAAAGCAGCTTGTGGGTATTCATCCCCAATGTGGTTTTTCCCAGTTGAGTTTCCATGTGAAAAATATGTGTGTCATGTGAAATGCTTTTGTCTTGTGATGCTTTGTTTTGCCTATTAAGCATATGAAGGTTCTATGTTTTATGCCTATCTATAAAACATATTGAACTCACTGTTGAGAAGATCGGATGATTAATTTTACCTGTTTATGCATGAGAATATAATGATACTGTAGTATCGAGCTAAGAGGGAAGCTTATTGAGTGATCGGTTCATGACTGATTGAGCTATACTGGATGTTACCGGTTGCACTCTGTTTTACCAGTATCCCTGTTTGTCAGTCATTTGGAGTATTTGCTGTCAAATCGGTTCTGGACTGTATTTGTGTTTGTACTGATTCACCCCCCCCCTCTCAGTACCGGTTTGGTACTAGTGGTTCATCATTGAGTTATCACTGCAATGATAGCATCTCCTATGCCTGAGTACAGTTCTAGTTAACCTCAATACTAGAGGACTAATATCGATCGAATCCTCTACATGAATGATTATTATATTATTCGCTCCTTACATATCCATACCCATATATTCCATACATTGATCTACAATGAGATCTTACATCATATATACAAACCCTCGACCAAAAACCATAAGGTCGGCCACCAGACAATAAAGAAATTACATAATTACAAAACATGTCGGCCAGAGACCAAACAAATAATATCCAACCCATAAGACATCCCGAAAACACATCAAGAAGTCCAAACAACACGTTACATTAAGTCAGTTCATAACCTAGATAATACCGGACCCAATTTAGGTCCATACACGCTAAAGCAATGATCCCAATCAGCCAAGTCTTGAACATGATCACCATCAGCATCCTAGATCTCTACTAGAAGCCACACCAACACCACTTATGCATAACATCAGAGATCTTCAACAAATCTATGCCAGTGGAACCCTCACCGGATCAACAAACCAAGCTTACCAACATACAGGATAGCATCTGATCACCAAATCAAAACCAACTGACTAAACATGAATTTGAGTAGCATGAATAGTAGATCTAAGCCAATTCCATAAGCCAAAATATACTAGAGCATACTGGATCATCATGATCTAATCCAACCAGAAACCAAACAACCTATTGAGATTAGAAGGATATCGGTAAAGCAGCCAAAACAACTAGTGTTGACATCAATGACAAAATATTGATGCAAGAGATAATCAATTCCTCTAAATGACCAACATAATCATCAATTAGCTACATAAAATATCTATCACCTTGCACACTTCTAATATTTGTAGGTCCACACAGGTCAATATGCACAAGATCTAGCAATCCATCGAATGTATATTGCTTCCTCTAGAAAGAAATTATTGTTTGCTTACCCAACTGACATTATTTACATACTGAATTATCAGGTTTGACAATCTTAGGTGGATCTCTAACAACTTGTATAGAACAGATCTTAATCATTGAAACAAAATTAACATGGAATATTCTCCTATTCCAGAACCAACTCTCATCAATTTGAGCAATCAAACAACTTTTCTCACCAACATTCAAGTGAAAAATATTACCTTCAGTCTTAGTTCCAGATGCAATCTCTATACCAGAGGCATTTAGGATCTTGCATTTTCCATTCTTGAATTGTAGATCATAACCTTTATCAACCATCTATCCATCACTCAAAAAATTATGATTCAAACCTTCAACATACAAGACATCATTAGTGTTATGCTTACAATAAAAAAAAAATAGAACCTCTCCCACGGATTACACAGGCTTGGTCATCTCCAAATCTTACTATTCCACCATCATATCTTTCCATACTCATAAATTTTCTTTTATTACCAATCATATGATGTGAACAACCGTTGTCAATCACCCATTCATCTTTCTCTAAAACTTTAGCAACTAAAACTTTCTCCTCAACAAAACAACTAGTGGAATCAATAGGTACCGGTCTATATTCTTTAATGGCAATAAACACAACTTCATCTCCTTCTGATTCTTCATCTGTAACACCTTCATCAACAACATAATAAAAATTCTTTTGATTCCTCTACTTCTAGTTAGACTTGTAAGACTTATCATACTTGTCATGCCTCTCATATCTATCATTCCTATCATACTTATAAAACTTGTCATGCATGTCATACTTAGCCATTCTCTCCGGGCATCTAGAAACAAAATGTCCTATCTTATTGTAAGAGAAAAATTTCAAAGGCAATTTTCCATCATACTTACCGACTCCTTTAGGTAATCTCTGGGAAATCAATGTTTCAAGCTCATCCAGCTCTCTTTCTTGCTCTTCCATCTCTCTTCTCTCTTTCATATCTATATATTTTGCAGTCATTAGGATCATAATTCTGATTTCCAGATATAGATGATGATGTTCTAAATGTTGTCTCAGACTTTCCATGTGATTCTCCAAATTCATTTAGCTCAAAAGAAGCAATCTTTCCAACCAACATATCTCTTGTTACTGTAGTCACACTTTGAATCTCATCAATCACATCAACCTTATGTTTATAAGTAGGAGGCAAAGATCTCATCACCTTAGCAACAATTTCATCTTCTTCAAGGGTTCCATCGGAACATCTGATACCTAGGACAAGGTCATTCAACTTAGCCATGAAAGAATGTATGTTATCATCATCTCCCATCTTCAGCATCTCATATTTTCCTTTCAAACTCTGCAGCTTAGCAACTTTCACTTGTTTGTCTCCTTCATATAGGATTTCAAGCTTCTCCCAGATCTCATGTGCGGTCTCAAGTCCCATTACATTTGTCATCTTAGAATCAGTCAGGGTGCTAAGAAATGCTACCTTTGCTCTAATATTATGTTCATCTTCCTTGATCTCATCATCGATAACTGGTCCATTCAGAGGAGCAGAATAGATATTTTTTGTAATCTTTCAGTAATCTTCTCCAAGACATTTCAAGTGCACTTACATATAGCATAGTAACTTCCATCAAATCTTAGACTGTCCTTCTTAAAAACACCTGCAACTGCCATCCTGGATCTCCTCAAGCGGTTAAGCTTCTTCTGGAGGATCTAGCTCTGATACCAATTGTTAGCAGCAAAGAGGAGGAAAACTGAGAGGGGGGAGGGTGAATCAGTTTTCACCGAATCTACAAACTTAACAGCAAAAATAGATCTGATAAATTGTAACAATAATAAAAATAAGAAAATTGATAGCACAACACACAACACCAAGATTTTGACGTGGAAAGCCTAGTTAAGGGAAAAACCATAGTGGGAACCTACCCACAATAAGATGATACTCTGCAGTAATATGTGAAAATATTACAATGGTGAATGCACGTACATTCAAGAACATTGCCTAGAGCTCACTACTCAAAAGATAATGACCTAGAAGGCTACAACCCTCAGGAAAGTCTCACTAACTTACAACAAGATTCAGACTACAATTTGGAAGGAATGAACTGAAAGAATAACATCTCCAAATGCCTGATTACAATTTCAGTTAAGCATAATTGTCTGCTCTGCAATACCAATCTTAGCTCAATACACCACATTGAAATATGAATCCTTGTTTGCACATACACCACTCTCTAATAAGGAAGACACTTAACCTTGGTACAATTCGTCAACCTTGACAACAAGGTCAGCTAAACCCTCAACTCATAATTACAAAATTACATCACATGACACAAAGATCGACCACCAGACCAATATAATGATTTACATGACATAACATGGGCTTAATTCAAATTCCCAAACACTCAACATCGGAAATCATGCCAAGAACAACCGCAGCACGCTACACCACCAGAAATACCACATAACATGAAAATCATCACTGGTTCAACAAAATCACCAAAAACTCGTACAACGATAAATGCAAATCACCAAAAAAAAATAAGGACACAATTAGGAAACACCAACAAGCACATTATAATCATCAGAAACAACTGTACCGACACCACTTATCAAATCTTTATCAATCAACATCTAAGAACTCAAGAACATAACTAATCAACAACTGTCACAAAGAAAGCTAAGTTGCAGAGCACCAAATCACGATCCATCTGAAATGAAGATACACGAGACTATCCCAAACAATATCCTGAAATCTCAGCACAAGATCTGATCACACCGAAATATACTGGAGGAAATGTTGAACTTTGCAAAGCACCAAAATAGCAAACCGGATCATAACAATATTCTGAAATCTTAGCACAAGATCTAATCACACCGAAATATACCGGGGGAAATACTGAACTTTGCAAAGTACCAAAACTGCAAAAACAAAACTGCAAACTGGATCATAAGATCTTCAAACTGATTATAAAGAAGTCGGTAAAAGACACAGGAAAGAATATGATGAATAAAGGGATGAATAAGGTATTCAATAGGCAACTACTACCAAGTCAGACAATGATGAGATCATAATGTTTTAGATTGTTTTAACATCATATATATGTTGTTAAATGTAAAGGTTAATACTATACTATGTTATCAAGCAAAGAACCTAGTTGGTAAACCCTAAGGAACCTAGTCGGTTAATGAAGGCGAAATGTCTACTGAGTGAAGTTTAGTATTCATCGAGTTGTTACTGAGTTGTAACCAAGCTATAACAGAATGCATTAAATGTTTACATGCGGTATTTAATGAACGAAGCTGATGAGCTAGAGTGGATCAATGATTGGTAAGCCATGGAAGAAGTTTGTTAACGAATCTAAGGCAATGGAAAGTCGGCATGAAGATCTACAACTCAGATTGAACTGCAATACCCTGGCACAAGTTCCAAGACTATTATGCAAGTTCCAAGGTGGGGTAAAACATTTTTAGATCGAAATATGCATTGAACCTGGACAAGATTGAAGATCTGATGGCTATGATTGATCATGGAAAATGTGATCAAGGAGATTAAGCGGTTACCTAATTGTTTATAAATAGGAAACTATTGATAAACAATGTATGCAGGCAAGTGTATGCATAGGGATGCTACATAGTGATTACCAAGCACAGAAGCTTGAAGACCTGTTAGAATAATAGAGTATAGAAGCTCAACAGATAGACAAGATTAGTTCTATGTCTAAATTGTATTGAACAAATAGGAATCTGCTTTAGCATTTTAGATGTGAAGTTGCAGATAGATTTTTATTACTATTATTTTGTGAAAGTGACAGAAAATCTCTTAACCGAGTGGACTTAACAATCTTATATGTAAATCCTCTAGCAAGGTGACATTCTGATTGAGTATTTGAAATCCTTTGACAAGGTCACTTCTAACAAAGTGAAGATCCTAACAGATCTGAGGGAAATCCCTTAACCGGGTCACATCTAGCAATGTGTTTGTAATCTTTAATAGGATTTGCTTTTAACTGAGCATACTCTAGAAGAGTATATTTCTTAGTGGGTCCGAAATCCCACAGTGGTTTTTCCCTATTTGGGTTTCCACGTTAAATTTGGTGTTATGAGGTTTATATTGTTCATATGCTTTTGAGTTTGCATGTTTGACAATTTTGGTTATATGACTGATATATATGTTATCGAGGTTGAATCTGATGTTTTTATGGACGATTAAGTTTGTATGATTCACCCCCCCCTCTCATCTTGTTGGCTATTGGATCTGTATTTATATTAAGTATCAAAACTATTAATTGGTATCAGAGCTTTGGACTCTGGAAGGAAAGTTTAAAGGCACTTAAGTTAAAGATCCAAAGATGTATAAGAGGGATGCACCGAAGCTGAACAAGTCAAGTTTCTCTACATGGCAGAAAAGGATGAAGCTACATCTATCAAGAGTTGGAGAATATGATGTATACTATCTGGAGAATGATTTTGTCACACCGAGCACCTATCCATTGACTATGGAAGAGATAAAGGCAATGAAAGAACATATTCAAGCAATGATTGAAATAACATCTGCATTGACCGATTCAGAGTTTAATGATCTAGAAGGTTGCAATGATGCAAAGGCAGTGTGGAATAAGCTCATATCAGTATATGGAGGAAATGAACATGTTTAAAGAGAAAAAGTAGACAATTTAAGAGGACAACTTGAATCTATGAGGATGAATGAAGGTGAGAACATAACTCAGTACAGTACAAGACTAAAGGAGATTGTCAATCAAATCAAAGGAGCGGGTGGAACTATTGAAGAAAAGGATATAACAAGTAAGTTGTTAAGAACCCTTCTACCAGCTTATGCAATCTGAGTCTCAACAATCAATGAATTGAGATATGTACCTAATATGCCAGTTTCTTTGGATGCTACTACTGATAAGCTACATGCATTTGAGTTAAGTAATTTTGATAACAGTGGATCTTCGGTAAATAAAGTTGAATCTACATTTAGTTCTTTTCATCTTGATGAATCTAATGATTACAATGAAATAAAGTATAAGTACTCTGAAGGAGATCACAGTGGAGCAAGTGAAAGATTTTAGAAGAACATAGAAGCAGTACACAAACTGTATGAAGAAATCAAAAAGAAAGAAGAGTTTGAAGCACTATTAGCCAAAAGGTTACCGAGAGGCAAAGGTAAGTATAAAGGAAAACTACCTTTGAAATGTTTCAATTGTGATCAGATTGGACATATGGCTTCTAACTGTCCTAACAAAGATTTTACTAAAAAGAAAGATTACCGAGATGACAGATAGAAAGATAACCATTACAGAGGACACCGAGACTTCAGAAGAAGAGATAGAAAGGCATGCTTAATAGCTGATGAGGAATCTAACAATGATAAATCAGATGAGACCGATACAGAGGAAGTTGTTTATGTGGCTATCAAGGATGGATCAGATGAAGAAAGGTATGAAGAAAAAGCCCTAATATCTCACATAAACACTAATGATTCTTGGATTATAGATAGTGGATGCTCACATCATATGACAGGAGATAAACACAAGTTTGTTATGCTAGAAGATTATGATGGAGGCTATGTTAGATTTGGTAATGATGCACCATGTCTGGTAAGAGGTAAAGGATCAATAACACTTCTTGATAATGCAAGATGCAATGATGTCTATTGGGTTGAAGGTTTGAAATACAATTTGTTGAGTGTAGCACAGCAAAACAACACAGGTTACCAAATAGAATTTCAGAAAGGAATTGTCAAAGTTCATGACAAGAATGGAAAGTTAGCTGCTACCGGGATACAAACAAAAGGTAATACATTTCACCTTGACTCAACTTGGAATAAGTGTTTGCATGCAAAGATTGATGATACCTAGCTATGGCATAAGAGGTTTTGTCATGTAAATTTTGATAACCTAATCAAGATAAGTAAGAAGCACAGAGTAAGAGGTCTATCGAGTCTTGAAAAACCTGAGAATGCTATGTGCCAAGGATGCCAGATGGGTAAGATGACAAGATCAAGCTTTACAAGTAAGTCTTACACTTCTTCTAAGGGAATTTTAGATCTAGTGCACACTGATCTTTGTGGTCCTATGAAAGTTCAAAGTTATTATGGTGATAAATATTTCATATTATTTGTGGATGACTATTCAAGGATGATGTCAGTAATGTTTTTAAAAGAAAAATCAAAAGCTTTTCAAATGTTTAAATGGTACAAGGCAAGAGTTGAAAATGAAACAGGACGACAACTAAAATGTCTTAGATCAGATAGAGGAGGAGAGTTCACATATGATGAATTCAACTTATTCTACAATGATCATGGTATTAAAAGACAAGTCTCTGCACTGAAAACTCCACAGTAGAATGGAATCGCTGAAAGAAGAAACAAATCTATTGTGGATTGTGCTAGAACACTGATGATTGAGAAGAAGGTGCCACAAACATTTTAGAGAGAAGCAATAAGCACAACTATTTACACCTTGAATCGAGTTCAATTGAAGAAAGGTACTTTGAAGACACCATATGAGATCTGGTATGATAAGAAACCTAATGTTAGTTATTTCAAAATCTTTGGAAGTAGATGCTATGTTCATAAAGATGATAGAAATGGCAAGTTTGATCAGAAAAGTGAAGAAGGAACATTTCTAGGTTATTCTTCTAGAAGCAAAGCATTTAAATGTCTGATCAAATCATCTAACAAAATAGTAGAAAGTGCAAATGTAAAAATTGATGAATTTGCAGAAAGAAATGATGAAGGAAATTCCAAAGAACCAGAAGACTATGATGAATTTGTCTATGTGCAACTGAGAAGTCCTACCGAGAAAACTGTTGAAGAAAATGGAGAAAATATCCAGTTACCGAGTGATGAAGAAGATCATACAGAACCTACCGAGCCTGTATTAGCCAAGTATGTCAGAAGACATCATGCACCAAGTCAAATTATAGGAGATAAGGATGATCTAGTGATGACAAGGAACAAACTGAGATAGAACACATGTTTGATATCTGAATTTGAACCGAGAATAGTAAAAGAGGCATTTAACAGTGAAGATTGGGTAAATGCTATGATAGAAGAGATTGATGAAATCAAGAAGAATGACACATGGACACTAATCCCAAGACCGAAGGACAAAAATGTAATCGGTACAAAGTGGATTTTCAGAAACAAGCTAAATGAAAAAGGGGAGGTCATTCGAAACAAAGCAAGATTAGTTTGCAAAGGTTATGCACAAGAAGAAGGAATTGATCATGGTGAAACTTTTGCACCTGTTGCTAGACTTGAAGGAGTAAGAACTTTGTTGGCCTATGCTGCTTTCAAGAACTTCAAGGTATATCAAATGGATGTCAAATCTGCATTTCTAAATGGAATATCAAAAGAAGAAGTTTTCATTGAACAACCTGAAGGATTTGTTGAAGACAATAATAAAGATCAAGTATGTAAGTTGAACAAAGCTTTATATGGTTTGAAACAAGCACCAAGAGCATGGTATGAAAGATTGCACTCTTATTTGATTAAGATTGGTTTTATAAGGACAAATGAGAATCGCAACATGTACATGAAGAATGATGAAAATGGAATACTGATCTCAGCCATATTTGTTGTTGATATTATATTTTGTTGAAATGACTCTTTATGCAAGAACTTTGGAAATGAAATGAGCAAAGAATTTGAGATGTCATTAATCAGTGAGATAAAGTATTTTATAGGTTTACAGATACTGAAAATGAAAAATGAGTTTTTCATTACTCAATCCAAATACATAAAGGAAATCTTGAAGAAATTTGGAATGGATGATTCAAAACCAATAAGTACTCCTATGACTACCAACTGTAAATTATTAAAGAATGATGAATCTACATCTGTTGATGAGACACTCTACCAATCCATGATTGGAAAGCTACAATATGTTGTTCACAGCAGACTAGACATAGCACATGCAGTAGGTATAGTTGCAAGATTCTTTGCAGATCCTAAGGAAACACACATGACAACAATCAAAAGAATTTTTAGATACTTGAAAGGAACAGAGGATTATGGCTTAGTATATCAGAAAGGAAATGATTTTGATTTAAAAGTTTATACTGATGCTGATTGGGCAGGCAACATTGATGACAGAAAAAGCACAAGTGGTGGAGCTTTCTTTTTAGGAGAAAGACTAGTGAGTTGGCTTAGCAAGAAACAAGGATGTGTTTCACAGTCAACAACAGAAGTTGAATACGTTGCTGCAGCATTGAATTGTACCAACATTGCATGGATCAAACAACTGTTGGAAGGTATAAATGAGAAAGTTACCGAGCCAGTAACTATATTCTATGACAATACTAGTGCCATTAATATTTCAAAAAATCCTGTTATGCACTCTAAGACAAAGCACATATCTATCAAATATCATTATCTTAGAGAAGAAGCTCAAGAGAATAAAGTGGTGTTGGAATATGTTAGCACAAAGGAGCAAATAGCAGATATCTTCACCAAGCCACTACCAAAGGACACTTTTGAATATCTCAGAAGTAAGTTAGGGGTCCTACCCCTATCTTCTACTCACTGACCGAGTTCGGTGAAAGCATCAATCTGATGACTCTATTGAATATCTTTTGGGAGTTGATGCTGGAGTTATACACTTTAGGATGTTTTCTAAAAGTGTACTGGAATTAATACTGGAAATAATATAGAGAATATTACAGGGAACAGGAATTGAAGACAAATGCTCTGACTGAGACTCAGTTGATACACAACAGCAGGAAATAACTTCTTACAGAAATAAATTATGTCTTAGTTCTTTTCTTTTTGGCATTGTTGTCAAAGGGGGAGAATACCTATGAAAGGGGGAGAATACCTATGAAAGGGGAGAAGAACAAACCACAAATTGGAAAGAAGACTAAGAAAATAGGAGAAGTCTAATGTATGGGGGAGAGCATTTCAGCATTTCAGAATCATAGCAATCCGAATCTATCAAGGTCAAATCAATTGGTTTTGCCATCAATGCCAAAGGGGGAGATTGTTGGCAATATTGCATTATAACAGACAATGAAAGATTGTTGGCATTTCAATAAGGATATTGAGAAGGTATTTGATGATTATGGATATAACTAATTAAAGATGTTTTACTATCTTGATATTATTATTTTGTCATTGATGTCAAGAAATTGATTTTCTTATTTAGTATGATGTTGCCATATCTTGAGAAGTATGATATGAAGATTATAAAGAAGTCGGTAAAAGACACGGGAAAGAATATGATGAATAAAGGGATGAATAAGGTATTCAATGGGCATCTCCTACCGAGTCAGACAATGATGAGATCATAATGTTTTAGATTGTTTTAACATCATACATATGTTGTAAAATGTAAAGGTTAATACTATACTATGTTATCAAGCAAAGAACCTAGTCGGTAAACCCTAAGGAACCTAGTTGGTAAACCCTAAGGTTATTGCTATTGGTTAATGAAGGCAGAATGTCTACCGAGTGAAGTTTAGTATTCATCGAGTTGTTACCAAGTTGTAACCGAGCTATAACAAAATGCATTAAATGTTTACACACGGTATTTAATGAAAGAAGTTAATGAGATGGAGCGGATCAATGATTGGTAAGCCGTGGAAGAAGTTTGTTAACAAATCTAAGGCAATGGAAAGTCAGCATGAAGATCTATAGCTCAGATTGAACCACAATACCCTGGCACAAGTTCCAAGACTATTATGCAAGTTCCAAGGCGGTGTAAAACATTTTCAGATCGAAAGATGCGTTGAACTTGGATAAGATTGAAGATCTAATGGCTATGATTGATCATGGGAAATGTGATCAAGGAATTTAAGTGGTTACCTAATTGTTTGTAAATAGGAAACTATTGATAAACAATGTATGCGGGCAAGTGTATGCACAGGGATGCTACATAGTGATTACCGAGCACAGAAGCTTGAAGACCTGTTAGAATAATAGAGTATAGAAGCCTAATAGATAGACAAGATTAGTTCTATGTCTAAATTGTATTGAACAAATAGAAATCTGCTTTAGCATTTTAGATGTGAAGTTACAGATAGATTTTTATTATTGTTATTTTGTGAAAGTGACAGAAAATCTCTTAACCGAGTGGACTTAACAGTCTTATATGTAAATCCTCTAGCAAGGTAACATTCTGATTGAGTGTTTAAAATCCTTTGACAAGGTCACTTCTAACAAAGTGAAGATCCTAACAGATTTGAGGGAAATCCCTTAACCGAGTCACATCTAGCAATGTGTTGGTAATTTTAAATAGGATTTGCTTTTAACCGAGCATACTCTAGAAGAGTATATTTCTTAGTGGGTCTGAAATCCCATAGTGGTTTTTCCCTATTTGGGTTTCCACGTTAAATCTGGTGTTATGAGGTTTATATTGTTCATATGCTTTTGAGTTTGCATGTTTGACAGTTTTGGTTATATGACTGATATATATGTTACCGAGGTTGAATCTGATGTTTTTATGGATGATTAAGTTTGTATGATTCACCCCCCCCCCCCTCTCATCTTGTTGGCTATTGGATCTGTACTTATATTAAGTATCAGAACTATTTGTAGATAGGGCTTCAAAGGAATTTCTAGGATCTCAAATCTCATTATACTTCCTATGACATCAAGCAAATCAAGGATGACCAACAATTGCTCAAGAAGTTCTAGATTTTCTCCACTCCTTCATCGAGCACTACAAGAAGGTTTTCATAGCTTAGGAATATTTTCCTAAGCGAAAGGGTGCCATTTAGGATTACCTTTAAGTTATTACCTATTGAATTCATTTAACACAAAAATCCTTTTTAATATAACAGATCTTTGTTTCTAACCTTAAGGAGGTTGTGAGCATAATGGATGATGAAAAATTCCCTATGTGTGATGGGTTTCTATGTGAATTCTACAAGGATCTCTAAGACTCTATTGAAGGGGGCCTACATAAAGTTTATCTCTAAGCTTTCCATTCCAATTCCCTATAAGGAAACTCATTAATAATAGAATATTAACTTCATATCTAAAGCTAGTGATCTTCAAGATATCTATAATTGAAGGTCCATCACATTGCTCTATGTGTCCTATAAGATCATTGGCAAAGCTTTGGCTCTGAAAGCGCATCGTCTTCTTCCCTAGATCATTCACCCCAAACAAACAAGTTTCATAAAATTCAAATATATTATAGATGATATTGTTGCTATCTGAGAAGGAATAGGATGGGCTTAATGCTCTTAGTAAAAGGCCCTTTTCTTGAAGATTGACTTTCCTAAATATTATGACTACATCAAAAGACATATTATTTTTACCATGCACCAAGCATTGGGGTTTGGACCCCACTTCATTCAATTTGTTAGCATGCTTTCTGTCAATTCCTTTTCTTGCATTAACATTAATGGTTGTTGGTCTCATGCTTTTGGGCTATTACTCCATTAATCAATGTTGCCCTTTGGCCCCTTCTCTATATGTTGTTGTTGTTCAAGGTTTTGGATATCTTCTAGCCCACTTGGCTTTTCATGGGCTAGTCAAGGGTATTGCCTTGCATGATTCATTTGCCCAACTTGTTAACATTTGGCCACTTTGTGGATGATTATTGCCCCATTCTTATTGAAGAGGAGAAAAATGGCAAGGTTGCTCTTAAGTGTTTTGACATTTTTTGTCAGATGTCAAGCTCAACAATTTAATGGCACAAGACTCACTATTATCGTCAATCTATTCTTCCTATGACTCATTGGGCCCAAATCTTTGGATGGAAGTGGATTGACCATGGTGAAAGATTTAGATTTCTAGGCATTCCATTTGATTTCAAGACTTCTCAAGAGGCCTTATGGTATGTTGTTATCCTCATAATTGAATTTTTTTCTCAATTTTTTTTTGCATCCACTCATGTTTATTATTCCTCCTATTGGACTCCTTCAAAGGCCTCCTACCTAAAGTTGGAGAAGCTTCTCTAAGATTTTTTGTGGGATGCTCCCAACAACCACG
Organism: Cryptomeria japonica; assembly: GCF_030272615.1. NCBI lineage: Eukaryota > Viridiplantae > Streptophyta > Pinopsida > Cupressales > Cupressaceae > Cryptomeria > Cryptomeria japonica. Next base: position 526,797,159 of record NC_081412.1, on the reverse strand, counting down.
AGGGTTTTCATCAAGTTGCCTATGGTTTGTGTTGCCTCCTTCATGAATCTATAGGGTTGGTGTTGTTATCTACTCAACGGTAAAGGATGGCTCTTTGCATCAAATAGATTATTTGTGCCCTCACACGAAAAGAAGTTGTGAAGATTCTACTTCAGCATTGCATTTCTTTCAACTCTCCAAATAATTAGCTTGCCTAGAAGGGGATTGGTTTTCACCCTTTTCACCATGAAGGATACAATCCACATCAAGGGAATATTTGTGACCAAAATCATTTGGTGTGCCTAGAAGGCTGGTAAACCTTGGTTTTCTTGGAATAGGTTTGATTTTAGAGATGGTCTTTCTCTTGATCAACATAACTTTTGATGGTCTCCTCTATTGCAAGTTCAAAGTCACCATCTGTCTCATTCGCTTTAAGTGAGAGTTTTACAATTTCACAAAAAAGGTATCCAATGCCCACAAGATTTATTCTCCAAAACTTTTATGTAGTCTTGATCTCCTATGATAAGATTAAGGCTAAATTTCTCCAATATTGTTAAGACCATGAGACTTTTTAAGATGTTGTAAAGGTCATTTCTACTAATATGGTTCGCAAAATTGACATTTAATCTCCTAGATTATGGTGGAAAGATCAGAAGTGGGATCCAAACAATTCTTTTCACAAATACAAGTCGTGTCTTGGATATCATTGTTGGCTTGATGATGATTATCATGTATTCATCACTTGTTGTCATTGATGAAACATTCTCACACACACATATGATTACATTGACTACCGGTGTAACTTCATTGATTTACACTGTTAACCGGTATGTTTAAGGTCTATCTCTAACCGGTACTCTGTGTCAACCGGTATGTGCCTAAGAGATAACTTGTGGTTACATTAAGTCGGCATCAAAATGAAGATAAAGTTGAAGATGAAGATCAAGTGGAAGATTCTAGGACAATGGTTCACATATTTTGTTCCAACCAGTATTGACTATTTTAAACGGTATCCATTTTTGTGATGAGTTACCAGCACCATTTTTTTGGCAGTCATTTTTGTGATGAGTTATGTTTAAATGTCTAGATACACTACACCTAGGAAATTGTGTTCCTATGGCCGACATAAGATTTGTATGTCTATTTAAAGACATCTTAGTGAATCATTTTTAAAAAAAAAAGGAACTGATATAAAAGAGGAGTTTTTATGCAAATACTGATATGCATAAAGAGTGAAATATTTTTTTGAAGACCGATAAGTGTTTAGATGAAGAGCAACGTTGAATGTACTTAGAATGATCTGATCAAGCAAGTCTTGTGCTACTCAAAACAGATCAAATCTTTCTTGTTGTTTTCTAATCATTAACATAGAATCAAATTCCCTAACCGGGTAAGCTCTAACAAGCTTCATTGTACAAATCCTCTAACAAGGTGATCTATTAGTTTGGATTCTAAAATCCTCCAGCAAGGTTACTCTTAACAGGGTATAAGCTTCTAATCAAGCTTGGGATCTCTAACAAGATTCGCTCCTAGCAAAGCACTTTGTAAGACCTTAACCGGTCAGTTTTCTATTACTGCAGATAGTTAACTTGAGTTCCATCTTACCGTGGTTTTTACCTATTTGGGGTTTCCATGCATAAACACTTGTGTTATGGTGGATGTTGTTATTTCATTTTGGATAGCATGTATTTTGTTCAAATTCTTAGTTAAGTTCATCTACCAGTTAGTGTTTAAAGTTGTTCTTATTTTGGTGTCACTGATTCACCCCCCCGCCCCCCGTTCTCAGTGCTTTTCAAGACCATCAATCATTGGCTTTCTTTGCATTTATCCATTGTACCCAATTTAAACTTGAGATGACATTTGCAATCAACTATCTTGGTTTGGCAACACAAATTTCTCCATGCTTGGTTTGCTATTCTGGAGCCTAAAGTAGCCCACTCTTCCTGGTGTATTCTTTTCCAAGTCTCACTAGTACGGTTATGGTTAATACACATGGGCATTCAAGACCTTTGTTGCCCATTTTGCAAAATGTTGGAATCTTTTAAGCACCTCTTCTGATTTTGTCATCAAACTCAACAACTTTGAAATTGCATTAATGATTTCTTTCAACCAGAGCCTTTTTCATGGTATATGGTTCTTTTGGAGGATTGAACTTGCATTCCCCATAAATTCAATCAGATTTGGCATGCTTTTAGGGTGGACACTCTCTTTAGCATTTGGAAGGGTAGATTTTTTTAATTTTTTTTCTCATTGCATTGTTGATCATAATGCTTTCTTTTTCTAAAGCGACTATATGTTCTAATGTGTTGATATAGATCTAGGTGCAAGCCAACAAGCCACCTTCATGAATTGCTTGATCATTGCGAGAACACCCCTTTGTGTCACGGCTAGAGTTCCTCCATTACCTTCCTCTTTTCGAGGTTGCTCTTCTTAGGAGTCACTTGTCTCAAGATAATTATCCTTCTTGGCCCCTTCTCCCTTGATTGACTGAAGGAATTGGGGTCACAAGAGTATGCCACACACTATTCAACAGTTCTTGGCTTTTCTTCTCTCTTAGGGCACTACTCCTAAATGGCCTTCTAGGAGTGCTTCTGGGTGGCTAGTTGGTGTTGCTCCTTGGTGGCCAATTGGCGATTCTTCCAAATGGTATGATTCCAACAAATTTCTCCAACTGATGTCTAGTTCTCTGGACTATGATGAAGATAAAGAAAAAGTTGATGAGAGGTGGGACCCTCCAATATCACTCTGAACCCCATTGATGTATGGGATAGGTTGGGTGACTGAGACCACCACCTCCACCTGAACCCCATTGATGTATGGGATAGGTTGGGTGACTGAGACTGCCACCTCCACTTGTTGTTACTGCTCTTGTTGCCTAGCAACCTTTACATTTATATAACAAAACAAAACAAAAAAAAATTATTTAGGCCTAGCCACATTTAGACTATTTGGGTGTGATTGTATATCCACTTTATAAATGTCTACTTTTATTCTCTTATAAATAAAAATGCTAACACCTATTCATAAAAAGAAAAAAACAACAAGTACACATTCTTTGACAGATTATTGTTTTCTATGATTATTTATGTCTTTGATAATTATATTTTTGTCTTGTTAGACTTTAACATTTATGACCTTAAATTGTATCAACTTATTAAAAAAATTCAAAAATTAATTTTAAAGTAATTGGATATAAACACTTCGAATATAGATGAGATGAGATATAAAATTACTGTTAAATGGTTGAATTTAAGTAGAATGCTCAATTCCCCATATTAAATAAGAATTAACATATTCTAAACTCATATTTTTTCAACCTGCATTGCAAGATTTCAAAACCCAGAGTTAAAGTAAACAACTGGTACATTCTTTGTTGTTTTGGAGCTTTGCCTTCTTCCCTTGTAACAGAGCAAGACAATTTGGATACATGGATGCAGTAAAATTTCATTAACAGGCTGCAAACGTGATCCTGAAATCCTAAAACCTTACATCTTATTGAGTCACCCCATCTAAGATCAGGGCTATATGGCTCTGTTCAAAACATGCAGATTATCCTAATAACAACAGCAGCCAAATTCACAAGATACAACAGGCATTGGGATTCTCATGGCTCAAGGCAAATGTGATCCAGAAATCCTAAAACCTTACATCTTATTGAATCACCCCATCTAAGATAAGGGCACTTATATGGTTCTGTTCAAACCATGCAGATTATCCTAATAAAAACAGGAGCCAAAATTCATGAGATACAACAGGCATTGGGATTCTCATGGCTCCAGGCAAATGTATACCCACTGCAACGGTCACAGCTATTTGGGACATACACACATGTTATATTTTGCTCTGGGTTTGCCTTTGCTGGCTCAGTCTTCTTCTCCTCTTTCTTTTCATCTTTCTTCTCATCCTTTTTCTCATCCTTCTTATCATCAGCCTTCTTCTCTTCAGGTTTCTTCTCTTCAGTTTTCTTCTCTTCAGGCTTCTTCTCTGGCTCTTTTGCAGGCCCAAAACTCAACAATTCTGTCCATCCAAACTTTCTGAGTTTGTTGGTAAGCATAACTGGGTCTGCATCTCCTATGACTGTGATTTTCTCCTCCTTGGTATCAATTGCCAAAGAATCAACACCTGTCAAAAACCCAAATAAATTGCTATAAATTAGTTTTCTGTAACCCTAAAAAACTACAACTCTGAGAAATCCACATTTCCACCTTCTGTCCCTGCAACAGTCTTCATGACCTTCCGCTTGCCCTTCTCCCCATCAAGGGTAACTTTCAACACAATTTTCTGCAAAACAAAATTCATGTCATAATCTGGAATAAGCACCAATCCAGAAATACACTAAAATAAACAAGGTTGCTTAGGCCTACCTTGGACATCTTAGTTTTCTTCTGATAGGCTCTGCAGACACTTCTTGATCTCTCAGGCATAAAAATAAATCCTTCCCTAGAGAAAAAACAAAGAGCATGATCATTGCTGACGTTTGATTTTGTTTTCTAGCTTCTAGTATATTTGATTTACTCCGGTGAATAAATTGACTACTCATCTTTTACAGAAAAAGCACAAAATGTTCATTGGTTAAATAATGGTGGCATTGTTGTTATGTTCTCTCCTGTTCAAGTCTTTCTTGTTAGGTTTGTGGGTTTTTGACAGTTGTTTGATAGAGAAATGAGTTCCAGCTCCACAGAAGAAAGCACTCCCATGTCAATACTCTGTTTTTTAAATGACAGTCAAAGACGCCCAGTTAGAACAGAACATGACAGTCAAAGGACTCTGTTCTAGACACTATGACATGTTAGCCGTTAACATTGAAAGTGGATCCCCTATAAACAGTGGGCAAGACGGTTTTTAGCTAAACTAATACTCTGTAATGAAAATGGTGCTCTCCAATAACATGGGAGCTGATCCTGTCCACTGATACATTGATTAGAATTTTTTAAGTGGGTAGAGAGAATATGATCTTTTGTACTTTGGATTGATATATCTGGAATGACATAATATCATAGAGTGTTCAATATTTATGGATATTCAGATCAATTATTTCATGAAGTATCCGGCCTACATAGACCAATTACATCAAGATTTTTAATATGGACTCTTTAAGTACTAAAAAAAAAAACCAGAATTGTAAATTTATTGAATAAAAAAAAAATTCAAATAAACTGTATTAACAGTCTGCTTGTTTTGTGCTCAGCTATATTATTAATTCAATCTTTTATAATTATCCATAAAAATTATAATCATTATTAAAAACCCTCATTCATTCACCAATATCATTAAAAACCCTGTTAAAGAATGAGCCCCACTTAAAAAGCAGTTGTGTTCACAAGTACTACCAGGTGAATACTCTGATATGGAAATGACATTCAAGGGTACCCAACTAGGGCTCTGCTCTGGACAAAAAACTGTGCGGAAAGACAGGGATGTTACTCAGAGTGCTGGTCCTTTCCTTTCCACCATGGGATCGCAGCATCTTGTCAATTCTATCCACGTCGTCATGGATTTTAATGGGATAATTTCAATAGAAAGTACATTCGCCGACAGTTCCATTGAATATATATGGAGATCAACGAATTCTATGGCTTTTGTCTCTTCTTTAACATGTTTATGGAGCTTAAATTTGTTTTTGCACTCGTTTATGCACCAGGAAACTTTGTTAAAAGCCCATATCCGAAACGTTGATGCAAATGTGATCCGGAAACCCTAAAACCTTACATCTTATTGAATCACCCCATCTAAGATCAGGGCACTTATATGGCTCTGTTCAAAACATGCAGATCATCCAAATTCATGAGATACAACAGGCATTAGGATTCTCATGGCTCGTGGCAAATGTATACCGCATGAGTTAGAATTAAATTACAACGGTCACATATAATGGATGAGTTAGAATTAAATTACAACGGTCACATATAATGGATGAGTTAGAAGTAAATTACAACGGTCACATATAATGGATGATGGATGAGTTAGAATTAAATTCAGTGTGAGTAGATTTTTATAATCTATTTAAATGTCTTGTATGTTGTTTTTGGATTTGATTGTTTGAATGTTTTTGCATTATTGTTTCTTTGTTAGAATGTGATAAATAAATTGTAGAGGTGACATACACATTACATGCTTTTTGTTTCTTGTTTAGACACGTTTTAATCATTTCTTCCTAGTGGAATGGTTAGAACATTCAATGGCATATTTGGCATGAAAGTTGGCATTCATTCCAAACTCAAGCTAAACTTAACTCCCCTTTTCATGATGATCCAAATCCAATCCATAGCTTTGCATTTCCCTACCTTAGGTCAATGTTGCACTTGTAACTCTAAACCTCACTTGAACACACACGTGTCGTCTTAACCCACTTTTTAAAAATCAAATTTTATCTTGGGCTCAATTCAACTCAATCATAGCATCACTCCATCTCGATTGTCATAGGTGAACATGTTTTTTGACAAACCCAAGCATCAGATTTAAAATTGCAATCATATTTTCAAGGCCATAGGAAAAATTCAAGATACATATGTGAGGATGAAAGCCATAAATGTATAATATATATATGTTTCTTAAAGTAATCACTTTTTCAATTTCTCAAAGTATAACTAATGCATAATAGACAAATCTCGCAAAAGTATCCCTATATGTCTTTATCAAATTTACATATGTGAGGATGAAATCCACACATGTATAATATATTTTGTTTTAAAGGAATCACTTTTTCAATTTCTCGTATAACTAATGCATAAAAGACAAATCACACAACACAATCTATGATAGGCTATTTCTAATCATCCATACAACTAAGTACCACTATATGTCTTTATCAAATTATCATTTATTTCAACACATTTTTCAAGACTCAAACCATATATTTAGGATAATTAAGTTAATTCCTTAATTATTCATTTATTAGCCTAGATATTTTTAATGTAAGAGTGTTTTATTACTCTACAAAAGTGTTATTATATTGTATAAACAATTTATCAATAAGATTGGTAAAAAAATAGATTCCTTGACAATGTTAACATTAAAATTATAATAAAATAAATAAAATATATATTATGGTAAAATAATTTGGTACACATCACTTCACATTATAACCTATTTAAAAATGCATTATATAATTACATATGCATACATAATACACTTTAATTTACCTTCATATTTGTCTTAGTTTTTCAATGATATTCTAGTTCTTGCATCCTTTATTTTTCCTCTTTTCTTAGAACATTAATTATTAGAGTGTAGTCATGCAAGTCTCAAACATATCATACCCACCATGATAGTTAGCACTTTTGCACTCTCCTCTACAACACTTGCACCTTAGTGTGCAACTCTTGGTGTCATCACACACCACTGCATACAATATTGTGCATAATGCATGTGTATTCTAGCATTGATATGTGTAAATTCACATATGATACTTATTGAATTTAGAAAATCTACACATGAACAATTTTACTCATGCAACACAATGCCAATCATTAAGGAGAACAATTGAAAAGTTAGTTAAAAGGAACTAACAATTCACAATGGCCCATTATAACACCTCTCTTATTTGTAACTTAATGAAATCTATATATTAACATGTGAACCCATTCATATTGAGGTAGTATGATGAATATTGTATAATTGTAGGCAAACCAAACCAAAGTGTCTTCCCCATTTTGGTCACTTGGATTTTCATTCCTCATTATGCACCAATATCATCATTTTGTAACCTATTTTTACTAAATTTGAATAGAAGTAGCATATATATGTTACTAAATACCCGTACTTTCATTTACATATGTGTTTGTGATTAATTTCTTATTCAATGCACATAATCTGTAAAATCAATTTTCTTAAGAGAGGTTTGTTCAATAAACAATGTAAGATTTTAATCTAAGTACAGGTCATTATTTTTGCATGCCAATACAAACATGCATAGATAATATAAGAAGAAAATTTGTTCACTCAATTCATCTTTTGAGTTACTAAACACACATCATAGAAAGAGAAAAATGGAGGATATAAGAAATCATTAGAAGTAATTGTAGATGTCCATGTAGGATTTTGCCAAGATCAAGGGCACAATGAAAAGCATAAAAGAGAGACAATAGAATGACAAGAACAAACTGTATTCTCATCAATATGCAAAATGATCAATTGGATTAACCAATACAATGAATATAGGCCTGCTTATATAGGCAAGGCCATATGGATGTACGAGCACACAATTATGACATGTGGCTCAATGAGAAACAAGGGTAGGTAAGAAATACTAGGGGTAGGTAGGAGAAATAATATAATATTCCACAAGAGGTGGATGACCCACTAAATGTGGAGTGTAACAGCAAAATAAAACCACAAAAGGTGGAATTTCTCCTACAAGCTCTATCCCTAAGTGCACACTTCCCTAAGTGTCTCAAATCCAAACTACGAAGAGATGCATTATCCTAAGTTAATTTAAGTAAAGTGTAATAATATCCAAAATGAATTTTTATTTACACCAACACCCCCCCTTAAGTGCAACTTAGGGGAATGAAGACTCAAGTCAACAATGCAAGATGGGTCCCGGCTACTAGGCCATGATAGGTACCCATGTACAATATGCAAATGCAAGCAAAACCATGCAATGCAATCTCTCACAAACGGAGAAAGGGAGAAAACCCAGTGGGAAAAAAACTCCCCCCCAAAAGAGAGATGAATGTACAAAAGACTCTCAAAGAAGAAGGACAAAACCTCAAAGAGGAAAAAGTCCCCCCCATAAGAGAGGAAGGAGAAGTCAGCCGACCCTCCCTAATGATACATCTCACACCCCCAAGAGAGCTCGCAACTGCTGGAACTTACTCTCGGTGAAAGGTTTGGTGAATATGTCAGCAACTTGCTCCGCTGTAGGACAATACTGCAAATCAATGACTTGCTCCTAGATGAGCTCTCGGATATAGTGCATATGAATCTCAATGTGTTTGGTCCGCTGGTGGTGGACCAGGTTCTTCGAGATGACAATAGCACTCTGATTGTCGCAATGTAGAACTGTCAGCCATGGAGTGGTGAATCCAAACTCTGTGAGAATCTGCTGGAGCCAAATGGTCTTAGTTGCTATGTTAACAGCGCCTCGATACTCAGCCTCAGTTGAAGAGAGAGCAATAGCATGTTGCTTCTTGCTCTGCCAACAAATGGGGCTCGAACCAAGGTGAAAACTGTAACCAGAAGTAGACTTACGATCATCAAGATCACCAGCCCAATCGGAGTCTGTGCAACCAACCAAGTGAAGTCTTGTGCCTGCTGCATAGTGAATCCCATAGTGATGTGTACCCTAGATGTAATGAAGGATGCATTTGGCAGCTTTCCAATGAAGCTCATGTGGTTCCTGCATGAAGCAGGAAACCATGCCAATTGCAAATGAAATGTTAGGGAGTGTATGAGTCAAGTAGATGAGACTACCCACAAGCTGACGATACAAAGTGGCATCAACTGATGGAGAAGAACACTGAGCCTCAAGCTTGACTCCTGAAAGAAAGGGAGTCAGGGCAGGCTTACAATCAGCCATATGAAAGCGTGCAAGTAGATCAAGAGCATACTTGGTTTGCGATAGTGTAATCCCGGAAGGTGACTGTGAAATCTCTATCTTGAGAAAGTAGTGCAAAAGACCCAAGTCAGTCATAGCAAATCTGTCATGCAAAGCAGATTTGACCCTGCTAATGATGGATGCGGTACTCCCTGTAATGATCAAGTCATCAACATAGAGCACAAGTATCAAGTGAGAGTCATCCTGTCGTAAAATGTAGACATTCAGATCGGAATGACACCTGGTGAAACCTGTGGAGAGAAGAAAGGAATCCATCTTGGCATACCAAGCCCTGGGGGCTTGCTTAAGGCCATAGAGAGATTTCCTTAGTCTGCAAACCAAGGAAGTATCCTGGATGAAGCCCTGTGGCTGCTCCATATAAATCTCCTCATCAAGATCACCATGAAGAAAAGCACTCTTCACATCCATCTGATGTACAACCCAACCATGAGCTGCAGCAATAGCAAGTGTCAAACGAATGGAGTTCATCTTGGCTACGGGTGCAAAGGTCTCAGTATAGTCAACACCTGCAACCTGTGAGAAAGCTTTCGCAACAAGCCGAGCCTTATACTTATCCACACTACCATCCATTGCAAACTTGGTCTGATAGATCCACTTACATCGAACCATCTTTCTCCCCTTAGGGAGATGGACTTGATCCTATGTGTTGTTCCTCATCAAGGAACTATACTCTTCCTCCATAGCTTGGTCCCACTCAGGAACCCCTGATGCTTCTCTAAATGTATGTGGATCGGAAGCGGTAGCAATGAATGCATGTGGTAGATCCTGATGTTGTGATTGAGTTCTCCGTGTATCTGAAGGATCCCCAACAAGAGAACCTGCAGACTAAAGTGTCTGTCGAGCCCAACGAGGTCTAGGTGGAGGTGGAGAACGAGGCTCCTCAACTGTAAGTGGACCCTACGGAGGTGTAACCTTGTGAGTCAGAGTTGTAGGAGTCTCATCATCTAAATCACTAACATCACTATCCACAATGGAGGAAGGTGGAGGAGGTAGAGAGGCAAAGCTAGGAGAGCTTTCCGCAAAGTGAACACTCCTCTCAATGAACACCTCATGTGTCTCAGGATCCATCAATCTGTATGCCTTAACACCCTCAGGATATCCAGCAAATATGCAATGCCGACTCTGAGGTTCCATTGCCCTGCGTTTCTACGGAGGTATGTGAGCCCATGCTGGACACCCAAAGACTTTGAAATGTCTCACAATTGGTTTCCTACCAGCCCAAGCTTCAAAAGGAGTAATACCTTGCAAAGCTTTGTGAGGAACCCGATTCTGGATGTGTCTGGCACAACTGATAGCCTCTACCCAAAAGGCGGGATCAAGAGAACGTGCATGTATCATACAACTAGCCATTTCTTTAAGAGTTCTATTCTTGCATTCTGCAACCCCGTTCTACTATGGAGTGTAAGCAACAAAATGCTGAAGATCAATCACCTCAAATGTACAAAAATCCTCAAGTCTTTTGTTCACATATTCCCTTCCATTATCTGAATGAAGAATCTTGACCACTTTCTCGGATTGCTTCTCCACACGAGTCTCGCAGTCCTGAAATTTGTCAAATACTTCGCTCTTATGAATAAGAAAGTAGACCCAAATGAAGTGGGAGTAGTCATCAATGAAGGTGAGAACATAGCGGGCCTTACTAAATGAAGGTGCTGGAAATGGACCTGCTACATCGCTGTGAACAAGTTGAAGAACTTCCAAAGCTCTCCAGGCTTTCCCTTTGTCAAAATTCTCTTCGGGATGCTTGCCCATGGAACAACCTAAACATACATCCTCTGAAAAACTGATTCGAGGTAGACCTGTGACCATGTCTTTAGTGCTGAGCTACTGAAGATAGCGGTAGTTGAGGTGACCAAATCGCTCATGCCATAGCTTACTTTCTAAATTTGAATGAGTAAGCAAGGCCCTAGAAGGTGAACTTGGCACAAAATGGGAGAATGAATAAAGCCTTGAGTTGTCATTGACTTGTCCCACTACTACCAAGGCATCATCATTAAGTTCCTTTACCACAACTGAATCTGGTGTAAACTCAACCTTTTTCCCATTCCCATATTGAGTGATTTGGTAGATGGAGAGAAGGTTGGTAGACAAGTTAGGAACATAGAGAACATTCTCAAATGTTCCATCATCCATGTCAACTAAACCTTTCCCTTCAACCTCTACTTGTGTATCATCACCTATGTAAATGTGAGGTACCTTAGATGGCTCCAATGAAAAAAACTGCTCCTTTGTAGAACCCATGTGATATGAGGCACCCGAGTCAAGTATCCATTGCTGTGAAGAACCTGTTGTAGCCACAAATGCTTGCCCTTTTCCCTTAGACTGTGAAGAAGAGGAAGGAGATGAATCCTTCTTTGTGTAGGCGGATGGCAAGTTGATGTTGTTTTTCTTAAGAAGATTAGTTAACTCATCAACTTGCTTTGCATGGCATCGATGCTCATCATGACCATACTTCTTGCAATATGCACAAGTTGGTTTATCCTTCTTAGGTGGTGTCCCCTTCTTGGAAGAGGATGTAAAATTGCCTTGTGATGGAGACGATGATTGTCCTTTTTCCTGGTGTGGCTTAGAGTTAGAGTGCTTCTTCTTCTTGTTGGAATCTTTGCCTTGACTTCCTTGATTCCCTTGATTTGCCACCAAAGCCTTGGACTTTGAAGACTTGAGAAGCCCCATGTTCAACAACTTAGATTGTTCCAATATCAACATTTCTGTGAAAGCATCAAATGAAGGCATAACATAGGAACTCCCCACTATCAAACGATGAGTTTGGAAGCTAGACACAAATGCTGCATATTCTGGTACAAGCTTGTCCAACAAGTTGAATATCAACTGAGCATCCTTTTTGTCAATTCCACAATCCTTAAGCTTTGCTCTTAGCTCATTTGCTTTGGTGACATAATCTTGGATTGTATCAAAACTCTTGGGATCCAAGGTTGTGAGTTCATTATCAATCTGATAGCCTCTGATTTCATCAACTTGACCATACAATTTCTTAAACATATCCCAAGCCTCTTTGATTGTTTTACACTTCTCAATGTAAAAAATGAGGTCATTTGATACATACTTGCACAAAGTTCCAAGAGCCATACAATTCTTTGTGACCCATTCTAATTGAGCATTAGGATCAACTTTAGGATTAGGTGGTGCTTCTATTGTTCCATCTATGTAATGTGTGAGACCCTTTTCCATTAATTTACTCCAAACTTTAATTTTCCATGATGCATAATTATGTGGAGTTAAAGGTGGAAATTTATGAGGACTCATTGCAACAGAAATGGAAAGAGCACAAAGAGAGGCACAATTACACAAGAAACCCCCCCAAATTCACTCAATCAAAGAACCCCCCCCCAAAAGTGGTGATTTGGCACTTTATAATTAGTGCGTATACAATGGGCCACTTGCAAAAAATGGCAAAGTGGACTTCTCATTACAATTTTACAACTGCCTCAATAAGGCCAAAAGAGACTCAAACTGATAATGCAAGAGATCTAAACTAAGATCCAAGCACATTACAAGCACCTAATAAGCCAAATAAGACCAATGTCTGAAAGTACAATTTCCACTCAAAATCTCTAAAATCTGATCATAGATTATGAAAGTAGACGAGAAAACATGCACTTTCAAAAAAAATGGCACCTAAAAAGGAGGTCGTATGAGCTCAAACGAGGCCTTTGAAGTTGCAGAATTGAGGATTGGACAGGTACAACTAAGAGAATCCAAAAATTCTAAAAACCCTGTGCACCAAAATCAGAAAATAACCACACCACTATGAAGATCATGAAATTTTAGCCCATTTCAAAACAAATTGCACCAAAAAAGGAGCAAAAATGAGCAAGATATGGCCTTTCAAAGTTGGACTGCAAAACTGAAAGGCTCAATGGAGAGGGGGTCAAAAAATTTCAAAAAGCTGCTAATGTGGCGCTGATGTCAGTAGTTTACTATCTTAAATTTGATAGTCGTATGACCGTCGCGAAAACTTCGCCTCCCTGCTGACTGGGCATTCGTACTGTACGGACATGCTGATGTGGCAGTCTACGTCAGCTCTGCGTGGTAGGTGATGTGGCGTATGACTGGACTATGTGGCGCGGTGACTATGTGTACAGAGTGCAGACCACAGGCCAGTGGCCGCCTGCCACGTGGCGGGTGTGGATTCTATCGATTTTGTAGCGCTGGCGGAGAGAAGGCGTCGCTGGAGGTGGAGGAAGCTGCCGGAGAGCCGGAGGTGGAGGGAGCTGCCAGAGAGTGTGGGTGGCAGCCGATGGGGTCCTGGCGGCGTAGGTCTTGGCGACACGGGTCACGGCAGCGGCGGGTACACGTTAGCGGCTCTGACAGCGCAGGTATGACCTGCAACCTGCAACACGCAGGTACAAAGGGCACGGGGGGGGGGGGGTCTGCAGACCCCCCAAATTTTTTTTTTTTTTTCAGAAAATATGAAAAAAATTTTGAAATCTGTACAATACTAGCCAAAATGGGGAAAAAGTTTTTCTCACCAAAATAGGTTGACTTTACAGTCGAAATTTATGGAAATGGCCTCCCAGATTCAACGGTGATGTCTAAATCGCTATACGACGCCCCCAAAAAATGAAGATCCCCAAATCCAAAAATAGAAGCCTCCAAAATGTCTACAAAAAACTTATCAATGAAGCCCCAATGGCTCTGATACCATGTAGGATTTTGCCAAGATCAAGGGCACAATGAAAAGCATAAAAGAGGGACAATAGAATGACAAGAACAAACTGTATTCTCATCAATATGCAAAATGATCAACTAGATTAACCAATACAATGAATATAGGCCTGCTTATATAGGCAAGGCCATATGGATGTACGAGCACACAATTATGACATGTGGCTCAATGAGAAACAAGGGTAGGTAAGAAATACTAGGGGTAGGTAGGAGAAATAATATAATATTCCACAAGAGGTGGATGACCACCGAATGTGGAGTGTAACAACAAAATAAGACCACAAAAGGTGGAATTTCTCCTACAAGCTCTATCCCTAAGTGCACACTTCCCTAAGTGTCTCAAATCCAAACTACGAAGAGATGCATTATCCTAAGTTAACTTAAGTAAAGTGTAATAATATCCAAAATGAATACTTATTTACACCAACAGTCCAAAACATGACCAATGATGCTTTGGAAGTATAGCAATAGCAACTCTTTTGAAAGTTTCAAGATCTCATGGCTTAAGTTAGATCACACTCAATGCACCAAAACACTCACTCAAGTGATATACTAATGTTCAAAGGAAATATTGAAAGTATAATGTTGGACATATTGGTGTGACAACTAGAATATTATTTTTTGTAAATCACTTCATAAATGAAGAAACTAATTCTTTTACAATGTTGAAGATGTTCTCTATAGTGCCCACTATTGGTATATGCTCAATATGTAGCACAAAATAGATCATGATATGATTTGCACATGGAACTCTTTTATCAATACTTTGCAAGAGGAATACTACTTCTCAAATAATTTGAGAATGATAATATGAAATTCTAATAGTTATTTCGACATAAGAAGGAACCAATTGAACACTACACCATTGAGATCCATGACTACTATATGCATTTTCATGAAGACACTCCCAAGTAACATAAGGTGCTTAAGATGTAAGTGGGTTATTACCTTACATCTATGAAAAAATTATATTTCTACCCACAAAAAATATTAGAGAAATATTTTTGCAATGTATTGAAGATAAAATTCAAAGAAAATATTAAGTAATAGTTTTATTCACATAAGAAACCACATGCTAGGTTTTTGTTGAATATCCAGACAACTGAGAGGGGGGTTCAATCAATTGTACCAATTGAAATCTTTTACTTATTCTATAGAAAAAAAAAAATCTAGTAAACAAACTTCTGATTACTTAACCATAAAATAGATATAAACATGAAAGAGTGCACACATGAACACCAGATTTTACGTGGAAAATCAAAGAAGGGAAAAACCACAGAGAATACTAATTCTCAATTATGAAACACCTATTAGGGTGACACTGGTTAAGGTGATTTTACAAAGGGCGGCTCACTACCAAAATGTTCACTATAGGTGGGCTCACTCCCCAACTATAACTGTTAGAAAAAGAAAGGGCTCACTGCCTAGAAGAAGAAAGAAAAATAAAGAATCCACCACTGAAGCACAACTGCCATAATGTTACAATGTCGGAAGAAACCTTTAGCTCACTACCTTTGGTGCCAAATAGCAACAACACACAATCTCACTTCTCAACCACAACTTCACACAACCTCACACACATTCGCAGAAAATAGATCTTCCTTTTCAATCCATTTGCTTCTAGGTTGAACCCACAATAGTGGGTTACACTTTTTTGCCAACTTTGACACTTCAATATTCATTTTCAAAAAAAAAAAAAAAACTTCACATTTAGGCACCTATTACTACTAAACCATAAGGAATTTGTAGATGATGTGAACTAGCAATTTGTGACATTTTGTATGTAGATTCTAAAACTTTTTCTTAAAATTTTTTTGGAATCAATTTGTTTCCATTTTTCTATCTCCCTCAAAAACTATTTTTTTTTACAAAAACCAACATTTTTAAAGAAAGATACTCATTTGGTAAGGCATAATTTTTTTTCTAAAATAGATATGAATGTGATTCTTTCGAATTTAGTTGTTTAACATGCATATCTAATGTTTGAAATTGGTTTCATAACATTATCTTCAATATTTCATATTTTACTAAGTTTTGAAGTCGAGTTAATTGTAATTTTGACATATGTTCATTTGGTAGGTCATAACTTCTTGTGTATGTAACGGAATTCTTTTTTTTTGTTGTTGGAAAGAGGACTTCAATACTTAGTTCACAAATATTCTTCAGAATTGTTTTTCACTTGTTTACTATTTTTTCATAAGTGTTGAACTCAAAAGTTGATGTTTGGTGTGAAAGTTATGTTTAGTTAATCTAAAAAAAATAACTTCATAAACTGAATATATATTAAAATAATAATCATTGGAAAGCTTGCTTTGAGTAATACTATCATGCATTTGGGTTTGTCAAAATTCATCCATTTGAGCACCCAATTTGAGCTTCGAAGGCCATAAATTTGTAGAAATGAGGAGAGTTTGGGGGAGAGACCTCTAACAAGGACTTTCAATAGAACATATATTCGATAGAAAGGGGTTTGATTGAACCCCCTTTCTATCAAACCTAGTTTTTAAAATGTCATTGTACTTTTAAAAAAAACCATTATTAAAAGGGGTTCAATTGAACTCCTTTAATAATAATATAATATTTGATCGAACATACTTAAAATAATATGTTCGATCAAAAGGTTTGTATGGTTTGTTTGGACATGGAATTCGATCGAAAGTGGTAAAAATTATGTTTTGGACCAATGAGTGCAATTTTTTCTTCCAAAAAAGTGTAACCCACTATTGTGGGTTCACCCTCTATATATTCTTCATTATGATTATCCTTTATTTATACTGATCTCTGAAATAAGAATTTTCCAAGTCAGCCAAAAAACAATTCATCGGAACATAATTTGCAATAGGTCTGCACTAGACATTCTTGTAGTGAAAAGGAATGAGAAGTGAACCACACCGCAATGTGCTACATCGATCAAAACAACACATTATCCATACACCACAATCACCAGAGCAAAAGAAGAAACATTCAAGGTCTACTAGACCTGGAATGAGCATATCCACAACCACAACTCCAAATCATATCATCACATCCCAAATCAGAATATCAAAGATAAAGAAATGAATAGCATAAATAAAAAATATCATGATCAGAATAAGAAATGTGGAGAAATATGGAGCACTGTTGTAGCATCCTAAAATTGCACCCCTTGCAATTTTTGACCGCATTTGGGTCTTCACCTTAGTGTTTACGTCCCTTGGTCTGATTGAAGACCTGATTATGCTCATGTGCATCACAAATGCCAAAAATCTTGATTCTACCCTTATCCTACACCTTGATCCTGGCTTAAAATAGGGCAGGACTAGGGTGTGGCACCATGGTCCTCCCCAAAAGGGGTCCAATTTAAACCCTTTTTCCCATTTCAAATTTGAGCGGGATTTTCACCTTTGTGTCAACTCATGTCAGAAAATTAGCCAATTAACCTGATAGACAGGTATATAAAGAGGATTTCCCCTCTCATTTGGACATACACAATCATCCACAAGAATTAAGAAGCATTCAAGCACACAAGTGATCAAGCATTCAAGAGCAATTAAGAATTTTCAGTCTTCCTTCAAGCTTTGGAGAAACAATAAATTTAAGGATCAAGCATTGAAGTGGAGATCTACATCCTCTTTCATGAAACCCTAATTCCATGTGGAGGCAAGAAAAACTTCACAAGGAGGTACAATCATTTCATTTTCAGTCATAATTCAACATCTCCCTCAAAAGGAGAACATTTCATTTCCGTCATTTCGATTACATTTATCTCAATTTCATGGTTAATTCCAAAGTCAATTTTGACCAAAGGGAAGCCCCTATTCCCAACCTTTTTCCCTTTCTTTTTGTGTGTAGGAAATAAGTGCACAACTGTACTTCTAGAAATAAGCTTTAGAAACAGAGACGAAAGAACCCTTTTTAACACGTGAAAAATTTGGAGGATCAAAAGACAGCGCCACGGTCCTTGCTTTTTTTGGGGCATTTTCGCAGGGCAGATCTGAATCAACTTATATTACCTAGATCTAGGTGCACAATAAAATCCTGAATCTGTAGCTCAGTATTTTCTCAGTTTTGTCTTCAATTTCAGCACTTTACCATAAATCAACATTTCAACTTACAAAAGATGGCAAAACACATCATAATCAATCAATCCACTTAGTATTCAATTATTATCTGATTTGTGATTGAATCTAGTGGATTCCTCCCCTCTTTTGAATGTAAAGGAAATCCCTCTAAAAGTGAAAATTGATTTGGTGATTTCTCCTTCTATGTTACAAAATGCCAAAGGGTGAACTCACAGTATCGGTTCCCACTTTTTGACCAACTTTGACACTTAGATGAACATTTTGAAAAAAAACCTTCACTTTCTGAGACCTGTAACTTTTAAACCGTTAAGAAATTGGAGATGATGTAAACTAGTGATTTGTAACATCTTTTCTGTAGATTCTAATTATATTTTTTT
Organism: Cryptomeria japonica; assembly: GCF_030272615.1. Classification (NCBI taxonomy): domain Eukaryota; kingdom Viridiplantae; phylum Streptophyta; class Pinopsida; order Cupressales; family Cupressaceae; genus Cryptomeria; species Cryptomeria japonica. The sequence continues at coordinate 526,778,497 of NC_081412.1, read as the reverse complement.
CAAATTTTTTAAAATTTAATTGGATTTTCCATCTCCCTCAAAAAGTAGTTTTTCACAGCAAACAACATTTTTTAAGAGTGATGTGCATCCTGAAATGCATAACTTTTTTTCTATAAATCATAAAAACTTAATTATTTTGAATTTTGGTTTTTAACATTAATACCCAAGGCATCTAGTTGGTTTGATAGTAATATGTTGAATATTTTTCTTTTTATTAAGTTTTGAAGTTTGACTAATTATAATATAGATATAGGTGTGTGTTTGAACACATAACTTTTTCTATATATATCAAAATTGAATTTTATTTTTTTTGTTAGAAAGAAGACATCAATACCTAGGACATAGATATTTTTTAGAATTTTTTTGAATTAGTTTCTATTTTTCTCAATGCGTTGAACAAAGAAGTTCATGTTCGGTGAAAAACCTACATTCATAAGAAATAAAATAAAAAATATATTAATTAAATTAAATATATTAAAAATTATACTATGTGGAAAGCTTATAATAAGTACTAAATACTTAAAAAAACAAAACTTATAAATGAATTTATTTGACCCCCCAAAAGCTAATGTAAAATTGGTTTTTTATCAACATTTGATAGATGCAAAGGAGACTTCGTTGCAAGTATGATTTAGAAGTAGAGAGGTTCTATCCAAGAAATTTTGATCTAAGAGCCTTTGATCTAACTCTCTTTAATTAATTACTTCAAATGGAACCTCTTCAAGCTTAAATCATTATATTTTCTAAAAAGTGTATGATTTCAGCAAAAATCAGGATGTACCAAAAAGTGGGAACTAGCATTGTGAGTTCACCCCAAATCAAATTTTCCCCTTTACATTTTGGTGAAATCGACGTGTCTTATGCTTGCTTTTGATTTTCATTTTCAGATTTGATTCATATGCAATTAATTAATTCATATTTGCAATCATTTTTGAAAAATATAGCTTATGCACTTAATTGTTACATCACTTTCATAGCTAGTGTTGACCTTTAAATTTTGGTGAACCCAACATGTCTTATGCTTGCTTCTGATTTTCATTTTTTAGATTTGATTCATATGCAATTAATTAATTCATATTTGCAATCATTTTTTAAAAATATAGCTTATGCACTTAATTGTTACATCACTTTCATAGCTAGTGTTTACCTTTACATTTTTGGTGAACCCGACTCTTTACACCTTTAATTCTGATTTTTGTTTTCAGATCTGAGTGCGTATGCAATTTAAAATTTAAATTTTCATTTACAAGTTTGATTTCCTTGCAAATTTGAAAAATTTAGAGGTTAATTTCATTAAAACTCTAATTTTTCATTTTCAAAGTTGAGCATCTAAATTGCATAATTTGGGTTAATTGTTTCAGATTTGAGTGTTATTCAATTTCAAATTTCAAATTTTCACTTGCAAGTCAAATTCCACATTTAAATTTTAAAATTAAGTGGTTAATTAAAGTTTCCCTAATTTTTGAATTTAAATTAATCTTGTGCATTTTCCAATTTTCCATTTCAAAATTTCAACATTGGCTCTAATTGTAACCACAAATTTTAAAATTAAGAGGCTCTTTCTACAAGACCCTAATTTTAAATTTAATTTATTGTGGATCATTTAAAATTTATATTTTAAAATTAAGTGGTTCTTTTTACAAGGCCCTAATTTTAAATTTTTCTTTCAATTTAAAAAAATAAAATTAAGAGGTTATTTTAGCCCTAATTTTAAATTTGAATCTCTATCTCCTAGTGGATAATTTTAATTTTAAATTAAGAGGTTATTCTTTCATAGTCCTAATTTTAAAATTTCAAGTTCCTAGGGGATTGCATCACAATTATTCTCTATCTTTTTAATCAATTGAGTAATCATTTTTTCCTAGAATTTTGCATTATTCAATTGTTTTGCAACTTAGATTCCAAAATTCAAAATTCAAATTTCTTTCAAATTTCCAAAATTCCCTCCTTTAGTGCATGAGTTTACTACTATTAATCTGACCTACAATATCCCCGTGAGAAGAAGTTGTAGAATTAAGGCTTCCCAAGGTTTAATTACTGAGGAGATGGAGCCTAATTTGGGTAACTTTTTGAATGAGGATATTGGTGGTTCTTCCAATCCTATGAATGTCCCCATTTATCCTCATTCTTTAGAAAATTCTCATGATGTGGAGGAATCATTAACTAGGGTATCCATTGACCAATTGGAGAAGATTGACAATCAATTTAAAAATCTTCAACAATGGATGAGTCAACAATACTTGGAAAGTGAAGCTCTCCCATTGATTGAAGGATTAAAAAGAATGGTTCAAAGTGATAAAATTGGTGTTGATATCTTGTGTGGTATTGCTCATATTATTGATTCTAATATTATTCCCATGAAAAGTTGTGTTGAAGCCCTAGGTTATACACAACCTCCTAGTCAAGTTAATTATTCCATTCTTTTGACTACTCTTATCGCTAGCGTCCCTACATTTACATCAAACATCTTGACTACCTCTACACATAATGTTATAACTATAAATGTTAGTCAAGGGGGAAACACCTCTTCTTTCATTCCTCCTACCACGAGTCTTCCATTTGTTACCCAACCTTCTCCTATACCTACGAATGTTAGTCAAGGGGGCAAATCCTCTTCTTTCATTCCTCCTGCCATGAGTCTTCCATGTGTTACCCAATCCTCTCCCATACCTATCTATCATAATTTTCCACCTCCTTATTCTCAACCCTCGCCTTCTTATAACAATATCCCTCCTTATTCTCAAGCTCCTTCATTCTTCAACAATGTTACCCCACCTTCATTCAACACTGTTACTCCTCCTTCTCAATCAAACATGTCTAATTTTAGTCCTTCTACCAAAGCTACCATCAATAATCTAGCCCAAACAGTGTCAACCTTGCAACAACAAATAGCTTCTATGAATCAATCTAAGTATAATGTACCCACATTTGATGTAGTGAGCCCATTATCCAATGACATTGTCTGAGTTGTACCTCCTAAGCATGTTGAAGTCCCTCAATTGGAACTTTATAATGGAAAAGGTGATCCCTTGACTCATGTTAAAACATTTAAAACTTTGTGTAGTGACTTTTCTCATGACCAAAGATTGTTGGCTAAATTTTTTACTAGAACATTAAGGGATAAAGCTTTGCAATGGTATCGTTCTTTGCCTCCTTATTCTATTACTTCTTTTCAACAATTGGCTAATGCTTTTATTCAACAATTTCACAATAATATTGGTTCTAAAATCACTTTGACTGATTTGATGCATTGTAAGCAAGGTGTGAAAGAAAAAGTGATTGATTTTATTGGTAGATATAAACATTTGTATTCTCAAATTTCTTTTCTTGTTCCTAATCAATATATTCAAAGAATTTTCATTTCTAATTTGCAAAAATATATTAGGGATAAACTTCTCTTTTTTGAGTTTACTTCCTTTGTGCAGTACTTCAGAACTATCATGTTACCGTGAGTCAATTGGAACAATCATCTTCTTCAATGTATCCAAATGACAAAGGTGAAAGTTCTCAAAAACCTTTTGTGAAGTTCAAACTGAATAAAGGATTCATCAAATTCAATGACAACAACAACACTTAAGTGGTAGCCACAACAGGTGTGCCTCCTTTGTCCAAATACTTTAGAAAAGAATTCACTCCTCCTAAAGAATATTTGCATAGTATTATGTCTCAATTGTTACAAATGAATGTGTTGAAACTTCCCCCTATCAAATCAATTGATACAACCAAGCCTTTTCCAGCCTCTTATGATGCCAAAGCCTTTTGCCAATACCATCTTCAACCCGGTCATGACACTGAAAAGTGTTATTCTTTGAGAAGTAAGATTAAAGATTTGATTGATAACAATACCATATCTGTGGCTGGTGTGAATGATAAAAGAAACAAATCACTAGCTCCTCCTAATCAAAACCTTTAAATTTTCACTAATCCTTTACCTTTCTATTCCACTAATGTGATTGAGACCGACCATCTTGCCTTCTCTCCCAATGATATTGGCCTTGAGTCTAATAATATGGTGAACCTTATAGATCAAAAAGAACCTCCTAAGGTCATGTGCATTACATTTGATCCTAGTGAGACTATTAAAGCACCTGATGGACCATTATATATAACTACAAAAATCAAAGGCATACCTTCTTGAGGAGTGCTTATTGATCCAGTTTGCATGGTTAATGTGATAACTAAAGAATTTTTTTATACTTTGTAATTGTATCAAGTGATATATGATGATACTAATGTGGTATTTAAATTTTTTGATGGCTTCTCTTGTCCTTCTATTGGTTCTATCACACTTCCTATTGATGTTGGCACTAAATGCTTAGATGTTAAATTTGCTATCATTCCTACATCTAATCAATTTCGTGTGAAGTTGGGACATCCTTGGCTCTCTTCCATGAAAGCGATTACTTCTATTGTTCATAAGTGATTGAAATTTCCTCATAATAATAAAATCATAACTGTTAATCGTAGCATATATCAACTTACAGTGAGGCATGAAGATGTTTGTCTTGATTATTTTTTATCTGAAAAATTCCAACCTCTTCAACCTTGAAGGGATGCTCTCTTTAAATCATATCAAAAATGGAAAAATGAGATGATTTTGTCATTGAGTAAACCTAGAAATCCAACACTTAGCTCATTCCTCTTGATGATCATATACCTCTTCTTGAGGATAAGATTATTCTTCCTCCTAAGGAAAGAAATAATCTTCAGTTGGCATTTGGCATAACTGATGCAGATGAGATGATGTAGTTGAAGGATAATGATTGAACTGGTAGAGGATAGAAGACTGAGATTTTGTGGTTAGATGACATGATAAATTATTTGTATTGTCATTGATGCAAAATGATGTTTGATGATGATCACTGATGTTTTCTGATGTTTGGTTTGTCATCTAAGTGATTTGGTTTATCGAAGATAGGGTTTACCGACAAAGAACTAAAGTCTGTGAAATAGGACTTTAACTGGTAAAACTGAAATGTTTTGGTTGAATCGGGCGATCGGTAATGTTTGGTTATTTGAGCTTTTAATGGTGAAATTTTATCATGGAAAGGAGTATCTGACTAGAACCGCATCTTGTGATGATTATCGGAAGATGTGTTTCACATTTCTGATGAAATTTTGTTAAGGTTCTAGTAGGGTTTAAGGACCGATAAAGATATCATCAAACCGGTAATGATTTTTGTTATAACAGTGATCAACAATGAGTCTACATGAAGGAGGTAATGTGGCACAACCTGCATGAAAAGATTTGAATGCTGTTTTGGTGCGAATTAAGGAAGAATTTCTTGGGAATATGCAAAACGCTTAGTAGAGTGTTTTAAGGTTTGACTTTGGTACAAATCGGATTTTTGTGATGCGTTACGATCAACCAACAGTTGATATTTCATTTTAATTTTATGGAATGATCTATATGATTGATCTGAGATGATCTCTTATGATTTGTATTGTAATTCGTGATGTAATTTAGGGTTTAGTGGTCAACCTAGTTGAGATGGCTATTTATGTTGACATAGTTGATGTTTATTATGTCGATGGTCTTAGAGAATGTGTTGAGTCATCCAATTGAAGTCCGAGATCTTCCTAAGAGTTGTAGAGTGTTGAGTATAACTAGATTTGATTTAGCAAGAAGATAAGTGCAAGTAACAGATCATTTTCTTACTGTTGCTCCCTAACAGTTGCAACAAGTTAAATCCCTTAATTGGGTAGGTCCTAACACGCCTTAAACATTTAAGTACCCTAATAGGGAAGCTCTCAAAAGAGTGTTAAATCCTCTCACAAGGTTGATCCTAATAGGTCAGCAAGCTCCTAACCAGGTTGCTAGGCAAATCCCTTAACTGGGTGACTCCTAACAACGCGTACTTAAAATGAGTACAAATACTTGCAGGTACCAACTCCCACTGTGGTTTTTCCCATTTGGGTTTCCATGTTAAAAACTTATGGTGTTCATGCGTGGAATTTTTTTCATTTGATGTTCTTGTTTATGTTTCATTTCATGCATTATTTCTGCTACATTGGTTATGTTGTTTTATCATAAGTTTATCAAAGGTTACCGGTACTGATAAGAAGTTATTTTTGATTAAGTAAAAACAGGTTTTAAGGGACCCAAAACCCAATTACATTCGAAAGATATTCAAGAAGGAAACAAAACAAAACAACTGCAAAAGACTAGTAGAAAAACCAACAGTAGAGAAAAGGACACCAAGAGGCCAGTAAGAAATTGACCCCAAGCCTAGCATTACAAGAAAATTAAAAACTCTTCATGGTTTCCTCTACATTCTGCACCAAGAGCATCATTTCCTTGGCCGCTTCCCTCAAGTTGGTGTTTTCCTAAACAATTTGACTCTCTTTCATTTTCATGTCCTTCTCAGCTATAGTCTGCCTGGTTCTGCACCTAGGGGTCTGGTGGGTTAGGCTGGAAGTTGGAGCATCTTCTATAATTACCAGGTTCTTCTCCTGGTTTTTCTTTTCCCCAGCGCATTCATATTCTGGGAAGAAACTTTAAGGACCTTGAGGTTGTGGTTCATAAGAATTTTCAATGCTTTTTCATTATGGGCCATCTGGGTGTTGACGTTGTCTTTGTCCTCCTCCACCTGTTCTTTCATGGTTTTAATAACATCCTCCAAATGTTTTAGGTCACCTTTTATCAGATCTTTCTCCAGCTAGTCCTCCATTTCCATTTCCTCCTCCGCTTCACTATTTTTTGTCTCCTTGTTCTGTTTCCTAGAGTCAGACATCTTAATCAGCTTATTGATCTTATCTTCCAGCTCCCTTTGCTTACCCTGCATGCTGGTGATGTTTTCAACAACCCACTTCTGAAAATTGAATAAATCAAGGGTGCAGTTGCGGGTGGTGTCAAGGATGGCATCCGCAGAGTCCTTGCTTTGATCAGTCTCCTCAGCATTAGGGTTGTCACCCTCCTTAGGATTCAGAGCCTCATTCTCACTTTCTGAGCCCTTAGGGTTGGAGTGAAGATTCTCAGAATTTCCCCCTTCCTCCCCTTCACCATAGTTCTCCTCCTTATTAGGCTCCATTTCAATATCAGTGTCCTTATCCTTTCCCTCTTCTTCATCACAATGTACGTCCTTTTCTTCATGCTTTGTTTCAACCTTCCTTTTTTTCTGGGTAGGGGTGCTGGGCTGATCCCCATTTGAATCAGAGTCTTTGCATTTCTCAGATATCTGAGCATTGATGATCAAAGGATCATCCTTGGTTGACCTAGCCTTATCCTTAATATGTTCATAAATAAGCAGGATGAGTCCCTAGTGCGCTAAAGGATAGGAGCTAGGCTTTTTAGCATGGTCGGCAAGGCTCTCGTTTAGAGAGGAGGCTAAATAGAAGGGCAAGGATATTTTAGCCCCATGGTGGAAATGGTTCAGGATAGCAAAATGATAGTTATAATTTTTTGTAAATCTGCTATCCACAGTCAAATATTCCATTAAAGCCTTAAGAACTTTTTGCCAGGAAGGCTTTACCTGTTGGGGGGTGTAGTATGATATGTTGTCCTTCTTCACAAGGTTGCCCTTCTCATCCTCCATCTTCGAAATTTTTTTGAAAGCCTCAGCGGCATACTTCTGATCCCTGTAGAATTTAGTCCCCTCCATCTTGAGTCCCGTGACCTCCACAATCAAATTTTCATTGATTTGCCAAATCTCCCCAAACAGGGTAGCCCTATTGTTGCTCTAGCTTTTAGCGAAACCGTAAGACACAGAGTTTCTACTACCATGGAGCTTCTCCATATAATTAGTGAAGCCATGTCTATGGAGCCTTCTCCAAACCTTTCTTTCGCTCTTCTAATTCTCACAACCTGAAGGCTCATTCCTGTTTAAGTTACCACCCATTCTGATTTCCAAGTAAAGATACCCTCTGCTACAATTCTCAATCCGTGGATAAAACTCTGAAAACTTGTTATTTCTGGTTTCCCCGTGTAAAGACTCTTTCGCAGTTTTGAGATTGCTACTCATGTCCACACAAACCCAACTATTATTACTATTATCTTTCACACACATATGATCTTGGTTATGATGTCAAGAAACACTCGTCATCTGATAGTTAGTCTACCCCCAAAATCTGTCATTGGTACTCGTTCCCTAAAAATAAATCATGAATTAACTTGATCCATTGAGGTGATCAAAGTATAATTGCTCCTTAATATCCCGTTTGATGTGATTTTCTCCTATGTATTTGACATCCTTCTCCAAATTGACACCTTCATTGGCAAGGATATCCACAACCTTATTGCCCTCTCTAATGGTATGAGTTATACTAATGCTAACATAGTTATTTAGAATATCTTTAGCATTTTTAATTAAATTGGCAATATTCTAGGAAACAAAACTAGTACCTTTAAGGGCTTGTATGATGTTTAAAGAGTCCCCTTCAAGCCAAAATTTTTTGAATTTGAATTCTTGAGCTAGTTGGAGGCTCTTTAGCATTACCAGAGCTTCAGCCACATGGTTATTTTGGGTTCCAAAAGGAGAAGCAAAAGCAGCAATGCAAATTCCTTGAGCATTTCTAACAACTCCCCCTCCACCATCCTTTCCAGGGTTCCCTTTAGCCACCCCATCAAAATTAACCTTTATCCAGTCATAATCAGGAAACCTCCATACAATGTTATCTCTCTTCTTCTTATTTTCCGATCTGTAGACCTTATGTATTAGGCTCCATTCAGTAAGGATGTCTTTTTCCATATCATTCATATCTGTAGTAGACCATTGCTAATTCTTCTTGTGAGGAATGTTGATGTTCTCCTTTATAGCCTTGCATATTTTTTCAAAGACCACCTGAGTATTACACTTAACTTCCCTAAATATCCTATTATTCCTTTCTTTCCAAATGCCCCAGCATATCATGGGGAGGGTCAAAGACCATAGGTTCTTGATGATTTGGCATTTGGCTGGAAAATTCCATTGCCAGATGATATCCTTGATGCTCTTGTTCATGACCCAGTTAATTTTCCATTTTTCTCACATTTTGCACCAAATATCCTAGGTGAAGGAGCAGTGGAAATATAGGTGATCAACTAATTCCCCCTTCTTCTGGCAAAGCTCACATATATTAGGGAATTTGAAACCCCTTTAGATTAAATTGTCAAGAGTAAGGGTGTTATTATGAGAAGCAAGCCAAAAGAAAATGTTGACTTTAGGGATCAGAATGTTGTTCCAAACTTTGCTCCAAATGAGATTGCTGGTTTGAGAGAAAGTGTTTTTATAGGCAGAAGCAACCGTAAATTCACCTGATCACTTTTCTAGAGGAAAACATCATCATGGCCTTTGTTAGGGGAAAAGGACAACAACCCCTTCTGGAGAGAGGAAAATATAGAATGGAGGTCATCAAGTCTAATCCACTTATTCTCCTTCCAATAGTCACATACCATAAGCCCAAACCTCCTTTTACACTCATCAATAATTTGATTGTTGTTTTGATCATAAAGGGCTTCATTCTTCATCCAGCGGTCTTCCCAAAACCTTATTCTGTCACCTTTTCCAAGGACCCATCCAGCCCCAGCTTTTGCCACTTTTATGGATTTGGTAATACTATTCCAGATGAAGGATCCAGCAGGGATATCTTCAGAGTTAAGGATCCCTTGGATAGTCTAATTCTAAATGTATTTGTCAAACCAAATTTGATTCCAATCTTTCTCAGTGTCATAGGCTCTCCATAACTATTTAGCAAGAAGAGCTTTGTTAAATGTTTTTATAACTTTAATCCCCAACCCTCCTTTGTTCTTTGGTTTACACACTTTGTCCTAGGCAATCAAAGGTATTCTCTTTTTTTCTTCCACTCCTAACCATAAAAATCTCTTCTGGATTCTTTCCATAGCTTCAACAAATTTAGCGAGAATACCAAACAGGCTGAGGGCATAAACAGGGAGATTTTGAAGAGTAGCTTGAAGGAGCTGCATTTTCCCAGCCTAAGATAACATTGAGCCTTTCCATCTGGCAAGTCTTTTATTAATTTTATCAACGAGCATATTCCAGAAGGAATTTGGAGGAGCTAACCCTAAAGGAAGGCCCAGATAGGTGGAAGGGAGCATTTCCACTTTGCACCCAATAATGTTAGCAATTTTCTGTTTTCTTGTGATTGGAGTATTGAGGAAGTACATAGCCGATTTGTCCCAATTAACTTGCTGACCAGTTGCCAAGGCACAGGAGTTAAGAGTTGTTTTGAAGGCATCGGCCTCCTTGACCGAAGAATATCCCACGAGGATAGTGTCATCAACAAACTATTGATGAGTACAAAAAACATTAGCAGAGGAAGGTTAAAGACCTTTGATAGTTTTTCTTTGTTTCAACTTATGAATCAATCTGCTCATACTTTCAGCCAATATGGTAAAAAGGATAGGAGATATGGGATCTCCTTGTCTTAGCCCTCTTGAAGTTTTAAAAAATTTGTTGGAGATCCATTAACCAGAATAGAGAACATAGGAGTAGTGATCAGTTCTCTGATTATTTTGATAATCTTATCATCAAAACCAAAAGCCCCCATGATCTTAAAGAGAACATCCCACTCAACTCTATCATAAGCCTTTGCCAGATCCAACTTTATCAAGAAACCTTCTTTTTTAGCAGCACTGAGGGAATGAATGTTCTCATGAACAAGAATGATTGAGTCCAAGATCTGCCTACTAAGAACAAAGCCTTTTTGCTCCTAAGATATGATGAAAGGAAGCATCGCCAAAATTCTAGTGGTCAAAACTTTGGATATAATTTTGTAGAAAGAGTTGCATAGGCTAATTGGCCTAAATTTTTCCATAGATTCCGCCTCAACAACTTTGGGGATTAAGGCTATAAAAGTGGAATTAAGCTCCTTAAGGATTCTTCTAGATCCAAAAAATTCTTTGATCGCATTAACCATGTCCTCCCCCACAATATTGCAGAATTCTTGGAAGAAGAACATAGGGAAGCCGTCAGGGCCCATAGCTTTATCCCCTTGAAACGAGAAGACAACTTTTTTGATTTCTCCAGCAGACGGGATGGCAGTAAGGGCCTTATTCTGAATAGGGTTAATGATCTTAGGAATAATATTAACCAAATTGAGTTGATGGGTCTGATCAATGTCCTTGTTACTAGAAAGGAGTTGCTTGAAGAATCTGACAGCTTCATCCCTGATTGCATCCTTATTAAGAAGAGTGCTATTTTCAATAGTCAGTCTTGTGATTCTATTTGCAACCTTATGTTTTAGAGAAGTCATGTGGAAAAATTTAGTGTTTCTGTCCCCTACCTTCAGCCATATAGCCCTAGATCTCTGCCTCCAATAGATCTCTGCCCTAGAAATAAAGTTGTGGATGTTGACTAGGACCTCATCTTCCATGGCTTTGGAATACTTTTTGTAGCCTTCTTTCTGGATTGAATTTTGTATTTGGTCCAATTCCTCCTTTAATTTTTTCTTTGAAACAAAGATATCACCAAAGACCTTCTTGTTCGAGGTCTTAATGTTGGTTTTGATGTTTTTAAGTTTTTTGGCAACTTTATACATGGCAGTTCCATTAACATCAAGATTCCACCAGTCAGCAATAGATTTTTCAAGATTAGGGTGGGAGGTCCACATCTTTTCGAAATGAAAAGGGAATCTCTGATTATTCTTAGAGTTCTCAGCAACAAAAGAAATGGGATAATGATCTGACCCAATTCTATTAATAACAGAAAGGGAGCATCTATGAGAAAGAATCCAATCATTAGAGAGAAGGGATCTATCAAGTCTTACCTAGATGAGATCTTCACCATCTCTTTGGTTAGACCAAGTGTAGGAAGCCCAGTTGAGATCCAAATCAATGAGAGCATTGTCATTAATAAAGTCCATCAAGTCAAATCTGCTATCTGGTTGAGCTTGACTACCTCCAAATTTTTCTATGTCTTGCAGAGGAGTATTGAAATCTCCCATCACAACCCAACTGTGCAAAGGGAATTTTTTCCTTTTATGCTGAACTTTATTCCAGAATTTACTTCTAGCAGATTTGGAGTTAGGGGCATAGATATTAGTGATAACAATTCCTTACCATCAAAGATGCTTTTAGCTTTTAGGGATAAAATATTGCCATCCACATCAATCATATCTCCAAAGGTAGTGCTTTTATTCCAGAATATAGCAACCCCTCCTGAGGCTCCATTCGAGCTACTGCCACAAACCCCTCCATTTTTGAAAAACTTTAGTTTCTCCACTTTCTCTTTGCTCATTTTGGTTTCCTAAACCAGGATAATATCCGGATTTTGATCTCGAATAAGGTTCCTTAATATATCCTGTTTATTGAGACCATTTAGGCCTCTGATGTTCCAAGATATTACTTTCATTTGGAAGCCTAAGGGCAGGACTCCTTGATAGTTCACTGCCTTCCATTAGCTATGTTTTGCTTACTCTCCTGGTCCCTATGCCATTTCATAGTTTTGCGTCCTGGTGGGGATCTTGAGGCCCCAAAATCAACCTTAGATCTGGTTCTAGTTTTTACTCCATTAGGACCTCCTGCCTTCTTGGTTTTAATTTTCTTTCCATTTCCTGTTGTGTTTTCTTCTTGTTGTTATGCTCTAGATTCATCTTGCATGTTGCTCCATAGATCTTCTCTTTTCTGGGATGAAGTGGTCATATTGACTTCCATATTTTGGAATAAGGCATTTAAGTTTTCTTGTGGCAACCCAAACTTGTTACTCCTTCCCATTTTTATTTCCTGTTCTTGAAACTCTTCCTCTAAATAGGGTTCATCTTTCTTTGATATGGGTTCATGAAGATCCTCAGGATGAAAGTCAGTGATATCCTCAATCTCACCATCTTCAAGTGTCTCTTCGCTGATTTCATTCTCCTTCGCCTGTGACTGTAGAGCCTCAAAGGTATTGCCTATTTTGATCTCAAACTCCTTGGTTTCATTCTTTTTGTTCCCCTTCAGGGGGGGGTCTTTAGGACGGTCAGTGGTATTTGCTTTCAGGTGTTCTGGTATGTTTACCAAGTTTCCACTTTTTTCTTCTAACTTGTTGCAGTCTTTGTTGTTATTTTTTTCTTTCCAAACCGGTTTGTGAATGTTTTTTTCTTTCATCACAGGTCTTTTAGGGTTGCTGGGGCAAGCCTTAGCCCAGTGACCTGCTTTTTTGCAAGAGAAGCACACTGATAAGAAGTTGTTAGAGAAAGTATATGATCAAATTGATATGATTTCTTAAGTAGTGAAATTATTGATAGTTGTGATAAATAATTTGATAAATGTGTTCAACAAATCTGATCAAGCGATTGTTAGATCTGATTAAAGAAGTTGAGATATTTGTTAAATGGTTTCAGATCTGATATAAGTTTGGTTTTGATTTAAAGTTTCAATTTGTCTTAATATCGATTCACCCCCCCCCTCTCAGTTAACCAGATCCTCATAGGATTAACATCTTCTTCCCAAAGAGGAATATATTCCTTCTCCTATGGATGAGTCCATTCTTCCTCCCAAGGATAAAAATGATCCTCCTCCCAAGTGTCAAGCTATTCCTCCTAAGGGTAGACCTACTCCTCCTCCTCATGATGAACCTAGTCTCCTTCCTACACCTCCCATTCGTCCTTTTTATGGTGTGGTTCTTCCTCCTACATCTTACAAAGAGAAATGACTGGCCTCTCCTATTGTTCAACCTAAAAGACCTCAACCCATTCTGGTGTATTCACAATGGAAGGCTCATCAAAGAGAATAGTTTGAACCATGCAACAAGAGTTACACAACAAAAAAAACTCAAAGTGATGGAGGCAACACATGAATAAAATTATTAAATCATGAAAATTAGTTACAAACTGCTAGTAACATGCACGCTTACAAGATTCGGCTCACAGGCTTGAATACAAAACATGTGTTTCATCCAACATTCGGATCAAGCAAGAATGTGAGCCAACTCCAAACCTCCTAACCTTCAGATCTATCTCCTATCTTCTACAACTTGATTATAAATTCTTAATTACATTAATTTATATGATCAAGGGCGATCCACATCATCCCAAGGTGAAACAATCCCCGATGAACAAGATGAAACATGTAAAACAACAAGGTTGGCCTTCACCAAAGAGATCCATCCAAAAAATCCATGGGATGAAGTGCAGACATAAGCTATGGTTGGCCATACGCCAAGGAATGTTGGAAACAATAAACTGAAGCTCCACAAGCTACAGAAGAGATCCTCAAGATTCGCCAATAGCAAAATAGGTCTAAGCAGTTCTGGTGTTCTAAGCCAGAAAACTGTCTCAAATTTTGGAAGCGATAACTTGCTGGGAAAAGATCCAAACATCTCATGGACTTAGGATAAGGGAATTGAACATGTCCACAATCAAAATCCAGATTTGCAAGTTCCAGTGAACAAATGCAAAGAAACACAAAATGAAATGCTAAACTACAAAATAGGAACAAACTAAAAAATAAAATGTTTTTAGTTGATGCAAGATTGCTAAGAACTAGGGATGCTCTTGCATTAGACATCCAGGGTTGTTTAAAAAGTGAGTCCTTCACTTTGTTGGGTTTAGAGGAAAACCAAAGCGGTCTACCTCTAACTGAGAAATCCATGATGAATCTTCAATTGGTATGTCTTTCCACTTTACAAGATACTCTCTATACTGGTTGCTCTGGGTGTTATGTCCAATTTTTCTCTCCAAAATCTCTTCAATTTGATCTGGTATCTACTGAGGCATCTGCTTCTCCAAGTCTTCTATATTGTCCTCACTAAATTCTATCTCATGATACTAATGTAGATCTCTAATGTTGAATATAGGAAAAATACCCAAACTATCTGGTAAGTCCACCTCATATGCATTTCTGGAACTAAATTTCTTCAAGATCTTACAAGGTCCAAGCTTCCTCATCTTCAACTTATTATAGGTACCAATTGGGAATCTTTCTTTTCTTAGATACACCATCACTTCATCTCCAAATTCAAATTCCTTATGTATCCTCTTCTCATCTACCTTCTCCTTATACTTGTTGTCCATGTCCTCCAAATATTGTTTAACTTGATTATGCACTGTATTCATATGATTTGCAAATTCTTCTACATATACACTCTTCTTATCCTCATTACTCATGTTTCTCAGTTCTGATATGCCTCTAGGGTGTACTTCGGTAACAATCTCAAAAGGTGTTCTTCTGGTACTCTTGTTCAATGAATTATTGTAGGCAAATTCTTCTTGTGCAAGAATCAAGTCCCAACTTCTAGTTTTCTCTCCTACTAAGCACCTCAACAAATTTCCCAAGCTCCTATTCACTACCTCTATTTTTCCATCAGCTTGTGGGTGAAAATTAGAACTGAACTTCAAATCTATCTTCATCTTCTTCCAAAGTGTCCTCCAAAAATATCCAACAAACTTAGTATCTCTGTTAGAAACTATGCTCTTAGGTATTCCATGCAATCTCACCACTTCCTTGAAAAATAGGTCTACAACATGTACTACATCTGTTGTCATTTTACAAGGTATAAAATGATCCATCTTTGAGAATCCATCCACCACCACAAATATAGAATCATTTCCTCTCCATGTCTTAGGCAATCCAAGTATGAAATCCATTCTTATGTCCTCCCAAGGTCTCTTTGGAATTGTCAAAGGCTTATACAATCCCACATTTTGACTACTACCTTTTGCAAGTTGAAAAATCTTATAGCTCTACACAAATTTCCTCACATCCTTATGAATCTGAGGCCAAAAATAATTCTCACTTATTAATGCCACTATCTTATTAACTCCAAAGTGTTTGGCTAATCCTCCACTATGCTTCTCCTTTATCAGACTCTCCCTCATAGAACCCCTACATATACACAACTGAACTCCTCTAAACAACATCTCATCTTGAATGAGATAGTCCAACCACTTACTTATGCCTACCATAACTGGTTCCTTACAAGCTTCCAAGGTTCTACAAAATTCAGGTCATCCTCATACAAGTTTTTCAATTTCTCAAAACCTAACACCTCCACTCTCATCTCTATTAGTAAGTTCCTCATTCTGCTTAATGCATCAACAAGTTTATTTGATTTTCCACTTCTATACTTCACCACAAAGGTGTAACTCTACAAGAAATCTACCCATCTCATATGTCTCTGATTCAACTTACTGCGACTGTTCAAATACTATAAAGCTTGATGATATGTATACAAGACAAACTCCTTAGGAAACAAGTATTGTCTCCACTTCAATGCTTAAATTATGGCATGAAATTCTTGATCATACACAAAATATCTCCTCCTTGCATCATTCAACTTCTCACTAAAATAAGCTACCAAACTTCCTTCCTTATTGAACACTGCTACAATTGCATTCCCACTTGCATCATAGTCCACTTGAAATACTTTGCTAAAATCTGGTAAAACTAACATAGGCTTCTTTGTCACCTTTTTCTTCAACAATTCAAAGCTCCTATTTTCTTTGGTTGCCCACTTAAAATCAGTTCTATCTCCTCTCATTGAGTCTGCCATAGGGCTACAAACTGAACTGAAATTTTTGATAAACTTTTGATAGAAACTAGCCAATCCATGAAATGATCTTACCTCTCCAATGCTTTCCGGTGTAGTCCATTCAACAATTTCTCTTACCTTCTTAGGGTCCATCTTCAATCCATCTGTATATATCACAAATCCCAAATAGACTAACTCTCCCTTCATGAAACTGCACTTCTTAATGTTTATAAACAACTTTTCTTTTCTCAACCTTTGCAAAACTTGTCTCAAATGCAACATATGTTCCTCCTTTGTCTTACTAAAAATCAAAATGTCATCCAAATATACAATAAAAAACTTACCCACCAATTTCTTCAATACCTCATTCATCAACCTCATGAAAGTACTTGGTGCATTAGTCAATCCAAAAGGCATCACTAACCATTCATACAATCCTTAATTTTTCTTTAATGTTGTCTTCCATTCATCCCCTTCTCTGGTTCTGATCTGATGGTATACACTCTTCAAGTCTATCTTTTTGTAGTATCTTGCTCCACTCAAACAATCCATTATGTCATCCATTCTAGGCAAAGGAAATCTATACTTCATTATGATCTTATTTATTGCTCTAGAGTCGGTACACCTCCTCCATTCTCCATTCTTCTTAGGTTCTAATACTATTGGAACTGCACAAGGACTCAAAATCTCTCTAATCAAACCTTTCCTCAATGACTCCTACACTTGTTTATTCAGCTCCTCATTTTATGTTGGCGTCATCTGATGTGCTTCTTTGTTAGGCAAACTAGGTCCGAGAATTAGGTCCATGCAAAGATTGATACTTCTCACAGGGGTAATCCATCGGGTACATTATCTGAAATGATGTTTGTATACTCTGCCAGCAACTCCTTTATCTCCTCTTGTTTTTCTTCTTCATGCTTCGTATTGTCAGTTTTCTTGGGAACTAAATAAAAACATCCATTCTCATGTCTCATCCCATCTACAAATTTCCTTCCATCCACCAAACAGATTCTAGCATTGGTACAAACTTCAGTTTTCAGAGGCTCCTCCAAGGGTAACAAGGTCTACCTCATCCCATTTACAACAATAGTGTATATGTTATTCCTCCCATTATGTATTGCTTGTCTATCATACTACCAAGGTCTACCCAACAAGATATGACAAATATCCATAGGCATAATATCACACAAAACTTCATCATGATAATTTCCAATTTTCAATTTTCAATTTCACCAAACATTGTTCACTTATTAATATCTTATGATCATCTTGAATCCATGTGTAAAGTGGAAAATTGCATCCTAGTGACTCCCCACCTAGGAGAGAGAAAGGAATCCACTAGGATGATTTTCGCTTGGGAAGAACTTTACATTCAAAAGAGCGGTTGAATCCGCTAGATGCAAATTGCAAGTGGTTGAAGTGTGATTTACCCTCTTTTGTAAATGAGAAAGTTGACTTGTTGACTATGTGGAAAAGATAGAGGAAATGAGTGAAATGAGCTACTACCAGTTCAGGATCGCGTTGTAACTTCAGATCTGAGCTAATTAAACTAACGTGTACCAGCCCTGCAAAATTGGAGAAAATTTGGTGGGATCATGGCGGGAATGTACATGGTCCACCACAAAATCCATAAAATGAAAAAGGGTTCTTTCATCTCTGCAAATGAAGCCCAAACATGAAATTATAGCTGCACACTTGCAACCTACACACATAAAAGAGAAGAAAGGGGAGTTGTGGATAGGGGTTTTCCTTAGTCAAACCCCGATTGAGGAATCAACCTAGAAAGAAAGTAATTGCAAATGCTTGAATGTAAACAATGGAGATGTATACCTTGTAGATCTGCAACTTGTTGATGATGATTGCTTTGCTTCTTGAATGTAACCACAAATGTTGTATCAAATGGCATGTAACATGACAAAATCCTAACACACACACATGCTTGCAAATGAATGTTGTAATGTTTCTCCCATGGATGAATGAAGAAGACTTGAATTCTTGAATGCTTGATGGTGACCTTGAAATCTTGTATCTTCTCCTTATTCCTATTATCTCCTATCATGCATTCATTTGTCCTCCTTGAATGAGGGTATTGAATTCCTTTTTATACATTGCCTCAAGGATTAATTTTCAACCACCGAACGTCGACAAAAAATAATTACAAACTCTGAAGATAAGAAATGCATAGGATATCGGGAAAACCGAACATAGGGCCACCCTAAGGGGTGAGGACAGGGGCACCATGACCCTATCCTAGGGGGATAGGGGTGCCATGCCACTGTCCTACCCTATTTAGGGGCCTAGATAGGGTCTAAAGTAGACACAAGACATGAAGGAGAAAGAGTGAAGGGTTGAAAATGTAGAAATAGGTCTCAGTAAGGGAAGGAGATGTCATCGCGAAGGGGAGGACCCAAAATGTGGTTAAAATTGCATGGGTCACAATTTTATGATACTATATTTAGCCCCCACTTTAGCAGGAGTATGGCTTACACCACTACTACTGGTTAAGTAGAAGAAAAGAGAGATGAAGATGAAAGATGCAGAGCAATACCACAAGGAGTGTAAGACATCACTAATATTGAGGAGCAAAAAGCCCCCTATATTAGGGTCTTAACTCATGCCAACATATGCAAGAGCACACAAAACAAAAGGGCACAAGACACACAAAACAAAGACAAAGCGCAAAAATACACATGACAAGAACAAGACACAAGATGATAAACTAACTAGCTGAAGAGATCTCGAGCTCATATGTCTCAACAACTAATCAAGACATAAAGACCAATGCCATCACATAAACACGAGTGATCACATAAAAGAGAAAAGTTGACATCATCCATGAACTATCACTAGTTAAACTATGAGTTCATGAGAGGAAGAAGAGAGAGAACATGAATACACACTTTGGTGATCCATGAGAAGAAAAACAAAGAAGAAAGAAACCATGGATGTCTCGCCCCTAAAAGTAGGTGATCCATGGAGAGGACATGGAAAATATCACACCTAGAGCTTTCTTAGGTGATCCATGTAAAGAGAGAGAGAGTGAGAACATTGTTAGTCCCACTCAACCTCATGTGCGTTTGTGCAAGTGAGGTTTGAAGTGCCTCATAGGAGTCTATGCCTGAGTACGCTACAACCTATATAGAATGTATAGGACAAGTGTCAAGAAAGGTGTGATATCTTTCTCTAAGATACCTTTCTCTGGTTCTGAGAATAATTACCCTGCATAAAATCAAAGTGGTGTCATATCACTCTAAGAGATTGTGCTCTGGTTCCGAGAATGGCCCATTGTACAAGAGAAAAGTGACAACATCTTTCTCTAAGAGGTTTCCCTCTAGTTCCAAGAATGTGTCACTGTACAAGAAAAGAAGAAGTGAAGACATCTCACTCGAAGAGACCATGCTCTAGTTCCGAGAATGACCCACCATACAAAAAGTGACATCTTTCTCTAAGAGGTTTCCCTCTGGTTCCAAGAATGTCCCACTATTCAATGCATGAGAGAAGTATGGTACAAAGGGAGCAGTGTGGGTGCCCCCCCCTTTAGATGTCAACATAGTTTGATGTTAATATCTTAAGGAAAGTAGAAGAATGATACCTACCTTCATCACAAAGAAGATAAATGCCATGCAAAAATGTCATAAATCCAAGCAAGAGAGGGCATGCTCTTCAAGCAAGGATAAGATAGTTGAAAAGAGATATCTTGTTATAAGTGTAAAGGTGATCTTTAGAGGAGAAGAGATCTTTGTTAAAATAGACATCTACCCTCATGAGGTGTTGTCTTAGACAGATATAACATCTTATAGCACAATAAAAGGAAAGATCAAGAATGCAATCCTTCCTCCTATTTCTAGGTGAAAGGGATTCTTGATGAGGTATGACTCACGTTTAGCCCCCAAAAGGATGGTTGGATTTATCATAGATGTACATTACCAAGTGTAAAATAGGTCATAGTCAAGGATTGACACTTCTTGTATAAGAGAGAATCCTTAAGTTAATAACCAACAATTCTACACAAGGAGTGGCATCAAGTAATAGAACTCACACCACCCACTTAATAGGAAAAAGTGGATCCTAAGAGAAAGATAGAGAGAAGGATTATTGCCTCCAAAGATAAGGGAAAATGAGAAGAGCTTACACAATCTACTAGAGAGAGATTAGATGTAAACAAATGTGCAATGAACTTACATGAACACATGCAAGAAAACACATCAATAAATGTAAAATACACTTCTCAAGAAGTGGTAATCTTTGAAAAGAAGAGAGAAAAAAGAATCATACATTCCCCAAGGGGGATTAATCATAAAATCATACCATTGTAAGAAATGATAATCACATATGAAAAATGTAACTCCTAAAGGAAATAATGATACAAGGGAAAGGAGCAAAAATCCTTGCCCCCCAAGTGAGAAGAACAAGGAGAAACATTACACATTTTCTGATGGTGATTAGTTTCAAGTGATATGTCATCCTCGTGGAACAAATCCTCTCAAGGAAGGAATACATACTGTAGACACCTAAAATTGTCTAGTCTAATTAAATAAATATTTTTTTTATTTAATTATTTTAACCTAATTCTTCTATTCATTAAATAAATCCTTATTTATTTAATTAATTCATTTATCCTCTTCTAGCCTTATTTCTCATTTAAATAAATACCTTTATTTATTTAAATTATCCTTTTCCTAAATTAAATAAATACTTTTATTTATTTAATCGATCCCACTTCTTCTATTAATTAAATAAATCTTTATTTATTTAATTAATTCATTAACCTTTTCTACCTATAACACATGTCAATCATCTCTTAATTCATACACTACCTACCCTCTTATTATTTTCTTATTTCTTCTACCTACCCTCTAATCATAGCCGACCATTTATCTCTTATACCTCTCAATCTTATCCCTCCATTTCTTATAGTGTCTTTTATATCAGGAGATGTTTCCCTCATTATCAAACCCCCTGCTGACTACCCGACTACTCTACGCTTTTGAAATCTGAGAGAAAATATATCAAGCAAGATCAATGGTGTAATGCCCCTACCCTAGTCGGACTTGTAAAACCCGTTTGACCTTGATTGACTTCCTATGTGGCATTCTTGAATGGTAGGTTAACCGTGATGCAATGTGTAGTTTAGATAATATAAATAATTGTGCATACTTATTATTGAGCTTTTGCATTGATTCTCGTGTAAATGTAATTGTTCCTAACCCTTGTGATAAATCTTGAGCTAACGCCTTCATTGAATATGTATATTTATATGCATGCTTGTATGAATTCATGGGTGTAGGAGATTGCAGGTACAACACCGCTTAGGGCAAGGTTCATCTCCTTTGGGATTTGCAAGGTTGAGTATGCCTCCTTCATCCTTAGAATTCGGATTTGGTGGTTATAAAACTCTTGTCTTGCCTTAGCCATGGTCAGGTGAGCATCGCATGTGTGGTTCGTGGGGCTTTCCTTGCATTGGGTTGCGTGTCATGTGATTTGGTGGACTTCCTCGATTTGCGTGCCTTGCACGGGGTAAGTGGAGTTTGTTATCCTAAGTATTAAATTCAATTTAATGAGTAGATGTACACATTAGTGATATAGAAATTTAAATAGGTAGTTTCTTCTATACAATTAATCATTAATTTAAAGAGATTGCTCTAATTATTATTGTAGCAAGCTTAAGGTATTTAACTTGGATTAATGTGCTCATTTACGCATTTGTAGTTGAGAAAATTAGAATAAATAGATCTCCTTCATGAGAATAATCATTTATTAAAAAGGTCGCCATATTATGTTATAGCGAGTTAATTTAATAGTTAATTTTAATAATAACGAATTTAATGAGTTATGCGTTTTAGAAAGGAAAGATTTAAAGTCATTTGGGAGATAGAAATAAATTACTCATTTTCGCATTTTGGAAGAAAAAAGGGTAAATTATTATTATTTAAAAGAAATTATTTCCTTTTTACTCGTAAAATTGATATAGTATAAAAGATTGATTTTTAGAAAATTAAATTAATCAAAACGCCTTACCCGGTCAATAGTTTCGAAATTTGAAGTAGGCCTAAAATTTATATTAAGAAATTAAAATTTAAAACTCAATAAGAAATAGAAGCATTTTTATTTTAATAAGGAAAGCGAATAAGATGTAATAAATAATGGAAAGGAATGACTTCCATTTTCATCTTCATTTATTTTATTTTAAAAATAAATGCCTAAATTCGAAATTGAAAATTAGGGCAAAAATAGGGTTTCACATTTAACCTAGTTTGAAAAGGTTTTTGGGGGTTCTTTTCTTGGGAGCTTTTTTTTGAAAAAAATGGGGAATTTGCTTAGAGTTGCAGGTGGAGCTCTTCGTCAAAATCTCTTCCCGGAATGCGTTTGAAGGTAGGATTCCAAACCCACCCTCTTGTTTATTTGTTGGATCTTGTGTGGAAAATGGAATGCAAACATTGTTTTGGATTAGGGCTTTATGTTTTGTTTTGGATTGATTTGCTCATGTTTATGTCAAAAAAAAAATAGTCTCCCAGTTGGTTGTTTATTATGAGCAAGCTGGAAATTAAATGGACTGTGTTTTCCTTTCAAAATAGGAGAAGTTGCTGGAACATGCTTTAAATCCTTGTCTATAAGACTGTGGGACATGTATTTGGGGATTGGCTATGTATTTTTATTATTACCAAATTATATTGCCTGAAAACTAAAACAAAAAAATAATAATAATATACAAAAAAAAATTGTATGTGTTTGGGGCTAGGGTTTGGCGGGCGGAGGAGCCAAAGCTTGGCTTGCGCCGCCGGCCCCTCCCCCATTTCTTCCCCCCGCGGCGCTGCCGTATTTTGCAGCCTCCCCGTGACCACATTGTGGGCCGCAGGGGCTGCGACCACAGTGTGGGCTGCAGGGGCTGCGACCACAATGTGGGCTGCAGGCTGCGTCCACAGTGTGGGCCGCAGGGCCTGCGTCCACAGTGTGGGCCGCAGAACCTGCGTCCACATTGTGGGTCGCAGGGTCCTGCGTTAAGGACTAGGGTTTGCAATAAGAAAAATAAAAAGGGGAAGCATAAAGTTTGTTTTAATTTTATTTTTGTTGTTAAAAAAAAATATATGATATTGACAATTACAAAATGAAAGAAACAAATGGAAAGTATAAAAGAGTTGAAATAAATTTGTAGAAAAATCTATTTTGTTTTACATATTTAGAATTTAGTTGCTATATATATATATATATATATATATATGTATTAAATAATGGAGATTGCATATTCTTTTATTATTGTAGATTAATTAAAATTTAATAATCTTGGATTATTAAATTGATATTAACAACGTTTAAAATTGGAACTTCTTTTAATAGGAAAGGTAATCCTTGGAGAAGAGATAAAATATTGTCTGTATTTGAAGACCTTTAAAATAAAACACCATTGCTAACGTTATGGAATGTATTTTAATAAGACGTTGTATTTCTTTTAAACAAGCATTGTCTTTCGATTTGATTGATAAAGACCTTCCGAGAAATTTTAGAAATGAAAACTAAAGTATAGGAGAGAATTAAATTTGAACCTAAATTATCTTCGTATATTTTGTTATTACTTCATCGATATGCTAGTAGAATGAATGGAAGTTGGACATTGTATCAATTTGGAAAGTTATAAGTTTAAGTTTTGTATTTGCTTTGTTAAAGTGATGGCAAACCTTGATGTATTTGTTTGGACCCTGTCGTGTTGTCATTGGGACACCTGTTAAGTCTTGGTCTCTAACTAGGGTACTGTTGGGCAATGAACCTTGTACTTCCTTTTAGCATGCACTATTGGTTCTGCCTCTACGTGGAAGTCAATTAGGATTTGTGTATCAAAGTGGCCATTTGTAAATTGGTTGTATCCGCTTAAGTGGCAAAGATGTAAAAGACTTATAAATTATGTATTCCTAACGATATAATACCAAAGGGGTCTTGCAGTTGAGCAGACCCGGAGATGTAGCCCTTTAGGGGTGAACTCCGAGATCATATCTATGTTATGCGATGTTTTAGTTTCCTTTGTTTCATGCTTTAAGTTATCATGTATGGCTGTTATCTTGTATAAGTGTATGATGGAAAAATTAACGAATTTAAATCAAATGCACAAAATCAGACATCTTGACGAATGTAGTAAATCAGATTCATAAGACATTGTAAATTATGATTATGGCAAAGTATCTAAAATATGTTAATTAAAGTTGTAATAGTGGAAAGAATCTTGCTAGATTACATCGTTGGATTAACTTGTTACTAAGCATGTAAATTGAACAAATGGGTAGGGGAAATAAAGATAGAATTAATGTTATAATTTCTAAGATGGAATCTAAAGGATGATCAACATATAGGTAATTACTTTTATCTTCTTAAATGAGCAACGCCATGTTAATTATATTCCACTATATTGGATAAAGTTGTTTAGTTATTTACGCTTTAATCTTAATAAATAATCCTTACCATAATTAACTTGGAAATGGGGTTAACTCAACTATTTATCCATAATTGTAATCCTTAATAAAAGAATCCCTTATAATTGCTAAAATGGAACTAAAATGGGAAGTATGGGTATAGTTGATTTTATCTCAACCTTAGTAAATGTATCTCTTCATTTTAACCTTATTTGATTAAAAAGGAGTGTCATGCAATAAGATAATTATACTTTAACCCTAATGAAAGAACGTCACTATGTACTCATGTTTTAATCATGTAATGATGAATATCATCTTGATAACTATATTTTAATTTAAGGGATGTTCTCATGTGTCCTAATACATTTTCACCTTATTGAATTTAGCCATCTATTAGTATTAATAAAACTTCAACGAATTCTATGGCTACTCACAATTTATCTTTCATAAAAGAACTACAACTCATTAGTTGGCTATGCATGAAATCAAATGAAGGGACCTCACTCTATTAATTGTAGTTTATTCCTTAATGAATGTATCTCATCTTATTAGCCATACTTATAGTATTAAAGGACGATATCAATTGTGAATGGATACCCTCAACCCAATGAATGAACTTTGTTATAGTTATCACATTGAACCTTAAGGGAGGCCCCTTAAATTAAATAGGTGTTAATGTGCTTTGAGTAGATAACCTCTCGATGGCCTCCCAACCACCCAAAGTAAATGATCGCTTCCTATCTATTTTAAGATGTCAAATCTTTGAACATATGTATAATCATGTCTTATGCATTAACTCACAATTAAGATATCCAGATTTAATGGATCAATTGACGCAAGTTGAGCTAGGTGTAAGGTTATGTAATCGCGTTGGGAAACTCCTTAGGATCGTTTTAGCCTTCCACTGTGTTATCTAGTTAGAGATAACTTCGAGATAATTTCAACTCTCTTAATGTTGTAACTTTTTATTAACGCTCTTAATTATTATTTAAAAAAAAATATATTTACACTCTATTGAGTGTTTTTAACTTAAACCCTTAGGGGTTTCCTAGCGGGGCATTACATTTTGTATCAGAGCCCATGTTGCAACACTGGGATCTCTAGTTTCGCTTGTGCCCCTAGTTGGTGTGTGTGTGTCTACCTTATGTTGTATGCTTGTCCACCTTGATGTGAGGGTGTGATTTATCAACCCCTGTTTGTGTGTAACGTGTGTGTTCACACCTTGTTTTCACCTTATTGATGTGGGTGTTTTGGGAATAATTATAGGTGTTTTGTCTGCTTATTGAAGTCTTGGTCTACGATTTCTCTTACCTTGAAAGGGAGTCGTATGTACCATCATTCTTGATTTGTTTTACTCTTTTGACTAATCCATCTGGGTTGATTGGTAATATCTTGAATCTAAAAGTACGAAATGTGCTTGTTTATGGTATTGATCAATTTTAATGATTGTCCACTTGAAAGACTAGTATGGCAAATGTTAATGCTTATTATGTAGTACATTGAGTGATTATGACTCGTCTTCTTTTCTCTCTCTAGTAAGTTAAAAGGAATTGATATGTGTAGTTATCCCTTATTTAAGTCTTCTTATTGCAAGAGAAAGGATGGTATTTCTTGAGCCTTGTGTGAGCCTTATAACGTTTCTTGTGTTTTAGATTGTGAAAGGGATTTAGTTTGGGAGTTAAAATTTTGGTTAATGATAGAAAATGGTATGTTTGCATTAAAGGAATTCTCCATGTGCTTGGTAGGAGTAATATAATTAAATTCCATCTTAAGTAAGGTGCAATTAAAATGCGCATAGTGATTTTGTGAAATTGCTTGATGTGAAAGGAATACCAAAAGAGGACATGTTGTAGTAGCTTTAGGAGTGTAATAATGTGCTCCTCGAAAGATGGTTTTATGTGCTTATTTAGCTAGTGTGATTTAGGACCTATTAAATGACGCACCATTTAACTTGCTTTGGATATGGGTAATTGTCTTATTATGTTCAAAAGGAGTAAATGAAAGACTTGTTAATTTGTATGCATTGAATGTGTAATATCTAGTAGACAGCTCTTCATTTACCTCCTTGTTGTATTATGAAATTTCAAAGTTAGATTTGATGTGTTATTGCATTATATTGTATTACGAATAGTGATTGTTCTCTAGAAGACTTGTATTACAAAAGAAAATTTGATTGTTTTGAATTCTTGATCGGAAAACTAGAACATTATAGTGCAACAATAATGATTAGAAATGTCATGTTAGGATGTTTTGGCACCTTCCTAAAAGATAGCAAAATGAAAACCATGCAACTCAAATGATAAACTTATGTCCGAGCATATGGTGTGATCTTGAAATTCTTGTGTATTCGTAGGAAATAGTTGATCTTCCAACTCTCTTCCTCCTCTTGTCTAAAATATAGGAATTGTTGTTTTTTTTGAAATACTATTTAGAATGCAGTGATTTAAAGAAATTCTTATAATGCATATGAAATTGTATGTTGCTTTGGCTTCTAATTGAAAGAGGAAAGTTCTCGCCTTGGAAAAAAAAAAAAGGGAAATTGCATAGTTAGTAATGTGAATGAAAATGCTTAGGGGAAATTTGGAAAGATGTCAAAATGATGTTAATTCTTGGTGTAGATTTGATTTGTTGAAAATCTCAGTACGCGGATCTAGAGTAAAATTTGTTGGTGATTCATGTGTAAAGCATAATTAAAACTTCCCTTAAGTATATGTTAGCATAATCTAAAGTACTCCTTGTAAATGTGACTAAACCAGTAATGGTGCTTTTCTGTGTGTGTTGTAAGGAACCCGTACTTGCTATGTGTGCCCATGGGATGGTGAAGAAATCAACCATGGGGAATATGTTTGCTTATGAGTATGGGAAACCATACCTATCTATGTGATGTTTCTTATTTGTTTCCTTACTGAGTGCCAACCCACGGGTTGTTGATAAGTCAGTATGTGAAGGGGTAGTAGTAGAAGTCACCATTCCTTGAATAGTATGAATAGCATATGAGTAATGTCGACGCGAAGCGACTTTAGCTTCCCTATTTTGAGGAAAAGTATGGTTTTGTAATGAAGCTATAACATAGGTGCACTCTATACTTCCCCTTGTGATGAACCGATTTACGAGGTTCATGTGTGCCAGCCTAATTCCTATCCTTTATTTTGAGCATATAGATGATAGTTCTTGAGCATATTGATGGTTTTATTGGAGCTTCTATTGCCTTGTCTTCATGAGAGGCATGTTATATTTTCTTACATGAGTTGCCGACGGACTAGTGTTGGTAGACTTGTGGGTAGACCTTAGCCATGTATACCTCTGGCATACGGCAAGTATCCTGAGAGGAACATCGCTATGCAGGGTGTGACCAATGCGTGCCTTATCCGCGGGGTGCACTGCCATGCGGGATACGTCCATTGCGTGCCTTGTCCGCTTGGAGTATTGCCATGCCGTGCTGGGACACGATGCGGGATGTAGTAGACCATTCCATGCGGCCTACCAATAGGTATAGGGTAGAGCCATGCCGCATGACGACGTGATGCGGGGTGATGCCGAGGTGCACACTGCTATGCCATGCGGATGTGTGACTTGGCCACACCACATGATGAGCTACTAGGATAGCTAGACGATTGTTCCTTCCTTCCTCGTTGGTGGCTAGCTACTAGTCACGTAGTGATGTAATGTGCACTTATGATTTTCTTTTATTTATTTATTTATTTATTTCCTTGTGGGCCAGCAATTTATTTTACTTTGACCTTGACAGTTTAGCCACGATCTTGCAATCTTGATCTTACTTGATTTGATGTTGCAAATCCGGAAATTATTTTCTTGTCTTATTGTTGGAATTGACAATTATTATCTTTATTCTTTTGTACTTTGGTGGCTAAACCGGTTTATCCTTGTTGTTTTCGTATGCTGGTCTTGTGTTGCAATGTGAATTCCTCTCCAAGAACATAGGAGACGGTCTTGGATGAGTGTATACGAGGAAGTAGACGCAGGGAACCTTGAGGATGGAGGTATGTGGGGCTGTGAAACAGTTAGGATCCACTACCTACCTATGAGTGGTGACTATCTCTTGGGGGCTAAACACCTTACACAACAAGGGATATTCACGAGGGACTTGTATGGAAGGTAGCACGGCTATGGTGTACCCTAGCACCATCAAGCCCTCGAGTGAGATGTTGGACATTTGTTGATCATGTATTTATTCTGAGAGTAGGCAGAGAGATGTGGATCATATATGTTACCTATTGACCGAGCATTAGACATGCTCACATGTGGCCTATTGTGTTGTGCAAACCAGTCTTGTGGATGGATATTATGTGCAATCATGGATTAAATGGTGTTAACTTGTCACTATGTTATGGGGCATAGTCATTGGAAAGGTTTTTGTATGTCTGAAAAGTGTAAACAATTGAGTTCTTACGTTGCCCTTATTTGTTGAAAAGTTAACTTGGTTGTAGAAATTGATATTAGAAGCTAGTTCTATGCAATAAAGTTTTGTGAAAGAGATGAATTGGTGAGAGAAATTGACCTTGAGAGCATATTTTCTTGTCATGTTTGATAAATGATTTTGATAACTGTGTCTATATATTTTAAATTGCTTAAATTTGGTGTAATAAAAAAAAAAAAAAAGGGAAAAAGTCTTGTTTCTCTGCTATGATTGTATGCAAATTATAGAATATTTGAAGATGTGAATTGATGTTAGATGCATTTTGTTAATGGATGATGAAACTTGTAGAGGATTTAAGAATAATGTTCTAAGATGATGGCAAAGTAGTTGGTTGTGCAAATTGATGATTGCAAATTGAGTTTAAGGGCTAATAAGTGTTGCAGGACTTCCATTTAGCTTTGCGACTTCCAGGAGTAAGTTGGAGCCTAGGGGGGGAGAATGCAATGCCCCTACCCTAGTCGGACTTGTAAAACCTGTTTGACCTTGATTGACTTCCTATGTGGCATTCTTGAATGGTAGGTTAACCGTGATGCAATGTGTAGTTTAGATAATATAAATAATTGTGCATACTTATTATTGAGCTTTTGCATTGATTCTCGTGTAAATGTAATTGTTCCTAACCCTTGTGATAAATCTTGAGCTAACGCCTTCATTGAATATGTATATGTATATGCATGCTTGTATGAATTCATGGGTGCAGGAGATTGCAGGTACAACACTACTTAGGGCAAGGTTCATGTCCTTTGGGATTTGCAAGGTTGAGTATGCCTCCTTCATCCTTAGAATTTGGATTTGGTGGTTATAAAACTCTTGTCTTGCCTTAGCCATGGTTAGGTGAGCATCACATGTGTGGTTCATGGGGCTTTCCTTGCATTGGGTTGCGTGTCATGTGATTTGGTGGACTTCGTCGATTTGCATGCCTTGCGCGGGGTAAGTGGAGTTTGTTATCCTAAGTATTAAATTCAATTTAATGAGTAGACGTACACATTAGTGATATAGAAATTTAAATAGGTAGTTTCTTCTATACAATTAATCGTTAATTTAAAGAGATTGCTCTAATTATTATTGTAGCAAGCTTAAGGTATTTAACTTGGATTAATGTGCTCATTTACGCATTTGTAGTTGAGAAAATTAGAAAAAATAGATCTCCTTCATGAGAATAATCATTTATTAAAAAGGTCGCCATATTATGTTATAGCGAGTTAATTTAATAGTTAATTTTAATAATAACGAATTTAATGAGTTATGCATTTTAGAAAGGAAAGATTTAAAGTCATTTGGGAGATAGAAATAAATTACTCATTTTCGCATTTTGGAAGAAAAAAGGGTAAATTATTATTATTTAAAAGAAATTATTTCCTTTTTACTTGTAAAGTTGATATAGTATAAAAGATTGATTTTTAGAAAATTAAATTAATCAAAATGCCTTACCCGGTCAATAGTTTCGAAATTTGAAGTAGGCCTAAAATTTATATTGAGAAATTAAAATTTAAAACTCAATAAGAAATAGAAGCATTTTTATTTTAATAAGGAAAGCGAATAAGATGTAATAAATAATGGAAAGGAATGACTTCCATTTTCATCTTCATTATTTTATTTTAAAAATAAATGCCTAAATTCGAAATTGAAATTTAGGGCAAAAATAGGGTTTCACATTTAACCTAGTTTGAAAAGGCTTTTGGGGGTTCTTTTCTTGGGAGCTTTTTTTTGAAAAAAATGGGGAATTTGCTTGGAGTTGCAGGTGGAGCTCTTCGTCAAAATCTCTTCCCGGAATGCGTTTGAAGGTAGGATTCCAAACCCACCCTCTTGTTTATTTGTTGGATCTTGTGTGGAAAATGGAATGCAAACATTGTTTTGGATTAGGGCTTTATGTTTTGTTTTGGATTGTTTTGCTCATGTTTATGTCAGAAAAAAAATAGTCTCCCAGTTGGTTGTTTATTATGAGCAAGCTGGAAATTAAATGGACTGTGTTTTCCTTTCAAAATAGGAGAAGTTGCTGGAACATGCTTTAAACCCCTGTCTATAAGACTGTGGGACATGTATTTGGGGATTGGCTATGCATTTTTATTATTACCAAATTATATTGCCTGAAAACTATAAAAAAATAATAATAATAATAAACAAAAAAAAATTGTATGTGTTTGGGGCTAGGGTTTGGCGGGCAGAGGAGCCGAAGCTCGGCTTGCGCCGCCGCCCCCTCCCCCATTTCTTCCCCCCGCGGCACCGCCATATTTTGCAGCCTCCCCGCGACCACATTGTGGGCCGCAGGCTGCGACCACAATGTGGGCCGCAGGGACTGCGACCACATTGTGGGCCGCAGGCTGCGACCACAGTGTGGGCCGCAGGGGCTGCGACCACAGTGTGGGCCGCAGGGGCTGCGACCACAGTGTGGGCCGCAGGGGCTGTGACCACAATGTGGGCTGCAGGCTGCGTCCACAGTGTGGGCCGCAGGGCCTGCGTTCACAGTGTGGGCTGCAGAACCTGCGTCCACATTGTGGGTCACAGGGTCCTGCGTTAAGGACTAGGGTTTGCAATAAGAAAAAAAAAAGGGGAAGCATAAAGTTTGTTTTAATTTTATTTTTGTTGTTAAAAAAAAAAAAATGATATTGACAATTACAAAATGAAAGAAACAAATCGAAAGTATAAAAGAGTTGAAATAAATTTGTAGAAAAATCTATTTTGTTTTACATATTAGAATTTAGTTGCTAAATATATATATATATATATATATATATATATATATATATATATATATATTAAATAATGGAGAATGCATATTCTTTTATTATTGTAGATTAATTAAAATTTAATAATCTTGGATTATTAAATTGATATTAACAACGTTTAAAATTGGAACTTCTTTTAATAGGAAAGGTAATCCTTGGAGAAGAGATAAAATATTGTCTGTATTTGAAGACCTTTAAAATAAAACACCATTGCTAACGTTATGGAATGTATTTTAATAAGACGTTGTATTTCTTTTAAACAAGCATTGTCTTTCGATTTGATTGATAAAGACCTTCTGAGAAATTTTAGAAATGAAAACTAAAGTATAGGAGAGAATTAAATTTGAACCTAAATTATCTTCGTATATTTTGTTATTACTTCATCGATATGCAAGTAGAATGAATGGAAGTTGGACAATGTATCAATTTGGAAAGTTATAAGTTTAAGTTTTGTATTTGCTTTGTTAAAGTGATGGCAAACCTTGATGTATTTGTTTGGACCCTGTCGTGTTGTCATTGGGACACCTGTTAAGTCTTGGTCTCTAACTAGGGTACTGTTGGGCAATGGACCTTGTACTTCCTTTTAGCATGCACTATTGGTTCTGCCTCTACGTGGAAGTCAATTAGGATTTGTGTATCAAAGTGGCCATTTGTAAATTGGTTGTATCCGCTTAAGTGGCAAAGATGTAAAAGACTTATAAATTATGTATTCCTAACGATATAATACCAAAGGGGTCTTGCAGTTGAGCAGACCCGGAGATGTAGCCCTTTAGGGGTGAACTCCGAGATCATATCTGTGTTATGTGATGTTTTAGTTTCCTTTGTTTCATGCTTTAAGTTATCATGTATGGTTGTTATCTTGTATAAGTGTATGATGGAAAAATTAACGAATTTAAATCAAATGCACAAAATCAGACATCTTGACGAATGTAGTAAATCAGATTCATAAGACACTATAAATTATGATTATGGCAAAGTATCTAAAATATGTTATTTAAAGTTGTAATAGTGGAAAGAATCTTGCTAGATTACATCGTTGGATTAACTTGTTACTAAGCATGTAAATTGAACAAATGGGTAGGGGAAATAAAGATAGAATTAATGTTATAATTTCTAAGATGGAATCTAAAGGATGATCAACATATAGGTAATTACTTTTATCTTCTTAAATGAGCAACGCCATGTTAATTATATTCCACTATATTGGATAAAGTTGTTTAGTTATTTACGCTTTAATCTTAACAAATAATCCTTACCATAATTAACTTGGAAATGGGGTTAACTCAACTATTTATCCATAATTGTAATCCTTAATAAAAGAATCCCTTATAATTGCTAAAATGGAACTAAAATGGGAAGTATGGGTATAGTTGATTTTATCTCAACCTTAGTAAATGTATCTCTTCATGTTAACCTTATTTGATTAAAAAGGAGTGTCATGCAATAAGATAATTATACTTTAACCCTAATGAAAGAACGTCACTATGTACTCATGTTTTAATCATGTAATGATGAATATCATCTTGATAACTATATTTTAATTTAAGGGATGCTCTCATGTGTCCTAATACATTTTCACCTTATTGAATTTAGCCATCTATTAGTATTAATAAAACTTCAATGAATTCTATGGCTACTCACAATTTATCTTTCATAAAAGAACTACAACTCATTAGTTGGCTATGCATGAAATCAAATGAAGGGACCTCACTCTATTAATTGTAGTTTATTCCTTAATGAATGTATCTCATCTTATTAGCCATACTTATAGTATTAAAGGATGATATCAATTGTGAATGGATACCCTCAACCCAATGAATGAACTTTGTTATAGTTATCACATTGAACCTTAAGGGAGGCCCCTTAAATTAAATAGGTGTTAATGTGCTTTGAGTAGATAACCTCTCGATGGCCTCCCAACCACCTAAAGTAAATGATCGCTTCCTATCTATTTTAAGATGTCAAATCTTTGAACATATGTATAATCATGTCTTATGCATTAACTCACAATTAAGATATCCAGATTTAATGGATCAATTGACGCAAGTTGAGCTAGGTGTAAGGTTATGTAATCGCGTTGGGAAACTCCTTAGGATCGTTTTAGCCTTCCGCTGTGTTATCTAGTTAGAGATAACTTCGAGATAATTTCAACTATCTTAATGTTGTAAATTTTTATCAACGCTCTTAATTATTATTTAAAAAAAAAAATATTTACACTCTATTGAGTGTTTTTAACTTAAACCCTTAGGGGTTTCCTGGCGGGGCATTACAAATGGAGATAGGAAGAATGGAGATTAAAACCCTTTTGGACATGTGATGGTATAATCTTTGTGATTTCATTTGATTTGCATTGTCTTAGGTAATCTTCATATGTTATGGTGGATCTTTGTTGTTGTTAGGCTAGGGTTTTGTGGTTGAATTCATTTAGCCTTTCAATATTGTTGTTTATCCACTTTCACCATATACATTTTGGCACACACCATGGGAAATGGATTTTTGTTAGATTTGTTTTTTTTTCAGGTTTTCCTAACCCTATATTGCTATTTTGTAAAACAATTTGGAGAATAACCTTGTGCAGCTAGGGTTTTGTACACAAAATCAAGATCTTGGAGAGATTTGATCTGATCTCACAAACGGCTTGGCATTTTTGCACAAAATTTTGTTGACAGGTTGAAGATAGTATCAAGAGCTCTCAATCCAAAATTCAGAATTTTTGGAGCACATTTTCATTTTCTATGATTTTTCATAAAAAAATAATTTTGAGAGAAAATGAGAGAACTTTTTGGACTTTATTACATTTTTGGAAATCTCTCATAATTATACTTAGTATCTGTTCTTTATGATTTTATTTTTGATGCAAAATATTTCCTAAAAAATTAGACCTTTAAAAATTAGGGTTTTTCATTATTTTGATCATATCTCACAAACGCCTTTGACTAATGGCATAAAATTGTTTTTACAAGTCAAAAACATTATTAGAGGTGCTCAGTAAAAATGTCAGATTTTGTGGAGCATATGTGAAATTTCTATGAATTTTTTTATGTATTTTCATAAATAATTAATTTTGAGAGCAAATTAGCGAATTTTTCGGATTTTATTACATTTTTGGGAATATCTCAAAATTATACACAGGATTTGTTCTTTGTGATTTTAAATTTGATGCAAAATTATTCCTAAAAAATCAGATCTTTGAACATTAGGGTTTTGCATTATTTTGCTCATATCTCACAAACTACTTGTACTTTTTATAGAAATGTTTTTATGCAAGTTTGAAAGACAATCAGAAGTGTCTAGTAAAAATTTCAGATTTTTTGGATCAATTTTGCATTTTATATGAATTTTTTATGATTTTTCATAAAAAAATAATTTTTGGAGCAAATTAGCAAATATTTTGGATTTTCTTACATTTCTGGAAATCTCTTGAAATTTTATAGGTGATCTTTTTTAATGATGAATAAGATATTTGAATTGGTCAACAAAATGCATTGTTGAAGACCCATATTTCACAAAGTCTTTTGGATCTAAAATTTACCTAACTTGTGTGCTTGCAGGAAGGGGTGATCATTTGAAACAATCCAAACTACTAACAAATCTTTGTTGCAGGACCTTGACATGGATTTTCTTTTGATCTTTATTGTGTGCCTTGTTTTCATAGATTATCAAACACTTCAATTGGTGCACTAAAATTGAACCAGTGTCTTTTGTGTCTTGGGCAATAGGTTATTTTTGTTTAATATTTAGAGGGCTTGTCTCCCCATGTGGTCATTAGGACTACTAGTGAGGAGATAATGACCCAAGTGGTAGCGAGGAAAATCCACCTCTTCCGAACCACTATAAACAACTATATTCATGGTGAAAACCATGGATAACATGTGCTAATTAGTTCATACCGACACTATGTCTCCGCATAAACCCATTGATCAAATTTATTTGATTTGTTGTAGGGCGTAACCCCTGCCGGCTAGGAGCCTTCTGTATTTACAGATCTGAAAGTGCCGCATGTATGGCCACACGAGCACATGCCCTTACTAGCACCTTTTTGTTTTAGAAGCCAAAATCCTTCTAGTTGTTGGGGCAGGAGGTCGGACCTCTGGAGTGACCCACACACATACGCTTCTTAGTAGAGATACAAAGTTCACCACAAGGAGTTTTCGTGGGGACTGATGCTTGGCTGCCCTAGAGAAGTGAGTGCCAAGGGTGGAGCCAGTGGGGTCAAGCATCTAAGTATCCGCTCTTAATAGCGTAGCCTCGGGGGAAACCCCATGTGGGATCAACAATTATTGTCCTAGCCAGCCATAAGAATTGTGCTTGTCTTATTTTGAACAATCAAACATTCAAGATCAAACATTGTGTCTTCAAGTATATGAAAAACAATTTTACATCAAACAACACACTTTTATTTGAGTCATTTTGGGTCTAAACACTTGCAAACATTGAATCCTCATCAACATTGTGTCCTCTTGTCACAAAAAAAAAAGTCAAAAATTTAGATTTGGTCACAACAAACAACTTCACAAAATGGAAAAATTTATAGTCCAACAAATAAGAGCAATCTGTTTCAAAATTCTTGAGCTTCCTAAGTTATTTCTCTAGATTTTCATCTAGCATTCAACCTACTTTTGGGTCTCACAAAGTCCATCATTTCTTTACACCTTGCATTACATTCACATTTGTCTAAACTTGCGTCAAAAGGTCACTTGCTTGTCCTCATCATACTTTATCAACACACTACATACAACTACATTTTGCTAAGTGGTCCCTCATCAAGGTCTATCACCTTTGGGTATCATTTGGTCTTACTTAGAGTCAAGGTCAACTTACCTCATCAAGAGAAACTATCATCTCTTTGGAAGTCACACCTACTCTACTACATATATACTTGGTCTTACACTTTGGACATTGCAAGTACACCTTAGATTCATTTACAATCCTTCCAACTCTTGGTCTTCCATACTCTTTCCATTTTCATCTAGTCTCCCACATCTTGGTCAATACCTAGTTCATGGTTGAAACTCGTTCCCAAAAAACTAGGAGAGAAGCTAAAGAGGCTCAAGAGTCCACAAACATGAGTGCCTATGAGTATGAGAATGATGTATTTTTCAATTATGATCATACTACATTACCTGACATGGATGCCTATAGAAACATTCCAAATGTTGAGAACATGGACACTATAAACAACAATGATACACACAATGACAATATGGAAAACATTTTAGTACATTCAGCAGAAGTGGAAGACTCCATTATGGATCCCCATTTTAATCGATTGGTTGATGAAATAATGAGGAGAGATAGACAATATTTCTTACAAGTGATGGCACAAAGTGGAGCCAAGATACCTCATGATTTTGACATGTCTCAAATAATGGAAAATTGACCTTTGCAACAACCTCACCTCAACATGGATCAAAGGAGGCCTAATAGTGGAGCCAATAGAGGACCACATTTTGTGCCTGAATCACCATCATCTTTGTTTCAAAAACAAAAGGTCCCATACACACATGGTCAAGCATATGATACTCACCTTTGTAGATCATTATGGAAGTCTTATGCAGAAAAATATACTCAATCACATACCAATGCTAAGGACCAACCACCAAAGCAATTGGATATCCAAAGGCATGATCAAAATTTGGACACAAGGAAACCCCACGTCAAATTTGGGACCAACACATTAGAAAAAACTCATGACATGCCTATAGAGTATGGTATACATAGACAAAGCAGATATTCCATTCCTCACCATGACTCTATACCAAGTGCTCCATATACGCAACATCATTATAGACCTCCTCCATATGAACATGTGTATGATCAATACCATCCTTATATGCAACATGCTCCTCCTCCACCTGGTGCCTCAAGTATGGGATATGGTTCAAGAAGTCGATCTCCACCTACAAACAATTTGGAACAACAAATCAAGGACTTACAAAAGAAAATGGAGGACATAAATACACCGAAGCTAACTTACACAATGAGAGACATATGTCCCTATCCATTTGACAAAAGCATTCCAATGCCTCCTTTTCCTACACATTTCGTGACACCTAAGTTTGATAAGTACAAAGGAAAAGGGGATCCTAAGGCACATATAAGACAATTTTTTATAGCTTGCATAGAGGTAGCAACAAAAGAGACATATTTGATGAGATTATTCCCATAGAGATTAGGTGATCAAGATATGGAATGGTTCTCCCAACTCCCACTTGGAATTAAGTCTTGGGGTGATCTAGCAGAGGCATTTATCCAATATTTCTCATACAACATAGAGATAGATATATTAGTCACTACCTTGTGCAACACCAAACAAAGGGATGGAGAGTCTTTTTCATCATTTTTACAAAGATGGAGAAATCTAGCCAGCAGATGCTCTTGTGAAATTCCACAAAAACAAATGGTAGAGATGTTCACCCAGAATGTTAACAAAGACATTAGTTATGACTTGAGAAAAGCTTGTTTGTCCACCTTCAAGGACATCATTGAAAAAGGCTTAGTGACAGAAAAGCTCCTAATTGAGCAAGGCATTGTCAAAATATTCAATGAAAACAAAGAGGACTTTAAAGGAAAAGACAAGCCAAAATTTTGGAATAAAATTGAGAACACAGTCAATGATGGTGTTGTTGATGCCAATACAGTATGACCCAAAATCATTTTTTCAAGATCATGCTCTACAAACAATCAAGTGAATACTCAAACAACTTCAAAGTCACAAAGGAAGTACACCCCATTGGGAGAACCACTAGAATTAGTTTTCAAGAAGCTAGTGGTAAACAAAATAATAACAATTCTAGATCTGCCTCCATATGAGCCAAAGGTTAAACTAAATTGGTGGAATGATGATTAATATTGCTAATTTCATAAAAGCAAGGGACATAAAATAGGAAACTATCATCGACTGAAGAACATCATACAAGATCTCATTGATAGAGGTGACATTGAGATCAAGGGACACTCATCCAATCAAGAACATGAAATGTTTAAAGAACCATTCCCAAAACATGACAAAGGAAAAGCTAAAGCCACAGATGAGCAGACCAACTATGCTAGAGCATCTTATAACTATGATTCAACTGTCAATCACATTTCAATGGACAATTATGTCTCTACCATTATCATCAAGGGCAAAACACCTGAGAATTCTGCCCAAAGACCCAAGATTGTCCTAAAAGGCATTGGATCTTCTTCTGAACCAACCTCTAAATGTAATGTTATAAATCATCGAGGTAAATTCACTTTGCAAGGTGCTCCAGCTAAAACCACTGCTTCCTCATCAACCAAACCTAAGTATGACCTTGTAGAACAGTTAGGGAAGACACCTGCATTTATCTCCATCCTTGATCTCTTACGTATATCCCCTGCACATAAAGCCATTATTGACAAAATCTTGAGAGACACTTCTATCCCTATTGATCTGAACGTGGACCAGTTTCAAGCCATGGTGGGATACCTTTCCATTCCACACTCCCTTACATTTATAGAAGCTGATGACACCTTTGTGAGCCAACCACATAATGCACCTTTACACATTGAATCTTTCCTATGCAAACATCGAATAAAATGAGTCCTAATAGATGGAGGAGTTGGTCTCAATATATGTACTTTAAACACAATAATACAATTGGGATATTCTAAAAAGGCTATGAATTCTACACATGCAATCACCATAAAAGCATATGATAATGAAGAGCGCTCATCCAAGGGCACAATCACCTTGCCTCTCAGAGTTGGACCAATTACAAAGGATGTAGTTTGTCAAGTCCTTGATCTAGATCTCACATAAAACATATTGCTAGGATGTCCATGGATTCATGAGATGAGCGCAGTACCCTCAACATATCATTGATGTACCAAGTTTCCACATAATGGAGTTGAAGTGACTGTCAAAGCTGACCCAAACCCATTCATATATTGCAAAAATCTGTGACCTAGATCAGAAATAACAATCCCAGTCAATCGAGAGGTTGTTCCTTCTTCAGCATATGTGGATCCAAAATCCTTAAAACTTTCTACATCAAAGCAAGCAGAGCTCAAAGAAAAGTTCAAGTTTAAAGACATGGGATGTGGTGAGTATATCTTTCATGTTGATCAACTCCCACTATCTCCTAACACATTTTGTCAACAAGAACAACCTACAAACAATTTACAATGCCAAGGAATTGGGTACAAAGCACCTAGTGTTGTGGCTACTAAGTCTGAATGCAAATATCCTCTAGTGGTGCAAGCAGCTCTTGATATCGATAATCCTAAGAGTGGTTCCAATAAAGAATCTATTGAGCATATCACCAACCCTCTTGAGAACTCATATAGCCTTTACATTTCATCCACTCATTCCATTTCCACTCCACTTCCAGACTTGGATCAATAAGAATTACAAAAGCCCTTACTAATTGGGGATCAAAAATCAAGCTTTGAAAAGAAAAATCTAAAAGTCAAAAATAAAGAAAAGTCCTTTAGTCCAAATCAAAATCAAAAGCTACTGGACTCTGCAAAAATCAAAGTCAAGGATAAAAATCCTATGAAGAAAAAAGAACAAGAGTTGATCTCCCCTAATATCAAAATAACTGGGGGCAAAAGTTCTATAATTTTAAGTCAAAAAGCATACTTGTTGATCCTAAGTCTCCATCATGCTATCCTACTCTCACTTCTTTTCACAATCATAGGACTTCATTCCTCATCCACTTGTTCCACACATCCATTCCCTTCTGGCGATACATCGTGGACCTTTAATGGAGCTTCCTCAAGGGACTTTGTTATTAGGGATGCCCAAACTTCTTTAGGTGACACACATATGGGCCTACGTAATCCGCACATTAGTAATTGTATCTCAGTTCCTTCATCAAGGAAGACAATCACTCGAGAAACACATAATTCAATCAAGGAACAATGCAGCTACTATCACAAGGTTAAGCCTCACACATTTGAAGTGGGTGACTTATTTCTCAGACAAAATCCTAAGAATCAACAAGACAGAGAGAAAAAGGGCAAGTTCGAACCAAATTGGCTTGGTCCTTACATCATTACAACAACCTATGGATTTGGTGCATATCAGCTTTCAACTCCAGATGGTGAACCTTTGGAGGATCCTATCAACAACATGAACCTTCGCATGTTTAACACATAGCTCTTCAGAGTATCCTAATTTAAAAAGACAAAAAAATCATAAAATTAAAAAATACAAAAAAAATAAAAAAAATCATAAAAATAAAAAATCGTTACTTGGTGAAAACTTGGCAAACAGGCGCCTTGTGACACATATTTTTTTTTGAAAAAATCCAAAAAATTAAAGTGAAATAATTCGTCCAATGGTGAAAACCACTTTGGTGGTGCCCTGGGCAAGTACCATGGTGAAAACCGGGTCACCGACACCATGTGTAGAGACATTGCTCCTCCCTCCTTTAGGATTCAATCTCATCCTTTCACTTTGCACACACTCCAACCTATTCATTCATAATAAACTTACCCATTCCCATCATGACTTGTTATTGATCTACCCAAGATTGGTTAGCCATTCCTAATAAACCTCCCTTTTCGCCCCTTTTCATCCATAATAAATCAGCTCCAATTTGTGGCTAAGGCAAATCCTACATCTAGTGATGGGTGTGGAACTGAGAACATCACACGTTCCAAGGAGGTATAATTTCTTCCAATTTTCTTTAGTCTATCCGCGCACAATTCGCAATAAAGCAACATTTGCATCACCAGTCCACAATAAAGTATCAGTTTCATGGATTCAGTCAGTTTTAGATGAGACAAGAAGCAATGGGCTTCAACAAAATCAAATCTTTCAATAGACTCAGACAACATTATGGTTCAGTGCTATATATCCTTTTTGTGAAAGTAAACATTGTGATCACAGTCAAATAAGACTTATACAAGTGACAAGAGACACTAAACTTGAGGACTACAGTGGATGTTGGTGTTAGTCTTGGTTTTCTTTTGATTTTATCATTTGGTGACATGTCTTTTAGCTTTTTCAGGATGTCTTTGACTAGAGATTCTCTCCAGGATGTCTTTGGCTAGAAGGCGAGGATGGGGTATCATCACCTATTTTTTTTTTGTCTATGGATTGTCTCTTAGTAATGCTATGACTTTTCCAAGGATATGAGGACACTATGAGTCTAGTGTGAACTGGGGCATTCTTTGTTTGCAATTGTCTTATCTCCATGCAAACAGGTACAATGACTTTCTTGGTCAAACACATGCCTCGATTGTCATAACCTATTTTGCCATAATAAAGCTCAATGATGATAACGCATAAGAAGCTCTTTCACTTTCATATCTTCTATCTTCCATCCCCCTTTCTTGATTGACTTCCATCGTCCTTCTTGAGTCTGTGTTGCCTGCTATCACATGACTGAGTATAATGACACACCAAAAACATTTGCATTTCATGTAGTTTGCACCTGCATTATCACATATTAGCATTTCATACATACATATAGATATCACAATTGCATCACATCCTGCACACAACACATGTTAGCACATTTTACATTCTCATCATGTAAATAGTTATTTGCATTATCATATTCATCTTCATTTCATACATTCACATTTGCATAACATTAAAAACATAAAAGAACAAAAATATTGCACATCATGTACATATTTACATTCATATCATAAGCATCACACAGAAACATATATCATAAAACATATAGAAACATCACATAGGTACACATTCATATAGGTGCCGCAAGGATGAATCATCTCATATATATATTAAAATCATAAGTGTCATGATACAATGATGTCAAAATACATATGGCTACACAGCCAACCCTCGTGTCGCCCTATCCGGACAGAGTAATCCACTAATCACTCCTGCTAGTACCGCTGGTTACGCCAATCCTGTCTATGTCATAGTATCCCAAGCCACATGTCCTGCCCTCATCTCCAGTCCTGGATCCTAAAACACTCATCTCTATTCATCCCTATCTCCGTCTCAATCATAAGGAACCAACTACCCATTGATCGATATCCTCAGTATCCTATATACATCCTCCAAGGTGACTGTCATCTCACCCATCGACAAATGAAAACTGCATGTCTCTAAGTGCCATCTCTTAGCTAGCGCAATTAGCAATCCCATGTTTGCCCAAAACATAGGCACATACATAATATGTCACAATCCCATAACCTCAATCAATGCCCTATCCTCAAATGTCAGCACTGGTCATAAACTCTGAGTCGATGGGAATCTCTCCCGTGACTCCAACATAGGTAGGTACTCCTGTAGTCAAGCAAATCAACTATGTTAGTTAAAGTGGCATTCCCTGTTCATCACAAAATTCTTCTTTTTATCTAAGTGCTTATGGTATTCTATCCTAGTGACACTCATTGTTCATCACAAAGTGTTTCTATTTATCCCAATGGTACTCCCTGTTCATCACAAAGTGCTGCTCATATTTGCACTCACTGTTCATCACAAACTACTGCTCTTTTTAGTACTCCCTATTCATCACAAAATACTATGTCTTGGTACTCCCTGTTCATCACAAAGTGCCTTGATCTATCCTATCCTAGGGCTTTTCTTGAGTGTATCCTCTTGAGTAGTTTCCTAATTGGCAACATATGTTCTATTACAGAATTGTCAATCCTAGCCCTATTTGCTATCTTAGTCTTCCCTAGAGGACTTGCTTGAGTGTATCCTCTCAGTATCTTATCCAACTGACATCGTATTTTTATTACAGAACTGCCAATTCGACCTTGAAGACACAAATGCATCTAGCTTACCCAGACGTGCCTGACACCAGCATAGATGCACCTTAGCATTTTTTGACCTTGTTTGACATTCCTAAACGTGCATTTATTACATTACCTAGCATGCATTTATGACAACATTTATTGCGACAAAGTACAAGGAGTTTTTGCGGTACTTACCGGCTCTCCTACATCTATTGGCCTTTGAAATCGGTGAACGCGATCGAATCTATGCACCAATGCCATCACTGCTGACTGCTCTCTGCTCTCTTTGCACTCTCATCTCTTGGATGTGTGGATGACAATGAGGATGTTTTCCCTCGTAGTCTATCTTATAGACTACCCTAACCCTAGTTTCCCGAGTCAGTTTTCTTTATCCCATGACTCTATCACTCTATCTTGTCAGTCATTTCTAGCCTTTCTTTCTTATCGAGAGATTGTCTGCCATCCTTTCAGACATTTTCATCCAATCTCTCGAGGGGGCATATCATTCCCATCTTGGGGCAACTTTGGACCAGTTCATTTTATCTTCTTTGAAACAATGCGACAAGCTACATTGTCTCAAAGAGGGGCAAAATGTAGACACCTAAAATTGTCTAGTCTAATTAAATAAATATTTTATTTATTTAATTATTTTAACCTAATTCTTCTATTAATTAAATAAATCCTTATTTATTTAATTAATTCATTTATCCTCTTCTAGCCTTATTTCTCATTTAAATAAATACCTTATTTATTTAAATTATCCTTTCCCTAAATTAAATAAATACTTTTATTTATTTAATTGATCCCACTTCTTCTATTAATTAAATAAATCTTTATTTATTTAATTAATTCATTAACCTTTTCTACCTATGACACATGTCATTCATCTCTTAATTCATACACTACCTACCCTCTTATTATTTTCTTATTTCTTCTACCTACCCTCTAATCATAGCTGACCATTTATCTTTTATACCTCTCAATCGTATCCCTCCATTTCTTATATTGTCTTCTATATAAGGAGATGCTTCCTTCATTGTCAAAACCCCCACTGACTACCCGACTACTATACTCTTTCAAACTTTCATATGTGATCAAGCCTACTTGCAACCATGTTTCTGTTCTTTGTTGAGCTCTTGTGCACACATAAAATTTGAGAGCAAATATATCAAGCAAGATCAATGGAGATAGGAAGAATGGAGATTAAAACCCTATTGGACATGTGATAGTATAATCTTTGTAATTTCATTTGATTTGTATTGTC
Source organism: Cryptomeria japonica (assembly GCF_030272615.1). Classification (NCBI taxonomy): domain Eukaryota; kingdom Viridiplantae; phylum Streptophyta; class Pinopsida; order Cupressales; family Cupressaceae; genus Cryptomeria; species Cryptomeria japonica. The sequence goes on along the minus strand of NC_081412.1, from coordinate 526,733,591 downwards.
TTAGGTAATCTTCATACGTTATGGTGGATCTTTGTTTTTGTTAGGCTAGGGTTTTGTGGTTGAATTCATTTAGTCTTTCAATATTGTTGTTATCCATTTTCACCATAAACACGTACCTCCCAAGAGATCATTCCTTGGTAAGGGGCATATCATACTTGCAAATAATCAAAACCATAGAAGAGGTAAGATTTCCAAGAGAATGAAGGAAAGAGAAGAAGTGCACTATTCATTAAAGATGTCCCTCTCCAAGAAAAAAGGAAAACCAAAGAACAATTATATGCTCACATAAGGATAACCCTATGCAAGAAAAGAGATCTAATAATGAATGATGTATAGGGATAGAGATAAATGTATAGAAAGAAGAAGAAAAATAGACTTCATGTTTTTGCCCCAAAGTATGTTAAAGTAAAATACTACCACCACTAATGATAAAGAGCCCCTATGAAATGGGCTAATTACTCCATAGGATGAAGAGCAACATGAAGGGAAAAGAAGTGCTAAGGTACGATGTTTTTACCAAAAAATACAACTAGATCCTCTATGAGACAAATGTGTGCAAGATCATATTATAATTGAAGAAATTTCTTAAATGCATAACATTTTCCAATAGAATGTGAATATAAATCATGAAAAATGCAATATTCAATACCTTTCACTTAAGATTTTTGTTTTTATTTTGAGAAGGAAAGGAAATGTTCTTGTCATATTGCAATCTCCAATAGATTCTTGCAGCTAATCTATCAAGATGGTAAATATCATCTTCCCATGAAGAAGAAGGTTTGTTAGAAGGAGTTTCATTATCCACAATTCTAATTTTGCCACTATCTATGCCATGTTGAGTAGATTTTTGAAAATTATGGCAATCATCAGCATTATGGTCATGGGTTTGATGAAATGAACAAAAAGGATAATTTTAAGAAGAAGCATTCTGATGGGCTCTCTTGATTTGTTGTTTTTAAAGGTAATTTTGAAAGTTTTGAAGTCTAAAAAATTCATCCATAGAAAGAGGGGTACTACTTCCTAGGCCTCTTATAGTAGTTTGTGTAGGAGGGTTTATAGCGACACAAATTCCATGCTCAAATTTCCCAATTCCTTGTCCTTTAAAACCTTGTTTTGTAATTATATGAAAGCCATGACTATAAGAATGTTGCAATTGAATAGATTGAGGAACAAGATCATGAATTTATTTGAAATTTAATGTGCAAGGAGGTAGAAAAGGATTTGTAGATGAAGGAGGAGTATCACGTGGAATTAGAATCTCTTTGCCTTTATCCAACTTATCCTTTTTGGAAGATTGGGGAAGCACATCTCCATCATCTAAAAGCTCATTTTTAGTGATTTCTATGCAAGGAGAAAGGTCATGAATAAAATGCATGACATCATCCTCTCTACATAGAATTTTATGTTGCAAATAGGCCTTAGGAGAATAAGGAGGATCTAAATATGTAAGAATGTTGATATTGTCATATTGCCCCCCTTGCTCAAGGGTATGTGTAGAAGAAGAAGATGGATCCATATTACTTTCCAATGCTTTCTCTCTTGTAGAAAGATCATTGGGTAAAGTATTAGATCTCATTTCTTTCACACAAGATACCCTAGGAGAGGTACAAGGGTTAGGATCTTTAGAATTAGGATCTATAAAAGCTTTAAGGTGATTAACATAGGAAATGCATTTTGTTAATAACATCACCATAATGCAACATAAATGATACATGAAAGCTTTGAGATCTAATTGAAAAGAAAATAATTTGGAAATCCTAACAACACAATATGACCAAGTGATATGACGAAAGAGAATAAAAAAGAAATGGAAGAAACTCTTATCCAACACATGATAAATATATGCAAAAATTAATGTAATCACATGTGAAAGAGCAAGTAAATCGACTTTATTAATTGTCATTAAAAGTCTCTTAAGTGAAATCTGAATTTGCTGAAAAAAGCAAATCTAAAATTAGGACCTTTCTATGAAAATTAATTTTAAGATGTAAATGAGATGAATTTTGAATTTGTGTTCGACCTTAGAGATTGTTAAAATTGATAAAGTACACTGATTTTCTGGATTTGAGTAGAAAAATACAGTGAATTCCGTCTCTTGAAATTTCGAGAAAAAGTCGAGGACTGTGGCGATAACGTACATGGCCCGACCAAATTTTTAAAAAAATTTCAGGGATGGTAGAGATTATGATTTTAGTGCCGAACCCCAAAAAATAGCCAATTTGGAGATGTCTAGATCAGCCAAAATTGCAGTCAAAGGTTGAAAATGAAAAGATCTTAAAAATTAGGGTTTTATGATTTTACCACTGAATTTTTAGACTAAGAGATAGATTTGAATTGCAAGTTTCAAATAGAAATCAGATTTGAAACAAGTAATTAAAATTTTACACCTCACAAGCTTAATTCTCACAAAATGAAGAATTAGGGTTTTTATGCAATTAACCTCTAAAATTTTCAAATAGATCAAACTTCAAAATAAAAATTTAAAATTCAAATTGCAATTAATTAGATCTAAGAATGAGAAATCATAATTAATGTGTAAAAAGTCGGGTTCACCAAAATGTAAAGTAGAAAATTGGATCCTAGTGACTCCCCACCTAGGAGAGAGAAAGGAAGCCACTAGGATGATTTTCACTTGGGAAGAACTTTATATTCAAAAGAGGGGTTGAATCTGCTAGATCCAAATCTGAGGGGAACAAGGATGTGAATTCTGAGTGGATTACAAGTGGTTGAAGTGTGATTTACCCTCTTTTATAAATGAGAAAGTTGACTTGTTGACTATGTAGAAAAGAGAGAGGAAATGGGTGAAATGAGGTGCTACTAGTTTGGTATCACGTTCTAACTTCAGATTTGAGCTAATTAAACTGATGTGGATCTACCCTACAAAATTGAAGAAAATTCATTGTGACCGTGGCAGGAATGTACATGGTCTTCTACAAAATCTGTGAAATAAAAAGGGTTCTTCCATCTTTGTAAATTAAGACCAAACCTGCAATTACAGTTGCGCATCTGCAAACTACACACAAAAAAGAGAAGAAAGGGGGGTTGTGGATAGGGATTTGCCTTAGTCAAACCCTAGTTGAGGAATCAACCTAAAAGGAAAGTAATTGCAAATGCATGAGTGTAAACAATGGAGATGTATACCTTGTAGATCTGCAACTTGTTGATGATGATTACTTTGCTTCTTGAATGTAACCATAAATGTTGTATCAAATGGCATGTAACATGACAAAACCATATCACACACATGCTTGCAAATGAATGTTGTAATGTTGCTCCCATGGATGAATGAGGAAGACTTGAATGCTTGAATGCTTGATGATGACCTTGAGATCTTGTATCTTCTCCTTATGCCTATTATCTCCTATCATGTGTTCATTCGTCCTCCTTGAATGAGGGTATTGAATTCCTTTTTATACATGCCTCAAGGCTTAATTTTCAACCACCAGAGGCCGACAAAGAGGAAATACAAACCCTGAAGATAAGAAATGCATAGGAAATCGGGCAGACTGAACATAGGGCCACCCTAAGGGGTGAGGACAGGGGTGCCACGCCCGTGTTCTAGGGGGACAAGGGAACCACACCACTGTCTTTCTCTATTTAAGGGCTCGAACAGGGTCTAAAGTAGACACAAGACATGAAGGAGAAAGAGGGAAGGGTTGAAAGAGCATAAATAGGTCTCAGTAAGGGAAGGAGATGCCATTGCCAAGGTGAGGACCCAAAATATGGTTAAAATTGCATGGGTCACAATTTTATGACACTACACAATGCTATATAATAAGGCTTAGAGTGCTTCAACCTTTCCAAATTTAGCTTATTTACCATCTCCTCTAAAACAAGATTATCTGAATTGCCACTACCAATTATAACTATACAACACTTACCAGATACCTTACATCTAGTTCTAAACAAATTCCTCCTTTGCAAGGGCTCTTCATCATCTCCAGCATGACACAAAGCTCTCCTCATTACTAGCAATTATACATCTTCTATTTTATTAGTTGATCTAGTATGGTCTTCCTTTACCAATGTTGTCCTTCAAGTGTTCTCAGTCTTCTTACATTCAAAATCATGATGTCCTTCTCCTCTGCACTTAAATAAAGTTCCTCTAAACACTCTTTTATCTTGCCTTCTATCACCCTTATTCTAGTATCCATCAGATTCTCTTCTCCAGTAGATTTATTTGTTATCATTTCAGTATGAACTACTATCTCTGCCAACTTCCTTGTTTTTGTTTTGATATGTACATGGTCCTCTTCCTCTAGAATAGCTTCTTCCTCTGGAAAACCTTCCACCTCTACCTCTTTGCTTTTGTTCATGTCTTTTTTTCAACTTTTCTTCATCCTTCAGGGCTTATTGATAGGCTTCCTCAACACTTTGCAACTTGATTAAACTGAGTTAATCTCATATAGACATCCACAACCCATTCAAATATCTAGCAACTTTTTTCAATCTCATCATCAACATGTTTGGATTGGATATTCAACTTGTAAGATGTTTTGGTATACTCCTTCACACTAGATTCCTTCTGCTTCAAGTTCTCCAACTTCCAGAACAGATTCACCTGATAATCAACATGCATAAACTTTGATTTTAACTTGCTAACCATTCACTCCCAAGATTTGATCTTCTCTTTACCTCTTCTCTATCTATTAGCCTGCAAATGTTCCCACCAAAGAGATGCATGACCTTTTAACTTAGTGCAAGTATATCTCACCTTCCTATCTTTTTCAGTGCCTTCAAAATCAAAATAATTTTCCATCTCTGTGATCCAATCTAGCACTTCATCTAAATCCAACTTGCCAACATAATTCGGTGGGGTAAAATGTAGTCTGGTATTTTCTATAGACAATTCTCTTATAAACCTTTCTTCATTTGGATTGTTCGCCAATGGATTTTCTCCTTGTTCTCCAGCTGCCACTTCTTCTTCTTCATCTTTGCTCACAACTTGAACATGTCAACCTCTTCTCTGGGCCATTTCAACCGCATCTAATTGGGCTACAATTCCTCTTAACATTTATATCATAATAGGGTCTACATTTCTATGCACTCCACCATTTCTATTTCCTCTTCGCACCATCTTCATGCAAGTCCTCTATAGTTGTAGACCAGATCCGCAATTCGCCACTCTACAACAAATTATTATAGGACAATGCAATCTCTAAAACAAAATCTCGCTCTAATACTATTGGCAACAACAATGAAGGAAAACTGAGAGGGGGGGTGAATCATTTTTCACCATATTTAATAATTTAAGCACAATCTCAGATTTGATCAACTACAACAAGAGTAAAGATAAACACAATAACAAAAACACACATAACACCAAGATTTTTGACATGAAAACCTGGTCAAGGGAAAAACCACGATGGGAACCTACCCATAATGAGATGATACTCTGTAGTAGTATGTGTAAATATTACAATGGGGAATGCACATGCATTCAAGCACACTGCCTAGAGCTCACTGCTCAAAATATGATGACCCAGAAGGCTACAACCCTTAGGGAAGGTTTAATACCTTACAACAATATTCAAACTATAATCTGACCAAGATGAACTGAAAGAATAGCATCTACAAATACTTGATGATAGTTATGGTTAAGCACAATTTTCTGCCTTGCAACACACTCTGCTGAATACACCACACAGAAAGATGAATTCTCTTGTTCTCACATACACCACTCTCTAATAATGCAGACTCAACACTCATACCCAAATTACATGAATATAACACCTATTTATACAAATCATCAACCTTGACTACAAGGTCAGCCAAACCCTCAACACATAATCAAAAAATTATATCACACGATACATAAATCAACCACTAGACTAATAAAATATTATGACAACATAGCATGGATCCAAATAAATCTCCTCGAACTTGCACCACCACCAAAAATATTGCTAAGATCAACCGCAACACATTACACCACCGAAAATACTGCATAACATGAAGAATATCATCAGACCCATAAGATCTTCAATAACGTACACAATGATCGATGCAAACCACCAAAACAAATAGGACATGATTAGGAAAAACCAACAAGAATGTTAGAACCATCCGCAATAGCTGCACCAACACCACTTAATCAAATCTTCATCGATCAATACGCTAACACTCAAGAACACTCAACAACAACTTAGACAAGAAAGATAACTTGCAGAGCACCAAATCATGAACATCCTAAAAACTCTCCCAAATCTACAACACAAGATATATTCATTTCAAAGCACAAGGGATCAAACACTAGAACACTGCAACATTGAACACTGAAAACCAATCTTCATACCAAAATCCATAACTCGATCAAATCACCACATAGCATCATGAAATCAATAAAGAATGAACTATCTCTAGTTGATTAAACATACCAAAAAGATAAACCAACTATGAACACCGGATCACCAAAACACAAGAATATGTTGACATCAATGGCAACAACATATCCTAGAAGCAACAATATCCAACAATTTCCCCCTTTGGCATTGATAGAAACGTATGAATGTAAAAAACAATCAATGCAAAGGAATAAATCAATACCAGCAAATTCCCCCTAAGATCATGCGCACAAAGCTTCAAGATAAGGTAGTTTTTCATGCACTTCTCTCCCTCTAAGAAGGATAATCTCTCCTCCTTAGGATAAACTCATACACTAACTACCCCAGCTGAGTAGCAACACCAACTCATCAACCCAGATAAGAGAATAAGACTGTGAAGTCCACCAGACTGATGCATCTCAATGCATCTAGTTCTCATCAGGAGGGGCAAAGACCCTTAACTTGTCTCTCAAATAGACAAATGTATCTACAGGAAAAGGCTTAGTAAAAATATCTACAATCTAGTCCTTTGTAGTTACATACTCCAATTTGACTTCTTCATCACTGACTTTCTCCCTCAAGAAGTGACACTTAATTGATATATGCTTTGTTTTAGAATACAATATCAGATTCTTGAAAATATCAATAGCACTTGAATTATCATAGTATATAATAGTAGGCTCATCATACAAAACTCTAATGTCCTTCAACATCTTCTTCATCCACACTACCTGAGTACAGTTGTAGCAACAACAATGTATTTAGCTTCAACAGTAGACAAAGATATAGCATCTTGTTTCTTACTTGCCCATGAAACCAACTTCTTTCCCAAAAAGAAAGCTCCACTGATAGTCCTCTTTCGATCATCAACATCACCTTCCCAATCAACATTAGTATAAGAACATAATATGAAATCATCTTTCTTCTGATTATATGCAAAACATTTGAAAGGAGATTTTCCTTCATACTTACTTCCTATCGGACCTTTAGGTATCCTTCTAGCAAATAGGGCTTCAAGTTGCTCAAGATCTTGATATTCTTTCCTAATCTCTTCCAATTCCTTTGCATACAAAAATTTTAAATCTTGCTTTCCAGTTGATGATGTAGATGCCTTAAATGCAGTATCAATCTTTGCAGCTCTTGGAGGACCAAATTCTTCAAGCTCAAAAGAAGATATCTTCCCAACAAGAGTATCTCTATTGACAAAAGAATTAGGCATGGTTCTTAGCTCATTAATTATAGTTACCTTCATATTATATGCTACTGGCAAAAACCCTTAATACTTTTGAAACAATCTCTTACTCACTTAGAGATCCACCACAACACTCAATTCCTAATACAATTTCATTTACCATTTGCATGAATGCAGAAATTCTTTCATCTTCCTCCATCTTCTTCCATCTTCAAGTTTTCATATCTTACCAGATAACATTCAAGTTTTGCAATTTTAACAGTGGGATCACCTTCATTCAGAGTCTCGAACTTGTCCCATATAGCTTTTGTTGATGATTTATTTAATCCCTTGATCTGTCGATCTGATAAGGCACTTAAGAGGGCTTCTCTAGCTTTGCAATCATTTTCAATGTTCTTTTCCAAGTCTATCAGTGTAGGATTGCCAGATGTCGGATCATGAGGAGTGTAACCTTTCTATGTTATTTCTGAAATCTTCTTTCCAATGCATCTTAAATAAGTCTCTATCTAAATTTTCCATACTCCATAGTTTGTTCCATCAAGCCTAGGGTTGTCCTTTCGGTAAACAGTAGCTGAACTATTAGTTGTCATAGGATCTTCCTCAAGTAGTTAGGCTTTTGCAAAAAAAGGACCAGGCTCTGATACCAATTGTTAGGATAACCAGTGGATGACTGAGAGGAGGGGGTGAATCAATTGTCAATAGATTATGTGAATTAAAGCACCTAAAACCTTTTATCTAAATAATCAATAAAGCATTAAAGCATAATTGAAAACTAGAGAATCAATACCATCCAACTATAACACATAACACCATGATTTGTAAGTGGAAAACCCGGTAAAGGGAAAAACCATGGTGGGAAACCCTACCCATAGTCAGATGATACTTTTGTAGAAAGTATATGATTACAATAGGGACCTGCACATGCAAGAAGGTACACTACCTAGAGCGCACTTCTCATCACAATGGAGTCTCACTGACTACAAAACAGGTCAACCACCTCAAAATATTTGGACAATAATCCGGAAACAAGAACTGCCTATGATAGTATTAAACATGCCAGATTACAGTTTTTGTCAAGCTCAATATCAAAGGTCTAAAACCTCTTACATAAACCCAACTCGATCACCTATGATCGAAAGAATCCTCTGCACAAATGATTCTTACATTATTTTCTCCTTGCCTATGATCTACAATGAGATCTTACAAATATTTATACAAGTCCTGGACCTAAACAATTAAGTCGGCCACACAAATGGTAATTCAATAGATCCATTACATAATCCTGAAATAAAATCATAAAATATGTTGGCCTAAGGCCAAACAAACATCATCCAATCAATAAAACATCTCGAAAGTGCATCAGAAGGATCCACCAACATGTTTCATGAAACCGGTCCATAACCTAGATAGCACCAAACCTAAATTAGATCCACACATTCCAGAGAAATGACACCAATCAGTTGAGGTATGAACATAATCACCATCAACATCTTGAATCCCTTCTAGAAGCTGCACCAACACCACTTATGCATTATATCAAAGATATTCAATAAATCTCTACTAGTGAAACCCTTACCGGACCTACAAAGAAGGCTTACTAGAACATAAGATAACAACTAATCATCAAGTCAATGCCAACTGACTGAAACATACTTCAGAAGCATATGGACCATTCATACAAATGTATTCCATCATCCAGATCATACTTGTGACAATCAGCTGATAATCTTCCCAATCCAATCCTTCTACGAGAAGCCAGTAAACAACCATAACAACTAGTGTTGATATCAATTACAAAACATCAATGCAACACATAATTAATTCCTTCATATTGCCAACATGGGAAACCTCTTTGCATTAAGAGGTAATGACTGACCAGTTTTAGAATCAACAAAAAGGGTACATATTTGTTGTTTACTAATGTTTTTGTTTTTCACTCTCTCATATGATAACTCACTAGCATAAAATTGATGACACCTATCCCTATAGTTTCCCCATTTTTCAATTTGAGTGGAAACTACATTGGCACCACTAGATAAAGTTTCTAGGCTAGTGGTGAGGGATTTATGGTGCTCAAGCTCAGATGTTTTCAATTTATTAATCAGTCTATTTATTTTAGTTGTTTTTTTCCCTTAAGAAATTGCTCCTGTGTATTAGGTGTAGGGTCAAAAGGAGGAGTTGGAGGTGTATTTTGTGGGTTTTGTCTGGGGTTTTTAGGAGGTGCATCTTGTTGTGGATTTTTAGAATCTGGTTTGTGTAACAAAAAATTAAAAAACCTAATCAAAATAAATGAATTTAAATTAAAAACATAAAAAAAATTGAACAAATGCGAAAAAAAAACAAAAATAAAGCAAAACCAACCTTGATCCATGGTGTTTGGGTGAGAAACAAGCAATCCCGTGTGCAATTTAGCAAGAAAAAACCATGATTTCCAACTTGCAATTGCATGAAAAGTAAAACACAGGCTGCCCAAAAAAAAAAATTATTGATAGGTATCGTGTACGTGTTGTTTTAGGACTTAAAACCGCGTACGCGATAATAAGTCCTAAAGCAGTGTGTACACGGTTCTAAGTCCTAAAGAAGCGCGTAGATGGTCATTTTTATAAAAGAACCCTATATGTGCTTTTGTCCCTTTAGGGTCGAGGACAACGAACCTTAGCGCATACAGGGTGATTTGTATTTTTAGTACTGTGATTGCAGTGCCTATTTTTACAAGTTTTTTTAGGTGTGTGTCAACTTTTCTACACACCATCTTTGTGCACTTACCCTTGGGTAAATCACTCACCCAAGGGATCCCCACCCCTACTTCTGCAAAGACAACAACAGTAACATTGTCCCCAAGGAATTCTTCTTTGAATACTCTCCTTAACAACATAAACATATCCACCATTTCTCCTCCAAGGTCCAAAACAGACGTCAAGAATTGGCATGTAATGTTCGTGTTAACACGGTATCTATTTTCATTTCTCAAAAACTCTCATCCCAACACCATCCTCACAGCCTCATTAGTGAACATCCTCACCTCCTTACAAACTGATTGGAGGGTTGAGTCTTTGACGTAGCCCAAAAAGACCCTCTGGTCCTCCTCAAATGTGGTTCTTAACCAGATAGGAGTGTCCATCTTCATAAATTTGAATACCAAATTATATAGCCTAAAGACCTAAACCAAAGGTAGATTTTCAACTACCATCAACTCCGATAGTTTATCTACCAAAGGCAAATTGAAGAAGAAAGAAGTAGAGATTGTCTATAAACATCTCTTGATACTAGAAATACCTTCACCAACCATATTAATTCCTTTGTCCTTTAAATTTTTATAAATCTTTTGTATCTCTTAGTAAATCTCATAAATGCACGAGTGTGCGAAATTGGAAACAACCGTAAACTCGTACCAATTACCAGATTGGAAGTCATGCATGCTGAGTGGATCACAGTTAGAAAATGTCAGTGAGAAGACATTAATAAATTTCAATACTCTATGAGATTTGATATGTATCTACCATCTCCAATTCTATTTTGGGGACTTTCTGGAGAACTACGTTCTCTTCAAAAATTTGGGCCAAAATAAAACTTTAGCCATTGATCTATGATCATCAAATGGTTTTAAATCATTGATGGATTTAAGGTACATGTGATGTCTCAATGAGGTCGTTCTTATCGATACATCATGCAGAGTTCGGACTCGATGTGATGTTGCATTAATTAGATGATGAAATGGCTATTAATAGATAAGGAAAATGACAATGAATTTATGAAATTGCCAATAAAATATTTATTTTTCCATAAATAACGAAATATTAGCCAATAAAATTAAATAATTTCAAATGGTAGATAAAAATCGAGCCAATACACAAATAATTTTTCCTTTTGAATATAACTTTTCGCCCATACACTTATATATTTTTTCCTTTAAATGAAAAAAACATTCACCTCTGACAATATATTTTTCCCACACAATAATGAATTATTCGCCAGGATTTTATGGAATTTTCATACCCTTAAAAAAATATCGGCAACACAAATTAATTTTTTTTTCCAGATTTGAAAAACATTTCGCCATCAATATAAAATATCCTCCCCAAAAATAATGTCTGATTCGCCAAGCTTTTATAGTTTTTCCCGAGGGTTGGTTTCTTAAATTTATCCTTGGAGGTGACACAAGGTCCCACACACACTCTAGACCTAGGCTAACACCTAACAACCAAAGAGATACAACAACTCCAAAACCACCATTAAAAAGAAAATCACATCACATGGTTGAATCAAAGCAATAAACTCCCAGAGGCATAATAACAACCATGACATGAGCAACAAGGACACATGTAGCGAAGAGTTGTTAGACACAATGTGCCACTGAGAGGGTGGGGGGGGGCTGAATCAATGGTTTACAATTTCTACCCTTTTAACACTAAGAATGATTATCGGTTAACACACTAGAGCTAAGTTAACCCATCGATAGAATAAGGAGAGATTACACAATGCAATCACACACAAGGGCACATCACATAACACTAGATGTACGAGGAAAACCCAAGATGGGAAAAACCTCTATGAGAAATATTGCTGGAGTCTTCTACTCCAATCCAATCTCACAATGGAAATCAGATTACAATGTTTAGGGCACCAACCCAAGGAGCACCAAGCTCCAACTCAGTGATCTATTACAAGTATATTCAATTACAAAAGTAATAGTCTTGTTACAAATGAGTTTTGTAACTCTTCTGCAAATCTCTCTACTGGTTCCCCTCTCTCCAATTCTCTATTAGTTCTTTGCTCACCTCTCAGCTGCAACAAAATCTCTTGATGCAACTTTCTCTCTGTTGCAACTTCACCGATTCAATATCTTCTTCTACTTTGTCGGTTCAACTCTCTACCGATTCTGCTCTTTGCCTATTCTCTCTTCTCTCTACTACACAACTTCTCTCCACCACTGGTCTTGATAGCTTAGTTAGATGTCTACCATCTGATTCCTGCCAGTTATCAGCTTGCCTTCTCTACAATTTTCTGCAACTCTTCTCTGCTGGTATGGTCACCACTAGTTTACTCCTCTGTCAGACTCAATGGCCGACTATCAGTAGCCTCACTGATGTTGGTTGAACCATTCAAACTGATTCTCTCTTTCTCACACTCAATCTCTTCTCAGATTGTCCTTTTTGCACTTGACTGATTTCTCCTCTCACATGCAACAACACTCTCTTATTCAGTGAAAGCCTTCATCAATTTTGGCTTGCATATTTATAAACTGGTTTACCTGCTAAAAACCAATTCAAATTTTAGGTGGTTAGGGTTTCTTCATCTACCTCGAGGCGAACCAAATCCAATCAGATCTCATCAGATCTAATCTCCTTGATTGATGAACTACAACTCATCAATCAATCCTGCCATTGTCATTCCTTCCAGAACACACCTTCCTGATTTAGTAGTTTGCATTTAATTTGTTAGCTGATTTCTTGGTCAATCACTAAGAATGGTTTTGTGGTTTCATTCACCTACCTTGATTAACTCAAATAGTCTATTATGGATCTCTGTTGTCCATTTGACCTCGAGCTGCAAACCTCTGCTACGCATCCCATGAATCACATAGTCAACATAAATATTGACCTTTCGCCAGCTACCTCACAGACAAATCACCCCGACCTATGCATGCATGCCACTTCAACTCCATGTGGCCACTATGTCAACATCCACCTTTGCTAGGTCATCTATGTTAGTCTTGATAGGATCACTACCCAACTCCATTACCAAGTTCATCTACCAACTTCCCTGTCGGTTATACCCTAACCGGTCTGTCATCACCTTGCACTTGGCTTCTCTTTTGGTGGAGCCCCTTTGTCGGTTGCCAAACATATCAATCCACCATATGCTCATCTTCATCAGGAAGGAGCACATCACTTATCCTCTTTGCTCTCTTACCGGTTCTCATACTTACTGGTAGGCACCCTTGATGACACCATGTCATCAACCTTCAATTATTTTCATCTAAGGCATCAACATATTGGTTGTACTCTCTATCTGTAGCTTCTTAGCCTTGCCTTCTTCATCATTAGCCCGAACCATATCTCAACCATTTTGTAAAAGTGACAAACCCATCACTTCTTTACTCTTCCTTCTCTATCTCGGTAGCACATCATGTCTTCACATGCTGATCTGGTGCACATCCTTGATCTCATGCACTCAAGGCATCTTTGTGATTCACCAGTAGATCCAGTGTGAGCTTTTAGTCACCTATCTTTAACTTTGTTGTCTTATCTCCAAGAACTATGATGCATTTCATGCATAATAGGAGATAAGTTCCACTTACCGGTGGGAGTGGATCCTTTTCATCTACATCTCGCAATGCACCCATGTAGCTTCCCTATTTGAGTAGCATCTCTTTAAATAGGCACATGTGATCCAGTTGGGGCACATTCACTATCAGTCATCTCTTCAAATGGTGACTGCATCTTTATCCAGTGGGAGTCCTACTATTTGACATCCACATAGCATACCAGTGACGTGTACATCCTTCTCTTTCGGTGTTGATGTGATTCTTGATAACATTACCCCTCTTCATCACAATCAACTGATCAACATCTTGCTCTCTTACACATGTCATCATTTACTGGTTGTTATATCATACCGGTCTCCTATCCATATCTTCCACACAAGTCAAACACTACCTTGTGTACTGGTGACTCCAATGGTCATTGTACTGAATGACATTATCTCCCTTACCGGTGACCTGCTAATCTAGGTGACATCAAAGACATCACATCTGGTATGCATCAATCACAGTGTTGCATATACATCTCTTATACCGATAGCCATCCTATACCAGTTGAAATCAATGACAACACAATGCCAACAATATCCACTTTTGGCATTGATGTCAACACATGTAGTATTCGACATACTACATAATCTCCCTCCCCCTTTGTGTGATCCATGGATTCTCACACATGTAGTATGTGGTAGACTATAAAATCTCTCTCCCCCTTTGACAACAATGGCAAAGGGCATTATAAGGGTTTCTCTCCTCCTTGTGTCTACTGGGCACTGATAGAAATTTTTCTCCCCTTTTTTCTCTACCAGATGCATCCTCCTTCAACTATAATTTGTTACATCTTCTCAAGTCACAACACTTGAGATGGAGGGCTCAACCACCACTTGCCGGTCAGATTGCATCATCACCCATCTGATACCAACTGATCTTAGGAATCAAATATGATTGTACTATGAGTACTACCAATTGGGAAAGTAGATACCCTTAATCATGAAATTCTCTAGGGTATTCCTACAACAATTTCCATCTTCTACAGTTGATGCAACCAATAAACCCATAAGTTCAAGCATGTCAGTTCAGCTTCATAAGCACTTGAACTCCCCTTGATTCATGCATCTTAGGTTATCATTGCATGTCAGGTACAAAACCAGAACTCCAATCCTCACCATATACTGGTTGAGCTATGCAAATGTAATCATCTGATGATCTTTCAGCTCCATTATATCTACCATAGCCTATGACATGATCTTGGATATGCACAATGCCATACAATGTCATCATCATGCCATGAATTAAATCGGTTAGCCCACAAAGGATGCATGCATATATAATCAACAACCGGGTCATCATATGTCATTCAGGTCTTTTCCAATACCACCTGAGACATAAACTCCTCATTCCATGCTACCGACGATAATGCAATGATCTCGAACCTCATTATCTTACATAATCTGCAAGTACTTGTTAGCATTCATACCGGTAACATCTTGCTCATACCGGTTTCTTGTACCAGTCCATCATCACTATCGGAGCACCTTCCTGTAACTCCTGACATCTTGTGTCAATTTGTATTTGATTCCAATTGCAAATTTTCCATCCATTGACACAAGAAGTAGTGATCCATCTCTCATCTGTAGTGTGTAGCCAAGGAAGCCACTACACACACTTATTTTCTCATTTCCTTCCTTCATACTGATCGAAGCTTGTTCTTCCATGTGTCCTATTCCACTGAGGGGGTGAATGATAAGATTAGTGTACCACTCCCCCTAAGGTCCTACATCTCCTTTAAGCCTTAGGAGATATCATTTGTGCATTGAATGCATAGTACCGGTCCATGGTTGCATCATCTTGCTTCTTCCTCCATACCTGCTTGGTCTCATTCTTCTTCCCATTTTTAATCTTGGGAGTAGGTCTTACCTTCTTTTTCTGATTGGTCCTTTCTCTACATGATTTAGCATCATAACTGGAAGTAGTTCTATAGTAGCACACAACATTCATGCCAATCTCATGATTGGGGAACCTTCTAACATACTGGTTAGCTCTTCCTTTTTTGATCATGCCATTTTAGTCAGTTTCCGGTCTCCATAGATTCTTGTATGTGTAGGTACACTTCTCATCTTGTTCCATGCAGGTCTTGGCTACCCATATCTTCTATATTTGTTACTATATTGAGCATGATTGTTCCATTGGTTACCATAAAGCAATGAGTTCTTCTTCCTGCATTCATAACTTCTATGGCCAGATCTATTGCAGTTACAACAAACACTATTTTCATAATCGGGAGAGGGCATATGCATGTATCTAACCCTTGATACATTTTTCTCATATGCATGATAGCTATAAGATCTTAGATTATTCCTTCTAGATCCCTTTCTACAATCTTCTACCCTATGGTCATGACCTTTACATGCAAAGCAATAACCAGAGAAGGAAGGTTTGTAACTTACAAACATATTCTGCCATGCATGGGGAGATCTTACCGGTTTGGCATCTCCATTTCTACTTCTATGGGGATGGATCCTGGATTGTTTACATTATGCATCTTTTCCATCCAATCTCTTCTTTTCCCACACTTTCTTTATCTTGTGGGTAGTAGCATTCCTTTGTCCTCTACCAATAGGAGGTCTTCTTTTCTATCTTCTCATGTTCTTTCTTTCGATGAAGTTGTCTTCGCCCATCTTCCCTTTTCCTTTGGGATCTTCATTGTTCCTCCTTCTTGTAGCATCGGTCTTCATCCTTGTCTTCATGTCTTCACCCGTTGTGGTTAGATCAATCTTCTTGTCGGGGATATTTCTAACTATGAAGGTCTGACCCTTGTTATCTCCATTTGAGGAGACAAATAGAATGTCATTGTGGGGGACATTCTTGCTGGTGGAGCATTCACTGACACCATTTCCTAGTCCACTGGTATCCTTGGCATGCTTTTTCTTTTTCAACATTTTTTCCAAGGCATCACTGTTGCCATCAAACCGGATTCTTACCTTGAGCTCATCCTAACACTTCTCATGGTCATTTCGAAGAATCTCCATTTCTCCTTCTAGCTATAGATATTATTTATTCTTTATCATTACACCAACACATCTTGGTGTCTTCTTGTTGAGTTTTTAATTCTGAGACACATTTCTCAGATTCTTCAAGGCATCTGATCAACCAGTTCTGCTCCACAACTACAACATTCTTGAATAACTTGTATTCATTTCTTACTCTACTGAGCTCCTCCAGTGCATTAACAAGTTCTTCTTCTTCTTCACCTTCACTATCATTGCCAAACACATCTTGTCGGTAGGAGTGATCTGCATGATCATTCTCAGATGTGTGCCTCTCATCCTTTGATTCTTGATCCATGAAGAGGTGAGTTCCTTATTCATTATTTCTATGGCTACTAACAGATTTGCCTTCATCATCTATAGATGCATGAGTTGCATTTCTCATTTTTTCTTCACAAATTGGTTTTGCAGTGGTAGGCTCATTTCCATAGAGATTCTTCAATCTTTCCAATAAGATTTTTGTTGATCTACATATATCCACCTATGAGGAGACATCATCTGATAACCCACAGAGTACAACCCTCATTGCTACATCATTGCACTAGTTTCTACTTTCTACATCTGAATCAGTGGGAGCACTGACTTTACTAGGGAAACCATTTGCAACTGACATCCACACATCAAACCCTAGGGAGGAAAAGTAGACTTCCATTCTACAACTCCAAATGGAATAGTTTGACCCATCAAATACCAGAGAAGGGATTGGCACTAAACAAACCATTATGTCCTTAAGACAAAATCTACCCAAGCTAGAGAATGCCTGTCTAACCAAGAACCTAGGCTCTAATGCCATTTGTTAGACACAATGTGCCATTGAGAGGGGGGGTGAATCAGTGGTTTACAATTTATACCCTTTTAACACTAACAATGATTATCAGTTAAAACACTAGAGATAAGTTAACCTCTCGGTAGGATAAGGAGAGATTACATAATGCAATCACACATAAGGTCACATCACATAACACCAGATGTACGAGGAAAACCTGAGATGGGAAAAACCTAGGTGAGAAATTTTGTTGGAGTCTTCTGCTCCAATCCAACCTCACAATGGAAACAAGATTACAATGTTTAGGGAACCAATCTAAGGAGCACCAACCCCTGCACCAAGCTCCAACTCAGTGATCTATTATGAGTATATTCAATTACAAAAGTAATAGTCTTGTTACAAATCAGTTTTGTAACTCTTCTGCAAATCTCTCTATCGGTTCTCCTCTCTCCAATTCTCAGTCAGTTCTCCACTCACCTCTCAGCTGCAACACAATCTCTTGATGTAGCTTGCTCTTTGTTACACCTTCACCGGTTTAGTATCTTCTTCTACTTTTCTAGGTTAGCTCTCTATAGGTTCTCTCTTCTCTCTACTATACAACTGCTCTCCACCACTGATCTTGATAACTTAGTTATATGTCTACCATGTGATTCTTGTCAGTTCTTAGCTTGCCTTCTCTACAGTTTTCTACAACTCTTCTATGCTAGTATGGTCACCACCGGTTTACTCCTCTATCAGATTTAATGGTTGACTACAGGTAGCCTCATTGATGTTGGTTGAACCCTTCAACCTGATTCTCTCTTTCTCACACTCAGTATCTTCTCAGATTGTCCTTTTCTCACTTGATTGATTTCTCCTCTCACATGCAACAACACTCTCTCATTCAGCGACAACCTTCATCATTTTTGGCTTCCATATTTATAAACTGGTTTTCCTGCCAAAAACCAATTCAAATTTCAGGTGGTTAGGGTTTCTTCATCTACCTCAAGGTGAACCAAATCCAACCATATTTCATCATATTTGATCTCCTTGATTGATGAACTGCAACTCATCAATCAATCCTGCCATTTTTGTGCCTTCCAAAACATGCCTTCCTCATTTAGCAATCTATATTTAATCTGTCAGCTGATTTCTTGGTTGATCAACAAAAATGGTTTTGGGGTTTCCTTCACCTACCTCAATCAGCTCAAACAATCTATTTTGGATCTCTATTGTCTATTTGACCTCCAGTCACAAACCTCTATTGCGCACCCTGTCAATCATAGAGTCGACATAAATGTCGACCTATTGCCAACTACCTCACCAACACATCAAACTGACATGTGCATGAATGCTACTTCAACTCCACATGGCCACTATGTTGGCATCTACCTTTTCTAGGTCATCTGTGTTGATCTGGATAGGATCACTAACCAACTCCATTACTAGGTTCATCTATCAGCTTACTAAGCCTGTCGATTATACCATAACCGGCCTGCCATCACCTTGTACTTGGCTTCTCTTCTGGTGGAGCACCTTTGTCAGTTGCCAAACATATCAATCCACCATATGCTCATCTTCATCAGGAAGGAGCACATCACTTGGCATATTTTCTCTCTTACTAGTTCTCATACTTACCAGTAGGCACCCTTGATGACACCATGGCATCAACCTTCAACTATTTCCATCTAAGGCATCAACATACTAGTTGCACTCTCTATCTGTGGCTGCTCATCCTTTCCTTCTTCATTATCATCCCAGACCATATCTCAGCCATTTTGTCAAAGTGATAAACCCATCACTTCTTTACTCTTCCTTATCTATCCCAGTAGCACATCATGTATGCACATGCTGATTCGGTGCATATCCTTGAGCTCATGCACTTGAGTCATCTTTGTGATTCACCGATAGATCCGATGTGAGCCTTCAATCACCTGCCTTTAACTTTGTTGTCTTATCTCCAAGAACTATGATGCATTTCATGCATAATAGGAGATAAGCTCCACTTACTAGTGGGAGTGGATCCTTGTCATCTGCATTCTGCAATGCAACCATGTAGCTTCCCTATTTGAGTAGCATATCTTCAAACAAGCACATGTGATCCAGTTGGGGCACATCATTGTTAGTCATCTCTTCAAATGGTGACTGCATCTTTATCTAGTGGAAGTCCTTCTATTTGACATCCACATAGTATATCGATAACCTATACATCCTTATCTTCCGATGTTGATGTGATTATTGATAACATTCCCCCTTTTCATCACAATCAACTGACCAACATCTTTCTCTCTTACATATGTCATCATTTACCAGTTGTTATATCATACCAGTCTCCTATCCATATCTTCCACACAAGTCAGACACTAACTTGTGTACCAATGACTCCAATGGTCATTGTATTGAATGACATTCTCTCCCTTACCATTGACCTACTAAGCTAGGTGACATCAAGGACATCACATCTAGTATGCATCAATCAAAGTGTTTCATATACATATCTTATATCGATAGCCATTGTTGGCATTTTGGCACTAAGTTGTCATTGATGTCAACCAACATGATGGAGATCCACATTAGGGTGAGCATAAAGAATGAAGGTCTATTAGTCTAAAGGATAAAGTAAAAACCGTTCTGAAGGATTGTTGCTTGTTTATGATGAAGAGGGAGAATGTTAAAAGTTGTCTCACACTACTGGAGGTGAAGATGTGTAAGTGGTACAAGATGCTCTACTGGGTAACAAAGGAAGAACACTCTACTGGAAAAGGGATATACCAGTATGTGTTTGTTAGACCAACTATGTGTTGGTGGGCCATGTCTTGATCTATGTGATGCCATGTGGAGCAAAGGTGGCAAGTGTGTTGTGGTTGGTGAAGCCTCATTGATAGGGTCGATAAAACATATAATCGTCATTAATGAAGGAGCCACAAATCATGATATTGCACCTAAATGATTGTGGATCGAGGAAGAAGAAATGACAAAGGAAGATCAGGGTGCAGTTGGCACCTGAATCAATGAAAAGGAAATTTGATTCAGGACATTCTCATAAAGGAAACTTCTAGAACACTTTATGTGTCATCCGACTTCATGACAGAAAATACAATTCGTGATTGCTACTCCGAGAAAAACATGTATTGGATGATAAAAATCGTGTGCAAGTGAAGTCTTCAAGGACAAGTGATTGATCCAAGATAGGGGGGATTGGATCTCATGAAGATTGTGTCGAAAATAGAAAACCCTAACCGCTCAGGTTTTTGAATTGCATTATGGTGGGAAAACAAAGATAAGAAATGAGAGCTCTGGACAAGAAGTGGTTGTTGATGCTGTGAAGATTGAGTAGAGAAGAAAAGTGAGAGAAAGTAAGGAGAAAACTTCAGAAGGCATTCTAAACAAGTTCCAGTGTGAGTGAGCAAGAAAACCGGTGAGAGGATTCTACCGAGAGTATCATAGTCTAGCATATTGAGCCTAACCAATAAGGTGTGGCAGAGTAGGCAACATTCTAGTGTGACACAATGTGTTGAGAGACTGTGTGTGAAAGGGAGAGAAAGATAATAGAGAGTTATTTGATTCAAGAGTTGCAAAATTCATTTGCAACAAGAAGCCTTAATTGTATTCAAATAGTATTTCAATATACATCACCAAGTTGAAGCTTGGTGTAGGGGTTGGTGCTCCCTGGGTTGGTGCTCTAAAAGTGCAGGGGTTGGTGCCCAAAATCTTTGTAAATCTATATTTTACGTGTGAGGCTGGATTGGAGTAGAAGTCTTTAGTAGCTTTTCTCACCGAGGTTTTTCCTATATTGGGTTTTCCTCGTAAATTTGGTGTTGTGACTTACTTGTGTGTGTATGGTCTCTTTGGCTTTCTTTCTTATATTACCGGCTTGACTGTTTAAGTGATTAAGTAAATAACTAATATTCTCAAGTTAGATCACAAGAGGAAAAACTTAGGAACCACTGATTCACCCCGCTCTCAGTGGTACTCTGTGTTCAACAACCATCCTATACCGGTTGACATCAATGATAATATAATTCCAACAAGAGTGTCATCACATGCTATCCTCACAAAGAAGGGTAAATACATATATATAACATCTGGATCTCCACCCATTTACCCTAATAGACATGTGCAACTATCTCAACCTATGAGAGAATCAAGGGAGTTGGGTTTGCTATCCCCACAGTATTCCCAAGCTCATCTCAAGTCTCCACTCAAGGGCTATGAGGTGGGGCACCAAATCTATTTAATTATCTTATTTAGGTGAGTCCTAATTACCCAGCCCAACTAATTAATTATTATGGTTATCACTTGTTTAAAATCAAGAAAACCTCCAATGTGATTCCTGGTGGTCCCGACTTTGAGCATCCTTGCAAGGAACCTCTTGGTAGCCTATTCTCTCATCACCCCAACTCTCACATGGAAGCCCACTCTCGCTAACCATGTTTCATGACCTTAGGGTAACATAACAATAGCATAAACAAGGAGGCTCAATGTAGTGCCTCTCCTTGACCCATCCTTTATGAGAGGATGTGATATACACTTTTAGATTTGTGCTCTAATAGTCTCTTTGACATTAGTGGATTTATTATGATTTATGTGGATGAAGTTGTGTCTTAGACTAATATGTTGGTTGAAATTATGTGTAGTGACCTAGATACACTCATTATTCATGTAATGATTATATTGCTTATGAGGTTATGATAGCATCTTGATTATGCTAACCCTATTTCATGATTGTGATGATTGAGTTGATGTTGCTATGTTTGTGATTGTCTTATAGTGTCTTCATGATTAGAGATGATGTCATACCTCTCATTGCGAGCACGATATGACATTGTGATTCTCTACCACTTGCATGATCATTTATGATGTATATTTGTTGTATATATGTTGTATTGTGTTTAGTGGTGGATGCAGGATTGCAGGTACCAAACATCGACTCCACTTGGTCTCATAGGTCTCAGTGTGTCTTTATCCCAATGGCAAGTTGTTGGAGATGGCATGTGTTTCCCTTTCATACTCTAGGCTTAAGTTGTTCACCTTGTCGGTTTTGTGTTGCAACACAAGTTGGTGGGTAGAGTCTTGTGTTGGTGTTTGCCCCTCTTGTCGGGTTGCTTGAGGTGATGTGGTTGTGTGGTTATTATTTAATTAATAATTGGACTAATATAATTTATTAATGTTCAAATTAATTTATTGTATAGTATGGTTATTTAATTATTTGGATAATTTATTATCGAGATTTTATATTTATTGGCTTGATTAATGTTGACTGAGATTGATTTATGTAATTCATTGATTTATTGTTTATTGGCTATTTATTTATATATATTTTTTATTTAGTGTTTAATTAATTATTTGATATTTAGTTTATTGTTGAGATTTTATAATCATTTAATTGAGATTAATTTATTGATTTATCGCTTAATTGATTATCTAATTATTTATTTATTTTTTAATGATTATTTATTAAATATTATTTATTGGGTTCTAGTGTTTATTTATTTAATTTAATTAGATTAATGATTTATTGTTTAATTGATCCTTTATTATTTAATTACGATTTATTATTTATTTGATTTGATTTAATTATTCATTGTTTATTAAGGTTTCTTATGTTGATATTGATTTTATAATTAATTGAATTTTATTTATTCATGGGTATGATTTATTATTAATCTATTATTGTTTGTAATAATATTATTATTTGTTACGTACCCTTTTACTTTATTGGCTGAATTGTGGGAGGTGGGTAAATAAAACTATTTAATATTATTTGTCTCGATATTATGTATGATAGGTATAATATATAATTTTATGGATTATTTGATTGGTTGATGATTTTCTATAGTTTTGAATTAATTGCCTATTTATTGAGCTTTCTGGGAACATTGTCGGCATACCATCTGGGAGCATATCAATTATATTTGGAGTTTGGATTTGGTTGAAGATTGCATTGTTGAGGAATTGTTGATTTAATCTAAAGATTGTGTGGTTGGATTCATGGGATTTTATTGTCTATTCATCAAGTTGATTTTTTAACCTTGGTTGTGATTTCCAGGTTGGATCTTTGATTTTCTCTCTCTACATTTTAATTCAAAAATATTTTCTTCTTTGCGTTTGATAAAAGATTGAATGGGAGGGAGATTTCAATGTTTAAAATTGCAATATTGGTTTGAAAAAGACTGAATTATGTTTGTATAAATATATATGTATAAAATTTGGAAAATGGTGCATTGTTGGGTGTTGGTTAACAAATTTGCCTTTCCTTTAATATATATATTTTTTTAAATGATGACTCATGTATACCATTTGATGAGAAACAAATAAAACCAACAGTTAGGTGAACTGAGTTTCGGTTTACCCTCTGCATAAGAGTACAACTCCTCATAAGATATTCAATGAATTTTTATGCAAATAATTCAAAAAGAAACACACTTTTCACTAGAAAGAGAGAAAGGCATTCACATTCGTTTGTCAACACAATAAGAATGCTAAAATATAATTATGAATAAATGTAAAGCTCATAGACTTAAACTTTGAACATTTCAATTCAATGTAAAACTTATTTCACTAAGCATACTCATTGTAGCATAAATGTTGATCGATACTCACTCATGCCTCACATGACAAGGGGGATCAGAATCATTTAAACAATAATGGATCACTATTTTTCTTAAAAAATGAATTAACAAACTTATGAAGAACTGATAATGAAGTAAAATATTTTGTACACAAGCATACATCCCAACAAAGATTTCTCTATCATTCAAACACACAGATTTGAAGACCATATAAAATATATCATTCCATTCATATATCAAATGTCTACACTGCAATTCAAATAAAAGTTTTTTGGACCCTCAATAAAGCTTTCTTAATTACATTTATAGCCTCTAGGCTAATAGTTCTTTTGAAAATAACCCTCAATTCTTAAACTCTACCCTAGAGTATAAAGAAATTGTTTCCTTCAAATTGGATAAAACTTAAATAAACAAAGACCACATACTTGATGACAACTCATACATAAACCAATCAAGACTCCATCATGGTAGAAGAAGCTACTGATTTGTCCTATTTTGTCATGGTACCACTTACATTTCGTCATTCCAAATGTCCCTCAATAAAGCTTGCTTAATTACATTTATAGCCTCTAGGCTAATAGTTCTTTTGAAAATAACCCTCAACTCTTAAACTCTACCCTAGAGTATAAAGAAACTGTTTCCTTCAAACTGGATAAAACTTAAATAAACAAAGACCACATACATGATGACAACTCATACATAAACCGATCAAGACTCCATCATGGTAGAAGAAGCTACTGATTTGTCCTATTTTGTCATGGTACCACGTACATTTTGTCATTCCAA
This sequence comes from Cryptomeria japonica, assembly GCF_030272615.1. Lineage (NCBI taxonomy): Eukaryota > Viridiplantae > Streptophyta > Pinopsida > Cupressales > Cupressaceae > Cryptomeria > Cryptomeria japonica. Next base: position 526,708,664 of record NC_081412.1, on the reverse strand, counting down.
ATGTGTTGTTGAGAAATTAAGGATAACCTAATAGTGCGGGAGTCCAATGTGCAGAATGTACTGCTTCCAAACATCTTTGTCCAGGTTCACTTGCATAACTTTAATTTTATGCACTTCCAAGTGATTGAAGTAGACTACTAACATTGATTCTATCCTTGCCACTTTGGAAAATTCATCTGTAGTTAGAGCCTTTGTCTCTTTAACAAGCTGCACCCTTTCTTTAAAGGTTTTGACCATATCTATCGCTAGTTCAATCATTTGTCCATCCTCCTTCAATAGTTGTATATCGATGCATTTTAGATCTTTTTGCATCATAGCAATAAGTTCTTTTAATCCTTTTAGTAACTTGACAGATTCTTCATGACCCTGTTTAATGATAGAGTTCCTTCATTCAACATTCTTTCTTGATACATACAGTGATGAATAATGATGAACAACTAATACCCTAACTGGTACTGAGAGGGGGTGGGGGTGAATCAGTACACACAAAAATTTGCTTCAATATTTTGACACTCTTTGAACACAGATAACTGGTTGTATATACCACTGTACTTAACCATAGTAATACCGATTAAATAGAAATACTTCAGACAGCTAAACCGGTTAACCAAAAGTACTTCAAATAATAGTCAACGGATCTCAGATCTTGATAGCTACTTTACCAGTTTAGTCATGCATGACTTGTATCAATAATACCACAATCATTAACACCGCATGCATATTCAACTTAATCAAAAAATACTCAATCATCACATGAAAACTCACAACCCATAACACAGATTTTTCAGAAACCCAAATGGGAAAAACTACGGTGGGGATGAATACCCACAAGCTTGTTTTTAAACTCTTTTGAAGTCCACTCTGTTAGGAGCCTAGTCCGGTTAAAGACTTTACAATAAGGTTATGTTAGGAACCAATCCTATTAGGGATCACCCGGTTAAGGGATGGCCATAAACCCTGTTAAAGGTTGAAACCCTGTTCAAGGTTACCTCGCTAGAGGATTTAAAGAGCTCAATGAGCTTGAGTCAATTGGTTAGAGGATTTGCAACAAGCCTGTTAAAGCTACCCAGTCAAGGGATATTCTTTCTGTTGAAATGGTTAGAAGAAAATAGATAAAACTCCATTCTGATAACAACACTACTTTTCTAAGGTAGATCCTTTTTCAGTTCCTGTCTTCTGTAATCACACTCTACAGACTCCTTACTTTGGTTTGGAAAGTATCAAGTCTTCAACACACAAATATAAACACAATTTTTTCCAACACAAACAATAACAAACATCATCGACCTTATAGACAACAATTAGGTCGGTAGCATAAACCCTAAGCCCTAAACATTTAGGTTTTCAATTACAAGTGGTTTGATCTTGACCATTAAAATGCATTACATAGAATAAAATAATTTGAGAAAGATCTCAAGTCATTCTGCATCATCCAATCTTCACCGCAACTGGAAATCAGTAACCCATCACACGTTCTTCACACACCGCTAAGAGAAACGCACATTCATGAGGTAGACATTCAATGCATTCTCTCTTCACACGCAAGATCCTCAAAAGATTTTTCACATGCACATAGCTGATGTGGCATCTCGATCTCATTGTTATCTCTTAACTAACTCATCATATAATGTCATCGGTTGCACCGCATAAGTCAGATCACCAAACAGGAAACCCTCAAACTGAACAGAGACTACAAATCGATAGTCAAACTGTGAACCCCTACACAAGTTCACTCCATCTCGGTTAACTATAGCTGCTTCTAGTCTTCACATTGGTTCATACTAGTTCACCTGCTTGAGCATCATATACCAGTTCACTTATTGACATCAATGACAACATACATTATCACCGCTTCATCATATGCCAACATACAACATGCTGTCATCCAGGTTATCCACTGGCTTCTCAATAAGAAATTTCATAATGCCAAATTTTTGCACATCATTCATCTGCGTCAAGACTACTACCTATTTAGTTCTTTCCTTATCCCATTCAATAACTTCCAATTCCATCTCTTTACTCATAGTTATGGTGTTATCATATACCTTGATCAAGATAGCAATGTAGTCTATGCCCTACTGCACTATGGAGCCAAGCCACTCATCAAAAATTGTAGCTATCATGCAGCTTCTCTAGACCTGATCCAATAGATTTTGATTCATTGGTGATTTGGAGTCAAAGGACAATTTCATCTATGTCAGGGGCTAAGGACTTGGGTGATGTATGACATTGATATATTCTGCCATCTGAGTAACAACTTGTTTTAACTCTAATTTGTCCTTTTCATCTTTCTAGGTCTTGGATATCATTCTCTTAGTGGAGGATTCTAAATGTTTGGCATCCACAACCCTTGAAGCCATTCCCAAATAAATTTTCTCAACAATAAAATTATTCTTAGTGGATTTTTTTGGATCTCTATCTGAGATAGGCTTAGCTGCTTCTGCTACCCAATGGCATGTTTCATCATCAACTTCCATCATTTCCCGTGTTTTGATCTTCTTGGGTTTGGATATTTTTTCAAGGTACTTACTTACCATATCCTCCATGGGAATAGTAATATGAAGAATATTGTGTTTCTTCCCAAATGAAGCTCCAAGCCATCAAGAAGTACTAGAAGTTTCTTTGGGTGGAGGTGTTTGATCATCAAGTGGGTTGACAATAGTCATAGTGCTCATCGGATTTGGATATTCTTTAGGTTCTTTCCCTGCATCTGTATCTTGAACTAAAGTATTATTTAACACTTGTTGATCCATGATCACCTGGGATTCTTTGCCTGAATACAAGTCCACAACAATTTTATCCACCACTAGTTCCCTATTTTTCTTTTTACTCGTTGAATGGGTGATTCAAAGTGCTAAAGAACTGAATGGAGATCTCTTTGATCTTCTGGTTTGAACCTCTCCATTTTTAAGCCTTGTGGCACCTGCAAAATCAATAATTTCATTAGAGGAGGAAGTGGGAATCTGTGTTGTAGCAAGTGGACCAACTATTAATTCATTAGGAGTGATAATTGACTCCTTTCTAAATTTGTGGTCCCTTAACCACTTCTTCGTTCTTCTTATGACATTGAAGGACTTGGCTTGAATATCTTCCTCTTCTCTCCTATCCTAGTCAATTTCAGGGATGGGTTGCCCTTGAACCCTTTCATTGAATTCAAGATCCAGTACATCTTCTCCTTCATCTTCTTGTACTCCTGAAACATTAATGGATAACTTCATTGTAACAACTTGCTGCAGAGTGAATCTTCACTATGATCTCCTCACTTCAAATTAATAATCTTCTAATTGAGGTTCATGGAAGAAATGGTCATCAACATTTAGATGTTCTATAACATATCCCTTGTGATCAAACTTACGTATGGCAATGTAGGGCTGCAAATTCATTTTCTTGAAATCTAATTCTAGGTTTAAGGCATTAGATATAGATTTAGAACTATAGTATCCAATTTCAATCAGGAAGGAAACCTTGGATTTACCCTTCATCCCTAACCTTTTGTCAATGCGGGCTAGCTGTATGCAAACTTCAATAAGCACATAACTATCAAAGGCATACCTGGGCAATTTGAATGGTTCACCTTCAAAGTCCCCCACTCTAATGTAAGTAAATCTAGGAAATTGGATAAAGTAGCTTCCATATATATTGACCAACTCCATGGCCTCAGCTGAATTCTTTTATTTATGTCTCCCTCTAGCTCAAAAGCAAGCCTTCCTGCAAAAACATCATTCCATCATGTGAAATTTTTTGAATGTCTTTGTTGTTGCAGGTATGGGTAATAATCATAAACCTTCATGTCGTCTAGCCAAGGTTCATTATGCAACCCTTTCCATTCTCTCGTACAAACCAATATATAAAATATATATGAGGACATGTAAAAACTGGACATTCCAACAAAGTTACTCTAACCCTCATGGAACCTTTAAGCAATAACCTACACCTTGTCAAGATATTTCTCCCCAGCTAACAACACCTGAATATAAAAGTACATCCAATTTTCCCAATAGAAAGCATGTGAATTTCCTTTGAGTCTATTCAACAATATGACAATATCCCACACCTTCGTGATGAAATGCTCTCTTGTAAGAGGCTTGGGTAACCAAGATCCCCCTTTTTGAACCTTTAGAAGCCAATTCCTTGCAATGACACTTTTATATGTGCTCTTCTTCTTAGAGAAAAATGCATATGAGGTACCAATTGACCAATCTTCATATGGCTCTTTATGAGGGATTCCCATTGTAGCCATCATCGTTTCTCTGTTAATTTCTACTAATAGTTCACCACTATTGTTCCTAATGCACCTGCTATCAGTATCATATCTGTTCATACATGCTATCACTAATTCTGGACAAGGAGAAATAGTTGGGAAAGAAGTAGCTTCAATCAAGCCACTTCTAAATATTCTTTCCATCATCGAGTTAGCCCTAGGGTTTCTAGCTCTTTCTAAAAAATTGCCTAAGTCAGCTTGGGCCAAAGAAGTATCACCCAGTTCTGGAAGTATAATAACTAGGTATGATGTGCGACCAATTTTTGGAAGAGTCGGCCTCATAATGGCCACTTTTACAGTCATCAAATAGTTCCTAGAAAGAACGAAGTTCTATTCCAAAACAAATAATTTTCCTACACTGACTTTCTGAGCTAGTAACACAGCAGAGGAGAAACTATCAAAACTCACTTGTTACCACCATCAAATCTGTGAAACCCTTAGAAGTATGGAGTTTAAATTACCTTTGGTGTCTTTCGTTCCTCCAACAACAACAACTACCACTTTCACGATTTGAGAATTCACATGTTAAGAAGTGGAAAAACTAAGTAACACCTACACACTCCTCATAATGATTCATCCAAACGTGTGAGATAACCAATGAATTGACGAGAACCTGACAAATTTCTTAATTACACATCAACGCCACACAAATGGCTTGAGTTTTCATGATTTCTTTCTAAAATTAGAATTTTAAATTATAAGATGCCCAAAATATTCCTTTTGCCATGCCACCTTTGTGTTATTAATGTCCTCGGGGCCAATCTTGGAATGAACCTTTGAACTTTGAACCATTTCACAAGAAGCTCAATGGTTCAGGTTCAAGCCTAAGAAAACAAAAGAACTTCCAACTTGCGTCTCAACACAACATCGGGAATGAGCGAAGACTTTGAACCTTGAACCTTGAACCACTTTAGAAATGGTTCAAAAGTTCAAGTTCAAGACCAACTTAACACATTCATGCTCGCTCACTTAACAACATAGCTAAGTCGTGACCCACACAAAGGCACCAAATGAACTTTGAACCTTGAACCAATACGTAGGTTCAATCAATGGGTTCATTGGAGCAGATAAGGTGAAACATAAAGGAAAAAAAGGTGTATGGCTAAAGATGGATCAAACCGAAAGAGGGAAACAAAATTAAATACACATTATTTTGTTTAAAACAAATAATGGGGTAACATCAGCTCTGACTGGGGACCAAGACTGAAAAGGAGCAGGAATGGAATTAAGAATCTTTGGTTTCACATGCAAGCATGCAAGGAAAAAGGTCTGAATGCAACAAACACATAACAAGAAAAACAAACAACATAGAAAAAACTTATGTACGGAGCAAAATGGGATCTGCCTATAATTGATACAACTTTAAATCTTTTCCATTATAGGACAAGGGCAGTGAAACTCCATTAGGATATTCAAGTTTGAATGAGTTAGGACCCAATACCTGTGTGATCATGAATTTTCCTTTCCACAAAGAATCAAATTTCTTATGAGCTCCTTTCGGTTCCTTGTGGTTGTCCTAGAGCAAGACTTGATCTCCCCGCATGAACTGTCATGGTCTAGATCTATGATTAAAAAATTTCTTCACCCTGGTCTGATGAGAAGTGCTATGATCTACCAACTCCTGCCTCTCCTCTTCAATTTTTGAAAGGTACATAATTCTCTTTTACAGGGCACTTTGAAAGAATTTGTCTTCTATTACTTTCTGCAACCTAGCAGATGATGTTAGGTCCCAGAGACAGCTAAGAGGGGGGGGGGGGGTGGGGTGAATCAGTTGTCTAATAAATTCAAACCAAAAACCATTTAACCAACTTAATGCTTAATACTAATAAACCTGTTAAGTATGTCGGTAGATAGTGTTAACAGTAAATTGCTATACCGGTAAAGTTTAATGCATGAAACATAAACATAAAGTCATCCACAACACATAACACCAATATTTGTACGTGGAAACCCTGTAAGGGGAAAAACTATAGTGGGAAACCTTACCCACAATCAGATGATACTACTGCACATAGTAAGTGTACACAAATGGGGTCTGCACATGCAGAAAGGCCAACAACCTAGAGCTCACTGCTCAAACATTAAATGGGAGTCACACTGACTACAGTTGGATGGTTAAATCCAATAAGAATGTACTGCACAAAATAGCATCTTCATATGCTGGATTCAGTACCAGTGTAATGCTGATATGCTTCTACAAAAACCTAGCTTCACCTTCAAATGATGTCTTCATGTATACCTCTTCTTAATCTCACATATACCTTCACTCAATTATTTTTCGCATTCCACACTTGATCTTACAAATAAGATCTTACATTTATACCATACCCTAAGACCAATTTTAGTAGGTCGGCTCTACAAGATATTACAATAAAAACATTTTACATACAATATAATATCTGATGCAATAACCCATTAAATATGTCAGCTTAATGCATTTACATCAATAATAAATCATCTCCATATCGTGCCATGCTGATATGGAAAAGATAAACTTGCCGGTGTAACCCTAGATAACCTTGGACCTATTTGATGGTAAAAGCAAATATGCAAATATGAATATACCAATGATTAATTCTTCAAAACAAAGTGTCCACATGATGTCTTTGACATTATCAAGTTTCTTCCATATCATTCTAGGTACTGGTGAACATTATATCCTGCTGGTGAACCATATACCAGTAACTGTGCAATAGTTTCTTGCCGGTGAATGTTGTTGGATCTCTAAAGTGCTTGTTTTCAGTAGGTGTTGACATCAATGACAAAACCATACCAAAATACCAACAAATGATAATTCTAGAGGTAAGGACAATTGAGCTTTAACTCCATATACCAACTCAAATGGTGTCATACCTATGGCTCTCTTGGGCAAGGTCCTGTCTATCCATAGTGCTTCATATAATCTTTTATGCCAATCCCTTGCATTCTCAGCCACCAACTTTTGCATTATAGAAATTAGATTCTTATTGTTGTATTCGGCCTGGCCATTTCCTTGTGGATAGTAATCTAAAGAATGAGATAAGTAAATGCCATAATCATAACAAAATAGGCTGAGTTCTTCGAAAGCAAAATTTGGATCATTATCGTTCACAATTTTCCGAGGTACACCAAATCTAGTCAAGATATTTTCTTTCAAGAAAGTACAAATAATTTTTGAAGTAGTCTTCCTGACAGGGATTGCTTCTACCCACTTCGTAAAATAATATGTAGCTGTAAGGATATGGGTATGACCAACACTTGATGGAGGATTCAATGGACCAACAAAATTTAATCCCCACTGCTTGAAGGGTTCATCTATGATTACTGGTCTTAATGGCAATGCAGCTAATTGAGGTCTTCCTGAGAATAACTTGCATTTCTCACAGCCTAGAACCATTTATATGCATCCTTATACATTCTTGGTCAGTAGTAACAACTCCTAAGGATTTTGAAGGTTGTTACATTGGATGAATAGTGTCCTTCGCATGCCTCATTATGAAAAACTTGTAAAAGCTTCACCTGCTGTTCTTTGTCAACGCACCTTAAGAATGACCCATTCAAGCCTTTTTTATATAGGATATCATCAACAATCACATATTTAGCCACCTTCAATCTTAAATTTCTCTTTTCTTTTGTAGTTAAATGCTCAGAGCATTCTCCATAAGTCAAGTAATGAGCCACGTCAATGAACCACTCATCTTGCAAGCTAACAAATAAAGTTAGTGGGAGTTTATCTTCCTCTTCCTTGTTTTCTACTATCAAATGACATAATCCTTTCCCCCAAACTAACTTGGTTGGTCGGATATCCAAATCAAACTCCTAAACCTTTGAAACCTAGGTGGCTCTATTATTCATTCCTACCTCTTGCTGAGTCAAGATACTTTTCATAATGGGATTTGGTACAAAGACAATTGAATGGGAATGGAGAACATAATACCTAAATTGCTTTACAGCTTTAACAACTACAATGTCCTACTTCTCTACTAATGATTAATTCAATTCATTCCTTTTTAGTAGAATACTCATGAATGCAATAGGGACTTCTTCATTTAGTTCATTCTTTTGTAGAAGAATACCAAACATTGTGTGTTTTGAATCATAACAATACATGATAAAATATCTCTTAAAATCAAGATTTATTAATATCAGAGCATGAGCAATTGCTTCTTTTACCTCTTCAAAGGCTCTTTTTGCTTTTTCCTTCCATTTGAAAATCTGCTTTTCACTCATCATCCCTACAATGTGTTTAGTAATTTCAGCGAAGTCTAGCATGAACCTCCTGAGGAAACTCACTTGCCCAAAGAATGATTTGACACCATTTCTGTCTGATGGCAGACTTAACTGATGAATAGCTTTTACCCGATGAGGATCTATTTTGATACCATCTTGTGAAACTATATGCCCTAAAAGCTTTCCCTCTGTAACACAAAAAATTGACTTCTTCGGGTTGAGAGAAATACCATGGTCTCTGCATCTTTGTAACACAGTCTCCAAATCTCTTAGGTGATTTTTCCTTCTTTTAGAGAAAACTGTCAAATCATCAAGATAGATGACTATAGTCTTACCAATGAGGTGACCAAATAAGAGATTCATTGCCCTTTGAAAATTTTCTCCCACATTTATTAGGTCAAAAAGCATTCGATTGTAAACAAAAGTTCCCCAAGGCATTGTGAAGGTCATTTTATATTGGTCTTCTTTTGCTACACTTATCTAGTTATAACCAGAGAAACCATCAAGAATCGACATCATTTATGATCCAACAACAGTTTGGAGAATATGATCTATCGCTAGCAATGGGCAATTATCTTTTAAACTAGCCTGATTCAAGTTTCAAAAATCCATATAGATCCTTATTTGTCCATTCTTCTTGTGAACCAGAATAGTATTGGCTACCCATGTAGAATGACGAATAGGATAAATGATCCTTTCCTGAAGCATCTTATCTATTTCTTTGAAAATAACATCTGCAACCTTGGGATTATAATTTCTTAATTTTTATCTAAAAGGAGCTACTTCAGGCTTGAGGGGAATATGATGTTGAAACTGACCATTTCTAAAGTCTTTCAAATGCTCATAAGACCAGGAAAAAATGTCTAAAAACATTTGTAGCAGTTTAACAATCAAATTCCTTTCTTTAGGACTACAACACTTGCCTAAATTGACCATCTTTGGGTTGTTTTCATCACCTAAATTAATATTTTCATATTCTCGCGACATGATAGTAGTTTGAGAAACATTTTCTTTGACATAACTGTCATTGTGATCAAAGAGGCATTCTAAGGATACAAGGCCTTTTGTAATTCGATTTCCCTTCAACTAAAAAACTTCCTTTTTAAAATGTCCCCTTGTATCTGGACAAAATTCATTACATTCATTCTCTGAACCTTCAAAGAAAGAAGAGGCAAACATTTCAACATTTTGCAATAATTGGTTGATGTGTTCATCATTTCTAAACACTTGCCAAAAATTTGAATTGTTGGGTACATTAGGATGATATAGAACTTCAATCCTGTAAATGTCTGCACCAAAGTCAGGATGTGGGAGCAACAAAGATGATGACACTGCTAAAGAATCTGCCCAAAAATTTTGATCTCTAGGAAAAGCTTCAATTGAGAAAGCATCAAAATATTCAATATCATCCTAGACTCAATTTCTATAATGTCTGAGCCTTTCATTCTTTACCAAGAAGAGACCTCATACCTATTTAACAATCAATTTTGCATCACCTTTGGCACTCAACAATTTGATTCCCCTTTTTCTAGCGTGCTCTATTCCTAACAACAATGCCTCATATTCTGCGGTGTTATTAGTGTTCTTAAATTCTAATTTGAATGAAAAAGGAATCTTTTCACCTCGTGGGGAAATGAGAACCACTCTAGAATCAGATCCAGTCGATGCACAACTACCATCAAATTCCATCTCCCACAAGCCTGCAGTAAGATCTGCTTCAACTTATGGTGTACCTTTCTTATCAATAGAGAAGAGAAAATAATTGCCAAAATCACACTCATGATACAATATTTGAGATTTTGGGTCATCAAAGGGAAAAATGGTATACTTGGACTTTGGTTCAAGTTGAAGAGAATTTTTGTTTACCAATGGGAATTATTACCTCAGACCAATCCATTTTAATTTCTCCTCCCAAATTCTTACAAAAGGTCCTGTTAACAACATTTCATAACTTGCATGAATATCAACAACTAGAATAGTCAACTTCACTCTTTTGTTAGGATGTACCGCTAAAGTAACCTACACATCTTTGATTTGACCTTGTAAAGGAATTTTCTTTGAGTCCATTGACTAGCATTTACCAAATGTTTTAGTGAGTGAAAGGCCTAATGCTTTAGCAACTATAGAAGGCATAATATTATCAGAGGCTCCAAAATAAGTAATGCAATTATTAAAATAAGGACACATAAAATGGCTCGGGCCTTTGATCAAGTACTAATGATGATTCAATTGGTTCATTAGCTAATGTCTTTAGAATATTACTAGACAACTCTGCAGACTTGGTATCCTTTTCATCCTGTGAAGACTCAAGATTAATCAATGGTGTGTTGGTGTATTGCAACTGAGAAGTTTCCCCTTGAACATATTTAATCACCTTCTCTAACTCTTTAGGATTCAACCTAAGATATTTAGCAAGAAAAATCTGAATCTTTGATGCCTTATAAAATTCAACAATATCAAAAGAAGAATTGGGATCAACATGCTTCAACATCTGAACCTCTTGAACTCTTGAACCATTCTCTAAGTTCCAGTTCAAAGGTTCTTTACCTTTAGCTATAGTTTTGGGAAAGGCTATGGTACCTATATTTTTGGATTGATGCTGACCTCTAGTGAGGATGGCACAAGAAGGATCTGCAAGGGTCACCAATATATCACCTCCTTTGTCTGCATCTAATTCATACTCGAGGAAGTGTATTCCAAAGTTTCCAGGTTGCCCATGGACTTCTTCTTCTAGAAAAAGTTCACTTATGGCCTCTCTTGTGTTTAACATTTGTGCATACTGCACCATCTCTAGATAAGAATTACCATCATGATCATCAGTGAGATGAAAAACACACATATTCCCCTTAAGTGGTGGAGATTCAATTTCTAGTCTTTGTTGAACTGGAGGCAATTGTAAGGATTTATTCCTAGTTCCCATAGACTATTTTGTAATCCTCCTTGGTATGTCTTGATAAGGCTATGAGTAAGATGTACTATCCTTGAGTAAGATGTACTATCATTCACTAGTCTTTGAATTACAGGGTTTGAAGAGGTAGAGGGTTGCGAATTAGCCACCTACACTTCTCTCTTCCATTTTCTCGCAGTAATCAAGTCATCTTCTAACTCAACAACAACTGTTTTAACATCATTCAGAGTTGCAACTCTTTGTCTATGAATCAAGAAACTTATCTCTGAGGGCATAGAGTTTATAAAAAAACATTTCAAATTATCATCTAAAGGTTTCTGATTTGCAGGAATTTTATGAACAATTTTATCAAACCTAGCTACGAAATCTCTCATAGATTCAGGGATCTCTTTTTTTAATTGAAGTAATTGGGCCAAAAAGGAATGCTCATCTTCTTCTACATTCAACCTAGCTTCAAATCTAGTTTTCAAATCTTGCTAGTTTGTTATTACATTGTTTGGAAAATGATAGAACCAATTTGCAACGGCTTCAGTTAATATTTGTACAAACAACCTTACTGCAACATCTTCATGATGGACAACTATTATACCACATGCAACATTAAATGCATTCAAATGTTCATCAACTATGACCTTCCCATTGCCACTGAATTTAGGCAAATGATACCTCGCTCCTTTGGGTAAAGCATTCAAATTCAAACCAAGATTCAATGGACCTACTACGCGCCCCCAAGGATTGTTGGCTTCCATTGGAAGAATGATATTAAGAGGTGTTGGGTGATAACTCAATGAGGAATGGTGAGTACCAAACTGGTACGGAGAGGGGGGGGTGAATCCGTACAGACAAATTTTTTTTTCCTGAAACCAGTTAGATAGCAAACACTGCAAATGACTAGCAAATAGTAACACTGGTCTAAAACAAAGTACAACCGATAAAGCTAAGAATGACTGTGACAAGCATTAACTGATTAATCACTTAGCTTTCCACTCATCCTAGTACTACACTTCCATTTCACCCTTATGCATGAACAGGTAATCAGTCATCAGAAATATAATAACAGCTAGTTCAATGTGATTTACCTTCAGACACAAATCACTTAAACCATCACATGAAAATCACCACACATAACACACAGATTTTTCACGTGGAAACCCAACTGGGAAAAACCATGGTGGGGATGAATACCCACAAGCTATTTTGAACTCTTTAGAAGTCCACTTTGTTAGGAGCCTAGTCCGGTTAAAGACTTATCACAATAGGTTCTGTTAGGAACCGATCCTACTAGGGATCACCTGGTTAAGGGATGGCTAAAAAACCCGGTTAAGGGTTAAACCCTGTTAAAGGTTACCTTGTTAGAGGATTTCAAGAACTCAATGAATTTGAGTCACCCTGTTAAAGGATTTATAGTAAGATGGTTAGAGCTACCCTGTTAAGGGATTTTCCAACTATTGAGGTGGTTAGAGATCAACAGGTATTACAATGATCTAGTAACAAGACTCAATGCTAATGCAGATCCACTTTAGTTCCTCTTCTCCTTCTGCACTCACACTCTGCAGGTATCAATCCTCTTATTTGGTCTGGCAAGAATCATGTATCTCTGCACTTAGATACACACACCACATTTGCCAACAACTTCAAAAAGAAGCGCACCATTGACCTTATAGGAAACAGATAGGTCAGTAGCATAAACCTTAAACCTTAAACTTTTTTAGGTTAAGAAATTCAAACCGTTCAATCCTGACCATTGATCATATTTCATTAAATGCAACAGTCTTGAATCAATCTCAAGACATTCTCCATCATTCGTTCTCCACTGCATCCATGGTAGCTGATAACCCATCACATGTTTTCATCGTTTACAGACTTTGCACACTCCTGAGGTAGATAGGAGTAATCACCTTCATGTAAGATCCTTCACGCGCACAAGGCTGATGTGGCAACACAATCTGTTCTTTGTTACAATGCTAACTCATCACAAAATGTCATCGGTTGAGTCACATAGGCTTCGACTACTTCAACCAGAAACCCTAAAGCTGAGACTACCAACCGGTAGTCATATGATATTCCATGTACCAGTTCACATCTCAACATACGAGTTCTCCTTAACACATATACTGGTTTACAATCATACCGGTTCTCTTTCCAATTGAAAACTTCAATATACCCGTTCACTTTTCAGCATATTGACATCAATGACAACATACAATGTCATCATGTCTTCATACCGGTTCACATAATGCCAACAATCTCCCCCTTTGGCATTGATGGCAATATACCAAGACATCTCTCTGCTTCACATCTTCTCCCCAATTTCTATAGATATCTTCTCCGCTTCACATCTTCTCCCCATTTGACAATAATGCCAAAGTGGAGACACAAGCTTCCCTGATCCATTATGCTGCTCCCCCTGAGGAGTAGCATCCTTCAACACATCAATCCTGAAGAGATTTGGCAATGCAATACCTGACTGATGTGGAGCACATACTTTAGTTCACCTCCTGAAGGGACAGCACCCCTAATTCACCTCTTAAGTAGGTAAATGTAGCCTTTGGGAGAGGCTTGGTGAATATGTCTGCTAACTGCTCCTTGCTGGAAACATGTTCCATTGCAATCTCTTTGTTCAGAACCTTTTCCCTCAAGAAATGATACTTAAGCTCAAAGTGCCTGGTTCTATAATACAAAACCGAATTCTTGGAAATATTGATAGCACTTGTGTTATCACAAAATATGCTTATCGGTTCAGATACAGGAACTTTGAAGCCATTTAGTACATGCTTCATCTAGATTGTCTGAGTGCAGTTCATGAAAGCTGCAACATACTCTGCTTCTACTATAGACTGAGAGATACAACTCTGCTTCTTACTCATCCATGAGACTAGTCTACCACTGAGAAAGAATGCACCACTGGTTGTGCTCTTCCAGTCATCCACATTACCAGCCCAATCAGCATCTGTGAGTACTTTCAAGTTGAAATCATTGCTATAAGGATACCACAATCCATAATCAACAGTTCCCTTTAGATATCTAAGAATCCGCTTGACTGCAACCAAGTGGGATTCTCTTGGGCTTTTCTTAAACCTTGCAGTAATGCCAACTGCATGTGCAATATCCGGTCTATTGTGCACTACATAGTGCAACTTACCAATCATTCATCGGTATTCCTTTTCATCAACCAAGGTTGAGTCATCCTCTTTGGATAATTTACAACCGATCACCATTTGTGTACCAACTGGTTTGTTGTCTTCCATGCCAAAGGTCTTCAACACTTCTTTGACATACTTGTACTAAGTAATAAAGATTCCATCTTTCATTTGCTGAATCGATAGTCCAATGAAGAAAATTATCTCCCCTATGAGTGACATTTCAAATTCCTTTTTCATCTCATTTGCAAACTCATGACTCATCTTGTCATCTCCACCAAAGATTATGTCATCAACAAATACTTCACAGATTAGAATCTGATCTCCTTTTTCTTTCAAGTAGATATTGCTATCTTCACTTGTTCTCTCAAATCCAATATTCACAAGATGGGAGTGCAGGCGTTCATACCTTGCTCTAGGTTCCTGCTTTAGACCATACAAGGCTTTATGTAGCCTACACACCATGTCATTGTCTTCAGATAGGGCAAATCCATCTGGTTGCTCTATATATACCTCCTCTTCAAATACTCCATTTAGGAATGCAGATTTTACATCCATTTGGTATACTTTGAATCCTTTAAAAGTTGCATATGCAAGAAGCATATGAACTCCTTCCAATCTTGCTACTGGAGCAAAGGTTTCTCCATAGTCTTCTCCTTCTTCTTGGGCATAACCTTTACATACTAGTCTGGCTTTATTCCTTACCACTATGCCATCTTCATTCAACTTATTTTTGAAAACCCATTTGGTTCCAATGACATTTTTATGCTCCAGTCTGGGTACCAAGGACCATGTACCATTCTTTTCTATCTGATCAAGTTCCTCTTCCATTGCCTTGATCCAGTCTTCATCTTTATGTGCCTCTTTGAGTGATTTAGGCTCAAATTTAGAGATCATACATGAGTTTTCTCTAATCTTTCTTCTTGTAAGAATTCTTGCATCCTTGTCTCCTATGATCTACTTTGGATCATGATTGATTTTGACATACCTAGGTATGTTCTTAACAACTGCCTCTTTCTTTTCTCCTTCATCTTCATCTTCATCAGCATCAACATCAACCGGTGTAGGAGCACAGTTACTGGTACTAGGCTGATTTGCAACCGGTTCCTAGAAGGTTACTACTGATTCATCTCCTACTTTCTCACTATTAGTTTCCTCTAGTTTCTCAGAGTTTTCATCAACCCTTACATTGATGCTTTCAACAATTCTCTAAGTCCTATTGTTGAAACATTTGAGAGCTTTACTCTTAGTGGAATATCCTAGGAATATTCCTTCATCACATTTTGCATCGAACTTGATCTGATGTTCAATCCTCTTGATATAAAATTTTCTACCAAAAAATCTAAAGTAGCTTACCACTGGTGTCTTACCGATCCAGTACTCATAAGGAGTCTTATCCTTACCTTTCTTGATGAGTACTTGGTTCATTGTGTAGACTGCAGTGCTCACCGCTTCTCTCCAAAAGGTGTGAGCAACTTTTCCTTGGATCAACATAGTTCTAGCTGCTTCAAACACAGTCTAGTTGTTCCTCTCTCTGCTAAGCCATTATGCTAAGGAGTTAGGGGGGCAGATAGTTGCCTCTTGATGCTATTCTCTTCATAATATTTGTTGAATTCACTGGAAGTGAATTCCCCTCCTTGATCAGTTCTAAGGCATTTGATTCTTCTACCGCTTTCCTTTTCTACCAGTGCTCTGAAAGCTTTGAACTTTCCAAAGGCTTCAGACTTGTCCTTCAAGAATGTGACCCACATCATTCTTGAGTAATCATCTGTAAGAATGATAAAATACCTATCTCCCTACACACTCCTAGTTTTCATAGGACCACACAAATCAGTATGCACAAGATCAAGTAAATTGTTTACAGTGAAAGATTTACCTTTGAAAGTTGAGGAAGACATTTTCCCCAGTTGACACTCTCTGCACAAAGGATTTTCCAGTTTACTCAGCACTGGCAATCCTCTATCTGCCTTGATCTTACTGGCCTTCACAATGTTATCAAAGTTTACATGGCAGAGTCTCCTATGCCATATCCAGCTATCATCAAACTTAGCCATAAGACAGGTACTAATATTTGCATTCAGCTAAAATAGGTTACCTTTGGTCTGCATACCGGTGGCCACCAATTCGCCATTCTTTCCTTTGATTTTGCACACTCCATTCTTGAATTTCAGAGTGAGTCCACTATCATTCAGTTGGGCAACACTGAAAAGGTTGTGTCTGAGACCATCAACCCAGTACACATTGTCAACACTACTCTTTCCATTTAGAGAGATGGACCCTTTGCCTTTGATCATACATGGTGCACCATTACCAAAGTGAACCACACCACCATCATACTCTTCCAAAGATAGAAACTTGCTCCGGTCACTAGTCATATGGTGAGAGCAACCACTGTCAATAATCCACTCATTGGAATTATCAAAGCAAGAGACAAGAGCCTTCTTGTCTGACACATCTTCCTTTACTACAACAAACACAATATCTTCATTTTCTTCATCTTCTGATTCCTCATCTATGACACCTTCATCAACTACTACAAAATAGTTTCTCTAGTTTCCTCCTTTGAATTTCTTGAATCTTTCCGGTTTGTCCTTGTTGTCACCATTAGGACAGTTTACAACAATATGTCCTATCCAGTTATAGGAGAAGCATTTCAAAGGAAGTTTACCTCTGTATTTACCGGTTCCCTTTGGAAGTCTCTTGGCAAGAAGAGCTTCAAATTCTATTAGAATCTCCTCATCATTCATTTATCTGCTCTATTTTGGTTCACTGCTGGTGCTTACTTCTTTGCCTTTTCTAGATGGTGTAACTAATGCTCTAAAGGCCAATTCAGTCTTTTGCACACTACCATCAAAACTATTTAACTCATAAGCAGTCAACTTTGCAATGATGGAGTCTAGGGATACCTTAGTCTTGTCTATTGACCTCAAATCTTGAATAGCTACAACCCTTATTGCATAGACCGGTAACAAGGGTCTCAAGACTTCTCTTACAATAGTGGAGTCTTCTATTTTGCCTCCTGCACTCTTGATGTCTCCAACAATGGTTTTGATTCTTATTCCTTACTGTTGAATGTTCTCTCCTTCAACCATTTGCATGTCTTCAAACTTACCCCTAAGGCTTTCTTCTTTAGCCTATTTTACATGCTCATCTCCGTCATAGATATTTTCAAGAGTATCCCATACTTCTTTGGGATTTACTTTATCTTGGACATCAATAAACTCAATGTCAGATAAACTACTAATCAGGGCTTCCATGACTTGCCCATTCTCCTGCATCTCTCTCTTTTCATCATCAATAAGAGTACTGGTAGGGGCAACATAAGCATTCTCAACATAGCTCCAGTGTTGAGAACCCATGCTTCTAATGTATATCTTCATTCTGTCTTTCCATATATTGAAATTTTCTCTATTGAACTTTGGACCTTCCCTCTTCATCATTACTGTAGGATCTTTGCCTCAAGCGGTTAAGCTTACAACACAGAGGACCTAGAGGATGCTCTAATACCAATTGATAACTCAATGAGGAACAGTGAGTACCAAATTGGTACTGAGAGGGGGGGTGGTGAATCAGTACAGACAAAAACACTTTACTGAAACCGGTTAGACAACAAACACTACAAATGATTGGCAAATAGTAACACCAGTCTGAAACAAAGTACAACCGGTAAAGCTAAGAATGAATGTGACAAGCATTAACTAGTTAATCACTTAGCTTTCCACTCATCCTAGTACTACACTTCCATTTCACCCTTATGCATGAATAGGTAATCAATCATCAGAAATGTAATAACAACTAGTTCAGCATGATTTACCTTAAGACACAAATCACTTAAACCATCACATGAAAATCACCACACATAACACACATATTTTTCAAGTGGAAACCCAACCGAGAAAAACCACAGTGGGGGTGAATACCCACAAGCTATTTTGAACTCTTTAGAAGTCTACTCTATTAGGAGCCTAGTCAGGTTAAAGACTTATTACAACAGGTTCTGTTAGGAACCGATCCTGCTAAGGGTTAAGGGATGGCTAAAATACCCGATTAAGGGTTAAACCTTGTTAGAGGATTTCAAGAACTCAATGAATTTGAGTCACCGTGTTAAAGGATTTATAGTAAGCTAGTTAGAGTTACCCTATTAAGGGATTTTCCAACTGTTGAGGTGGTTAGAGATCAACAGGTATTACAATGATCTGGTAACAACACTCAATGCCAATTCAGATCCGCTTTAGTTCCTCTTCTCCTTCTGCACTCACACTTTGTAGGTATCAATCGTCTTATCTGGTCTGGCAAGAATCATGTATCTCTGCACTTAGATACACACACCACATTTGCCAACAACTTCAAAAAGAAGCACAACATCGACCTTATAGGAAATAGATAGGTCGGTAGCATAAACCCTAAACCTTAAACTTTTTAGGTTAAGCAATTCAAACGGTTCAATCCTAGCCGTTGAGTATATTGCATTAAATGCAACAGTCTTGAACCAATCTCAAGATATTCTCCATCGTTCTTTCTCCACCGCATCCATGGCAGCTGATAACCCATCATGCGTTTTCACCATTTATAGACTTCGCACACTCTCGAGGTAGATAAGAGCAATCACCTTCATGCAATATCCTTCACATGCACAAGGTTGATGTGGCAACATGATCTGTTCTTCGTTACAATGCTAACTCATCACAAAATGTCATCAGTTGAGTCACATAGGCTTGGAATACTTCAACTGGAAACCCTGAAGCTGAGACTAACAACCGATAGTCATATCACATTCCATGTACCAGTTTACATCTCAACATAGCGGTTCTCCTTAACATATATACCGGTTCTCTTGCCAATTGAAAACTTCAATATACTAGTTCACTTTTCAGCATATTGACATCAATGACAACATACAATGTCATCATGTCTTCATACCGGTTCACATAATGACAACATTGGGTTGATTACACTGGGTAAGGTAACACCATGCAAGGTTAAGGCTTGACAGATTGAAGATATAGGGAATGAAGGGGTTTGAGAAGTAGGTCTACTCCTTTCTTGTCTCTTAGGTGAAAAGGATGGGTGAAAGTTTAGGGTTTGCAATTTTTGAAAAATAGAGTCAACTATTCCTTCACGCCTCTGAGAGCTAGTGTACCTTCTTGGCTCCAGCCTATTCACAATGCAAAATTTTGATAGAACTAGATAGAGTCTTAAAATTTCACCAGATAGTTCTTTGTATCCTATAATCAAGAGACCAATCTTATTATTCAACTCCCCAACAGAGTCGCCAAAAATCTGTTGGTTAACAGATTTGCCTTTCCTTTAATATATATGTATTTTTTAAAAGATGACTCGTGTATACCTTTTCATGAAAATAAAATGAAACCAACAGTTGGGTGAATCGAGTTTCGGTTTACCCTCTCCATAACAGTAAAGTTCCTCATAAGATATTCGATGATTTTTTTATGCAAATAATTCAGAAAGAGACACACTTTTCACTAGAAATCGAGAAAGGCATTCACATTCATTTGTCAATACAATAAGAATGCTACAAGATAACTATGAATAAATTTAAATCTCATAGACTTAAACTTTGAACATTTCAATTCAATATAAAACTTATTTCACCAAGCATACTCAATGTAGCATAAATGTTGATCGATAGTCACTCATGCCTCATAGGACAAGGGGGATCAAAATCATTTAAACAACAATGTACCACTAATTTTCTTAAAAAATGAATTCACATACTTATGAAGAATTAATAATGAAGTAAAATATTTTGTACACAAGCATGCATCCCAACAGAGATTGCTTTATCATTCAAACGATAGATTTGAAGACCATACAAAATATATCATTCAATTCATATATCAAATGTCTAAACTACAATTTAAAGAAAATTAAGTCTGCTAATTCAAATCAAAGTTTTTTGGACCCTCAATAAATCTTTCTTGATTACATTTATAGCCTCCAGGCTAATAGTTCTTTTAAAAATAACCCTAAACTCTTAAACTCTACCCTAGAGTTAAAATAAATTGTTTGCTTCAAATTGGATAAAACTTAAATGAACAAATGCCACAGATAGGATGAAAGCTCATCCATAAATCGATCAAGACTCTATCATGGTAGAAGAAGCTGATGATTTGTCTTGGTTTGTCGCAGTACCACATACATTTGCCATTCCAAATGCGTTGTTAAGAAATTAAGGATAACCTGATAGTGCGGGAGTCCAATGTGCAGAATGAGCTACTTCCAAACTTCTTTGTCCAGGTTCACCTGCATAACTTTAATTTTATGCACTTCCAAGTAATCAAAGTAGACTTCTAACATTGATTATATCCTTGCCACTTTGGAAAATTCATCTATAGTAAGAGCCTTTGTCTCTTTAACAAGCTGCACCCTTTCTTTAAAGGTTTTGACCATATCTACCACTGGTTCAATCATCTATCTATCCTCCTTCAAGAGTTGTATATTGATGCATTTTAGATCTTTTTGCATCATATCAATAAGTTATTTTAATCCTTTTAGTAACTTGACAAATTCTTCATGACCCTATTTAATGATAGAGTTCCTCCATTCAACATTCTTTTTTGATACATACAACATGTTGTCATCCAGGTTATCCACTGGCTTCTCAGTAAGAAATTTCATGATGCCAAGTTTCTGCACATCATTCATCTGCACCAAGATTGCTACCCATTTAGTTCTTTCCTTATCCCATGCGGTAGCTTCTAGTTCCAGCTCTTTACTCATAGTTATGGCATTATCCTATACCTTGATCAGGCTAGCAATGTAGTTTGTGCCTTGCTGCACTATGGAATCAAGCCACTCATCAAAAAGTTCAGCTATTATGCGGCTTCTCTGGACTTGATCTAATAGCTTTTGATCCACTGGTGATTTGGGGTCAAAGGACAATGTCATCTCTATCAGGGGCTGAGGACTCGGGTGATGTATGACATTGATATATTCTGCCATCTAAGTAACAACTTGTTTCAACTCCCATTTGTCCTTTTCATCTTTTTAGGTCCTGGATATCATTCTCTTAGTGGAGGATTCTAAATTTTTGGCATCCACAACCCTTGAAGTAACTCCCAAATCAATTTTCTCAACAATAAAATCATTCTTGGTGGCTTTTTCTGGATCTCTATCTGAAATAGGATTAGCTACTTCCGCTACCCAATGGCCTGTTTCATCATCAACTTCCATCATTGCCTATGTTTTGTGCTTCTTGGGTTTGGATATTTTCCCAAGGAACTTACTTACCATATCCTCCATGAGAATAGTAATAAGAACAATACTGCATTTCTTCCCAATTGAAGCTCCAAACCATCGAGAAGTAATGAAAGTTTCTTTGGGTAGAGGTGTCTGATCATCAGGTGGGTTGGCAACAATTATAGTGCTCATCAGATTTGGATCTTCTTTAGGTTCTTTCCCTACATCTGTATCCTGCACTGAATTATTATTTAACACCTGTTGATCCGTGATCACTTGGGTTTCTTCACCAGAATCCAAGTCCACTCACTAGTTCCCTATTTTTCTTTTTGCTCCTTGAACAGGTGATTCAAACACCTGAAGAACTCAATGGGGATCTCTATTATATTCTGGTTTGAACCTCTCCAATTTTAAGCCTTGTGTCACCTGCAACATCAATAATTTCATTAGAGGAGGAAGTGGGAATTTGTGTTGTAGCAAGTGGACCAACTGTTAATTCATTAGGAGTGATAATAGACTCCTTTCTAAATTTGCAGTCCCTTAACCACTTCTCTGTTCTTCTTATGACATTGAAGTACTTGGGTTGAATATTTTCCTCTTCTCTCCTATCCTAGTTCACTTCAGGGATAGGTTGCCCTTGAAATCTTTCATTGAATTCGAGATCCAATACATCTTCTCCTTCCTCTTCTTGTACTCCTAAAACATTAATGCATAACTTCATTGTAACAACCTGTTGCAGAGTGTATCTTAACCACAATCTCCTCCTCACTTTAAATTCATCACAATAATTTTCCTAGTAATCTTCTAATTGAGGTTCATGGAAGAAATGGTCATCAACATTTAGATGTTCTACAACATATCCCCTGTGATGAAACTTACGTCTAGAAATGTAGGGCTGCAAATTCATTTTCTTGAACTCTAATTCTATGTTCAAGGCATCAGATACATATTTACAAGTATAGTATCTAAGTTCAATCGAGAAGGCAACCCTGGATTTACCCTTCATCCCTAACCTTTTGTCAATGTGGGCTAGCTGTCTACAAATTTCAATAAGCACATAACTATCAAACGCATACCTGGGAAATTTGAATGGTTCACCTTCAAAGCTCCCCACTCTAATGTAAGTAAATATGGGAAATTAGATAAATTAGCTTCCATATATACTAACTAGATCCATGGCCTCGGCTGACATTCTTTTATTTATGTCTCCTTGCAGCTCAAAAGCAAGACTTCTTGCAAAAACATCATTCCATCGTGTGAAATTTTCTGCATGTCTCTGTTGTTGTAGGTATGGGTAATAATCATAAACCTTGATGTCGTCAACCCAATGCTCATTATGCAATCTTTTCTATTCTCTGGTACAAGCCATTATATTAAATAGATATGAGGACATGTAAAAACTAGATATTCCAACAAAGTTACTCAAACCCTCAAGGAGCCTTTCAACAATAACTTACACCCAACCAAGATATTTCTCGCCAGCTAACAACACCTAAATATAAAAGTACATCCAATCATCCCAATAGAAACTATGTGAATTTCCTTTGAGTCTGTTCAACAATATGACAATATCCTGCACCTCCGTGATGAAATCCTCTCTTGTAAGAGGCTTGGGTAACCGAGACCCCCCTTTCTGAACCTTTAGAAGCCAATTCCTTGCAATGACACTTTTATATGTGCTTTTCTTCTTAGAGAAAAATGCATATGAGGTACCAATTGACCAATCTTCATATGGCTCTTTATGAGGGATTCCCATTGCAGCCATCATCGTTTCTTCGTTAATTTCTACTAACAGTTCACCACTACTAGTCCTAATGCACCTACTATCGGCATCATATCTATTGATATATGCTATCACTAATTCTAGATAAGGAGTAGCAGTTTGGAAAGAAATAGCTTCAATCAAGCCACTTCTAACTATTTTGTCCATCATCGAGTTAGCCCCAGGGTTTCTAGCTCTTTCTAAGAAATCTCCTAAGTTAGCTTGGGCCAAAGAAGTATCACCCAGTTCTGGAAGTATACTAACTAGGAATTATGGGCGACCAAGTTTTGAAAGAGTCGGCCTCATAATGGTTACTTTTACATTCATCAAACAGTTCTTAGAAAGAACAAAATTCTATTCCAAAACAAAGAATTTTCCTACACTGACTTTCTGAGCTAGTAACATAGTGGAGGGGAAATTATCAAAACTCACCTGTTACCAACATCAAATCTGTGAAACCCTCAAAAGTATGGAGTTAAAATTACCTTCGGCATCTTTTTCTCCTCCAACAACAATAGCTACCACTTTCACAATTTGAGAATTCACATGTTAAGAAGTGGAAAAACTAAGTAACACCTACACATGCCTCATAATGATTCATCTAAACATGTGAGATAACTAATGATTTGATGGGAACATGACAACTTTCTTAATTACACATCAACTCTGCACAAGCAGCTCAAGTTTTCATGATTTGTTTCCAAAATTAGAATTTTAAATTATAAGATGCCCAAAATATTCCTTTTGTCGTGCCACTTTTATGTTATTAATGTCCTCGGGGCCAATCTTGGAATGAACCTTTGAAATTTGAACATTCACAAGAAGCTGAATGGTTCAAGTTCAAGCCTGAGAAAACAAAAGAACTTCCAACTTGCATCTCAACACAACACCGGGAACAAGCGAAGACTTTTAACAAACATAAAGGAATACTTTGAACCTTGAACCTTGAACCGCTTTAGAAATGGTGCAAAAGTTCAAGTTCAAGACTAACTTAACACATTCATGCTCGCTTGCTTAACAACATAATAAAGTCACGACCCACACAAAGGCATTAGTTAAACTTTGAACCTTAAACCAATACACAAGTTTAATCAAAGGGTTCATTGGGGCAGATAAGGTGAAACATAAAGGAACAAAAGGTGCATGGCTAAAGATGGTTCAAACCGAAAGAGGGAAACAAAATTAAATACACATTATTTTGTTCAAAACAAATAATAGGGTAACACTGGCGATGTTTATTCTACATATTATCTTTTGGAGTTTATGTATTCCCTTGTATTGTTGTTTTGTCTCCCATTATGATATACTGCATCTCCATGCGTTTCTGTGTAAACTTGGTGTCTTTCTATGTAGGTTTGTGCAAAGGAGGTGCAAAGATTTGATGTTAAAATCCATTTGTGTGACTTGTGATCCAATTTTTATATTTTTAAGGCATTATTTTTTCCTCCCACACCTCCTAGGAGAGTCATTTGTTCATTTAGTAAGCCTATGTGCAATCTAGGCAAGTTTTGTTACATAAAATGTTTGTTTTCACTAATTTTTGCTCTCTGAACCTAAAACGCTAATGTTTGGCACTAAAATGCCAAATTATGGCTCCAAACGCCAAAAGATGTCATGGGAGAGCTAAATTGTGTACCAGACGTGCCATTTTAGGTTCTGGACGCGTTGAACTTCTCCGAGGTGTAGGTTTTATCGATTTTGGTCACTAGGATTGATTTGTCTGATTTTGGGTGTTTACCAAAGGCATTTTATGATTGCATTGAGTTTATCAAAGGTTTTTATGATGTCATTTTTATCATTACATGTTTTTTTTTGTGCTCCAATAATAGGATTTGTGCCTTACCATTGAGGATATTGCTCATATTCTGAGTTGCTCAAACGAGAGGAAGATTGCCTCATTGTTGAGGAATATTTATGAGAGCTTTAGTGGGATGTTATTGCCTCACTATTGATGATTGGAATTTTTTTTTATTAGCCTTTGAACTCATGTTCATGCCTTGGTTCATTGTTGTATTGATTTGTTGAAGGCTCTTGCTTGTATTCGGGTATATGTATCTTGATATGCTTCAGTTTTATTTGTTGATGTTGTGATTGTGTTTATTTCATTTATGAGCCTTCATGGTGTTGTTGCATTGTTCTTTAGATGCATGTTTCACCCTAATTTATGGTCCATGGCTGGGAGAGTGGGATCTTGCATGTGTAGGACTAGGGTTGTGAGTAATAGGCTTGTAAGAGGTTCCTAAAGAGTATGCTTAGTGTCTAGACTGGTCATGGGACCATATGAAGAGTTTTCCTTTGTAATTGCAAGTAATAACCTTAATAAATTTATTAATGGGTTGGGTAGTTAGGATTCACTTAATCAAGATAATGAATTTGAGATCTATGCCCCAATGGTGGGTCCCAGGGAGATGGTTTTGGGATCTATGGTTGGGAAGACCGTTGGAGCAGTAAACTGACCTCCCTTGTTTGGCTCAAAAGTGAAGGAAGATTCCACATGAGGATAGCATGTGACGACACTCTTCCCTACATGTGTCCATTATCCTTATGCCTTGATTGTTGATTATGGCTCTGGGAGTTTATTGCTTTGTCTTTAGCCCTGTGATGTGTTTTGATTCATTGTTCTTGGTTATTATCTTGTGGATGTCTTGTTTATTCCCTTGGTTTTTAGGTGTCAACTTAGGTCTTGAGTGTGAGTTGGAACCCCATATCATCTCCTAGCACAGGGGGTGGTTCCTATTGGTTCAACATGGTCGGGCAGTTTGATGCCTTCTTCTATTGGTATGTTCTTCATTGGATTATTGCATTGGTGGACATGGATTTATATTATCTCATCATGTGGATGGATCTTGAAGCATAATTTGTGCAATTGGAATTGATATCATGTGGTTTGTAACTCAAGAAAGATGTAATAGTAAATTAGACTATGCAATCAGTATCTTGTGAACATGTTTATTAGGACTTGTAGTAGGTTGATTCTATAATGAGATGTAAATGAGCATTCAATTGTTTATGTAATTATAGATTAGAGAGGAATTAAATGATTGAGTGATATGATTGGATTGTCTTGTGTATATCTTGTGGATGGTAGTGAATATGTTAACGATCATGTATGCCTTGTCTTGAAAGATGTTAATCTTTAATGTTTGAATGATACAATTGTATTGTCTTGTGTATATCTTGTGGATGGTAGTGAATATGTTAACGATCATGTATGCCTTGTCTTGAAAGATGTTAATCTTTAATGTTAGTTATCCTTGGAATATGGAATGAATGGGCAGTTGTGAATTTGTATGGACTCTATGATTCTTCATTATGCAGAGCTGATTCCTAGGGGATAAGATAGTATATTGTATCATGATGGCATTGTAAATGTAAGGGAGATTATGTACTTGAGCTATGTACAATTATGGAATAGGATGATGTATTCATTGTGTAGCTCATGTTGTAAGAATGTTTAATATGTTAAGATTGAGATATATGTTGGATTAGGTAATTTAATGATTAGATTATGTGAATTATTTTTGTATCAATGGTTCTTGAAATGGGTCTAATAGCATGAGATCTGAATTGGAAGGAATATTAGTACTCGTTGTCATAATATTGCATATGCTTGTAGATAGTAACTTGATGAAATGTGTAATGGTTAATTCTTGAGGAAGTATTCTAGTTCCATTTGTAGGATAAGTTATATATATATTAATGATGTGATAGATGAATAATGGAAGATATGTTAATTAAGAACATTCAATTTGGTATTTTAAAATGAAATTAGAAAGTTAATGGGGTTATGTAGATAGGCATTTGATAACTCATAATCTCATGGGAGGAAGAAAGTGATTAAATAGAACTTAAAGGAAACAAATGTTAATGAATTCATGATGTGGATGTATAATGTGTTGTTTCTAGTGACTAGTGACGTTGGAATACCCTAGGGAAAGAGTAAATGGATGTATGCATATTTTGAGATGAAGATGGTTATGATATTATTTCCGCTTGTGATATATGTAGCTATGATTATGGTTATATCTAATTTGTTTATGCAATCATGATATGTTATGATTCATACATAAGAGTAATGGTAGATTTATAAGATGCATTGGTAGGTGTTTAAAAAAAAACTATCTTCATATGTTAGTTAGTTTAGTTATTTTCTCTAGGGTATTTTGGCGGGCATTACATCTGGTATCTGAGCTCATGTTGCAAACACTGGGATCTTTGGTAAAGGTTGTTGCTCTTATTCTTGTGTGGTATGCTATGATGTCCTTTTGACCTGAGTTGTTCTTGAGATTTGTGTTTGAAAAAGGTGATTGGAATCTTAGAGATATTATATGTCTATGCTCTGTGTTTTTTGCTTAACTCTTTCTAGAAATTATAATTGTGAGCAATATGTGTATTCATTTCTAATGCATCTCTACTAGATGCGAGAGATGTCTATATGATTCCATGCGATCTTGTTTTCTTTGTAATTTCTAGTGCTTACTTGAATATCAAAGGTTGTTTTCCCTCTATAAATGACTATGCTATAAAATGAGAGAAAATTGTATGTATTATCTTCACTAATGTTATGTTTATTAGATTAGCTTGATACATTGAATTCCTAATGAATAGTAAGATGAAATATTTGTATTATGTATATAAGAAGGATATAGAGTAGATCATGATGTGAAATTGAAGAACTTGTATGGGATGCATCTATATATAAGTAAATAAGTAGTTTAATGATGTCCTTCTCTTCCCTTTATTCTCTTATGTAAAATGTAAGGAAGTTAACTTGTGAAGTATGGGTACCAAATAGAACTATTGGTGTTTATATGTGTGTGCAATTCTACATGTAAGAAAACATTGTTTGAGTAAATCATATCTTTCAATAAGGACTTGAAGATTTCTAACTACATTAAATGTTGAATTTATATATCATGAAAAAGATGATGTATGTAGCTGCATGGTACCATAAATGTGACATTCCTAGGAAATTCAAATTGTTCATGCATAATTTTTGTGTGCATACATTAATTGTTTGGTAGTGTTCTTCCACCCTCTTCTCTCCATTTGGGTAAAAGACTCATAGTGCTTAGGAGTTTATTGATATTAAGTAGAATAATTGGACATTTATTGATGAAATATGGTATTTCATATATTAAAAGAAAAGTTTGGATGGAATAAAATTTTGCTTGAAGATTGAGATATATGCATTGCATTCATAGTTTTCATTTAAAAGAAGAGCTAGTTAAATAGAATATCTCTTGCATAAATAAATGTAGGAGATTTAATGAAATGGTATGCTAAAAGACCATGATATAATATACATGTTGGATGAAGTAAAATTGGTGCATTTCATATATAGTATAGGAAAATTTGGGAATTATATCATCATGTCTTTACTTGGTTTGGCTAGATAAAAGTCTTAGATTTGTGAAGGAGATGTGTGGTCTTGATGAAATCCATTGTTTGATTCAATGGATAGATTAAAGAAAGATGTTATCTCTTTAGTTTATTTGAATTTTAAGATAGTGTTTTCACAATGAATTCTAGTAGGATGGATCGATAATGAATTGAATGAAGTTGTAGTGTGTTCCTCAATGACAATTTTCCTCGGAATGTTAGAAATGTTTAATTTATGAATAATAATAGTTAAGGATTGATGGAAGCGAGTTTGAAAGGAATAATGTAAGCATGTATCTAAATTTGTGTGACATTTAATGGGAAGTGGATATAAAGTAGATGTAGGTGAGGCTATGACACCTAGTTTTATGCTTAATATAAACAAACTGACTAGTTAATAGTGTATTAAGGAAATGATCATAGGAGATAGGAGGAGTAATCAAAGTTTGATATTAAATTTTGTTGGAGATAAAGTAATTAGATCTATTTCTTATGAGTAAATTTACTTGTGTGAGTATATGAATGATTAAATTCTTTAATGACATCATGTAGGACATTCTAATCATCGGTATGCTAATTATTATGCCTTGAGAGAAATGGTGTATGTTATAGTATATCATCAAGTGATTAATTGAAGTTCTAAAATTTGTTTCTACTATAACTTGGTAAATGTGATTATTTTATAGATAGGATATCTTGAACATTAATCATGTATGAGTGTATTCCTTGTGTGTGTATGAGACACTTTATTTCTTCCTTGCAAATGCTATCTTTCATGAAGAATATTTGCCTACACTTTCGTAGAAGATTGGATTGCATTAAAGTGATAAAATGAATATAAATATATATATAAACTTATGGATTTAAATGTCTGGCACACGCTCTCTAACACATTCAGTGTGTTGTACCCTCAAGTGTTGTTTAGCGGTTACTCCCTTTGGTGTGACTGATATTGGTCACCTCATTATGTAGATTCAGATGAGTTGGCTATTTTGTCTTGAGTTATTTTGTGATTTGTGCTAGCATCGTTGGAGTTAATTTGATTTTTGGATTTCTAAAGTCTTCCTTCATCCATTTTTTTCTTTTGGTGGCACTATCACACTTTATTTCTTGTTGATTTTGCCAGCAACATTTTGTGAAAAATTGTTGGAATTGATGACCTTTTTTTCTTTTTGGACATTCTCTTTTGTTGTCGTTGTTGTTGTTATTGTCTTTTGTGATCCTTATGTATGTTGAGTCTTGTGGGCCCTCATTTTGTGTGAAGTATTATCTCTATCATGTTCATTTTGAACCTCTGATAGTGTGTGCAAGAGAGGAAACTGTAGAGAAGTGCATTAGACTTAGTGAACAATTAGATAATGTTGATATTAGTTGAGTAAATAAACTATGTGTATAGAGTAAAATGAATTGGTAACTTCTTAGACCTTATGAAAAGTTAGATAGAAGTGCATTCGAATTTGAGGAATTTGTAATATATGAGATAGATAAATGCAAAAAGGAACTGTTGATTTCATACAATGAGTGCTTATGTATATATATCATGTATAATTAATGGATTAGAGTTCCTTTCAATGATTTGATTAGATGATTGATTTGAGGAATGTTTGTATCAGAGTAGTGTAGCTAAAGTGTGGTAGAAACTAAGAAGTTTCAATACTGTAAATCTTGTTTTCACTTGAGATTATAGGATATAGATTTCTAGTAAGTGTGAGACCTTTGATTTTATTTAGTCTTGAAGAAAGCTATTCAAAATTTCCTCATTCAGGTGTATGACATGTGGCTTCTTTAGTAATATAAGTATGTTCCTATGAGTAAGATATTGTGTAAAATGCATATTTGTCTTCTTAATTGCACGTAACTAGATCTTCAAAGAGTATTGACATGCTTGAAATGGTGTGAGTTATTGTGATTTTTCTTATAAATGCTACTCGGTGACAAGAATTATAGTTTTATTTTGCAAAATGTGGTTAGAGGAAGTTCTCTTGAAGAAATTTTAATGATTTGACATGCTTATTGTAACTGGTAAAGAGTTTTGTAACTTGTTTTATCTCTTATGTAATGCGTTCACTTTAAGTAATTGAAGCATAGTAAGGAAACTTTTGTTTTCATTATCTTACTTTGAGGTAGGAAATGTTGAAATAAGATGTTTTAATGATTGATGAAACCTCTAGCGAGGAGATCATTTATATTGTTCGTAAATGTTCTATAGGAAAGATATGATTTGGTTGTGTTTGAAATAAGTTTTTAGATTAATGTGCAGGCACATCGTCACTTTAAGCTTGCGAATTCCAAGAGTAAGTTGAGTTTTAGGGGGGAGGATGTAGTTTCTCTCCCTGACCCATTCTTTATGAGAGGATGTGATATAAACTTTTAGATTTGTGCTCTAATAGTCTCTTTGACATTAGTGGATTTATTATGATTTATGTGGATGAAGTTATGTCCTGGACTAATATGTTGATCAAACTTATGTGTAGTGATCTAGATGCACTCATTATTCATGTAAGGATTATATTTCTTATGAGGTTATGATAGCATCTTGTTTATTCTAACCCTATTCCATGATTATGATGATTGAGTTGATGTTGTGATGTTTGTGATTGTCTTCTAGTATCTTCATGATTAGAGACAGTGTCATACCACTCATTGCGAGCATGATATGATGTTGTGATTCTCTATCACTTGCTTGATCATTTATGATGTATATGTGTTGTATATATGTAGGATTGCAGGTACCAAACATCAACTCCACCTGGTCTCACAGACATGAGCGTGGCTTTATCCCAACGACAAGTTGTTGGAGATGACATGTGTTTCCCTCTCATAGTCTAGGCTTATGGTGTTCACCTTGTCGGTTTTGTGTTGCGGTGCAAGTTGGTGGGTAGAGTCTTGTGTCGGTGTTTGCCCCTCTTGTCAGGTTGCTTGAGGTGATGTGGTTGTGTGGTTATTATTTAATTAATAATTGGATTAATTTAATTTATTAATGTTCAAATTAATTTATAGTATAGTATGGTTATTGAATTATTTGGATAATTTATTATTGAGATTTTATATTTATTGGATTGATTAATGTTGATTGAACTTAATTTATTGTTTATTGGCTATTTATTTATTTATTTATTTATTGTTTAATTGATTAATTGATATTTATTTTATTGTTGAGATTTTATAATCATTTAATTGAGATTAATTTATTGATTTATTTGATTTATTGCTTAATTGATTATCTAATTATTTATTAATTATTTATTTATTGGATTCTAATGTTTATTTATTTAATTTAATTTGTTTAATGATTTATTGTTTATTTGACTTTATTTAATTATTTATTGTTTATTAAGGTTTCTTATGTTATTGATTTTATAATTAATTGAATTTATTTATGTTGGTCTTTATTTATTTGATTTATTATTGATTAATAATATTTTCTCTTGTTACTATATGGTTAATTGAGAAAATATAAAAAAAATTATTAGTAAAGAAGCATTAACTAGGGCGTTGACCCTTAACATAGTCAAAAACTATCAACTGAAAACAACAACACCAAGAAACTGTTAGGTCCCAGAGACAACTGAGAGGGGGGGGGGGGGGGGGTGAATTAGTTGTCTAATAAATTTAAACCAAAAACCATTTAACCACCTTAATGCTTAATATCGGTAAACCAGTTAAGTATGCCGGTAGATAGTGTTAATAGTAAATTACTATACCGGTAAGGACTAATGCATGAAACATAAACATAAAGTCATCCACAACACATAACACCAATATTTGTACGTGGAAACCCTGTAAGGTGGAAAACCATGGTGGGAAACCTTACCCACAATCAGATGATACTACTACAGATAGTAAGTGTACATAAATGGAGTCCGCACATGCAGAAAGGCCAACAACCTAGAGCTCACTACTCAAACATTAAATGGGAGTCACACTGACTACAGTTGGATGGTAAAATCCAATAAGAATGTACTACACAAAATAGCATCTTCATATGCTAGATTCAGTACCGGTGAAATGCTGATATGCTTCTACAAAAACCTAGCTTCACCTTCAAATGATGTCTTCGTGTATACCTCTGCTTAATCTCGCATATACCTTCACACAATTCTTTTTCGTATTCCACATTTGATCTTACAAATAAGATCTTACATTTATACCATACCCTAAGACCAATTTTAGTAGGTCAGCTCTACAAGATATTACAATAAAACATTTTACATACAATATAATATCCGATGCGATAACCGATTGAACATGTCGGCTTAATGCATTTACAACAATAATAAATCATCTCCATAGTGTGCCATGCTGATCTGGAAAAGATAAACCTGTCGGTGTAACCCTAGATAATCCTGGACCTATTTGCCGGTAAAAGTAAATATGCAAATATGAATATACCAATGATTAATTCTTCAAAACAAAGTATCCACACGATGTCTTCGACATTACCAAGTGTCTTCCATATCATTCCAGGTACCGGTGAACATTATATCCTGCTGGTGAACCATATACCAGTAATTGTGCAATAGTTACTTGTTTGCTGGTGAATGTTGTTGGATCTCCAAAGTGCTAGTTTTCAGTAGGTGTTGACATCAATGACAAAACCATACCAAAATACCAACAATCTCCCCCTTTGGCATTGATGGCAACACAAGATGGAAAAACCATCAAAGTGCCAAATACCAAAAACTAACAATCTTCTTTAAACAATAATTTCTCCCTCTGGGAGCAACATGTGTTTATCCAAAGATTTATTTTCATACCAATCTCTCCTCAAAAAGATAATGTGTTTTTCCATAGATATCTCTCCCCCTTTGACATCAAATGCCAAAGTTACAAAAATCAAGTTTATACAAAATACCAACTACTCCCCCTTAGAAGTAGCTTCCTCATCAAAAGACCAGAGTAAAAGATTTGTCTTTCTATTCTGTTGATTGATGACAATCATCAACTGTCTAAGTCTCTATCAGTGGTGGTATGACTCCAAGCTGATCTCTGAGATATTCAAAAGTCTCATTATGCAAAGGTTTTGTGAAAATATCTGCAAGTTGTTCTTTAGTATTCACATAAACCAGTTTTATCTCCTTTTCTTCAACTTTTTCCCTTAGAAAATTAAGTTTGATAGAAACATGTTTTGTTTTAGAATGTAATACCGGATTCTTAGATATATCAATTGTTGTAGTGTTATCACAATATATAGTAATGGGTTCCTTGCATTTTACCTTTATGTCTTTCAACATTTGTTTAAGCCATAGTACATGTGTACAGTTAGTTGCTGCTACAACATATTCTGGTTCTGGTGTTGATAAAGATGTACAACTCTGTTTATTACTCAACCAAGAAACTAATCTTTTTCCAAGAAAGAATGCTCCTCCAGTGGTGCTTTTTCTATCATCCACATCTCCTGTCCAATTTGCATCTGTGTATGCACATAGGTCAAAATTTTCATCTCTAGGATACCATAATCCAAAATTTGTTGTGCCTTGTAAGTACCAAAAAATCCTTTTTACAGCTGATTCATGATTTTCCCTAGGATTACTTTGAAATCTAGAAACAATACATACTGCATTCATAATATCAGGCCTGGTTTGTGAAAAACACAGTAAACCTCCTATCATAGATTTGTATCTAGTTGTATTAACATCCCTTTGAGATAATTTGTCATTTGTAGTCATAGGTGTGCTTACTGATTTAGAGTTCTCCATCCTAAATTTCCTTAGTAATTCTTTCAAGTACTTGGATTGACTCAAAAATATAGCTTTATTAGTCTGTGAAATCTACAATCCTAAAAAGAATTTTATTTCTCCAATCATAGACATTTCAAATTCTTGCTGCATTTTAATAGAAAATTCTTTTCATAATCCATCTTCTCCTCCAAAGATTATATCATTAACAAATACTTCAATAATCAAGATGTCATTATTAGTTATTTTGTAATATAAATTGCTATTTGCATTTCCTTTAGTAAAACAAATCTTCAAAAGATACTTATCCAACCTTGCATACCAAGCTCTTGGGGCTTGTTTTAATCCGTACAGAGCTTTTCTTAACCTGCAAACCATATCATTGTCATCTATTAAAGAAAATCCATCAGGTTGTTCAATATATACTTCTTCTTCAAGATCTCCATTCAAAAATGTACATTTAATATCCCTTTGATAAACTTTGTAGTCCTTGTGAGCTGCAAAAGCCAAGAATAATCTGACTGCCTCAATCTGGCTACCAGTGCAAAGGTTTCATTGTAATCAACTCCTTCTTTTTGAGAATATCCCTTACACACCAGTCTTGCTTTATTTTTGACAACCTTACCATCTTCATTAAGTTTGTTTCTAAATACCCATTTGGTTCCAATTACATTTTTATCATTAGGCCGAGGAACTAATGTCCAAGTATTGTTTTTCTCAATTTGTCCTAATTCTTCTTCCATAGCTTTAATCCAAAATTTATCTTCACATGCCTCATTGATAGATGATGGTTCAATTTGAGAAATAAGACATACCTCTTCATTTTCCAATCTTCCTCTTGTCATAACTCCTTTAAATTTGTTTCCAATTATCTGATCTTCAGAATGATTCAATCTTACATACTGGGGTGTCTTAATTTTTTGTTGTTCTTCAATTACTGTGGAATCCTCTGATGATATTGGGGTAACTGGATCTTCATTCTGTACTGGTGGATTTGGTGTAGGTTCATTTGTCACAATTTCTATTGCCAGTTTAGAGTCTATATACCTTGAAGTTCCTCTAAATTGTTCATCAATCTTTACATTTGTACTCTCAACAATTTTCTGCAATCTCTTGTTAAAACATCTATATGCCTCGCTCTTAGATGAATAACCAAGAAATATTCCTTCATCACTTCTGGGATCAAATTTTCCAATATACTCATCTCTTCTAATATAACATTTACTCCCAAAAATTCTGAAATACTTAACAGTAGGAGTATTACCAAACCATAGTTCATGAGGGGTCTTACCAGTTTCACCTTTGATGTGAAATTTGTTGAATGTATAGATAGAAGTGCTAATTGCCTCTCTCCAATACACATGTGGTAGATTTTCTTTTGATAACATACTTCTTTCTGCATCCAAGATAGTTCTGTTTTTCCTTTCAAAAACTCCATTTTGTTGTGGTGTCCGAGGTGCTGATAACTGTCTTCTGATTCCATTCACTTCATAGAATGTATTAAAGTCCTTAGATGTGAATTCTCCTCCTTGATCTGATCTTAAACATTTGATTTTCTTACCGGTTTCATTTTCAACCATTGCTTTGAATAGTTTGAACTTTCCAAGTGCTTCTGATTTTTCTCTAAGAAAAGTAACCCAACACATTCTAGAATAATCATCAATAATTAGCATGAAATATCTATCACCTTGTAAGATTTTTGTTCTAGCTAGACCACATAAATCAGTGTGAATTAAATCAAGAGCATTATTGGATTTTTCTGGAATACTTTTGAAACTAGCTCTAACTTGTTTTCCAAATTGACATTCCTTACAAATTGTATTTTAAGGTTTCACAATTTTAGGTAGATCTCTAACTGCCTTAGAAAAACTGAGTTTTACAATGCAATCAAAGTTTACATGATAGAGTCTCTTATGCCATAACCAAATTTCATCTATATGTGCAATCAAGCATGTCTTTTCACTATTATTCAAATGAAAGATGTTACCTCTAGTCTGGTTACCGGTTGCAATTTCCAAACCAGTTCTATTCATGATTTTACATTTTCCATTTTTAAATTGTAACTGAAATCCCTTCTCAACTAATTGACCAACACTTAAAAGATTATGCTTTAATCCTTCAACATAGTAGACATTGTCAGTGTTATGCTTACCATCAAGAGATATTGAACCCTTACCTTTGATTGAATAGGCTTTGTCATCTCCAAATCTTACTAAACCTCCATTGTATTCTTGAAAGTTCAAGAATTTGCCTTTGTCTCCTGTCATATGATGTGAGCATCCTAAGTCAATGATCCATTCATCCTTTGCTTCAACTTTAGCTGCTAGGGCTTGTTCTACTAGTTGAGCAATAGGTGCCGATTGATCGTCTGTTATGGCAATAAAAACCCATCCATTATCTGCTGGATCCTCATCAGAATCATCAGTCACACCTTCATCAGCAATGTAATAAGATTTGTCTTTGTTCTTCTTAAATCTGTGTCTCTAATATTCAGGATTAGGCCTATATGTTCTTCTTGCTTCTTCTCTTAGTCTAGCATGTCTATCAGGGCATATCGAAGCCATATGACCAATCTTATTGCAGTTAAAACATTTAAAGGGTGCTTTACCTTCATACTTACTTCCAACTAGACCTTTTGGCATTTTCCTTGCAAATAGTGCTTCAAGTTCTTCAAGTTCTTCATCCTCCTTCTTGGTTTCTTCAACTTCTCTTGCATAAAAGGCTTTCTAGTCTGATTTGTCAAATGATGGAGCCGATGATGTTGATGCTTTAGAGGCCAAATCTATCTTTATAGTAGCAACGTGACCAAATTCCTCAATTTCAAAGCCTAAAAGTTTTCCAATCAATGTATCCCTAGTTACTGATGTATTAGGCATTGTCCTCAACTCATTTATAGCAGCAACCTTCATTTTATATGCCGGTGGCAAACCTCTTAAGATTTTTGAAACAATTTTATCCTCACTCAAGGTTCCTCCACAACATTTAATACCCAAAACAATTTCATTTACTCTTTCCATAAAAGCAGAAATCCTTTCATCTTCTTCCATTTTCAGATGTTCATACCTAGCTTGGAAGCTTTCAAGTTTTGCAATCTTAACTGTGGAATCTCCTTCATTTAGTGTTTCCAAATGATCCCAAATAGCTTTAGCAGTAGACCTATCTAATAATCCCATGATTTGTTGATCTGATAATGCGCTCAAAAGTGCTTCTCTTGCTTTGCAATCATTCTCATCATCTATAGCTAAGGTAGTTGGAGCAGTTTGACCAGCTATAGCAACAGTATAACCATTCTTTGTAACTTCCTAGATGTCTTTACCAATGCAATTCAGATGTGTCTCCATCTTGATATTCCATATCCCATAGTTAGTTCCATCAAGTTTAGGACTGTCCTTCCTTAAATAATTTGTAGACATTGGATCTCCTCAAATTGTTAAACTTCTACAAAAGAGGACTAAGCTCTGATACCAATTGTTAGGTCCCAGAGACAACTAAGGGGGGGGGGGGGGGGGGTGAATCAGTTGTCTAACAAATTTAAACCAAAAACCATTTAACTAGCTTAATGCTTAATACCGATAAACTAGTTAAGTATGCCGGTAGACAGTGTTTACAATAAATTATTATACCAGTAAGGATTAATGCATGAAACATAAACATAAAGTCATCAAAAACACATAACACCAATATTTGTATGTGGAAACCCTGTAAGGGGAAAAACCACGGTGGGAAACCTTACCCACAATGAGATGATACTACTGCAGATAGTAAGTGTACATAAATGGGGTGTGCACATGCAGAAAGGCCAACAACCTAGAGCTCATTGCTCAAACAGGAAATGGGAGTCACACTGACTACAGTTGGATGGTTAAATCCAATAAGAATGTATTGCACAAAATAGCATCTTCATATGCTGGATTCAGTACCGGTGTAATGTTAATATGCTTCTACAAAAACCTAGCTTCACCTTCAAATGATGTCTTCGTGTATACCTCTGCTTAATCTCGCATATACCTTCATACAATTCTTTTTCGCATTGCACATTCGATCTTACAAATAAGCTCTTACATTTATACCATACCCTAAGACCAATTTTAGTAGGTCAGCTCTACAAGATATTACATTAAAACATTTTACATACAATATAATATCCAATGCAATAACCAATTGAACATGTCGGCTTAATGCATTTACAACAATAATAAATCATCTCCATAGCATGCCATGCTGATCTGGAAAAGATAAACCTGTCGGTAAAAGAAAATATGCAAATATGAATATACCAATGACTAATTCTTCAAAACAAAGTATCCACATGATGTCTTCGACATTACCAAGTGTCTTCCATATCATTCCAGGTATCGGTGAACCATATACCAGTAATTGTGCAATAGTTACTTGTTTGCCGGTGAATGTTGTTGGATCTCCAAAGTGCTAGTTTTCAGTAGGTGTTGACATCAATGACAAAACCATACCAAAATACCAACAGAAACATGATGTTGGCAACAAAAACAACAGCCCAAAGGAAGCAAGAAACAAACACAGTTAGACAGGCAAAGGAAATCTATCCAACATAACCAATGAAGAACCCCAATCAAGGGGGGGAGAGACACCCGAACCCCGACAAGGGGGGTTTGGGGAAGGGGAGAAGACTTCCCCTTCCACCTACAAGAAACCATAGTCCAGGTGATGTTGTATTTGGACCATCAAAAGAGAGATCAATCTAAAGGGACCCCACAGGATTACAATCAAAAGAGGCGACATAATGCTGCAATAGAACAACAGGGGTTGTTGTAAAGAAATCACATGTTGTGATGAAGCAATACCAGAAGCAGTTTCAATATCAGAAGATGGTTGCAAAATAGGAGAAGTTGTAGTGGGGACCTTAGGAGATGAGGCCACAAAAGGAGCCACAAGAGCAACAGTAGCTATGAGGGGCATGACATCAACCTGAGAGGGGATATCATCCTCATGGGAGGATTCAGAAGGAGTAGAGTCGAGACCATTGACTATTAAGTGATCAACAATAGCATGAAATAGAGCAGTTTGAAGCAAGATGGCCTGTAGAGAAGCATCTCCTATAGTGAAAGGGGGGGCCTTCAAAATCATGCAGTTGTGTCCACGTCCTATCCCCAACCATAAGAACCACATCTCTAGGGAGGGGCAAGGATATGTCAATATCCACAAGGATGTAGGCAAAGTTAGTGTGGTCCATTGAGGACATAGCTTCATCGACCTTCAAGAAACAACCAATAGAGTTACCGATAGCCTCATAACAAGAGTGCTCCCAAAAAGTGAAGAGGGAGATTAATGAGATAGATCCAAACTAGATGCACATTAAGAAGTTCAATGGGGGGGGTAAAAGAGGTACCCCCCAAGCCCACACCTTTCCCAAAACCAAATCCTGATCAGTCAAATATGTGAAGGAAGTAATTAAAAAACATTTGGCACAGGGGAAAATCTCAATATTGTGAGCCACCAAAGGTTGCCAAGAGTCACTTACCCAACGATGAAGTTTCAATAGAGAAGGCTAGAGCCTAGGGAATCTACACACAAGATCACAATGTTGGTAGAACTCAATGTTGTCCACCACATCCTATCCACAAACCCACAAGGGTGGATTTGGCACAGGGAAGAGGATGAACCCCCTTCGAGGGTTGGGCTTTAGTTCTGGTCACATGAAAAAAGATATGCATGCCAGCAAGTTTGGGAAAACCAACAACAATAGCAACAGTCAGCTGAGAAGTATCACCAAAAGACAAAGAGCTGGCAAAAGGACCCTCTGGAAGTGGAGGAAGACATGAACCAATGGCACCCAACATAGAGGAAGGAAATTCCTTGACAAGAGAGTTCCCCTAGGGATCAGGCTATGCATAGAGAGCATTCCCAAGAAGGGCACCAATAGCCTCAACACTGGGGGGGAGGAGCGAGAAAGAAACAATGTCGAAGCAGACTACTATAGGAGCAGATGTAGCGGAAGGAGGCTTGCAGGAGGGAGAGTCATTGAAGGAATTTGAAATTGCCTTGTGGGCGAGAGCTGAAGGAGCCATATTCATTACCTACACTTTTACCTTATTGGTTGAATTGTGGGAGGTAGGTAAATAAAACTATTTAATATTATTTGCCTTGATATTATGTATGGTAGGTATAATATGTAGTTTTATGGAATATTTTGATTGGTTGATTAATTTCTATAGTTTTGAATTATTTGCCTTTTTATTGAGCTTTCTGGGAATGCTGTCGGGTTACCATCCGAGAGAATTTTGATTGCATTTGGAGTTCAGATTTGGTTGAAGCTTGGATTGTTGATGAATTTTTGATTGAATCTAAAGATTGTGTGGCTGGATTCATGGGATTTTATTTTCTCTTCATCAAATTGAATTTTTTACCTTGGTTGCGATTTCTTGGTTGGAGCTTTGATTTTATCTCTCTGCATTTTAATTTTAAAAGATTATATTCTTTGTGTTTGCTAAAAGATTGAATGGTAGGGAGATTTTAATGTTTAAAATTGCAATATTGGTTTGGAAAAGACAAAATTATGTTTATATATATATATATGTGTGTGTGTGTGTGTGTGTGTGTGTGTGTGTGTGTGTGTGTATGTGTGTGTGTGTGTGTGTGTGTGTGTGTGTGTGTGTGTGTGTGTGTGTGTATAAAATCTAGAAAATGGTGTATTGGTGGGAATGTTTTTTATGCATATTATCTTTTTGAATTTATGTATTTCCTTCCTTATATTCTTGTTGGGCTTGAAGATGTCCTTATATATTTTTTTTCTCCCATTATGATATACTACATCTTCATGAGTTTTTGTGTAAACTTGGTGTCTTTCTATGCAAGTTTGTGGAAAGGAGGTGTAGGGATTTCATGTTAAAATACATTTTTGTGACTTGTGAATCCAAGTTTTATGTTTTGAAGGCATTATTTTGTCCTCCCACACCTCCTGGGAGAGACATTTGTTCATTTAGCAACCCAAGCAAGTTTTGTTACATAAAATGTTTGTTTTCACTAATTTTCACTCTCTTAACCCAAAAAGATAATGTTTGGAACCAAAACACCAAAGTATGGCCCCAAAATGCCAAAATATGTCATGGGAGAGCTAAACTATCTCCCAGATGCACCATTTTAGGTTTTGGATGTGCTGAACTACTCCAGGGTGTAGGTTTTGTCAGTTTTGGTCATTGTGATTGATTTGTCTAATTTTGGGCATTTACCAAAGGTATTTTGTGAGTTCATTGATTTCCCCAAAGGTTTTTATGATATCATCTTTATCATTACATGTTGTTTTTATGCTCCGGTAAGAGGATTTGTGCCTTACCATTGAGGATATTGCTCATATGTTGAGTTGCTCTAGCTAGAGAAAGAATGCCTCACTATTGAGGAATGTTTATGAGAGCTTTAGTGGGATGTTATTGCCTCACTATTGAGGATTGGAATTTGTTTTGGATTATCTTTTGAACTCATGTTTATGCCTTGGTTCATTGTTGTACTGATTTGGTAAAGGCTCTTGCTTGTATTCGGGTATATGTATCTTGATATGCTTCAATTTGCTTTGTTGATGTTGTGACTGTGTTTATGTAATTTGTGAGCCTTCATGATGTTTTAATGATGTTTTTTAGATGCATGTTTCAACCTAAGGTTATGGTCCATGGTTGGGAGAGTGGGCTCTGTTATTAATGTTTTGGATGTTGTTGGAAGTTTTTCCTGATATCCTTAAATTTTCCAAATTTTTGGATTGTTCCTTGTCTCTGAGTCCATGGTTTCTAAAAGTTTAGGGTTTAATA
The DNA here is from genome assembly GCF_030272615.1 of Cryptomeria japonica. NCBI lineage: Eukaryota > Viridiplantae > Streptophyta > Pinopsida > Cupressales > Cupressaceae > Cryptomeria > Cryptomeria japonica. Next base: position 526,666,349 of record NC_081412.1, on the reverse strand, counting down.
ACTTCAAAATCATGTGGTAAAAAAAGATCCTTTGTGTTGCATTGTTTTCAAATCACTTATGTTTGCCCACTACCTTTTTCACTTAATTGGAAGGGTCGTTGTGTCGTTGAAAGGGGCCATTTTGAGTTTTAGGCTTGGGCGGGTTCTATTTAAAATTGAAATATTTAATATTTTCCTAAAGTCCTAAGTATTTTCCTCTATGAATGCGTTGGGTTCTTAAAGGTCAAATAAGTTCCATTTGATCTAACGATTGTCATGCGTTGAATATTCATCGTGACTCAGCGACAAGCCACTACTAGCAGGGTCGGTCAGATAGTTAATGGAGATAGTTAGCGGTGGAGGTTTAGTGGTGATGGCTAAGTAATCAAGGACCTTAAGGATCGAATGGTTAGGTCATGATCTAACAGTTTTTGCTCGACCACTACAAAGAGATGCTCATCCTTTACTCTTCGTGGACTAGCGATTGAATGGTGGACCCGACCAATGTGGGCAGCTTAGGTGTGTTAAATGATTGACAAGTCTAGGGGAAATCAATGGTTGTCGCTAAACTATGGTGGGAAGATGCTTGACCTTTACTCATTGCGGATCAGCAACTGAAAGGAAAGGCATGCTAAAAACATCTGTTTGGTCCGTTGGAGCAGAAAATTTGAAATTTAAATGGATTAATTGTAGAATGTGTAGCTCCATTGATGGTAATTAATGCTTATTTGTTGGCATGGTGCCTTCATAAAACATTATTTTGAGACTTTAATCATAAAAGGCATTCAAGAAGATTAGCAGAGATAAGGTGTGCAGTTTTTGTGAATTCTCAGGTGTCAAGTAAATTTCTCTGGGACTGCGCTTTGCAATTCCTATTTGTGTGACATTGTTTGGTGCTGGAAATTTAGAAGGGGTTATTTGAATAAGAATTGAAATAAGGGTAGCCTTAGATTGATAAGATGGCACCGTAAAGAGAATTTAAGGGAAAGATAGATTACCGAGAGAGGGCTATTTGTGATGACTTTTTGGAACAACTGGTTCAATCCACAAATAGTGCAGCCAAGATAAAGGAACTTGGGCCCAATTCTCCCCGCCTGCAAATTGATGATGGTTTATATGAGAAGGGATGTTGGCTAAGAGATCCCTAGATAGGCATGATAGGTTTGGGTCTGTTCAGGTTAGGGTTTGGTCAATGGAATGCACCCGCTCCTACAAATAACATATGGGAATTAGATGTTGGGAAACTAGTGGTCCCTAGGGTTTTCATGGACATTGATTTGTTGACCCAAATTGCAAGAAGTTATGACCCTATCACTAGGACTATGAGGAATGTAAGCGGGGGCCCCCTAATTGAAATTACTGATGATGAACTCAGAATGGTGTTCCGGCTGAATGAAGCCTCAAGCTATTTAGAGCACATTGATTTTCAAATACTCAAGAAGGTTTATGATGCCCAGAAGGATCATCTTAGGAATGGGCCATTGAGGGAATTTTTTGCAAAGATAGGAGGATTAACATTGCTAGGCCCTAGCACAATGGAGCCTTTCCCTATGAATTTCTTTACTTTAATGGCTAAGGCTATATATTGGTCTCTATGTCAAATTTTTGGAGAAGATGCAGAGAACACCATGCCCACTCATTATATGCTTATGATGGCACAAATTTTGAACTCGTCTTTAGAAGTAGCATATGATTTTGCACCCTATCTTGCAGATGTCATTCATGAGGGCTTAATTGGGATAAATAATGCTAAGGTGGATAGACCTTTTGGGTGGTATTCCATGTTAATGCATATGTTTTTGTTTAAAGGTGTGGAATATTTTGCAAAAGACATGGACCTACTAAGAGAAAAGGATGGTGAAGACATGCTAGTTCAGTTATGGAGTGCAGATCTGTCTTGGGACAGAGAAGATGCTAGCTATCTGAAGTTTGATAGATGCTTTGCATCTAATCTTATCATTCTTCTATGCAAACTCTGAATGAGAAAAATGATGTTGTAATAAAGGCAGATCTTGAGAAAGCCAAGCTTGTCTTCACTAAGCCCATTTTTGCCAAGGTCATTCTCCCTAGAGAGTATGTAATGTATAAGAAATCAGGGTATAATGTGGTGATGCCTAGGAGGGATGAACCTTCTACATCAAAGGGAAATAAGCCAATGGAAGATGCTCATGAGTCACAAGCTTCACCAAAAAGGCATAGGTTGGGAAAAGAGGCACAATTAATGCAGCTAGGAAGCCTAGGGGAGATTTCATTTACTTATGGAGAATCACAAGAAGGAATGTCGAAAGAGCCAGCAGGTACCAAAATGGACCTAATTCTTGAAGAATTTGCAGGTAGAGAACTGGAACCTATCATTAAGTAGGCTAGTGATGAATTTTTGGCTGATAACAGTTTTGTAAAGACAGGAACCTTTTTGCAATTTGTTTGGAGAAAGCATATGGGGCAGTTTAAGGAAAAATGTGAAAAGAGGAAATTTGAACAACCCCATAAGGATACATATACTATTGAAGTAGAATTAAAGAAATAAATTCTAAGAGAGTTTGAAGCAATTACCCCTGAGGAAGGGAGAAAATTGATTGCAAATGCTGGAGTGTTAATTCTCCCAGAATGAGACATAGCCGATGCAATAGTTTTTGATACAATAAGGAAGGAGAATAAACCTTTAGAAGGAATAACTTACAGTAATGACCATGCAACCCTTGTAATGTGGTCACTTAAAATAGAAGAAAATAAAAGGAGAGTTTCCTTAGAATCTAATTACTCAGGGGGCATGATTGTAAAGAGAGTCTGGGATACAGGGGTAGTTGAAGCTGCTAGCACAACCTTAGAGTCTGCTAAATTCGGCATGGCAATGGGTGAAAAGGAGGCCAAGGAGAAAGCTGATCTCCATGTAAAATTAGAGGTAGTCTTAAAGGCTTATAATGAAGAAAATCTTGAGATAGCTTCTAAAGATAGCACCATTGCAGAGGTGAAAAGTAAATTGGAAGGATAACATCAAAAAGGTGAGTCTTCCCAATTGATGATTGCTTCTTCTCCTGCTACGGCCCCTCCTTCCATCCCAATTGTCGAATTCCCTTCTTCTCCCATGACTCCTAGTTTCCAATCAATTGAGAACATTCAAGATGAGATTGAGAAATTGAAGCAGGCTCAAGTAATATTTGCAAGCAAATATGAGGAGAAGATCAGGAGTATCATTTTCAAGTTTGCTGATACTGTTGGAGCAGCAATTGTTTATATTAATATGAAAATAATATTGACTCTGTTGGGTTCTATGAAAGAAGATAAGGCTATTTTGGAGCCAATTTTGGATAAATGGACTCACAATAAGGTGGATTTAGAGTCCTTATATTCTTTATCCTAGGAAGAAGTAGGTGTTGATGTCACTATCAAACCTACTTATGAATTAGTACAATATTTGTCCAAGTTTGTAGTGGAAAGAGTCAACAAAGAAAGAAGGGCAAACTTGTACCAAAAAGAGTATGCAAATAAAAAATTTGAATTGTTTCCTAGAGGTTTTGTAAGTATCAGTAAATTGAAAGATAAAGAAGTATGGCCTAGTGAGTTAGGTCATAAGTTGTGTCAGAGAATAAATAGAATTATTAATATAAACGATACTTCTTTATTTATTCAAACCATTTAAGAGATTGAAAAAATAAAATCACATTTTGGCTTTTTGGAGAAGGAAGTTAAATAGTTAAGGGAAACGTGGACAAGTTTGAACAAGCTGAAGAAGAAAATTATTAGTTTCTCTTGGCCTGTTGATGATACATTCAAGGTATAGGAAATCAAATATGTTGTGAAAGAGAAAAAATCACAGCAAGATCCTACCGACACTCCAACATGTGGTAGTTCACAGGCGACTTGAAGTTAGTTCTTATAACATATATTTTCTGGGTAACTGAAATTTTGAAGAATTAAAGACATAGATATTAGTTATGCTCCTACTTCAATTGTAATCAATGTAACTTTTGGGGGGAATTATGGTTAGGATAAGAATATTCTTCTAGGGAAGTCTGATGCTTGTTGCATCTAATTTTTATAAATGGATACTAGGACTACCTAGAGAGGGATCACAAGAATTTTGTATCAAAGCTCTGGCAAAATATATACAGGCTTTTGTTTTGGCATTTTGGAGGATCATTTTGTGTTTATGTAAAACTTTGATGAGAGAATATTAATATATAATCAGAACATTTTTGAGCCCAGATCTATGTTGTCTTTGTGTTTGTACGCTAGTTATCATTTTGACTAAATGATCTAGGATTGTTTAGTTAAACGATTTGCTAGGCAAATTATGAGAATGTCTTAGGTTTTTCCCTCAATGAGGAAAATTAAATATACTCAATTCCTCTTCATTGATAGTCAGTAAATTTACATGAGTTTGATGACTAGGTCTAGCATAGGTTGAGAGTTTATATATGTCAGGCATATATAGATTCAGTAAATCAAAGTAATGATATGTGTGTGAATTTCTACTGTCAAATTTTCATTTGATTTTTAATGACTCTGAGGCCTGAATAAGGCACTAGTATGACTTACTAATGTTCTTGACATTCTTGGTGATCCATTACAATGAAAATGTATCTTTCATTTATGTTCAGTTGCACTAAAGTGATAAGGTTTGCAGAAATTTGCATTGGTTTTCTGTAAATCACCTATTAAAATTTTGAGAAAGTAATCAAAAAAGGGTACACCTGCCTAAGCTCTGTTAAGATTGAAATGTAGGAGGTTTCTTTGTAAACCTTGTTAATTGTTGTCTTATGTTTCTATTCTTGTTGTTCTCTCCTTGTGTGAACAGAGGCTTGAGATCTTAGAGAGAAAACAAAGCAATCAGAAATTGACACCAACAAGAATTAGCGACTTTGCTCGGGGTGTCAAAATATAAGTCTTATAATGCAAATCAATACTCATATGCATAAAATTGTTCAAATCTAATATACCATGATCTTTGTGGAAGGTTACCAAATTTGTGTTTACCTATGTTCCTGCAATAATCTTTGTCTATCACTACATTGTTTAAATATCTCTCTGAGAGTAGCATTCTTATTCTGCAGTCTCCTAAGAGAGAATTATTGTGCATAAAATGTTTTACAATTCCCAAGTAGTTGGGTGACGCCTCTAAAAATATAAAACAACCAGTGCTCTTGAATAAATCACAAGTCATTTCAAGGAAGTGTATACAATGTAGAGAGGAAGAAACACCAGGTCCTACATGAAGAAGAATCCTCAAGAGAAGTTGTAAGGAGAATACATTGATGCATTTTCAATTGATTGGATTGAAAGATGAAAAAACATTATGGTGGACTTCTTAGCTAATGTTTCACTAAAAAATGATGATGTAACACTAACCAAAGTGTCAATAGTTGAGGTTAAAGCTAGATCTGCTATCCCAGATAATGTGTATAATTGGTAGGTGTTTGAAAATTATGATGACAAACTTCAGTTTGTACAATGCATTGATGAATGTGAAGGTCATAAAACTGACTCTAATGCATTGGTAGAAGTAGTAGATGGCAAAGAAACAGTTTTTGGAAATGACATGGTCTAGTTAGAAACTAATGAGATACCCAAAGGACTAGTGGAGCTAGAGGGTATGCTCACCTACAGTGATGGTCATTTGCACCAAAAGTCATCCACCAAATTGGAAGAATTGGAAGAGGTAAACATAGGGAGAGAGTCATCCCCTAAGTTAGTGTATATCGGGAAAAACTTGTCTCCCCATATCAAGACTAACCTCATTAATTTGCTAAGAAAGTACAAACATATTTTTGCTTGGTCCTATTAGGATTTGAATGTGTATAGACAAGATTTATTTCAGCATGAAATACCTCTGCATCCTAATGCTAAGCCTTTTAGACAAAAGAAAAGACCCATTAACCCCCTCCTAGAATCCAAAATGCAGCAAGAATTGACTAAGCTGAGAGAAGGGGGGATTATAATGCCCATAAGGCATTCTTCATGGGTATCCAATTTAGTTCCTGTTAGAAAGAAGAATGGGGACATAAGGCGCTATGTAGATTTTAGGAATTTGAATGTTTCTTCTCTTAAGGACAACTACTCATATCCAAACATGGAAGCTATGTTGCAAAGGGTAACTTATTGTGACTAATTATCAATGATGGATGGATTCTCTGGTTATAATCAGGTATTAGTAAAAGAGTCTAAGCAGTTCAAGATGGCTTTTACTACCCCTTGGGGAACTTATGTTTATGTAAGGATGCCATTTGGTTTAAAAAATGTAGCGGCAACTTTTTAGAGGGTTATGGATGTAGCCTTGAAATAATTTATTAACATAATAATGGTTATTTACTAGGATGATCTTACATGTTTCTCAAAGAAAGCAGATGATCACTGTGGTCATTTAGAAAAAATATTTTGCAAGGCCTTCCAATTTGGTGTATCTTTAAATCCAAAAAAATGCCACTTTTCTATAACTAAAGGAAAATTATTGGGACATATTGTTTCCAAGGAAGGAGTTAGGATCGACCCTGAAAGAATTGAGGCTATTAATAATGTGCCTCAACCAAAGAGTGTCAAAGGAATTCAGTCCTTTTTGGGTAAGATGAATTTGTTAGGATGTTTATAGCTAACTTTGTTGAGATTGTTAAACCTATTGTTAAGCTACTTAAAAAGGATGCTAAGTTTTCTTGGGATGGGGAACCAGCATGGGCCTTTGACAAGATCAAAAAGGCTATTTAGGAAGCCCCGGTGTTGAAATCTCCTGATTACAGTAAGCCTTTCTCATTGTTCTTTTTCGCTTCTTACCATAAAGTAGTAGTAGTTTTGCTTCAGAAGGATGAACAAGGGTATGAACATCCAATTTCTTTCTATAGTAAATCCTTTCAGGCTGCTGAATTAAAATATGAGATAATGGAAAAAGAAGCATGTGCTTTAGTTAAGGTTGTTAAAGCATTTAGGCCTTATCTTGTAAATGCAAGAATAATTGCTTATGTCCCACATGTAGTTGTTAGGGATATTCTATCCCAGTCTGAGAATACTAGTAAATGGTGCAAGTGGATAAATAGGATACAAGAGTTTGATCTTGAGATCAAGATCACAAAATTGGTAAGAGGACTAGGCCTTGCCAAAATAATGACTGAATCAAATCTTGTCATCATTGATATTAATAATGTTGAAATTAAAATGGTTATGGTCACTAGTATCGAAATGTAGCCATGGTATTGAGAGATTGTGCATTTCTTAAAAAATGGAACCTATTCAGAAGGAATGGCCCACAATCAGAAAAGAACACTAAAGTTGAAGTCCCAGAAATATGTTCTTGTTCAGGGAGACTTATATTAGCAAAACAAAGATGGCACATTATTGATGTGTCTAGATGATTCCCAAGCTAAAAAAATGCTGACAGAGATACATAATAGAGTATGTGGAGGTCACTATTCAGCAAAGACAACAGCTGGTAAGATAATCAGGGCGAGATATTATTGGCCCACCTTGTTTAAGGATACCCATAAAAATGTTCAAAAATGTGATCCTTGTCAGAAATTTTCTTCTAAATTGAAGTATGAAGGAGCTTTGCCACTTAACCCTGTTACAGTTGAAGCCCCTTTTGTTCAATGGGGCATTAATTTTATTGGAGAGATAATCAAGAAGTCAGTCCGAGGTCACAAGTCGATCATGGTAGCCACATATTATTTCACAAAATGGATTTAGACCATACCTACTAAATCGGCAACTAATAAAGTTGTCATTGAATTTTTAATGGATAATATATTAGCATGCTTTGGTGTGCCTATGAAATTGATAATGGATAATGCTATGTGCTTTAGGAGGAATTCACAGAATTTTGTGCTAGTTATGGAATTACTATGTCATATTCCTCACCATATCACCCATAGGGCAATGGCCAAGCACAATCAAGTAATAAAAGTCTCCTGAACATCATTAAGAAGATTCTTGAACAAAACAAGAGATATTGGGATCAAAAGCTCAAGCTAGCTTTATGGATAGATAGAATTACTATGAAGATGGCCATTGGTACATCTCCATTTGAACTAGTGTATGGAATACTGACTAGAGTACCTATAAACAATCTTCTCCTTGTATACAAGTTCTTGCATGTTGAAGAGTTGGAATTGTCAGAACCCATGGAGGATAGAATGATCCAATAGGTAGAATTGGAAGAAATGAGAAATATGGCTCATAAAAGAAATCTGAAAATCCAATTGCAGCTAAAATATCTCTTTGATAAAAGAGCTACAACCAGAAAGTTCCAAATTGGTGACATGGTTCTTCAATGGAATGCTAGAGAATGGGACAAGGGAAAGCACAAGAAATTTGCATCACTATGGATAGGCCCTTTGATTGTCTTTGATGTCAATGGAAAAGATTCATATTTTCTGCAAAGAATGAATGGTGAAGTACAGGAATTTCCAATGCATGGAAAATTTCTGAAGTATTACTTCTCATGACTCATTTTTGTCCATGCATAGTAGCTGTAGGAGTTGTATATATTAGGTACATTCTAGAGTTTTTCTAAGTTCTTGTGTTGGTCTCACATCCAACCATCCCCAATTAGAGCCATTGTTATCAGTGTTTTGGATGTTGTTGGAAGTTTTTCCCGATATCCTTAAATTTTCCAAATTTTTGGATTGTTCCCTGTTTGTGAGTCTATGGTTCCTATGGGTTTAGGGTTTAATAACTTCAAAGTCATGTGGTAAGAAAGAATCCTTTGTGTCACATTGTTTTCAAATCACTTCTATTTGCCCATTACCTTTTTCACTTAATTGGAAGGGTCGTCGAGTCGTCGAAAGGGGCCATTTTGAGTTTTAGGCTTGGGTGGGTTCTAATTAAAATTGAAATATTTCATATTTTCCTAAAGTCCTAAATATTTTCCTCTATGAATGTGTTGGGTTCTTAAAGGCCGGATAAGTTCCATTTGATTTAATGGTTGTCGTGACACCGCAATGGGAAGTCATTCATTGAATATTCATGGCAACTCAGTGACAAGCCACTAGTGGTGGGGTCGGTCAGACAGTTATTGGAGACAATTAGCACGACAGTTTAGTGGTGACGACTAAGTAATGAAGGACCTTAGGAATCAAATGGTTAGGTCATGATATAATGGTTGTTGCTAGACCAATACAAAGAGATACTCATCCTTTACTCTTCACGGACTAGCGACTGAATGGTCGGCCCGATTAATGTGGGTGGCCCAGGTGTGTTAAAGGATTGACAAGTCTAGGGGAAATCAATAGTTGTTGCTAAATTGCAGTGGGAAGATGCTCGACCTTTACTCATTGCAGATCAGTGACTGAAAGGAAATGCATGCTGAAAACATCTGTTTGGTCTGTTGGAGCGGAAAATTTGAAATTTAAATGGATTAATAGCAGAACGTGTGGCTCCATTGATGGTAATTAATGCTCATTTGTAGGTGGGGTGCTTTCATAAAATATTGTTTTGAGGTTTTAATCGTAAAAGGCATTCAAGAAGATTAGCAAAGACAAGGTGCGCAGTTTCTATGAATTCTCAGGTGTCAAGTAAGTTTCTCTATGACTGTGCTTTGCAATTCCTATTCGTGTGACATTGTTTGGTGCTAGAAATTTACAAGGGGTTATTTGAATAACAATTGAAATAAAGGTAGCCTAAGATTGATAAGATTGCACTACAAAGAGAATTTAAGGAAAAGATAGATTACCAAGACAGGACTATTTGTGATGAATTTCTGGAACAAGTAGTTGAATCCACGAATAGTGCAGCCAAGATAAAGGAACTTGTGCCCAAGTCTCCTGGCCTACAGATTGATGATGGTTTATGATAGTTCTAATACTTAATATAAGTACAAATTTGATAGCCAACAAGATGAGAAGGGGGGGGTGAATCATACAAACTTAATCATTAATGAAAACATTAGATTCAACCTCGGTAACATATATCAGTCATAGAATAAAAACTGTCAAACATGCAAACTCAAAAGCATATGAACAATATAAACCTCATAACACCAGATTTAACGTGGAAACCCAAATAGGGAAAAACCACTGTGGGATTTTGGACCCACTAAGAAATATACTCTTCTAGAGTATGCTCGGTTAAAATCCAATCCTGTTAAAGATTACAAAACACATTGCTAGATGTGACCCGGTTAAGGGATTTCCCTCAGATTTGTTAGGATCTTCACTTTGTTAGAAGTGACCTTGTCAAAGGATTTCAAACACTCATTTAGAATGTCACCTTGTTAGAGGATTTACTTATAAGACTGTTAAGTCCACTCAGTTAAGAGATTTCCTGTTACTTTCACAAGCTAACAATAATACAATCTATCTGCAACTTTACATCTAAAATGCTAAAGAAGATTCTTATTTGTTCAACACAATCTAGACATAGAACTATTCTTGTCTATCTGCTGGGCATCAATACTCTGTTATTCCAACAGGTCTTCAAGCTTCTGTGCTCGGTGATCACTATGTAGAATTCCTATGCATACACTTGCCTGCATCCACTGTTTATCAATAGTTCATTATTTATAAACAATCATCTAACCGCTTAATCTCCTTGATCACATTTCCCATGATCAATCATAGCCATCAGATCTTCAATCTTGTCTAGGTTCATTGTATCTTATGATCTGAAAAATGTTTTACCCTACCTCGGAACTTGCACAATCATCTTGGAACTTGTGTTAGGGTAATGCGGTTCAATCCGAGCTGTAGATCTTCTTGCCGACTTTCCATTGCCTTAGATTTGTTAACAAACTTCTTCCATAGCTAGCCAATCATTGATCCACTCCAGCTCATCAGCTTCTTTCATTAAATATCACATGTAAACATTTAATGCATTCTGTTATAGCTCAGTTACAACTCGGTGAATACTAAACTTTACTCAGTAGACATTCTGTCTTCATTAACCGACTGTGATAACCTTAGGGTTTACTGACTAGGTTCCTTAGGGTTTACCAACTAGGTTCTTTGCCTGATAACATAGTGTAGTATTAACCTTTACATTTTACAACATATGTATGATGTTAAAACAATCTAAAACATCAAGATCTCATCATTGTTTGACTCGGTAGAGTTGCCCATTGAATAACTTATCCCTTTATTCATCATATTAATCTTTCCTGTGTCTTTACCGACTTCTTTATAATCTTCATATCATATTTCTTAAGATATGGCAACATCATACTGAATTAGAAAATCAATTTCTTGACCTCAATGACAAAATAATAATATCAAGACAATAAAACATCTTTAATCAGTTATGTCCATAATCATTAACAACCTTCTCAATATCCTTGTTATATTGCCAACAATCTCCCCCTTTGGCATTGATGGCGAAACCAATTGATTTGACCGTTAAGAATTCGGATTGCTGTGATTCTGAAATGTTGAAATGCTCTCCCCCATACATCAGACTTCTCTTCTATTTTTCTCTCAATCTTCTCAGGTCTTCTCCTCCTAGTAATCTTCTCCTCCTTGGGTAGGTCTTCTCCCCCTGGTAGTCTTCTCTCCCTTTGACAACAATGCCAAAAAGAACTAAAACATAAGTTGTTTCTGTAAGAAGTTATTTCCTGCTGATGTGTATCAACTGAGTCTCAGTCAGAGCATTTGTTAACAATTCTTGTTCCCTGTATCATTGTCTGTATTATCCCAATATTGTTCCAGTACACTTTCAAAAACGTATTCTTGAAGTGTATCACTCCAGCATCAGCTCCCTAAAAGATATTCAATAGACTCATCGAAGTGATGCTTTCACTGAACTCGGTCAGTGAGTAAGAGATAGGGGTAGGACCCCTAACTTACTTCAAAGATATTCAAAAGTGTCCTTTGGTAGTGGCTTGGTGAAGATATCAGCTATTTGTTCCTTTGTGTTAACATATTCCAACACCACTTTCTTTTCATGAGCTTCTTCTCTAAGATAATGATATTTGATAGATATGTGCTTTGTCTTAGAGTGCATAACAGGGTTCTTTGAACTATTAATGGCACTAGTATTGTCACAGAATATAGTTACTAGCTCGGTAACTTTCTCATTTATACCTTCCAACAATTGTTTGATCCATGCAATGTTGGTACAATTCAATGTTGCAGCAACATATTCAGCTTTGGCTCTTGACTGAGAAACACATCCTTGTTTCTTGCTAAGCCAACTCACTAGTCTTTCTCCTAAGAAGAAAGCTCCTCCACTTGTGCTTTTCCTATCATCAATGTTGCCTGCCCAATCAGCATCAGTATAGACTTTCAAATCAAAATCATTTCCTTTCTGATATGCTAAGCCATAATCTTCAGTGCCTTTCAAGTATCTGAAAATTCTTTTGATTGTTGTCATGTGTATTTCCTTAGGATCTGTAGAGAATCTTGCAACAATACCTACTGCATGTGCTATATCAGGCCTATTGTGAACAACATATTGAAGTTTTCCAATCATGGATCGGTAGAGTGTCTCATCAACAAATGCAGATTCATCATTCTTTGATAGTTTGCAGTTTGTAGTCATAGGAGTACTTACTAGCTTTGAATCTTCCATTCCAAATTTCTTCAAGATTTCCTTTATGTATTTGGATTGAGTAATGAAAATTCAATTTTTCATTTGCAGTATCTATAAGCCTATAAAATACTTTATGTCACTGATTAATGACATCTCAAATTCTTTGCTCATTTCATTACCAAAGTTCTTGCATAAAGAGTCATTTACACAAAATATAATATCATCAACAAATATGGCTGAGATTAGTATTCAATTTTCATCATTCTTCATGTACATGTTGTTGTTCTCACTTGTCCTTATAAAACCAATCTTAATCAAATAAGAGTGCAGTCTTTCATACCATGCTCTAGGTGCTTGTTTTAGACCATATAAAGCTTTGTTCAATTTACATACCTGATCTTTATTATTATCTTCAACAAATCCTTCAGGTTGTTCAATGAAAACTTCTTCTTCTAATATTCCATTCAGAAATGCAGATTTGACATCCATTTGATATACTTGGAAGTTTTTGAAAGCAACATATGCCAGCAATGTTCTAACTCATTTAAGTCTGGCAATAGGTGCAAAAGTCTCACCATAATCAATTCCTTCTTCTTGGGCATAACCTTTGCAAACCAATCTTGCTTTGTTCGGAATGACCTCTCCTTTTTCATTTAGCTTGTTTCTGAAGATCCACTTTGTACCGATTACATTTTTGTCCTTAGGTCTTGGGACTAGTGTCCATGTGTCATTCTTCTTGATTTGATCAATCTCTTCAGTCATAGCATTTATCCAATCTTCACTGTTGAATGCCTCTTTTACTATTCTTGGTTCAAATTTAGATATCAAACATGTGTTTTGTCTTAGTTTGTTCCTTGTCATCACTGGATCATCCTTATTTCCTATAATCTGACTTGGTGCATGATGTCTTCTAACATATTTGGCTAATACAGGCTCGATAGGCTCTGTATGATCCTCTTCATCACTCGGTAACTAGATATCTTCCTCATTTCCTTCAATAGTTATCTTGGTAGGACTTTTCGGTTGCACATAGACAAATTCATCATAGTCTTCTGGTTCTTTGGAATTCCTGTCATCAGTTCTTTCTGCAAATTCATCAATTTTCACATTTGCACTTTCTACTATTTTGTTAGATGATTTGATTAGACATTTAAATGCTTTGCTTCTAGAAGAATATCCTAGAAATGTTCCTTCTTCACTTTTCTGATCAAACTTGCCATTTCTATCATCTTTATGAATATAGCATTTGCTTCCAAAGATCTTAAAATAACTTACGTTAGGTTTCTTGCCATACCAGATTTCATAAGGTGTCTTCAAAGTACCTTTCTTTAATTGAACTTGGTTCAAGGTGTAAACAGCTGTACTTATTGCTTCTCTCCAAAAATTTTGTGGAACCTTCTTCTCAATCATCAGTGTTCTAGCACAATCCACAATAGATTTGTTTCTTCTTTCAGCTATTCCATTCTACTAAGGAGTCCTCGGTGCAGAGACTTGTCTTTTAATACCATGATCATTGCAAAATAGGTTGAACTCATCAGATGTGATCTCTCCCCATCTATCTGATCTAAGACATTTTAGTTGTCTTCCTATTTCATTTTCAACTCTATCCTTGTACCACTTAAACATTTGAAAAGCTTCTGATTTTTCTTTTAAAAACATTACTGACATCATCCTTGAATAATCATCCACAAATAATATGAAATACTTATCACGATAATAACTTTGAACTTTCATAGGACCACAAAGATCAGTGTGTACAAGATCTAAAATTCCTTTAGAAGTGTAGGACTTACTTGTAAAGCTGGATCTTGTCATCTTGCCCATTTGGCATCCTCGGCACATAGCATTCTTAGGTTTTTCAAGACTTGGTAGACCTCTTACTCTGTGCTTCTTACTTATCTTGATCAGATTATCAAAATTAACATGACAAAACCTTTTATGCCATAACTAGGTGTTATCAATCTTTGCATGCAAGCACTTGTTGTGAGTAGAGTCAAGGTGAAATGTATTACCTTTTGTTTGTGTCCCGGTAGCAGCTAACTTTCCATTTTTGTAATGAACTTTGACAATTCTTTTCTGAAATTCTATTTGGTAACCTGTGTTGTTTAGCTGTGCTACACTCAACAAATTATATTTCAAACCTTCAACACAATAAACATCATTGCATCTTTCTTTATCAAGAAGTGTTATGGATCCTTTACCTCTTACCAGACATGGTGCATCATTACCAAATCTAACATAGCCTCCATCATAATCTTCTAACATAACAAACTTGTGATTATCTCCTGTCATATGATGTGAGTATCCAGTATCTATAATCCAAGAATCATTAGTGTTTATGTGAGATATTAGGGCTTTTTCTTCATACCTTTCTTCATCTGATCCATCCTTGATAGCCACATAAACAACTTCCTCTATATCAGTCTCATCTGATTTATCATCTTTAGATTCCTCATCAGCAATTAAGTAGGTCTTTCTATCACTTCTTCTGAAGTCTTGGTGACCTCTGTAATGATTATCTTTCTATCTGTCATCTCGGTAATATCTCTTTTCAGTGAAATCTTTGTCAGGACAGTTAGAAGCCATATGTCCAATCTTATCACAATTGAAACATTTCAAGGGTAGTTTTCCCTTATACTTACCTTTGCCTCTTGGTAACCTTTTGGCAAATAGTGCTTCAAACTCTTCTTGCTTTCTGATTTCTTCATACAGTTTGTGTACCTCCTCCATGTTCTTCCGAAATCTTTCACTTGCTCCACTATGATCTCCTCCAGAGTACTTATACTTTCTTTCATTGTAATCATTAGATTCATTCAGATGAAAAGAACTAAATGCAGATTCAACTTTATTTACCGATGACCCACTGTTATCAAAATTACTTAACTCAAATGCATGTAGCTTACCAATAGTAGCATCCAAGGAAACTGGCATATTAGGTATAGACCTCAGTTCATTGATTGCAAAGACTCGGATTGCATAGGTAGGTAGAAGGGTTCTTAACAACTTACTTGTCACATCCTTTTCTTCAATAGTTCCTCTTGCTCCCTTGATTTGATTTACAATCTCCTTTAGTCTTGTACTATACTGGGTTATGTTCTCACCTTCATTCATCCTCATAGATTCAAGTTGTCCTCTTAGACTATCAACTTTTTCTCTTTGAACATGTTCATCTCCTCCATATATAGATATGAACTTAGTCCACATAGCCTTCACATCATTGCAGCCTTCTAGATCATTAAACTCAGAATCGGTGAATGTAGATGTTATTTCAATCATTGCT
The DNA here is from genome assembly GCF_030272615.1 of Cryptomeria japonica. Taxonomy (NCBI): domain Eukaryota; kingdom Viridiplantae; phylum Streptophyta; class Pinopsida; order Cupressales; family Cupressaceae; genus Cryptomeria; species Cryptomeria japonica. The sequence goes on along the minus strand of NC_081412.1, from coordinate 526,650,646 downwards.
TGAATGTGTTCTTGCTTTGCCTTTATCTCTTCCATTGTCAATGGATAGGTGCTCGGTGTAACAAAATCATTCTCCAGATAGTATATAACATATTCTACAAATCCTGATAGATGTAGCTCCATCCTTTTCTGCCATGTAGAGAAACTTGACTTATTCAGCTTAGGTGCATCCCTCTTATACATCTTTGGATCTTTAACTCAAGTGCCTTTAAACTTTCCTTTCGGAGTCCAAGGCTCTGACACCAATTGATAGTTTTGATACTTAATATAAGTATAGATCCGATAGCCAACAAGATGAGAGGGGGGTGAATCATACAAACTTAATCATTAATGAAAACATTAGATTCAACCTCGGTAACATATATCAGTCATAGAATAAAAACTATCAAACATGCAAACTCAAAAGCATATGAACAATATAAACCTCATAACACCAGATTTAATGTGGAAACCCAAATAGGGAAAAACCACTGTGGGATTTTGGACCCACTAAGAAATATACTCTTCTAGAGTATGCTCGGTTAAAAGCCAGTCTTGTTAAAGATTACAAAACACATTGCTAGATGTAACCTGGTTAAGGGATTTCCCTCAAATCTGTTAGGATCTTCACTTTGTTAGAAGTGACCTTGTCAAAGGATTTCAAACACTCATTTAGAATGTCACCTTGTTAGAGGATTTACTTATAAGACTATTAAGTCCACTCGGTTAAGAGATTTCCTGTTACTTTCACAAGCTAACAGTAATACAATCTATCTGCAACTTTACATCTAAAATGCTAAAGTAGATTCTTATTTGTTCAACACAATCTAGACATAGAACTATTCTTGTCTATCTGTTGGGCATCAATACTTTGTTATTCCAACAGGTCTTCAAGCTTCTGTGCTCGGTGATCACTATGTAGCATCCCTGTGCATACACTTGCCCGCATCCACTGTTTATCAATAGTTCCTTATTTATAAACAATCATCTAATCACTTAATCTCCTTGATCACATTTCCCATGATCAATCATAGCCATCAGATCTTCAATCTTGTCCAGGTTCATTGTATCTTACGATCTAAAAAATGTTTTACCCTACCTCGGAACTTGCACAATCATCTTGTAACTTGTGTTAGGGTAATGCGGTTCAATCTGAGCTGTAGATCTTCTTGCCGACTTTCCATTGCCTTAGATTTGTTAACAAACTTCTTCCACGGCTTGCCAATCATTGATCCACTCCAGCTCATCAGCTTCTTTCATTAAATATCACATGTAAACATTTAATGCATTCTATTATAGCTCGGTTACAACTCGGTGAATAGTAAACTTTACTCGATAGACATTTTGTCTTCATTAACCGACTGCGATAACCTTAGGGTTTACCGACTAGGTTCTTTGCCTAATAACATAGTGTAGTATTAACCTTTACATTTTACAACATATGTATGATGTTAAAACAATCTAAAACATCAAGATCTCATTATTGTCTGACTTGGTAGAGTTGCCCATTGAACAATTTATCCCTTTATTCATCATATTCTTTCCTGTGTCTTTACCGACTTCTTTATAATCTTCATATTATATTTCTTAAGATATGGCAACATCATACTGAATTAGAAAATCAATTTCTTGACATCAATGACAAAATAATAATATCAAGACATTTAAATATCTTTAATCAATTGTGTCCATAATCATCAACAACCTTCTCAATATCCTTGTTATATTGCCAACAGTTTATATGACAAGGGATGTTGGCTAAGAGATCCCTAGATAGGCATGACAGGTTTGGGGCTATTCAGGGTAGGGTTTGGTCAATGGAATGGACCTGCTCCTACAAATAACATATGGGAATTAGATGTTGGGAAACTGGTGATCCCTGGGGTTTTCATGGACATTGATTTGTTGACCCAAATTGCAAAAATTTATGACCCTATCACTAGGACTGTGAGGAATGTAAGCGGGGCCCCCCTAATTGAAATTACTGATGATGAACTCAGAAGGGTATTCTGGCTTAATGAAGCCTCAACTTATTTAGAACCCATTGATTTTGAAATGCTCAAGAAGGTTTATGATGCCCAAAAGGATCATCTTAGGAATGGGCCATTGAGGGATTTTTTTGCAAACATAGGAGGATTAACATTGGTAGGCCCTAGCACAATGGAGCCTTTTCCTATGAATTTATTTACTTTAAAGGCTAAGGGTATATATTGGTCTCTATGTCAATTTTTTGGAGAAGATGTAGAGAAATTCAGGGCCACTCATTATATGCTTATGATGGCACAAATTTTGAACCCGTCTTTAGCAATAGCATATGATTTTGCACCTTATCTTGTAGATGTCATTCATGAGGGCTTAATTAGAATAAATAATTATAAGGTGGATAGACCTTTTGGGTGGTATTCCATGTTAATGCATATGTTTTTGTTTAAAGGTGTGGAATATTTTGCAAAGGACATGGACCTACTAGGAGAAAAGGATGGTGAAGACATGCCATTTCAGTGATAGAGTGCAAATCTGTCTTGGGACAGAGAAGATGCTAGCCATCTGAAGTTTGATAGATGCTTTGTGTCTAAGTTGGGAATTCTTCTATGTCAAGAGAACCCTAAGATCCCAAAGGTTCTCCATGCATTCATTAGACCTAAGGAGTTTGTAGAGAGCATCAAGTTTTTGCACAATTGGGATGACATAATCTTATATCCCGTTTCCACTGTTTTCAAAGTATATGGTTTCAGGGGAACCCCATATTTTCTCCCCTATTAGGTCCCCTTGAAGATTGGTATCACTGAGATTATGAGGTAGATTGGAGGTCTACAAGAAACAAAGTTGATGAATAAAGGAAGAGGGACAATCTTTCCAACAATCACCATGGCACATCAATTTTTCATCACCAAAGGTGGTTGGCTACATTTTGAGAAGTTCCTCCAGCCATACAGATTGTCAACGACAGTTGCTAGGTTTATTGATCTTGAAGACTTATTCAATGACATGTTTAGGAATAAAGTTAGGTGTGGGGGAAAAATTCATCAATTTCACTTCTCTAAAGATCTAATAAGAAATGAATTTAATTTGGTTGAGCAGGAAGTAAGAAAAAAAAAATGGTTGGTATACAAGAAGACCCTTGATTTTGTCCAATATTTTGACAAGAATTATGATCCATTGAAAATATTTTGCCCATTTGAGGAGATGATTAAATTTTTGATAGATTACTTTGAAGATACAATGCAAACAATGAATGAGAAAAATGATGCTGTAATAAAGGTAGATCTTGAGAAAGCCAAGCTTGTCTTGACTAAGCCCATTTTTGTCAAGGTCATTCCCCTTGGAGAGTATGTAATGTATAAGAAATCGGGGTATATGTGGTGATGCCTAGGAGGGATGAACCTTCTGCATCAAAGGGAAAGAAGCCAATGGAAGATTCTCCTAAGTCACAAGCTTCCCCAAAAAGGCAAAGGTTGGGAAAAGATGTATAATTAAGTGAATCCTTGTATTCTCCTTCTCAATCCCCATTACATATAGGTGATGAACGGGCAGTTGTTGAGCAATTAATGTAGCTAAGAAGCCTAGGGGAGATTTCATTTACTTATTGATAATTGCAAGAAGGGATGTCAAAAGAGCTAGTAGGTGCCAAAATGGACCTGACTGTTGAAGGATTTGCCAGTAGAGAACTGGATCCCATCATTAAGCAGGCCAGTGATGAGTTTTTGGCTGATAAGAGTTTTGTAAAGATAGGAGCCTTTTTGTAATTTGTTTGGAGAAAGCATATGGGGTAGTTTAAGGAAAGATTTGAAAAGAGGAAAGTTCAACAATCCCATAAGGATACATCTGTTGTTGAAGCAGAAATAAAGAAAGAAATGCTAAGAGAGTTTGAAGCAATTACCCCTGAGGAAGGGAGAAAATTGATTGCAAATGCTGGAGTGTTAATTCTCCCAGAACGGGACATACCCGATGCAATAAGGAAGGAGACTAAACCTTTAGAAGGAATAACTTATAGTAATGACCATGCAACCCTTGTAATGTGGTCACTTAAAAGAGACGAAAATAAAAGGAGACATTCCTTAGAATCTGATTACTCAAGGGGTATGATTGTAAATAGAGTTAGGGATATAGGGGTAGTTGAAGCTACTAGCACAACCTTAGAGTCTGCTAAATTTGGCATGGCAGTGGCTAAAAGGGAGGCCAAGGAGAAAGCTGATCTCCATGAAAAATTAGAGGTAGTCTTAAAGGCTTGTAATGAAGCAAAGATTGAGATAGCTTCTAAAGATAGCACCATTGCAGAGCTAAAAAGTAAATTGGAAGGACAACATCAAAAAGGTGAGTCTACCCAACAGATGATTGCTTCTTCTCCTGCTAAGCCCCCTCCTTCCGGCCCAATTGTTGAATTCCCTCCTTCTCCCATGTCTCCTGGTTTCCAATCAACTGAGAACTTTCAAGATGAGATGGAGAAATTGAAGTAGGCTCAAGCAATTTTTGCAAGCAAATATGAGGAGAAGATCAGGGGTACCATTTTGTAGTTTGTTGATATTGTTGGAGAAATAATTGTTTTATTAATAAGAAAATAATATTGAGTATTTTGGGTTATTTGAAAGAAGATAATCCTATTTTGGAGCCATTTTTTGATAAATGGACTGTGAAAGAGGTGGATTTAGAGTCCATATATTCTTTATCCTAGGAAGAAGTAGGTGTTGATGTCACTATCAAACCTACTTATGAATTAGTAAAAGGTTTTACCAGGTTTGCAACGGAAAGAGTCAACATAGAAAGGAGGGCAAACTTTTACCGAAAAGAGTATGCAAATCAAAAATTTGAATTGTTTCCTAGAGGTTTTGTAAGTATCAGTAAATTGAAAGATAAAGAAGTATGGCTTGGCAAGTTAGGTCATAAGTTGTCTCAGAGAATAAATAACATCATAAATATAGATGACACTTCTTTATTTATTCAAACCATTTAAGAGATTGAAAAAATAAAATCACATTTTGGCATTTTGGAGAAGGAATTTAAATAGTTAAGGGAAACGTGGAAAATTTTGAACAAGCTGAAGAAGAAAATTATTAGTTTCTCTTGGCCTTATGATGATACATTCAAGGTATCAGAAAGCAAATATGTTGTGAAAGAGACAGAATCACAGGATGATCCTACGGATGCTCCAGCATGTGGCAGTTCATAGGCGACTTGAAGTGGCTAGTTCTTATAATAGATATTTTTTGGGTAACTAGAATTTTGAAGAATTAAAGACACCTGGCACCTGATCTGCAAGTATTGAGAAGTCAGTTGGCCTTTTTCTAGTTGGATAACTAGTTAGTTATGATCCTACTTTAATTGTAATGAATGTAACTTTGGGGGAGAATTATGGTTAGGATAAGAATATTCCTCTAGGGAAGTCTGAAGCTTGTTGCATCCAATTATTATAAATGGATATCAGGACTACCTAGAGAGGGATCACAAGAATTTTGTATCGAAGTTCTGGCAATATATATACAGGCTTGTCTTTTGGCATTTTGGAGGATCATTTTGTGTCTATGTAAGACTTTGATGAGAGAATATTAATTTACAATTAGAACATTTTTGAGCCCAGATCTATGTTGTCTTTGTGTCTGTACGTTGGTTATCATTTTGACTAAATGATCTAGGATTGTTTAGTTAAACGATTTGCTAGGAAAATTATGAGAATGTCTTAGGTTTTTTCCTCAAGGAGGAAAATTAAATATACTCAATTCTTCTTCATTGATAATTAGTAAATTTACATGAATTTGATGACTGGGTCTAGCATAGGTTGAGAGTTTATATATGTCAGGCATATATAGATTTAGTAAATCAAAGTGATGATATGTGTGTGAATTTCTACTGTCAAATTTTCATTTGATTTTTAATGACTCTAAGGCCTGAATAAGGCACTGGTATGACTTTCTAATGTCATTGACATTCTTGGTGATCCATTACAATGAAAATGTATCTTTTATTTATGTTAGGTTGCACTAAAGTGATAAGGTTTGCAGAAATTTGCATTGGTTTTCTGTAAATCACCTATTTAAATTGTGAGAAAGTAATCACAAAAGGGTATACCTGCCTAAGCTCTGTTAAGATTGAAATTTAGGAGGTTTCTTTGTAAACCTTGTTAATTGTTGTCTTGTGTTTCTATTCATGTTGTTCTCTCCTTGTGTGAACAGAGGCTTGAGATATTAGAGAGAAAACAAAGCAATCAGAAATTGACACCAACAAGAATTGGTGACTTTGCTGGGCAGAGTCAAAATATAAGTCTTATAATGTAGATCAGTGCTCATATCGCATAAAAATTTTCAAATCTAATATCCCGTGATCTTTGTTGAAGGTTTCCAAATTAGTGTTTACCCGTTTCCCTGCAATAATCTTTGTCTGTCACTGCATTGTTTAAATCTCTCTGAGAGTAGTGTTCTTGTTCCACAGTCTCCTATGAGAGAATTATTGTGCGTAAAATGTTTCAATTCCCAAGTAATTGGGTGGCAAATCTGAAAATATAAAACAACTAGTGCTCTTGAATAAAGCACAAGTCATTTCAAGGAAGTGTATACAATGCAGAGAGGAGGAAACACTAGGTCCTACAGGAAGAAGAATCCTTAAGAGAAGTTGCAAGGACGATTTCCCAAACCAGTCTGGTAAAGATAAAAGGGAATAGCTATGCATGAACCAGTTAATGCTGAATGGAGATAAAAAAACAGCCATATAGGTAAGTCTTCTGGACGACCGGTGTATGCAAATTCTAATAAATCATCTCGTGAATCTGAAAAAGACATTATGGGTTTTCATACTGGTCTGTTTGGTAATAATGAGGATATTGAAACTTTTAATCAAAGATTGTCTCACACTGGCATTTGTGGGAGAGATAGGAATAGATCTAATGTTAGGGTGGATTCTTTACCTTGGACTATAGACAGGAATGTGAGTTTGATTGATATTGACCATGTCAACATATCAGATTTAGAGGAAACCTTCCCAAACCCTAATGAGGTTTCCTCGAAAATCAAGGCTCTTAACAAAAGGGTCCATCAATTAATTTCCTTAAAAAAACAAAAGGAGATGGATAAGGAAAATAAAAATAAGGCAAGACTTATTGAGAGAGATAGGTTGTTGAGACAGATTGCAGATCTTGAGTTATTCACCCAAGAAGAGCCTAAAAGTAAAGAAGAGGGTGTTGGCATATGTGCAGAGTATGATGACATGATGATATTGTATGTTGTCATTGATGTCAATATGCTGAAGAGTGAACCGGTATATTGAAGTAAGCAACTTACAAAAGAACCGGTATGATGTAGTGAACTGATATATGTGAAAAAGTGAAGCGGTATGTCTATCCAAGTGAACCGGTATATGGAATTTTTTGTATCAAGGTTTCATATGGTATGACTACCGGTTGGTAGTATTAGCTTTAGAGTTTTCAGAGTTTCTGGTTGAAGTGTTCCAAGCCTGTGTGATTCAACCGATGACATCGTGTGATGAGTTACCATTGTAATAAAGAATAGATTGTGTTGCCACATCAGCCTTGTGTGCGTGAAGGATCTTGCATGAAGGAGATTGATCCTATCTACCTCGGGAATGTGTGTAGTCTCTATAAATAGTGGAGAACACGTGATGGGTTATCAACCTCCAAGAAGCATTGAAGAATGAACGATGGAGAACATCTTGAGATTTTTTCAAGACTGTTGTAATCAATGCAATATGTTGAACGGTTAGGATTAAACCATCTGAATTGCTTAACCTAAATGTTTAGGGTTTAGGGTTTATGCTACCGACCTATCTGTTTCCTATAAGGTTGATATTATTTTTCATGTTGAGGTTGTTGGCAAATGTTGTGTGTGTATCTAAGTGCAAAGATACATAATTCTTGCTAGACCAGATAAAAGAATAGATACCTCCAGAGTGTGATTGCAGAAGGAAGGAACTAAAGTGGATCTACATTGGCATTGAAGTATTGTTATCAGATCATTGTAATACCTGTTGACCTCTAACCACTTCAATAGTTGGAAAATCCCTTAATAGGGTAGCTTTAACCAGCTTGTTGTAAATCCTTTAACAGGGTGACTCAAAATATTTGAGTTCTTGAAATCCTCTAACAAGGTAACCTTTAACAGGGTTTAACCCTTAACCGGGTATTTTAGCCATCCCTTAACCAAGTGATCCCTAGTAGGATCAGTTCCTAATAGAACCTATTGTAAAAGTCTCTAACCGGACTAGGCTCCTAACAGAGCAGACTTCAAAAGGGTTCAAAGAATAGCTTGTGGGTATTCATCCCCACTGTGGTTTTTCCCAGTTGGGTTTCCACGTGAAAAAATATGTGTTATGTGTGATGCTTTTTCATGTGATGTGTGATGCTTTTTCATGTGATGCTTTGTTATTTTCTATCAAGTGGTAAAGCATGTTGAACCAGCAAGTCTTTACATTTCTGTTGATGTATCTCTAGTGTATGCATATGGGTGAAGTGGAAATAAGATGTTAGATTGTGTGGAAAGTTAAGAGTTACCGGTTTATGTCTTTCACATTCTTACTGTGTTTAACTAGAAGTAATCTGGTTTAGACTAGTGTTATTGCTTGCCAGTCAAGTGTAGATTTTTCAGTCAAACTAGTTTAAGGAAAAGTGATTTTTGCCAGTACTAATTCAACCCCCCCCTCTCAGTACCAGTTTGGTACTAACTGTTCATCATTTATTCATTAGAGGGCCCTGTTATCAGAGAAAATTTGAATGATAAATTTAGTCTTGCACCCAAAATTCTTGTCCAAACTAGTAGGGAGGTTCAAAGTGATCCACAACCTACCAAAATCATCACTAACAAAAGAAAACAAAAGGTTATAGAGACTGGGTCTGGTTCCAAAATTGCAGACGTAGTATTAGGAAGTGAAACATTACATCATGGATTGTCTTTACATGAGGTAGAAACAGAGAGAATGAGAAAAGAGAAGGAGAATCTACAGAGTGAGTTGGAGAAAGCTAAATTAGAAGCAATTAATGCCAAAGTTAGAAGAAAAATTGACTACCTAAAATCTCCTCCTATAACTTTTCCTTCAACAGATCAGAGTAAACCTATACCTCAACATACTTCACACTCTGCAATGAAAATTTAACCAACCATGCCCATGAATATTGTTCCACCTCTAAACCAATATGCTCCTATTAACGAACATAACCCTGCCTTTTCTTTTAATACTACTCCAGTAAATTAAATACCCCTTGTACAACCTCTTAACCAAAATAACCAAGTCCCTCAAGATGGTGGTCCTATTTTGAGAATAAACATTGGTAATAATTTTGTTGGTAACCAATTTCAAAGAAGACCCATCAATGTGGAATTGTATAGACAACTTTTCTTTGATGGAATCCTAGGTTACCCAGACCATGTCCCTATTGAAATGAGGGATAAACTTTAGAAATTTGCTGGAAACAATGTCATAAGTGCAAAGGAACACCCGAAGTCTTTTGGTGACATGATTAATGACTATGAGATTTCAAATGAGGATGTGATTATGAAATTGTTTGTGCAGTCTTTAGTGGAAGATGCCAGAGATTGGTATAGAGGGTTGCTTGTAAATAGCATCAGCTCTTGGGAATAATTCAAGAATTTCTTTCAAGAGCAATATGGAGACAAGACAAATGTGAGCTTCATGCTCAATGAATTTAACAACATCAGGAAGTTTGATAATGAGGTTGTGACAGACTTTAATGCAAGGTTTCAAAAGGCAATGCATAGAATTTTTCAAGTAATGAGGTTAGATGAGAATGTATGTTTAACTACTTATTATAATGCCTTTGAATGAAAGATGACCTATATCCTCAAGAGATAAAAAACCACATAGTCTAAGGGATGCTTTTAGAATTGCAATAAATGTGGAAAGTAATAGGAAATCATCAGGCAAAGTGGGAAGGAGAAATAATGGTAGATTGTGGCAAGAGAAAAAGTCACAACTAAATAAAGCCTCAAAAGAAGATGATAAGATTGAGAAATTGATGATTTTTGTGAAAGACCTTACCGCCAAGGTGAGTAAGAATGATAAACCTCATTATAATTGGCAAGATAGGGCTACTAGATTACATGACATGCCATATAACACTACTTGGAAGGATGGAAAACCTTTCCAAGAAAAGCCAAGAAGTACACAGAATCATGATACTCCTGATCCTTTAAAGGGTGGAAATATGCATAATGTGGACAACACTCCCTGGTGTACAGCATGTGATGGACCACATTCCCCTTACCAGTGTGTTGTGGCACAAGCTTTAAATGAATCTATGAGGAGGGAGGGTGAAGTAAGGTATTAGAATGTGGATAAACATGTAGTTAATATGTTTGAAACCATTGTTGAAAGTAATTGTGAGTCTTCATAGGATGAAGTAAGTGAGTATGATGCGTTGAGCAGCAGTGTAAATTACCAGGGGCAGTTGACAATTGATTCACATCCTACCTTGAATGTGGTGACAATTGAGGATGAAGAAGTTCATCTTAGAAGGCCTAGTAAGGAAGAAGTCAAGAACCTCACCAAATCTGCCATAGTAAAGGCCAAACATAATTATAATCTAACAAGTAGCAAGAAGGATGAGAATCAGGGTGAGCTCGGTTCCATGTTTATGAAAGAAGTCTTTCACAAAAAGGTGACTAATAGTAATAATTTTGCCCAAGATGACCATGCTAAAAAGGATCAATCCAATGCTTTGGGGAAACCTGAAGAAAATAGTGTGAATGGCAATTCATTTGAGACTTTTCTTGATAAGAAAACAAGTCAGAAAAAGAATAAAAGGTTAAAACCCATACTGAGTCAAACATTAATTCTACATTTGATATGACTCAGGCTTTAACTCAGATGAAATTTATAGTACCACTGATGGAATTGTTAAAAATAAAAGAGCATAGAGAAGTTGCATTTTCTCTACTTTCTAGTATATCAGACACAAGTGCATCTTTACCTAAAGGTACTAAAAAGGATAAAAGGGATCAAGATCAAAAAATTCTAGAAATTTATGTGGGAACTGCAATTGCTCATGAAACTTCCCAAGTTGATCCTTTTTATGTAACCTTATTAGTCAATAATAGACTAACAAAAAATTGTATGATAGATTCTGGGGCTGCTGCAAATATGATGCCATATGGGGTCATGAAGGAATTGGGACTGTCAGCAAGTACTTTGTATGGGAAATGCTATGCCATGGATAATAGAGAAGTACTTGTTGTGGGTACAATGAAAGATGTAGAAGTGAAAATAGCAACATTCCCTAAGGCTACCTACAAGATGGATGTCATATTAACTGACACCAAACCTCATTATGGAATGCTTTTGTCTAGACAACGGGTTGCATCAGTTGGAGGAAATGTCCAATTAGACCTTTCATATGCAACTACCCTAGTGAATGGAAATTAGGTTAAGCTATATAGAGAACCACATGCCCCAAGGGTCATTGAGAAAATAGATCCTAACATGCTTAATTGCATGATTGATGTGGACCTTGACAATTTTAGAGTGGAACCAATTTAGCCTCAGTTAAAGAATACAAACCCTATTGTTAATGAATTGGAATCTCAACAAGAGGGCTTGTGGAATATGTACTTTGATGAAGCTTGTTCTAAAGAAGGATCTAGAGTAGGAGTACTTTTTGTTTCCCCATCAGGTACTACCTTACAATACTCCTTTCTATTGGCTTTTCAGTGCATAAAAAACACAGCTGAGTATGAGGCCTTATTATTGGGGCTAGAAATTGCTAAGAAACATGGAATTCAATTATTGAGAGTTCTTGGAGATTCAGAACTAGTAGTATCTCAGATAAGATCAAGGTATGCATCTGAGAATGATTGGTTAAAAAGGTATAAACATGTTGTTTGGGATGTGATTCAATACTTTGATGCAATTTCAATTCATTGGATTGAAAGATCAAAAAACATTATGGCGGACTTCTTAGCTAATGTTGCACTAAAAAATGATGATGTAACACTGACCGAAGTGTCAATAGTTGAGGTTAAAGCTAGACCTGCTATCCTAGATAATATGTATAATTGGCAGGTGTTTAAAAATAATGATGACATACTTTGGTTTGTACAATGCATTGATGAATATGAAGGTCAGAAAATTGACTATAATGCATTGGTAGAAGTAGTAGATGGCAAAGAAACAGTTTTTGGAAATGACATGGTCCAGTTAGAAACTAATGAGATGCCCAAAGGACTAATAGAAATAGAGGGTATGTTCAGCTATAGTGATGGTCATTTGCACTAGAAGTCATCCACTAAATTGGAAGAATTGGAAGAGGTAAACTTAGGGACAAAGTCATCCCCTAAGTTGGTGTATATCGGGAAAAACTTGTCTCCCCATATCAAGACTAACCTTATTAATTTGCTAAGAAAGTACAAACATGTTTTTGTTTGGTCCTATTAGGATTTGAAGGCATATAGCCAAGATTTATTTCAGCATGAAATACCTCTGCATCCTAATGCTAAGCCATTCAGACAAAAGAAAAGACCCATTAACCTCCTCCTAGAACCCAAAATGCAGCAAGAATTGACTAAGATGAGAGAAGGGGGGATTATAAATCCCATAAGGCATTCTTCATGGGTATCCAATTTAGTTCCTATCGGAAAGAAGAATGGGGACATATGGCTCTGTGTAGATTTTAGGATTTTGAATGTTGGTTCTCTTAAGGAAAACTACTCATCTCCAAACATGGAAGCTATGTTGCAAAGGGTAACTATTTGTGACTTATTATCAATGATTGATGGATTCTCTGGTTATAATCAGATATTAGTAAAAGAGTCTAAGAAATTCAAGACTTCTTCCACTACCCCTCGGGGAACTTATGTTTATGTAAGGATGCCATTTGGTTTAAAAAATTCTGGGGCAACTTTTCAGAGGGCTATGGATGTAGCCTTTAAATAATTTATTAAAATCATAATGGTTGTTTACCAGGATGATCTTACATGTTTCTCAAAGAAGGCAGCTGATCACTATGGTCATTTGGATAAAATATTTTGCAAGGCCTTGGAATTTGGTGTATCTTTAAATCCAAAAAAATACCACTTTTCTATAACTGAAGGAAAATTGTTGGGACATATTGTTTCCAAGGAAGGAGTTAGGATCAACCCTGAAAGAATTGAGGCTATTAATAATGTGCCTCAACCAAAGAGTGTCAAAGGAATTCAGTCCTTTTTGGGTAAGGTTAATTTTTTTAGGAGGTTTATAGCTAACTTTGCTGAGGTTGTTAAACCTATTGTTAAGCTACTTAAAAAGGATGCTAAATTTTCTTGGGATGAGGAAGTAGCACAAGCCTTTGACAAGATCAAAATGGCTATTCAGGAAGGCCCGGTGTTGAAATCTCTTGATTACAGTAAGCCTTTCTCATTTTTCTCTTTCGCTTCTTACCATAAAGTAGCAGCAGTTTTTCTTTAGAAGGATGATCAAGGGTATGAACATCCAATTTCTTTCTATAGTAAATCCTTGTAGGTTGCTGAATTAAAATAGGAGATAATGGAATAACAGGCATATGCTTTAGTCAAGGTTGTTAAAGCACTTCGGTCTTATTTTGTAAATGCAAGAATAATTTCTTATGTCCCACATGTAGCTTGCAAGGACATTCTATCCCAGTCTGAGGTTATTGGTAAAAGGTGCAGGTGGATAAATAGGATACAAGAGTTTGATCTTGAGATCAAGATCACAAAATTGGTAAGAGGACTAGGCCTTGCCAAACTAATGACTAAATCAAATCTTGTCATCATTGATATTAATAATGTTGAAATTAAAAAGGTTATGGTCACTAGTATTGAAATGCAGCCATGGTATTCAAAGATTGTGCATTTCTTAAAAAATGCAACCTATTCAAAAGGAATGACCCACATTAAGAAAACAACACTAAAGTTGAAGTCCCAGAAATATGTTCTTGTTCAAGGAGACTTATATTGGCAAAATAGAGATGGCATGTTATTGATGTGTCTAGATGATTCCCAAGCTCAAAAAATGTTGTCAGAGATGCATAATGGAGTATGTGGAGGTCACTATTTAGCAAAGAAAATAGCTGGTAAGATAATCAGGGTAGGATATTATTGGCCCACCTTGTTTAAGGATACCCATAAATATGTTCAGAAATGTGATCCTTGTCAGAAATTTTCTTCTAAATTGAAGTATGAAGGAGCTTTGCCACTTAAACCTGTTATAGTTGAAGCCCCTTTTGTTCAATGGGGCATTGATTTTATTGGAGAGATAATAGAAAAGCCAGGCCGAGGTCACAAGTGGATCATGGTGGCCATAGATTATTTCACAAAATAGATTGAGGCCATACCTACTAGACGGGAAACTAGTAAATTTGTGATTGAATTTTTAATGGATAATGTATTAACACGGTTTGGTGTGCCTGTGCAATTGATAATTGATAATTCTATGTGCATCAGGTCAGAGGAACTCACAAAATTTTGTAAAAGTTATGGAATTACTATGTCATATTCCTCACCATATCACCCATAGGGCAATGGCCAAGCACAATCAAGTAATAAATGTCTCCTAAACATCATTAAGAAGATTCTTTAACAAAACAAGAGATCTTGGGATCAAAAGCTCAAGCTAGCTTTATGGGCAGAAAGAATTTCTATGAAGAAGGCCATTGGTACATCTCCATTTGAACTGGTGTATGGAATACAGAATAGAGTACCCGTAAACAATCTTCTCCCTGTATACAAGTTCTTGCAAGTTGAAGAGTTGGAATTGTTAGAACCCATGGAGGATAAAATGATCCAATTGGTAGAATTGGAAGAAATGAGAACTATGGCTCATAAAAGAAATCTGAAAATGTAGTTGTAGTCAAAGTATCTCTTTGATAAAAGAGCTACAACTGGAAAGTTCCAAATTGGTGATATGGTTCTTTAGTGGAATGCTAGAGAACAGGACAAGGGAAATCACAAGAAATTTGCATCACTATGGATAGGCCCTTTGATTGTCTTTGATGTCAATGGAAAAGATTCATATTTTCTATAAAGAATGAATGGTGAAGTATAGGAATTTCCAGTGCATGTACATTTCCTGAAGTATTACTTCTCATGACTCATTTTTCTCCATGCACAGTAGTTGTAGGAGTTGTATATATTTGGTTTGCTTTGATTAGGGTTTTTTTTTGGTTTGCGTTCCCGAGTTTTGCTAACTTCTTATGTTGGTCTCACATCGAACCATCCCCATTCAGATCCATTGTTATCAGTGTTTTGGATATTGTTGGAAGTTTTTCCTGATATCCTTAAATTTTCCAAATTTTTGGATTGTTCCTTGTCTGTGAGTCCATGGTTCCTAAGGGTTTAGGGTTTAATAACTTCAAATTCATGTGGTAAAAAATAAGCCTTTGTGTCACATTGTTTTCAAGTCACTTCTATTTGCCCATTACCTTTTTCACTTAATTGGAAGGGTCGTCATGTCGTCGAAAGGGGCCATTTTGAGTTTTAGGCTTGGGCGAGTTCTAATTAAAATTGAAATGTTTTATCTTTTCCTAAAGTCCTAAGTATTTTCCTCTATGAATGCATCGGGTTCTTAAAGGCCGGATAAGTTCTATTTGATCTAACGGTTGTTGTGACACTACAAGGGGAAGTTGCGCGTTGAATATTCATCGCGGCTCAATGACAAGCCGCTAGCAGTGGGGTCGGTCAGAAAGTTAATGGAGACAGTTAGGGGTGACAGTTTAGTGGTGACTATTAGGATTGATGATAGTCCCAAAGATATTGAGAGGGGGGGTGAGTCAGTATCTATCTGGTTAACAAAATTTCTGACCTTATTAAGTATTTTGCATTCCAAAACAATGTACCGGTTGCAGGTCCCGAGGACAACTAAGAGGGGGGGGTGAATCAGTTGTCTAATAAATTCAAACCAAAATCTTATTAACCAACTTATTTCTTAATACCGGTAAGACAGTTAATTGTGCCGATAAACAATGTTAACAAGAAATGTTGTACTGGTAAGAATTAATGCATGAAACATAAGCACAAAGTCAACCACAACACATGACACAAATATTTGTACGTGGAAACCCTGTAAGGGGAAAAACCATGGTGGGAAACCTTACCCACAATCAGATGATACTACTACAAATAGTAAGTGTACAAAGGGGTCTGCACATGCAGAAAGACCAACAGCCTAGAGCTCACTGCTCAAACACAAATGGGAGTCACACTAACTATAGTTGGATGGTTAAATCCAGTGAGAATATACTGCACAAAATAGCATCTTCATATGCTGGATTCAGTACCGGTGTAATGCTGATATGCTTCTACAAAAACCTAGCTTCACCTTCAAATGATGTCTTTGTGTATACCTCTGCTTAATCTCGCATATACCTTCTTACAATTATTTTTTCACATTCCACATCTGATCTTACAAATAAGATCTTACATTTATATCATACCCTAAGACCAATTTTAGTAGGTCGGCTCTACAAGATATTACAATAAAACATTTTACAAATAATACAATATCCTATGCAATAACCGATTGAACATGTCGGCTTAATGCATTTACAACAATAATAAATCATCTCCATAGCGTGCCATGCTGATCTAGAAAAGATAAACCTACCGGTGTAACCCTAGATAACCTGGACCTATTTGCCAGTAAAAGCAAATATGCAAATAAGAGTATACCAATGATATTACTTCAAGGAAAAGTGTCCACATGATGTCTTCGACATTACCAAGTGTCTTCAATGTCATTGTATGTACCAGTGTACATTATATCCTACTGGTTAACCATATACCGGTGATTGTTGAACAGTTTACTAATTGTCGGTGAATGTTGCTGGATCTCCAAAGTAGGTGTATTTAGCAGATGTTGACATCAATGACAAAACCATACCAAAATACCAACAATCTCCCCCTTTGGCATTGATGGCAACACAAGATGGAAAAACCATCAAAGTACCAAAATAGAAATGCCAAGTACAAAAACCAATTCTCCCCGGGAGTAATATATGTTTATAAAAAGATTTATTTACAATACCAATCTCTCCTCAAAAAGATAATACATTTTTCATATATTTTTCTTTAATGTTTTTCCATATATCTCTCCCCCTTTGACATCAAATGCCAAAGTCACAAAAAGGTCAAGTTCATATAAAATACCAACCAATTCAATATACTAATTACTCCCCCTAAGAAGTAGCTTCCTCATCGAATACCATAATAAAAGATTTGTCCATTTAATTCTGTCGGTTGATGACAATCATCAACTATCTAAGTCTTTACCGATGGAAGTAAGACTCCGAGCTGATCTCTGAGATACTCAAAAGTTTCCTTAGGAAAAGGTTTTGTAAAAATATCTGCAAGTTGTTCTTTAGTATTCACATAAACCAGTTTTATTTCTTTTTCTTCAACTTTTTCCTTTAGAAAATTCAGTTTGATAGTGTAGCGTCGTAAATTGTACGCACTTGCTAGGGTTGTACAATTTCACACCTAGTTTAGCACCCGCCTTGGCGCATTTTGCATTTTGCATTGCATTTCCCCTTTAGCACTTAATTAATTAAATTAATTAGGTCTAAGGTTCTATTTTATCATCTCCTATATCATAAAGTTGGGCCCTTTTCATTAAAGTGTGCCCCTTTCATTTTATTCTTCCAATACATCATTTAATCAAAAACCCTAATTAGGTCCTATTTTGAACTTGGGGGCTTGATTACGGGGGTCAAAACATCTCAAAATCACCTGTAACTTCGGGATTCTCTCTAAAATCATCATATCCAACGGCCCTGAAAATTTGGTGAAAAGTTGTCGAGACCATGGCGCTCGGAAAGGACCATGGCGCCCGGAGTGCACATGGTCCCGGACATTTTTCCCAAAATTTTAGGAGCGCAATCCAATCATAAAATAAAGCTTAACCCCAAGAAATTGGTGGGATATTCAATCTCTAGGTCGGCCAAAAGTCGAAATTAAGACCTAGGGTTTCATATATAAGAGCTCTCTTTCTTCATTTGAAAGGATCAGAATTTTGGCTTTCGAGGACCTTCTATGCAGCGAAAGAGCAGATCTTTGAAGACTTCAATAACATTCAACATCCATCCATCAAGCATTCATCAATTTCATTCATTTAGGGCTTGGGAGACATTGAAGAACAATAGGAGATTACCAACTGAAGATTGGCTTGTACTCCTCCCTTAAGGGTTGGGTATGATTTCATGTTGTTTTCATGTCTTTGCATAAGCTTCAATATATCCTTTATTCATGCTTTAGATCACTTTGCATCTTGATTTAGAGCATTTACATTATCATTTACAAGCAATTAGGGTTTACTTTCTAGGTTGCTCTAGTTTGCTTTCTTGCATTTAAGGACCTTGCACACACACTAGGTCTGCACACACAATACATTTTACAATACAACTTGGCTATTCGTGGAGGTGGAAATCACTGAAGCGGGGGTTTGACTAAGGCAAAACCCTATATAGCCGCCCATACCCTTTTCAGATATAAGTGCAGGTTTCGGCACTCGGACGACGCCGCAGGTGACAGATCTGGGAAAAGCAGGTCAAGATAGCACTCCACACCAAATTGCAGAGCAAAAGACCAGGACAGGGGCATGGGGTGCCCTAGTCCTACCAGGACAGGGGCGCTAGGTGCCTTGGTCCCTAGGACAGGGGCGCTGGGCGCCCTGGTCCTCCTGACAGACAGCATTTTCAGCATTTTTGACAGCTTTTTCCAGAGTGCAAAACAACAGTTTCTGGAGCAGTTTCAGGGGCAGAATCAAGACAGTGGCGCCCGCGCCCCCATCCCAAACATTTTCAGTCAGATTTTAACTCCGGGTACGCATTTGCATTCTTGTCTTATCCTTGTATTTACAGCTTTCCATTGTTTAAGTTCAATTCTGCAATCTTGTCATTAGTTCATACTTGCATTTTGGGGTTAGGAATTGAACTTGCATCATTTTATCTTTCAATTACAACAAAGGAATAGAAATCCTAATAGGTAGCCCATGGCTCTCTCTTCCACAAGAAGAAGTAGCCAATTGTGTGATACCTCTAGGCTCTTTCGTATTCCACAAGTGTGTGATTGAAGGTGAGATTAGGGCATGTTTGCTTAGTGTCACTTTTTCCCCCACACATTTTGGTGAACCTGACGTGAATCTATCATTGCTTCCTCTTGCATTGCATTTGTTAGATCTAGATCTAGATTTAGTGTGTTTTCATTTCATTTTCATTAAAAAAAAAAAAAAGTGTGTTTCTTTGCATTGTGTGTTTAAAATTTTATGCAATTTCAAAATGTCAGATTTTTATTTGCAAGATGTTCATATTTGTGATGATTATGAGTTAGATGAAGCTTTAGATGAATTTTTGAAACCTAAATATACCAAACCTTCATTTTACCAAAAACTCATAAACATTGTTACTATACCATTTCGTTGTGATGAGGAAGATAAGTCGAATGATTCCTCTCAAGGGTACATTCCTATCAGCTCTTCCACTAAATCTAGTAACATGGTTGTTTTCAATGATCCCCTATATGAAGAGATATCTCCTTTTGAATCAAAAGATAAACCTTTTAATAGATATGATCATGCTTTGTTGAATGATGCCCTTGATGCCTTTGTGTCCCCTAAAAAACACTCCCTTCATGAGGATCCTTTTGTGCAAGAAGATGACATTATCTCTACATTTCCTAGTGATGGCCTTTCCTTTTCCAACAAAATTCCCACTAGAGATGATGAATTAATGGTAAATGCTTACCCTTCTCCTAAAGTTGGTCTTACCCATAGAGAAAGAAGATGAAATAATAAGAAATTTCCTTAATTCTCTCTCCCCTATTGAACATATTTTGAGGAAAGAGGATGAGTTTAACACATCTATTGATGCTCTCCCTCCTAAGGATGAGGAATTAATAAACAATGTTATCTCCTCTCCCGAAATTGACAATACTTCAAACATTCCTTTCAACAACCTCACTATTTGGGATGAACCATTAGAAGAAGGTATAGATTATTCTCTACCCCTAGCCAAAGGGGATGAAATCAAGATTGGAAACTCCCTTGATAGTTTCTCCCCTTCCTTGAATCTCAATTATTCTCCCTCTAAAAATAAAGCATCTCCCTCTCCTCAACTTGGTTCTACTCATAAGGAAACCCTAGTTCAAAGCAAAATGGTTAACATCTCTTTCAAAGATCTCCCTCTCAAAAGTGAGACTTTAGAGAGTAATGTTGATCCTTCTCCTAGAGAGTTTATTCCCCATGTAGATCCTTTGATAGAGGATGATATGACTTTTCCTAGTATTACCCTTCCTACTAGAACATCAATGCCTATCCCTTGTCTCTCTCCTAAAATTGATTTAATCTGTGATAAGATTTTAGTGCCAGAGAAGACTATCAATAATTCTTCCAACACTTTTGTTCATTCCTCTAAACCATCCTCAATCAATTTGATACATGTGAATGAAACACCTAACAAACCTCTCTTTACTGTCCAAGGTGCTTGTCCTTCTCAAAATTCTCAACCTTTAAATAAGCCTATCTTAGTGGTTCAAGGTGGTTATGCTAATGATTCTTTTTGCACTCCTAAGAAACCTATTATTACTGTGCAAGGAGGTTATTCCTCTAAGAGCCCCTATGAGTATGCTAAGCAATTGACTAGAGAGAGTTATCATGCGGTTGCCCATACTTATAATACTAGAAACAATAGGCAACCTAATCCTCCTCTAGTTATCCCAATTTTGTTTATTATTGTAAAATCATTGTAAGCCGACTTGGTAAGCTATAAAATGACTCTTATATATAAGTGTAGCATCATAAATTGTACGCACTTGCTAGGGTCGTACAATTTCACACCTAGTTTAGCACCTGCCTTGGCGCATTTTGCATTTTGCATTGCATTTCCCCTTTAGCACTTAATAAATAAAATTAATTAGGTCTAAGGTTCTATTTTATCATCTCCCATATCATAAAGTTGGGCCCTTTTCATTAAAGTGTGCCCCTTTCATTTTATTCCTCCAATACATCATTTAATCAAAAACCCTAATTAGGTCCTATTTTGACTTGGGGGCTTGATTTCGGGGGTCAAAACATCTCGAAATTAGCTGTAACTTTGAGATTCGCTCTAAAATCATCATATCCGACGGCCCTGAAAATTTGGTGAAAAGTTGTCGGGACCATGGTGCCCGACGTGCACATGGTCTCGGACATTTTTTTTTAAATTTTAGGAGCGCGATCCAATCATAAAATAAAGCTTAACCCCAAGAAATTGGCAGGATATTCAATCTCTAGGTCGGCCAAAAGTTGAAATTAAGACCTAGGGTTTCATATATAAGAGCTCTCTTTCTTCATTTGAGAGGAGGGGAATTTTTGGTTTCAAGGGCCTTTCTATGGGGCGAAAGAGAAGATCTTTGAAGACTTCAACAACATTCAACATCCATCCATCAAGCATTCATCAATTTCATTCATCCATTTAGGGCTTTGAAGGCATTGAAGAGCAATAAGGGATCACCGACTGAAGATTGGCTTGTACCCCTCCCTTGGGGTTGGGTACGATTTCATGTTGTTTTCATGTCTTTGCATAAGCCTCATTATATCACTTGTATTCATGCTTTAGATCTCTTTACATCTTGATTTGGAGCATTTACATTATCATTGGCAAGCAAATAGGGTTTACTTTCTAGGTTGCTCTAGTTTGCTTACTTGCATTTTAGGATCATGCACACACACAAGGTCTACACACACACTACTTTTACAATACAACTTGGCTATTCGTGGAGGTGGAAATCACCAAAGCAGGGGTTTGACTAAGGCAAAACCCTATATAGCCACCTACCATACCTTTTCAGATATAAGTGCAGGTTTCGGGATTCGAACGACGCCGCAAGTTGCAAATCTGACGGAAGCAGATGGAGACTGAACAACACACCAAATTTCAGAGCAAAAGACCAGGACAGGGGCATGGCGTGCCCTGGTCTTGCCAGGACGGGGGCATTGGGCACCCTGGTCCCTGGGACAGGGGCGCTGGGCGCCCTGGTCCCTTTGTCAGACAGCAAGTTTCAGCATTTTTGACAGCTTTCCAGGTTGCAAAACAGCAGTTTCAGGGGAGAATCAGGACAATGGT
The DNA here is from genome assembly GCF_030272615.1 of Cryptomeria japonica. Classification (NCBI taxonomy): domain Eukaryota; kingdom Viridiplantae; phylum Streptophyta; class Pinopsida; order Cupressales; family Cupressaceae; genus Cryptomeria; species Cryptomeria japonica. Next base: position 526,628,629 of record NC_081412.1, on the reverse strand, counting down.
GCCCACGCCCCCGTCCCAAACATTTTCACTTATATTTTAACACCAGGTACGCATTTACATTCTTGTCTTGTCCTTGTGTTTACAACTTTCCATTGTTTAAGTTCAATTCTGCAATCTTGTTATTAGTTCATACTTGCACTTTGGGGTTAGGGATTGAACTGGCATCATTTTATCTTTCAATTACAACAAAGGAATATAAATCCTAATAGGTACCTCGTGGCTCTCTCTTCCACAAAAGGGAGTATCCAATTGTGTGATACCTCTAGGCTCTTTCGTATTCCACAAATGTGTGATTGAAAGTGAGATTAGGGCATGTTTGCTTAGTGTCACTTTTTCCCCCACACATTTTGGTGAACCCGACGTGAATTCCAATCTTCTCTAATTCTGATTTATGTTTTCAAATTTGAGTGTTTATGCTATTTCAAATTCAAATTTGTATTTACAAGTTTTAATTTCTTGCAAGATTCAAAAAAATTTAGAGGAAATTTTTGCTGAAACCCTAATTTTTCAATTCAAAGTTGAACTTGTGGATAGCTTAATCGGGATCAATAATTTTGAATCTGATTTAGGAACTCATTTGAATCATAAATTTCATTCTAAGTGCTTGCATTGGTTAAAATTAAACATTTCCTTCTATTTTGCATGTGTTATCATTTGAAAGAGGAAAATTGTTGTCATGATGCATTCATTTCATAGATGTGATAATGGGTTAGCTTCCCTTGTTTCAATTTTTCCTTCTCCTAAAGAACCTCCCCCCATCTATAACAACATTTTAGTGCCTAAAAGAGTTTCTACCAATCCCTTTGAGACTCTCCCATGCTCTAAGGATGAAGACTTTAAGAGTGATCTTGACAATTCTCCTAAAATGTGTCCTTCCTATTTAGCTATCCTAGAGGAAGAGAATGATATCATAAACACCTTTCTTAATGTTACTTCACCTTCCCTACATTTAATGGACACTGACTTATTTTCTCCTAAAGTTGGTCCTTCTAATGGGGGCATGTTAGTGCAACAAGAGGTTATGAACACTTCTTTCAAATATCTCCTTCCTAAGCATGAATCTTTGGAGAAATATGTTCATGTTCCTCCTAAAAAACACTCCCTTCATGAGGATCCTTTTGTGCTAGAAGATGACATTATCCCTACATTTCCTAGTGATGGCATTTCCTTTTCCAACAAAATTCCCACTAGAGATGATGAATTAATGATAAATGCTTACCCTTCTCCTAAAGTTTGTCTTACCCATAAGCATCCCTTAGAGAAAGAAGATGAAATAATAAGCAATTTCCTTAATTCTCTCTCCCCTAAAGATCATATTGAACATATTTTGAGGAAAGAGGATGAGTTTAACACATCTATTGATGCTCTCCCTCCTAAGGATGAGGAATTAATAAACAATGTTAGCTCCTCTCCCGAAATTGACAATACTTCAAACATTCCTTTCAACAACTTCACTATTTGGGATGAACCATTAGAAGAAGGTGTAGATTATTCTCTACCCCTAGCCAAAGGGGATGAAGTCAAGATTGAAAACTTCCTTGATAGTTTCTCACCTTCCTTGAATCTCAATCACTCTCCCTCTAAAAATAAAGCATCTCCCTCTCCTCAATTTGGTTCTACTCATAAGGAAACCCTAGTTCAAAACAAGATGGTTAAAATCTCTTTCAAAGATCTCCCTCTCAAAAGTGAGACTTTAGAGAGTAATGTTGATCCTTCTCCTAGAGAGTTTATTCCCCATGTAGATCCTTTGATGATAGAGGATGATACGACCTTTCCTAGTATTACTCTACCTACTAGAACATCAATGCCTACCCCTTGTCTCTCTCCTAAAATTGATTTAATCCGTGATGAGATTTTAGTGCAAGAGAAGACTATCAACAATTCTTCCAGCACTTTTGTTCATTCCTCTAAACCATCCTCAATCAATTTGATACATGTGAATGAAACACCTAACAAGCCTCTCTTCACTGTCCAAGGTGCTTGTCCTTCTCAAAATTCTCAACCTTTACATAAGCCTATCTTAGTGGTTCAAGGTGGTTATGCTAATGATTCTTTTTGTACTCCTAAGAAACCTATTATTACTGTGCAAGGAGGTTATTCTACTAAGAGCCCTTATGAGTATGCTAAGCAACTGACTAGAGAGAGTTATCATGCGGTTGCCCATACTTATAACACAAGAAACAATAGGCAGCCTAATCCTCCTCCAGTTATCCCAGCTTCACTTCCTCCTTCCCAACCTATTCTTCCTCAAACTCCTTGTATTTCATAGGTTCTTGGTAAGGAATATGATCTCATAGAACAACTTAAAGCTACCCCTGCTAAGATATCCCTTTGGGATTTGATCCAAACTTCTTCCGCTCATCATGGAATGTTACAAGATGCCTTGAAAGATTTGAATGTTCCTCCACCTAATACATCTAGTAATATAGTGTCTTTGGTTAACTCTGTGATGAATCCTAAAGCTCAAATTGTGTTTACTCAAGATGAGTTTCCTACTAGTGAAATTCAACATCAATATGATCCCTTGATGATTGTGGTTATCATAAATGACACTGCTATAAGACGAACACTGGTAGATAATGGTTCTGGCCTTAATGTGTGTAGCATTAATCTATTGCATAAGATGAATGTGGATACATCCCTTATTGAGCCTGACTCTCATCCCATTCGAGGCTTTGATAATGTGGCTAAGTCTTCATTAGGTATTATCACCTTACCCATCACGGTGGGACCTGTTACTTTGCCTACTCGTATCCATGTTATGTCGGGAAATCTAACATACAACTTGTTATTAGGGAGACCTTGGATTCACAGTATGCAAGCTGTCCCCTCTACATTGCATAGACAAGTTAAATTTATGTATAACAATAAGACATATACCTTGATAGGTGATACTAATTTTCAAGCTTGTTTGCAAACATCTAAGCCTTCCTCTTCTAGTAATGACTCTTTGAACAAGATACCTATGGATGAATCCTTACCCTCTGATAATCAAAATTCTTTGGATGAGTCTGAAGCTCCTAAAGAAGATCCTTCTCGACTTGAATGTACGCATAAAAAGGCTTTTGATCCTGAGAAGGTTCTCGCAGAAGACGATTGGGGATCTCTTGACTGTAATCCCACCTTTGTAGGTGAGTATAGGGTTCCTCCTAGAGAGTTTAAAGTTAAAAAGAAGGAAGAAACTAAAAATCAATCAATCTTACCTGAACCTATGAGCAATAATTTTGTGGCCGCTTCTCAAACTTCTTCTCCTCACACCTCTAATTATGAAGAGTTTGATTCTTTGTCTTATGAAAAACCACCTTCTCTTCCTGAAATGGCTGATCGTTATGGTCGTGGTTTTCGCATTTTTGCTAAGCATGGGTATCATGGAAATGGTTGTGGCGCTCATGAACAAGGGATAAAAGTTCTTGTAGAGACTAATTTTCACAATTATGCCTTTGGACTCGGCTATAATCCCTGCAAATGTACCAAAGCATCTAAAAGACCATCTCTCAATGTAAATGCTATATTTAGTAGTGATGATGATCTCACTTCAACTAAATCATCTTCTACTTCTATCAACTCTCATTCCCATCGTAAGGAAATCTTGGCAATAAACAAATCTCTTTATGAATTCCCTCAAATTTCTAAATCCACTTATGAATCTTTATCTCCTATTCATCATAAAGTCCTTTCCTCTAGGGATAAGGCTCTAATAAATTACACTCATCCCTCTTCTAAGATTTCATGTGACTTTTCTTCTTCAATTTTCATCATTTTATACATGTTTTTGATCTCACTTATAGTTGAGCATTTAACATGTCATATTCAAATACCTAATTCAATCTATCATGTCTTTAAATAACATTAATGGCTATTATGTTGCTCATCATTATGTGACATTGGTAGCTCATTTACTAGGGGCTCATTGTCATTCATGATGGTACAATTTCAAGTGCAATCATATTTTTGAAGCAACATAATAGCCTAATTTTTCTATGTTATCTCTTATTCCTATGGGGTAATAATGTGGAAATATTGATCATCTTTTCTTTAGAATCCTCTTTTCCTAGATATGGGAGAAGATGTGTATTCTCTTTCTTACCTTACCCACTTCTTGTGAGGAGCATTTTACATACACTAATGTCTTGCTTGCATGAACTCATGTGAGTATGTAGTACATTTTGCTTATGTCTAAATCTCTCCCTAGAAGATTGTGTAAGTCCTTCTCATTGTCCTTATCCTTGGGAGGCAATGACCTTTCCTTATTTTGATCTAAGGATCTACTTTTTCCTATTTCGTGGATGGTGTGAACTTTATTACTTGATGATTTTCCTTGTATGCATTTGTTGTTGTTTGTTCAAGGATTCTCTCTTACAAGAGGTGTAAGTCCTTGACTACAACCTATTTTGCACTTGGTAAAATACATCCATAATGAATTCACTCTCCCAATTGGGTTAAAAAGAGCGTCATCCTTCATTAAGAATCACTTTCACCTCGCAAAAGAAGGAAGTTTTGCATTCTTATTCTCTTCTTTGTCTTATTCTAGAAGATGTTATATTTGTCTAAGACAATTCCTCTCGGGGATAGGTGTCTTTTGTACAAAGATCTCTTCTCCTCTAAGGATCTCCTTTACACATATTACAAGATATCCCTTTTTCAACTATCTTATCCTTGCTTAAAGAGTGCAAAACTCTCTTGCTTGGATCTATGACATTGTTGCATTTTTGGGGGTATCTTCTTTTGTGATGAAGGTAGGTATCCTTGTTCTACTTTGCTTATGACATAAACATTACACTTTTTGAGCAATGGGTCATTCTCGGAACCAGAGCACAGACTCTTAGAGCAAGATGTCTCCATTTTTCTTTTATGCAAGGTGATTATTCTCGGAACCAGACCACAGACTCTTAGAGCGAGATGTCACGCTTTTGTACTATACATATACAGGTTGTAGCATACTCGAGCATAGACTCCTATGAGGTGCTTCTAACCTCCCTTACACACACATGCACGAGGTTGAGTGGAACTAGCGGCATAAGGCTAGACTTTCTCACTCTCCTCCCTTAGATGGATCACCTAGACAGACTCTAGGGGCTAGTTTTCCATGTCCTTTTTCACATGGATCACCTAGACAAGATCTAGGGGCAAGAAGTCCATGTTTTTCTCTCTCATTATTCTTCTCATGGATCACCAATGTGTGTATTCATGCTTTTTCCTTTCTTTTCTTCTCTTTGCATTTTGTTTCTATTTACATCCTTCATCTTGTGTTAGAAAGCTCTCAAATCCTCACACTCTTTGTTGTGTTGGAATTGAGGTTTGGTCCTCTTTCTTACCAAATGATTCTCCATTAGTTTTTGATCTCATATCAAATCTTCTTGTGAGCATTTGTCATCAATATTCTTTAATAATTCGAAGTGGTAAACATGATACCCTATTTCAACTCACTAAAATTAGCAAGCCGAAACAGGGGGGGGCATATAGCTACCCTCGAATTTTCATCACCTTCCTTAGTAAGAATTAGGTGATTTTGTGATCTAACGTGTGTTTTGTAGGGTGCGGTTCCTAACTGTGTACTGCAGATACCACTGGGGGCTTCGTTCGATAGACTTATGGATATATCCTTTTTCAAATAATGTTTACTTTTCTGTACTTTAGCTTGCATATGCACGTAGTGTTCATATGACCACTAAAGTGGGGGCTAAATGTAGCATCGTAAATTGTACGCACTTGCTAGGGTTGTACAATTTCACACCTAGTTTAGCACCCGCCTTGGCGCATTTTGCATTTTGCATTTCATTTCCCCTTTAGCACTTAATTAATTAAATTAATTAGGTCTAAGGTTCTATTTTATCATCTCCTATATCATAAAGTTGGGCCCTTTTCATTAAAGTGTGCCCCTTTCATTTTATTCTTCCAATACATCATTTAATCAAAAACCCTAATTAGGTCCTATTTTGAACTTGGGGGCTTGATTTCGGGGGTCAAAACATCTCAAAATCACCTGTAACTTCGGGATTCTCTCTAAAATCATCATATCCGACGGCCCTGAAAATTTGGTGAAAAGTTGTCGGGACCATGGCGCCCGGAAAGGACCATGGCGCCCGGAGTGCACATGGTCCCGGACATTTTTCCCAAAATTTTAGGAGTGTGATCCAATCATAAAATAAAGCTTAACCCCAAGAAATTGGCAGGATATTCAATCTCTAGGTTGGCCAAAAGTCGAAATTAAGACCTAGGGTTTCATATATAAGAGCTCTCTTTCTTCATTTGAAAGGATCAGAATTTTGGCTTTCGAGGACCTTCTATGCAGCGAAAGAGCATATCTTTGAAGACTTCAATAACATTCAACATCCATCCATCAAGCATTCATCAATTTCATTCATTTAGGGCTTGGGAGACATTGAAGAACAATAGGAGATTACCGACTGAAGATTGGCTTGTACTCCTCCCTTAAGGGTTGGGTATGATTTCATGTTGTTTTCATGTCTTTGCATAAGCTTCAATATATCCTTTATTCATGCTTTAGATCACTTTGCATCTTGATTTAGAGCATTTACATTATCATTTACAAGCAATTAGGGTTTACTTTCTAGGTTGCTCTAGTTTACTTTCTTGCATTTAAGGACCTTGCACACACACTAGGTCTGCACACACAATACATTTTACAATACAACTTGGCTATTCGTGGAGGTGGAAATCACCGAAGTGGGGGTTTGACTAAGGCAAAACCCTATATAGCTGCCCATACCCTTTTCAGATATAAGTGCAGGTTTCGGCACTCGGACGACACCGCAGGTGACAGATCCGGGAAAAGCAGGTCAAGATAGCACTCCACACCAAATTGCAGAGCAAAAGACCAGGACAGGGGCGTGGGGTGCCCTGGTCCTACTAGGACAGGGGTGCTGGGTGCCTTGGTCCCTGGGACAGGGGCGCTGGGTGCCCTGGTCCTCCTGACAGACAGCATTTTCAGCATTTTTGACAGCTTTTTCCAGAGTGCAAAACAACAGTTTCTGGAGCAGTTTCAGGGGCAGAATCAGGATAGTGGTGCCCGCGCCCCCATCCCAAACATTTTTAGTCAGATTTTAACTCCGGGTACGCATTTGCATTCTTGTCTTATCCTTGTATTTACAGCTTTCCATTGTTTAAGTTCAATTCTGCAATCTTGTGATTAGTTCATACTTGCATTTTGGGGTTAGGAATTGAACTTGCATCATTTTATCTTTCAATTACAACAAAGGAATAGAAATCCTAATAGGTAGCCCGTGGCTCTCTCTTCCACAAGAAGAAGTAGCCAATTGTGTCATACCTCTAGGCTCTTTCATATTCCACAAGTGTGTGATTGAAGGTGAGATTAGGGCATGTTTGCTTAGTGTCACTTTTTCCCCCACACAGATAGAAACATGTTTTATTTTAGAATGTAATACTAGATTCTTAGATATATCAATTGCTGCAGTGTTATCACAATATATAGTAATAGGTTCTTTGCATTTTACCTTTATGTCGTTCAACATTTTCTTAAGCCAAAGTACCTGTGTACAGTTTGTTGCTATTGCAACATATTCTAATTCTGCTGTTGATAACCATGTACAACTCTGTTTCTTACTTAACCAAGAAACTAATCTCTTTCCAAGAAAGAATGCTCCTCCAGTGGTGCTCTTTCTATCAGCCACATCTCCTGCCCGATTTGCATCTGTGTATGCATATAGATCAAAATTTTCATCTTTAGGATACCATAATCCAAGATTTGTTGTGCCTTGTAAGTACCGGAAAATCCATTTTACTGTTGATTCATGATTTTCCTTGGGATTACTCTGAAATATAGAAACTATACATACTGCATTCATAATATCAGGTTTGGTTTGTGTCAAATACAGTAAACCTCCTATCATAGATTTGTATCTAGTTGGATTAACAGGGGTAGATTCATTCCTTTGAGATAATTTGTCATTTGTAGTCATAGGTGTGCTTACCGGTTTAGAGTTATCCATCCCAAATTTCTTGAGTGGTTCTTTCAAGTACTTAGATTGACTCAAAAATATGCCTTTATCAGTCTATAAAATCTGCAATCCTAAAAAGAATTTTATTTCTCCAATCATAGACATTTCAAATTCATGCTGCATTTTAAGAGAAAATTCTTTGCATAATCCATCTTCTCCTCCAAAGATTATATCATCAACAAATACTTCCATAATCAAAATGTCATCATTAGTTACTTTGTAATATAAATTGCTATCTGCATTTCCTTTAGTAAAACCAATTTTTAAGATATACTTATCCAATCTTGCATACCAGGCTCTTGAAGCTTGTTTTAGTCCATACAGATCTTTTCTTAATCTGCAAACCATATCATTGTTATCTGTCAAAGAAAATCCATCAGGTTGTTCAATATAAACTTCTTCTTCAAGATCTCCATTCAAAAATGCACATTTAATATCCATTTGATAAACTTTGTAATCCTTGTGAGCTGCAAAGGCTAAGAATAATCTAACTGCTTCAATTCTGGCTACCGGTGCAAAGGTTTCATTGTAATCAACTCCTTCTTTTTGAGAATATCCCTTACACACTAGTCTTGCTTTATTCTTGACAACCTTACCATCTTCATTGAGTTTTTTTCTAAATACCCATTTGGTTCCAATTACATTTTTATTTTCAAGTCGGGGAACTAATGTCCAAGTATTATTTTTCTCAATTTGTCCTAATTCTTCTTCCATAGCTTTAATCCATAATTTATCTTCACATGCCTCATTGATAGATAATGGTTCAATTTGAGAAATAAGACATACCTCTTCATTTGCCAATCTTCCTCTTGTAATGACTCTTTTAAATTTGCTTCCAATGATCTGATCTTCAGAATGATTCAGTCTTACATATCAGGGTGTCTTAGTCTATTGTTGGTCTTCAATTACTGTGGTATCCTCTGATGATACCGGAGTAACTGGGTCATCATTCTGTACTGGTGGATTTACTATTGGTTCATTTGTCATAATTTCTGTTAGCGGTTCAGAGTCTATATACCTTGAAGTTCCTCTGAATTGTTCATCAATCTTTACATTTGTACTCTCAACAATTTTCTGTAATATTTTATTAAAACATCTATAAGCTTTACTCTTAGATGAATAACCAAGAAATATTCCTTCATCACTTATAGGATCAAACTTACCAATATACTCATCTCTTCTAATATAACATTTACTTCCAAAAATCCTGAAATACTTAAGAGTAGGAGTATTACCAAACCATAGTTCATGAGGGGTCTTACCGGTTTCACCTTTGATGTGAACTTTGTTGAAAGTATAGACAGTAGTGCTTACTGCCTCTCTCCAGTACACATGTGGTAGATTTGCTTCTGATAACATACTTCTTGCTGCATCCAAAATAGTTCTATTTTTCCTTTCAACAACTCCATTCTGTTGTGGTGTCCGAGGTGCTGATAACTGTCTTTTGATTCCATTCACTTCATAGAATGTATTAAAATCTCTAAATGTGAATTCTCCTCCTTGATCTGATCTTAAACATTTAATTTTCTTACCAGTTTCATTTTCAACCATTGCTTTGAATAGTTTGAACTTCCCAAGTGCTTTTGACTTTTCTCTGAGAAAAGTAACCCAACACATTCTAGAATAATCATCAATAATTAGCATGAAATATCTATCACCTTGTAAGCTTTTAGTTCTAGCCGGACCACATAAATCAGTGTGAATTAAATCAAGAGCATTATTGGATTTTTCTGGAATACTTTTGAAACTAGCTCTAACCTGTTTTCCAAATTGACATTCCTTGCAAATTGTATTCTGAGGTTTCACAATTTTAGGTAGATCTCTAACTGCCTTAGAAGTACTGATTTTTACCATGCAATCAAAATTTACATGACATAGTCTTTTATGCTATAGCCAACTTTCATCTATATGAGCTATTAAGCATGCCTTTTCACTATTATTCAAATGAAAGATATTACCTCTAGTTTGATTACCGGTTGCAATTTCCAAACCAATTCTATTCATGATTTTGCATTTTCCATTTTTAAATTGTAACTAAAAACCTTTTTCAACTAATTGACCAACACTTAAAAGATTATGTTTTAATCCTTCAACATAGCAAACATTGTTAGTCTTATGTTTACGATCAAGTGATATTGAACCCTTACCTTTGATTGAATAGGCTTTGTCATCTCTGAATCTTACTAAACCTCCATTGTATTCTTGAAAGCTCAAGAATTTGCCTTTGTCTCCAGTCATGTGATGTGAGCATCCTGAGTCAATAATCCATTCATCCTTTGATTCAACTTTAGCTGCTAGGGCTTGTTCTACCGATGGAGCAATAGGTACCGGTTGATCTTCTGTTATAGCAACAAAGACCCATCTGTTGTCTGCTAGATCCTCATCAGAATCATCAGTCACACCTTCATCAGCAATGTAACAGGATTTATCTTTGTTTTTCTTAAATCTGTATCTCTAATATTTAGGATTAGGTTTGTATGTCCTTCTAGCTTCTTCTCTTAGTCTAGCATGTCTATCAGGGCATCTTGAAGCCATATGACCAATCTTATTGCAATTGAAACATTTAAAGGGTGCTTTACCTTCATACTTACTTCCAACTGGACCTTTTGGCATTTTTCTTGCAAATAGTGCTTCAAGTTCTTCAAGCTCTTCATTCTCCTTCCTGGTTTCTTCAAGTTCTCTTGCATAAAAGGCTCTCCAATCTGATTTGTCAAAAGATGGAGCAGATGATGTTGATGCTTTGAAGGCCAAATCAGTTTTTATATCAACAGGACCAAATTCCTCTATTTCAAAAGCTGAAAGTTTTCCAATCAATGTATCCCTAGTTACTGATGTATTAGGCATTGTTCTCAGCTCATTAATAGCAGTAACCTTCATTTTATATGCCAGTGGAAAACCTCTTAAGATTTTTGAAACAATCTCATCTTCACTCAAGGTTCCTCCCCAACATTTGATACCTAAAACAATTTCATTTACTCTTTCCATAAAGGCAGAAATTCTTTCAGCTTCTTCCATTTTCAAATGTTCATACCTGACTCGGAAGCTTTCAAGTTTTGCAATTTTGACTATGGAATCCCCTTCATTCAGTGTTTCCAAATGATCCCAAATAGCTTTTGCAGTAGATCTATCTGATAATCCCATTATTTGTTGATCTGATAATGTGCTCAAAAGTGCTTCTCTTGCTTTGCAATCATTTTATTCATCTTTACCTAGAGTAATAGGAGTAGGCTGACCAGCTATAGTAGCAGTATAACCATTCTTAGTAACTTCCCAGATGTCTTTACCAATGCAATTCAGATGTGTCTCCATTCGGATTTTCCATATTCCATAGTTGGTTCCATTAAGTTTAGGACTATCCTTCCTGAAATAATTAGTAGACATTGGATCTCCTCAAGTTGTTAAACTTTTGCAAAAAGAGGACTAAGCTCTGATACCAATTGTAGGTCCTGGGGACAACTGAGAGGGGGGGGTGAATCAGTTGTCTAATAAATTCAAACCAAAATCTTATTAACCAACTTATTGCTTAATACCGATAAGATAGTTAATTGTGCTGGTAAACAATGTTAACAGGAAATGTTGTACTGGTAAGAATTAATGCATGGAACATAAGCACAAAGTCAACCACAACACATGACACAAATATTTGTACGTGGAAACCCTATAAGGGGAAAAACCATAGTGGGAAACCTTACCCACAATCAGATGATACTACTGCAGATAGTAAGTGTACAAGAGGGGTCTGCACATGCAGAAAGGCCAATAGCCTAGAGCTCACTGCTCAAACACAAATGGGAGTCACACTGACTACAGTTGGATGGTTAAATCCAATGAGAATGTACTGCACAAATAGCATCTTCATATGCTAGATTCAATACCGGTGTAATGCTGATATGCTTCTACAAAAACCTAGCTTCACCTTCAAATGATGTCTTTGTGTATACCTCTGCTAAATCTCGCATATACCTTCTTACAATTCTTTTTTCGCATTCCACATCTGATCTTACAAATAAGATCTTACATTTATATCATACCCTAAGACCAATTTTAGTAGGTCGGCTCTACAAGATATTACAATAAAACATTTTACAAATAATACAATATCCGATGCAATAACCGATTGAACATGTCGACTTAATGCATTTACAACAATAATAAATCATCTCCATAGCGTGCCATGCTGATCTAGAAAAGATAAACCTGCCAGTGTAACCCTAGATAACCTGGATCTATTTGCCAATAAAAGCAAATATGCAAATAAGAGTATACCAATGATATTACTTCAAGGAAAACTATCCACATGATGTCTTCAACATTACCAAGTGTCTTCCATGTCATTGTATGTACCAATGTACATTATATCCTGTCGGTTAACCATATACTGGTGATTGTTGAACAGTTTACTGATTGTCGGTGAATGTTGCTAGATCTCCAAAGTAGGTGTATTTAGTAGGTGTTGACATCAATGACAAAACCATACCAAAATACCAACACCGGTAAACAAGAACTAATGCAGTAAGTATGAATAGTAATGACAACATAGAAAGCACACCATAACACAAGATGTTTAATGAGGAAAATTGGTGTGGGAAAAACTCGATGAGATTTGTAACCCACAATATTAACTCACTGCCAATGAATGGATATTACTTACAAGAGGGGCCTACACATGCAGGAAGGCCAACTGCCTAGAGCTCACTGCTCAATTACAAAAGGAAATCTCATTGACTTACAAAATGGATTATGAGAATCCGATATAATGTACTGCTACAAAACAACATCTGCTATGCCAGGTTCAGTACTGGTTTAAGCTCATACAATAACCATAAACCCTTCTACAAAATCTGCCTTAATATTCGCTCTACATATCCATCATATCTATCCTCTATCATGTATATCCAAATGATCTACAAGATCTCATACTTATATATGAGTCTTATTATAATATGCCATGTCGGCTTACAAAAAGACATTACAATTAAATATAAAGTATAATAATCAAAATCTTGTCAGCTGAGATGTCGGTAAACATTATTATTGCTGCCAGTGAAGTGTCTATCGATGCCAGTGCCAGTGTCGGTGCTGATACCGTTGCCTAAAGATATCCACAAGGTTGCTGGTAAGTTGCCATAAATGACAACACCTTCAATCACCTTCAATTCTCATTGGAGTGTGCAATGCCAACAATCTTCCCCTTTGGCATTGATGGCAACACTCTATGAGAAAAATCCAAAAATTGTCCCCAAAATTGAAGTCCAAAATCCTTACCAAAAATGTGTGCTCCCCCTGAGCAGATGATCTTTCTGACAATCATTTTTCTCTGTCCTACTACTCCCCCTTTGACATCAATGCCAAAGGTGTTAGGTCTCAGGGATAGTTGAGAGGGGGGGGGGTGAATCAGTTGTAAAATAAATTCAAACCAAAACAACTTAACCAACTTTAATGCTTAATACTGGTAAACCAAACTTTTATGTCGGTAGATAGTTTAATCAATTAGTTACAATACTGGTAAAGATTAATGCATGAAATAGAAAGACAATAACATCCACGACACATAACACCAATATTTGTAGGTGGAAACCCTGTAAGGGAAAAAAATCACGGTGGGAAACCTTACCCACTATCAGATGATACTACTGTAGATAGTATGTGTATACAAATGGGGTCTGCACATGCAGAAAGGCCAAGCACCTAGAGCTCACTGCTCAAACACAAATAGGAGTCACACTGACTACAACTGGATGGTTAAATCCAATAAGGATGTACTACTCAAAATAGCATCTTACTATGCTAGATTCAGTACCAGTGTAGTTATGATTGTCTTCACAAAAACTTTGCTTCACCTTCAAATGATGTCTACATGTAAAGCTTTCCTTATTCTCACATATACCAAATTATTTCTTCCTTCACATTCCACACTTGATCTTACAAATAAGATCTTACATTTATATCATAACCTAAGACCAATTTTAGTAGATCAGCTCTAAAGGATATTATAATAAAATCAATTTACAAATAAAACAATATCCGATGCAATAACCAATTCAACATATCAGCTTGATGCATTTACAACAATAATAAAACATCTCCATATCATGTCATGCTGATCTGGAATAGATAATCCTGCTGGTGTATGACCTGGACCTATTTGTCGGTAACAAATATGCAAATACGAATATGCCAATGAACAAATCTCTAAGACAAAGTGTCCAAATGATGTCTTTGACATAACCAGGTGTTTTCCGTATCATTCCAAGTGTTGGTGAACATTATATCCTACCCGTGTACCAGATATCGGTGACTGTGCATAAGTTACTTGCTTGCTGGTGAACATTTCCAATTATTAAAAGTGCTAGAGTTGATAAGTGATAGTAAGTGTTGACATCAATGACAAAACCATACCAAAATACCAACAAAAAGTTGTCAAAATTGTCAAATGAGTGCAGTTTTCAGCTAGAACCTTGTAACTGGTTGGTTACAATCTGGAATAAGTCTGCTAAGACCAATTTCAAACTCTGAGTAAACCTATTGCTATCCTTCAAAGCTTCCTATGTTCTCTGAATTGTACCGGCAAGATGATGCATTTTCTCTTCCGGTGTCTTCTGCCCTTGAATAAGTGCCTCAAAGATCTCTTTCCATAAAGAGATGAGGTTATCCAACTTTGGACTGAGTCTACATTTAAGGTCTTTTGCTTTACCCTTTATTATTTCCTTTTCCTTCTCTAACTTCTCCAGTTTCTCCTCAAATCTGGTAATTTCTTGCTCAATAACCGATATTGGTTCAGATGAGCCAATTATATTATCAGCTATGTCATTAATCTCCTTTTGCACTTTGCTAATTTCCTTATCAATATCCACTGTCAAAATATTTGTCTTACAAGTGTCTCTGTACAATTCCTTGAACTCCGTAATTCTTTTATTCAGTGTCGGTAAAAGGGTGTCAATATGCTCCGTGCACTTCTTTATTGTTTCACCAAAGAATTTTTTTTTTCCCTATCCATTTTCTCCTTAAATGTTTCTTCATTTATTTGATCTATAGTTAGTATATTGTCGGTGATGTATTTAGACAATGTGTCTAACTGACTCAAGGAATCCTTATTATCTACATTACATTTGGGTGCAATTAACTTAAGAATAGGAATTGTATCATCTATTGCCTTATAGGCCAATGCATTACAATCTATAATTTTCTTAATACAATCCAAGAGCACTTTAGTCACATTGGTTGGTCTGAATTTTGTCATAGAAGTACTCGATGACTGGCCAATTACCTTCACAATCTTTGTGCTGCTGGCGGGAGCAATCACTTTGTTTGTCTCAACCTTTGGAGGATCATTCTATGTTTGCATTTCTACTTGCAAAGGTTTAGGATTTTTCAGTAGTTGTCAGTGGCACTGTCTCTGTGTGTACCTATGACTCAACCTGTTTCTCTGCTTGTATATCTTCCTGTTTCACAGTGTTATCAGCCAGTGTTTCTGATTGTTTCTCAGTGTTATCCTCTGTCGGTTTCTCTGTCTATTTTTCTACATTGTCCACTACCAGTGACTCAGCTGGTTTCTCTTTATTCTCTATTGTTGGTATCTTTGACTATGTTGGTTTCTCAATGCTTGCATCAATAGTATTGTCAGTAACCATGCCACTAACCAAGGGATCAATTGTATGCTTAGTTTGTTCTGCCTGAATCCCAATCTCAATATTATCAGTTGGTTGCTCAGTAGCAACATCATTTTTCTTTTCCTCTATGCTTTCCTTATCAACTACAATATTAACCTCCTGAGTGTCTATGTTCATAGTATACAAAATTTCAGACTCAGGGTTTGTGTCCTCATGTGGTGTTTCCACATTCTCAGTAGCCGGTGTACAGTCAGACTATACTAGTGGAGTAACTGATGGTGGTGGTAGGTTATCAGTCACTTTTATATTTGGTAGTCCACCTACCTTGCCTTTTCCTTTGTCCTTTTGATATACCTTGAAATTTTTAGGTCTATTGAGTTCTTCTTGTTTTTCTTTCTCTACAAAGAAAATATCCCATTTGTCAGTTGTCTCTTCTAAAATTTCATTAACCCTATCATCCATTAGACTTATATGCTGATGTCCACTTGAAAAGACTGTTATGTTTTCTTCATTGATCAACTCATGAATTTCCTCAACTAATTTTACAGGATGTACAACAAGTAGTTTCTCAATTTTGATTTTCTTGTCAAGTTCCATAATAGCTAGCCTTTTAGCATCTAGCCACCTATATAAATCACTAGGCAAATCATCTACAACCTCTATTAAAAATTTCTTATAAATATCAAGGTGTAAGATGATGCTATTCTCTATACTTTCTTTTTCCTCATTAGTAAATGTATCATACAATTTTCTTACATTGGATAAGTTTCCATCATCTATTATCTCATTCAACAAGTTGTCTAGTGGTGGTATAACTTGTTTTTGCTTTCTCTTTCTAGGTGTCAGCTTCTTAGTTGGTGGCCTCACTGCTTGTTGCTTCTACCTTGTTGTCCTGGTTTTCTTGGTAGGAGGAGAGGGTACCGGTGAGGGTTTTCTCTTCCTATCAACTCTTCTAAATTCATCAGGAATTTCACTTTCCGAGGATGTACCAACCAGTGAGAGATGAGTCTCTGGTTGTAGTCCTTCTAAGTCACTTTCCTTTATACTAGTTGTGTTCATGATATTTTCTTTTATTTCCTTAACTTGTTTAGATGCACTTCTTATGTATTTTTCTCTTCTCTTTCTTTGTTTCAAAGTTTGTACACCACTCTCTATTGTTTCTGCACACCAAAAACCTTTTCTTCCGGTTCTCTAGGGGCTTCGAGTAGGGCTTTGGCATATGTTTCAATTATGTTTACATCAGCCTCATATCCCATTTCTATCACCCAAACAGTTCTAGGAAGAACTGCCTCCATCCAGATTTCATCTTTATTAATTACAAAGCAAATTTCCTTTTCATATTTATCTGCAATGCTTTGTGGTAACCTTTCCCTTGTTTTCATTTTTGCTTTAAATGCTTGGAAATACTCAGTAATGTTGTTATCCTTGTCTATCCTCATACCAGTGAAGATATCTAATAGTTTTCTACCTACCGGTATGTCATAACCAATGTCTTTCTTGCCTATACCAGGAACCTCTTTTGTAAGATATAACATTAAGCATACAAGAAGATTGCCAAAATGGAAAGTACCTTACTTATCTCCTTTGATTTTCTTCAGGTTGTCAATCAACTCATCCTTCAACCACTCACATACATCTATATTAGAATCATTGTTGACCATATCATATGCACTTTTAATACATAGACTGGAAACTGAGTTCAGTTGGTTTGCATGTGTGGTTTTGTATCCTAAGATCATGCTTATGAATCTAACATTTATGTCTTTTACATCATTAACTCTCAGGGCTCTGCTATCATAGGTTTCTCCTGTTAAAGTCATCACTATGTTATTAGGAACCTTCTTAGTTTTATCTGGCCTACTACCAGTGGAGGGTAAGCCAGTCACTGCCCTAACTGCTTCCTTAGTGATTTTATGAATAGAGTCTAGCCAAAAGAATTCACCATGAACTTTATTGAGCACAATCCTTACTACCTCCTTAGGAAATTCTGGGATGTCAAGGATTTCAACAAAACCTAAAGTTTCAATAACCTTATGTTCGGGTTTAACAAGTCCACTTTCATCATAGATAACATTTTTGTACATTTTCATGATTTCCTCTGAACCTAATTCCTCAATGTCGCAATGAATATAAATTTTAGGGTCTTTTGCATATGCAACTCCTTTAGGGGTTTTTGAAAAAGCACCTAGGGTATCATCATGTTTCACTACTTTGGGGATAGTCTTGAAAACGAGCCTAGGGTGTTTAATTACTTCTATAAGAGTAGGGTTTGCAATAAATTCTGGAGCAGAGGAGGAAGCCATTGATAAATACCTTAATCTACATGATAGATTTGGATTCTTGAAAGAACTTGCTTCACTTCATGCTTTGGATGCCTTCGCTCAGGTTTTTCATGCTCTTTGAAAGTTTGAATTCTTAGTGAATGAAAAAGAGGGAAAAACACTTATTTATAATGTCTTTTCCTTTAACAACCACAATAAATGCCTGCCAGTTAAGTGTAACTTAACACATCTGTCGGTAAAGAAGAAGTTCATCTTCTCACCATAAACTGAGGGTAAACTTGCATGATTTTCAATTTGTTGCAATACCCCCAAAAGGTTTCTTTTCAGTTGGATGAAGAATCTCCTACTGGTGGAGTAATACTATGTTCTACCGGTGAAGGAATAGTCTCATCAACATTCTGATCTCTCTTTCTAATCCATTGTCTTGAAAATTCTTGCTTTACCTCATCAATCTTCTCTTTGCCTTTCAAACTAGATCCTTTATTATTTGTCGGTGAAGTCTTGCTTCTACCAAATTTTGCAATATGTCCAATCTTGCTACAAGCATAACAAGTCACATTGTTTTTTCTGAATAGCCTTTCCATATCCTATGCCAGTTTGTGTTCTGCATTGATTAGATAAGTGCCCAAATCTTCCACAAACATAACATCTTACATTCATTCTGTAGTTTTCTGAATTGTGACCAATCTTGTTGCATTTGGAGTATTGATTGGTGGGTGCATTAATGTTCTGATTGTTTCTAGATCTACACTGATTTTCTCTATGACAATAGTTGTTATAGTTAAAGCATTTTCCATTAAATTTGTAGGCATTAGGTTGTCTTACCGGTTTACTATGATCATGATTGTTTACAATACCGGAACTTTCACCAACTTCAAATCAAATTCCATTAGTGTCTTCATTAGGTTTCTGACTTTTCAGCATACCATCAAGTTCTTCTGAACTTTTCTTGAATTTCTCTTTATGTTGATTTGCAGTAGCCAACTCATTTTCCAAAAATTCCTTCTGTCTCATAAGTTCAGTTTTATCATGTTCCATGTGAATCAAATCTGTCTTTAACATATCATTTTCATAACTGAGTCTTAGATTTTCATTTCTAGCATCATTGAGTCTTCTAGTCAAGTCATCTTCATTCTCTTTCTGTCTTCAATGTCTTTATAAAATCTCATAGTCATGTCTTGCATTTCATTCCTCAAGGTCATGTTTTCTTGCCTCATCTTGCTTACAAGCTCATTAAGAGTTTCCTTTTCTTCATCATCATCATTTTGTATCTTCTCATGTAGTTCTCTTCTTTTGTTTCTAGCAATGGTGAGATTCTCCTGAAGTCCTTGAATGAATTCCTGTGCAGTCCTTAGATCATCTTCAAGTTTGATATTCTTCAACTTTTTTGCATCAAAGTCTACAAGAGCTATTTCCAATTGCTTTCTCAAGTTTTCCATCTATACCGGTGTCAAAATATTCCTCAGACTATTAGGGTTTTGAAAATAGAGGACTAGGATCTAATACCAATTGTTAGGATTGATGATAGTCCCAAAGATACTGAGAGGGGGGGCGGTGTGAATCAGTATCTAACCAGTTAACAAAATTTTTGACCTTATTAATTATTTTACATTCCAAAACAATGTACCAGTAAACAAGAATTAATGTAGTAAGTATGAACAGTAAAGTCAACATAGAAAGCACACCATAACACAAGATGTTTAATGAGGAAAACCGGTGTGGGAAAAATCTTGGTATTCACTCACTGGCCAATGAATGGACATTACTTACAAGAGGGGCCTGCACATATAGGAAGGCCAACTGCCTAGAGCTCACTACTCAATTACAAAAGAAAGTCTCACCAACTGATAAAATGGATTATGAGAATCCAACATAATTTACTGCTTCAAAAAAACATCTTCTATGCCAGGTTCAGTACCGGTTTAAGCTCATACAATAACCATAAACCCTTCTACAAAATCTGCCTCAATATTCACTCTACATATCCATCATATCTATCCTCTATCATGTATATTCAAATGATCTACAGGATTTCATACTTATATATGAGTCTTATTACAATATTCCATGTTGACTTACAAAAAGATATTACAATTAAATACAAAGTATAATAATCAAAATCCTGTCGGTTGAGATGCCGGTAAACATTATTGTCGCTACCAGTGTAGTGTCTGCTGGTGCCGGTGCCAGTACATGAAGATATCCACAAGGTTGCCGGTAAGTTTCCATCAATGACAAAACCTTCAATCATCTTCAATTATCATTGGAGTGTGTTATCCCAATAGTGATGGCTAAGTAATGAAGGACCTTAAGGATCAAATGGTTAGGTCATGATCTAACAGTTGTTGCTAGACCGCTGCGAAGAGATGCTCGTCCTTTACTCTTCGCAGACTAGTGACTAAATGGTGGGCCTGGCCAATGTGGGTGGCCCAGGTGTGTTAAAGGATTGACAAGTCCAAGGGAAATCAATGGTTGTCCCTAAACCATAGTGGGAAGATGCTCGACCTTTACTCATCGTGGATCAGTGACTGAAAGGAAATGCATGCTGAAAACATCTATTTGGTCCGTTGGAGCAGAAAATTTGAAATTTAAATAGATTAATTGCAGAATATGTGGCTCCATTGATGGTAATTAATGTTCATTTGCTGGTAGGGTGCCTTCAGAAAACATTGTTTTGAGACTTTAATCACAAAAGGTATTCAAGAAGATTAGCAGAGACAAGGTGCACAATTTCTGTGAATTCTTAGGCGTCAAGTAAGTTTCTCTCTGACTGTGCTTTGCAATTCCTGTTTGTGTGACATTGTTTGGTACTGGAAATTTACAAGGGGTTATTTGAATAACAATTGAAATAAGGGTAGCCTTAGATTGATAAGATGGCTCCACGAAGAGAATTTAAGGCAAAGATAGATTACCAAGAGAGGGCTATTTATGATGACTTTCTAGAACAACTAGTTCAATCCATGAATAGCGCAGCCAAGATAAAGGAAATTGTGCCCAAGTCTCCTCGCCTACAAATTGATGATAGTTTAAATGACAAGGGATGTTGGCTGAGAGATCCCTAGATAGGCATGATAGGTTTGGGTCCATTTAGGGTAGGTTTGGTCAACGGAATGCACCTTCTCCTACAAATAACATATGGGAATTAGATGTTGGGAAACTGGTGGTCCCTGGGGTTTTCATGGACATTGATTTGTTGACCCAGATTGAAAAAAGTTATGACCCTATCACTAGGATGGTGAGGAATGTAAGCGGGGGCCCCCTAATTGAAATTACTAATAATGAACTCAGAAGGGTATTTCGGCTGAATGAAGCCTCAAGTTATTTAGAACCCATTGATTTTGAAATTCTCAAGAAGATTTATGACGCCCAGAAGGATCATCTTAGGAATGGGCCATTGAGGGAATTTTTTGCAAAGATAGAAGGATTAACATTGGTAGGCCCTAGCACAATGGAGCCTTTCCCTATGAATTTCTTTACTTTAAGGGCTAAGCATATATATTGGTCTCTATGTAAAATTTTTGGAGAAGATGCAGAGAATGCCATGCCCACTCATTATATGCTTACGATGGCACAAATTTTGAACTCGTCTTTAGTAGTAATATATTATTTTGCACCTTATCTTGTAGATGTCATTCATGAGGGCTTAATTGGGATAAATAATGCTAAGGTGGATAGACCTTTTGGGTGGTATTCCATGTTAATACATATGTTTTTGTTTAAAGGTGTGAAATATTTTGCAAAAGACATGGACCTGCTAAGAGAAAAGGATGGTGAAGACATGCCAATTCAGTTATGGAATGCAGATCTGTCTTGGGACAGAGAAGATGCTAGCTATCTGAAGTTTGATAGATGCTTTGCATCTAAGATTAGAATTCTTCTATGTCAAGAGAACCCTAGGATCCCAAATGTTCTCCTTGAATTCATTAGACCTAAGTAGTTTGTAGAGAGCATCAAGATTGTGCACAATTGGGTGACATAATCTTATATCTTGTTTCCACTATTTTCAGAGTATATGGTTTCAGGGGAACCCCATATTTGCTCCCCTATCAGATCCCCTTGAAGATTTCTATCACCGAGATTATGAGGTAGATTGGAGGTCAACAAGAAAAAGAGGTAACGACTAAAGGAAGAGGGACAATCTTTCCAACAATCACCATGGCACATCAATTTTTAATCACCAAAGAAGAGTTTGAAGCAATTACCCCTGAGGAAGGGAGAAAATTGATTGCAAATGCTGGAGTGTTAATTCTCCCAGAATGGGACATAGCTGATGCAATAGTTTTTGATGCAATAAGGAAGGAGACTAAACCTTTAGAAGGAATAACTTATAGTAATGACCATGTAGCCCTTGCAATCACTTAAAAGAGAAGAAAATAAAAGGAAAGATTCCTCAGAATCTGATTACTCAAGGGGGATGATTGTAAAGAGAGTCAGGGATACAGGGGTAGTTGAAGTTGCTAGCACAACCTTAGAGTCTGCTAAATTCGGCATGGTAGTGGCTAAAAAGGAGGCCAAGGAGAAAGTTGGTCTCCATGTAAAATTATAGGTAGTCTTAAAGGCTTATAATGAAGAAAATCTTGAGATAACTTCTAAAGATAGCACCATTGCAGAGCTAAAAAGTAAATTCGAAGGACAACATCAAAAAGGTGAGTCTTCCCAACTGATGATTGCTTCTTCTCTTGCTAAGCCCCCTCCTTCTAGCCCAATTGTTGAATTCCCCCCTTCTCCCATGACTCTTGGTTTCCAATCAACTGAGAACATTTAAGATGAGATGGAGAAATTGAAGCAGGCTCAAGAAATTTTTGCAAGAAAATATGAGGAGAAGATTAGGGGTACCATTTTGAAGTTTGTTGATACTGTTGGAGCAGAAATTGTTTATATTAATATGAAAATAATACTGACTCTTTTGGGTTCTTTGAAAGAAGATAAGGCTATTTTGGAGCCAATTTTGGATAAATGGACTGCCAGAGAGTTGGATTTAGAGTCCATATATTCTTTATCCTAGGAAGAAGTAGGTTTTGATGTCACTATCAAACCTATTTATGAATTAATAAAATATTTGTCCAGGTTTGCAGCAGAAAGAGTCAACATAGAAAGGAGGGCAAACTTGTACCGAAAAGATTATGCAAATCAAAAATTTGAATTGTTTCCTAGAGGTTTTGTAAGTATCAGTAAATTGAAAGATAAAGAAGTATGGCTTGGCGAGTTAGGTCATAAGTTGTCTCAGAGAATAAATAACATTATAAATATAGATGATACTTCTTTATTTATTCAAACCATTGAAGAGATTGAAAAAATAAAATCAAATTTTGGCTTTTTGGAGAAGGAAGTTAAACAGTTAAGGGAAACGTGGAAAAGTTTGAACCAGCTAAAGAAGAAAATTATTCATTTCTTTTGGCCTTATGATGATACATTCAAGGTATGGGAAAGCAAATATATTGTGAAAGAGATAGAATCATAGGAAGATCCTACCAATGCTCCAAGCATGTGGCAGTTCATAGGCGGCCTGAAGTGGTTAGTTCTTATAACATATATTTTTTGGGTTACTGGAATTTTGAAGAATTAAAGACACCTGTCACCTGATCTGCAAATATTGAGAAGTTAGTTGGCCTTTTTCTAGCTGGATAACTAATTAGTTATGCTCCTACTTCAATTGTAATTAATGTATCTTTTGGGGGGCATTATGGTTAGGATAAGAGTATTCTTCTAAGGAAGTCTGAAGCTTGTTGCATGCAATTATTATAAATAGATACCAGGACTACCTAGAGAGGGATCACAAGAATTTTGTATCGAAGATCTAGAAAAATATATACATGCTTTTGTTTTGGCATTTTGGAGGATCATTTTTTGTCTATGTAAAAATTTGATGAGAGAATATTAATATACAAGTAGAACATTTTTTAGCCCAGATCAATGTTGTCTTTGTGTTTGTACGCTGGTTATCATTTTGACTAAATGAGCTAGGATTGTTTAGTTATACAATTTGCTAGGCAAATTATGAGAATGTCTTAGGTTTTTTCCTGAAAGAGGAAAATTAAATATACTCATTTCCTCTTCATTGATAATCAGTAAATTTACATAAATTTGATGACTGGGTCTAGCATAGGTTGAGAGTTTATATATGTCAGGCATATATAGATTTAGTAAATCAAAGTGATGATATGTGTGTGAATTTCTACTGTCAAATTTTCATTTGATTTTTAATGACTCTAAGGCCTGAATAAGGCACTGGTATAACTTTCTAATGTCATTGACATTCTTGGTGATCCATTACAATGAAAATATATCTTTTATTTATGTTTGGTTGCACTAAAGTGATAAGGTTTGCAGAAATTTGCATTGGTTTTCTGTAAATCACCTATTTAAATTGTGAGAAAGTAATCACAAAAGGGTATACTTGCCTAAGCTCTATTAAGCTTGAAATGTAGAAGGTTTCTTTGTAAACTTTGTTAATTGTCATCTTGTGTTTCTATTCTTGTTGTTCTCTCCTTGTATGAACAGAGGCTTGAGATCTTATAGAGAAAACAAAGCAATCCAAAATTGAGACCAACATGCTCTTTCATGTGTAGGACCAAGGTCATGATAAATAGGCTTCTAAGAGGTTTCTAGAGATGTTGCTTAGGGTCTAGTCTTGTCATGGGACCACATGAAGAGTTTTCCTTTCTAATTTCAAGTTATAACCTTAATAAATTTATTAATAGGTTGGGTAGTTAGGAATCAGTTAATCAAGATAATGAATTTGAGATGTATGCCCCAATGGCGGTTCCCAAGATATGGTTTTGGCATCTATGGCTGGGAAGACCGTTGGAGTAGTAAACTGACCTCCATTGTTTGGCTTTGAGGTGGAGTCAAATTCCACATGAGAATAGCATGTGATGACACTCTTCCCTACATGTGTCTATTATCCTTATGCCTTGATTGTTGATTATGCCTCTGGGAGTTTATTTCTATGTGTTTATCCCTGTGATGTGTGTTGATTCATTGTTCTTAGTTGTTATCTTATGGATGTCTTTTGGAGTCCCTTGTTTGTTAGGTGTCATCCTATGTCTTGAGTGTGAGTTGGAATGTCATGTCATCTCCTAGCATGGGGGTGGTTTGATGTCTTCTTTCATTGGGATGTTCTTCATTGGATGCTTGTGTACATGAACATGGATTTATATTATCTCATCATGTGGATGGATCTTGAAGAATAATCTATGTAATTTGAATTGATATCATGTGGTTTGTAACTCAAGAAAGATGTAATAGTAAAGTAGACTATGTAGTAGTTGTGAATTCGTATGGACTCTATGATGTTGGTATTATGGATGTGTTGCATTGGTTTTGTCATTGATGTCAACACTTGAGAACACTTGTCAAGACTTGGAGATCTTTGGTTATGTTCACCGGCATGTTCAGTGACATGCGCAGTCATTGGTATCTGGTTCACCAGCAGGTTATATTATTCACTGA
This sequence comes from Cryptomeria japonica, assembly GCF_030272615.1. Classification (NCBI taxonomy): domain Eukaryota; kingdom Viridiplantae; phylum Streptophyta; class Pinopsida; order Cupressales; family Cupressaceae; genus Cryptomeria; species Cryptomeria japonica. The sequence continues at coordinate 526,603,306 of NC_081412.1, read as the reverse complement.
CACTGAGGATGATCTGTTATCATTTGGAGATTACTTGGTTATGTAGAAGACATTGTTTGGACACTTTGTTTTGGTGATTTGATTATTGGTACAATCGAGTTTGCATATTTATTGTTACCAACAAATAGGTCTAGGTTATGGACCGGCAAGCATTATCTATTCCAGATCAGCACGACACGTTATGGAGATGATTTGTTATTGTTGTAAATACATTGAGCCAACATCATGCATTGCATATTGATTCATTTGTAATTGATTTTATTGTAATATCTTAGTGAGCTGACCTACACATTTGGTCTTAGGTTTTGGTATATATGTAAGATCTCATTTATGAGATTATGTAGTAGAGGAGTGTGAAAAAGGATTGTAATAAGGTATATGTGAATATAAGTAGATATATACACGCAGACATCATTTGAAGATTTAAGGAAGGTTTGGAAAAGGCAAATCATAGCTTAACCGGTACTGAATCTAGCATATGAAGATGCTATTTTCAGTAGTACATTATCATTGGATTTAACCATCCAATTGTAGTCAATGTGACTCCCATTTTGTGATTGAGAAATGAGCTCTAGGCAATTGGCCTTTCTGCATGTGCAGACCCCATTTGTACACACATACTATTTGTAGTAGTATCATCTGATTGTGGGTAAGGTTTCCCACCATGGTTTTTCCCCTTACAGGGTTTCCACATACAAATAACTATTTTATGTGTTGTGAATGTTATTTGTCTTTCTATTTCATGCATTAAACTTTACCGGTACTGTTATTAACTGCTAAACTATCTACGGGCATTAAAGTTTGGTTTACCAGTATTATGCACTAAGTTTAGTTAAGTTAGTTTTGGGTTGAAATTAATAAACAACTGATTCACACCCCCCCCCCCCTCTTAGTTGCCTTCGGGACCTAACATATGATTCTTAATTATGTAGAGTTGATTCCTAGGGGATGAGATAGTATATTGTATCATGATATCACTATAAATGTAAGGGAGATTATGTAGTTGAACTATGTATGATTATGAAATAGGATGATGTATTCATTGTGTAGCTCATGTTGTAAGAATGTTTTATATTAAGATTGAGATCTATATTGGATTATCTAATTGAATGATTAGATTATGTGCATTCTTTTTGTATCAATGGTTCTTTAAATGGGTCTAATAGCATGAGATCCTAATTGGAAGGAAGATTAGTACTTGTTTTAATAATCTTGCATATGCTTGTAGCTAGTAACTTGATGAAATGTGTAATGGTTAAGGAAGTATTCTAGTTCTATTTGTAGGAGAGATTATATATATATATTCATGATGTGATAGTTGAATATTGGAAGATATGGGAATTAGGAACATTTGATTTGGTATTTTAAAATGAACTTAGAAAGTTAAGGGGGTTATGTATGTAGATAGGCATTTGATAACTCATAATCTCATGGCGAGAAGAACGTAATTAAGTAGAACTTAAAGTAAATGAATGTTAATGAATTCATGATGTGGATGTGTAATGTGTTGTTGCTAGTGAGTAGTGATGTTGGAATACCCTAGGGAAAGAGTAAATGGATGTATCTATGTTTTGAGATGAAGATGGTTATGACATTATTTCTGCTTGTGATATATGTGGCTATGATTATGGTTATGTCTAAGTTGTTTATGCAATCATGATATGTTATGATTCATACGCAGGAGTAATGGTAGATTTATAAGATGCATTGGTAGATGTTTAAAAAAAAAATACTCCATTTATTAGTTAGTTTAGTTATTTTCTTAGGGTATTTTGGCAAGCATTACACTTAATTATAACATCATAAAAATATCCATATATACATATGTAACAAGAGTAAGGCCAATGCCACAATGCCAACAAGAAAAATCAAGAGCCTCAAATCAAATCAAATCAATAAACAAGAGCAAGGTATAGTTCCTTCTTGTTCATCCATGAACAAATCAATTCCTCAACAATGAGGTGCAGACCCTCTCATTGCAGCCATTACAATATAAACCTCTATAGCAAGGAATATCCATCTCACTGGAGCCATACCAATATACATATAACCCTCAACAATAAGGCATTATCCATCTTGTCAAAGCCAAAACAACAATAAAATAATCAAATCTGAACAATAATCAACTCTAAGAGACACAAGAACATCAACAAATGCCTCATGTACAACAACAAACTTGAAAGAATCATCTCAGAAGGTCAAAATGATCAAAATACCACTGATATAGTAGTTTAGTACTTTTGACAAACAATATAGCTCATTTGAAAAATTGTTTAGCGCCTTTGTCCAATAGAGTAGTGCTTCTGACAAATAGAATAGGGCCTTTGCCATTTTTCGGCAGTACATATGACTGCTAGAACAGTGCATTCACAAATTAAATTAGTGCTTTTACATAATATAGTAGCACATACACAAAAATAACTAGCACTTTCATTAAATAGATTAGTGCCTTTATAGTTTTAGTGCATTCGACATTAAATTCAGTGCATTTGTGGATGGACTTCAAAAAATGGACTAAGAACATTTATGATTCAAATAAAACACAACAAATCACAATTTTGACACAAAATATGACCCAATAAGGTACAATTACAATTATAAGCCAAGGAAACTTGACAAATATCAAATAGAAATCGAAACATGAAGAAATACTTCTCATAAAACATAAATACGGCTCCCAACCATACACAGATAGCCAACACTCAAATAGAACCAATCTTCATTAGGTCAACAACTGACCCTCATATAAAAAACAGAATGACAAGTCGATTCCACAACTCTTAGACCGAAATGGTGTTCACAGTAAGCAACGACAATCTCAAAGAACTACAAGTCATTCATGACAATATTCTAAACAGTAAATGAAATAAATATACATACATTAACCCCCAAACCATATATTATATGCACTTATAAATAATGTTTCACAACCATTTCCCAGCAGCCTAGTAAACAATCTTTCAAAAGCATAGAGAAAAACAATCTTTCTGGAAACCAATTGCAGAGAAGAGAAATTCAACCAACCTGGTGAATAGAAGTTATGGCAATGAAAATTCAAAGAAGAGAGAAACAAAATCCAAAATCCAACCAAGTTGAATCACTCCAAGCTCCAAGTAAAAATGAAATCTTCAACCATACTTGACAAAATCCTCAAAAAACTCAATAAATAAATTTCATTCAAAAACCATAGGATAGGTTAGCCAATGAAAAATAATCTAGAATACAATATTGTTTACTTACCCCAAATCTTTCAAACAATAGCATAATAGCGTAGGTAGAATTTATAATTTTTAATTAACCCCAAAAGGTAACAAGGGATATAATAATAATATAAATAACCAATAATAAATAAATAATAAATCAAAATCCCAATAATAAAATAAATCAAAGGCAATATAAATAAATACCACAATTAAATATAAAATCATAAAAAATAATATTAGAAATAATAATTAAATAATAAATATCCAAATAAACATTAAATCAATAAATAAATATAAACTAATAAATCAATCTCAATAAATATTAATCAAAGTAACGTAATAAATATTAATAAATCACCCAACAATAATTAAATATCAAAACCATACATCAATTCAATTTAGTTAAACTATATCAACCAATATTAATTAATTAAATAATCAAATACTAAGGCAATATAAATAAATACCACAATTAAATATAAAATCATAAAAAATAATATTAGAAATAATAATTAAATAATAAATATCCAAATAAACATTAAATCAATAAATAAATATAAACTAATAAATCAATCTCAATAAATATTAATCAAAGTAACGTAATAAATATTAATAAATCACCCAACAATAATTAAATATCAAAACCATACATCAATTCAATTTAGTTAAACTATATCAACCAATATTAATTAATTAAATAATCAAATACTCATGACACCACAAGGCAACATCACATAGGGTCAAACATCACATCACAAGACACTAATATGATGACTCACACCAAGACTGTTAAACTGAGAAGGATGACAAATTAAGCCTAGAGTGTGTAGAAGGAACTCATAACATCTCTGATCAACTTGTCATTGAGATAAAGACACTCTTAGACCTGTGAGACCACATGGAGTTGATGTCTAGTACCTGCAATCCTACAACCACCCATAACCACGAGACAACATATACAATAATATGTTAGGTCTCGGAGACAACTGAGAGGGGGGGGATGAATTAGTTATCAAATAAATTCAAACCAAAAACAACTTAACCAACCTTAATGCTTAATACCAGTAAATCATATTTTATATCGGTAGATAGTTTATTAGTTAATTACAATACCAATAAAGATTAATGCATGAAACAGAAAGACAATAACATCCACTACACATAACACCAATATTTGTACGTGGAAGCCCTGTAAGGGGAAAAACCATGGTGGGAAACCTTACCCACAATCAGATGATACTACTACAGATAGTATGTATATACAAATGGGGTCTGCACATGCAGAAAGGCCAAGCACCTAGAGCTCAATGCTCAAACACAAATAGAAGTCACACTGACTACAATTGGATGATTAAATCCAATAATAATGTACTGCTCAAAATAGCATCTTCATATGTTGGATTCAGTACCGGTTTAGTTCTGATATGCCTTCACAAAACATTGCTTCACCTTAAATGATGTCTGCATGTATAGCTCTGCTTATTCTTGCATATACCTTCTTATAAGTCTTTTTCCCAATCACCTATCAATCTTACAAATAAGATCTTACATATATACCATAATCTAAGACCAATTTTAGTAGGTCGGGTCTAAAATATATTACAATAAAATCAATTTACAAGTAAATCAATAATCGATGCAATATCTGATTCAACATGTCGGCTTAATGTATTTACAATAACAATAAAATCATCTCCAAAGCGTGTCGTGCTGATCTGGAATAGATAAGCATGTTGGTGCTTAATCTGGACCTATTTGTTGGTAACAACAAATATTTAAACACAAATATACCAATGAACATATCTTCAAGATAAAGTGTCCAAACGATGTCTTTGACATAACCAAGTGTTTTCCATGTCATTCCAAGTGCGGTGAAAAATATATCCTGTCGGTGTACCAGATACTAGTGACTGTGCATAAAGTTATTTGCTTTCCGGTGAACATAACCATTTCTCTGAAGTGCCAGAGTTGATAAGTGTTGATAGGTGTTGACATCAATAACAAAACCATGCCAAAATACCAACAATCTCCCCCTTTGGCATTGATGGCAACACAAGATGGAAAAACCTTCAAAGTGCCAAAACAGAAATGCCAAATACCAAAAACCAACAATCTCTCAAAATAGATCAAAACCAGAAATCAATCTCTCCCCCTAAGAGTAACATGTGTTTTTTCATATCAATCTCTCCCCCTTTGACATCAAATGTTTGTTAGTGAACATACTTGCCCTTCTAAAATAACTATACAAATAAACTCAAAATGCCTGAAATGAAGGACAAAAAGAACTAACAGTTGGATAGATTATCGTTGAAGTGATAATCTTCCTCTGAATTGAGAGGTACAGCTTTCTCTTAGAAGATTTACAAGGAATTAAATTGCTTATATGCTTTTAACCAGAAAGAAATAAAGGAAAATAACATTTATCCATAGCCATGAAAATGAGTGCCAAAGATTTACAAAATAGATATAAATGAAGACCATTAAATCAAAGTTTAATTATTTGCACTTATGGATAACATTTGGACTAAAAACTAATAGAGAATGTTGTTGCTCCAATATGGCTTACTTTCAAGTACATAGTCTTGTAATAAATCCACATACACAATCGATTATAGCAGAAAAGACATTAATAAACAATTGCAAAGGCACAAAGACCAACTACAGTCATGAGAAGAATATATGTTGGCAAATGCACACTCCAATGAGAAATTGTAGGTGATTGAAGGTTTTGTCATTGATGGCAACCTTGCAATCATATGATACTGGCAATGACAAACTCTACATCGACAGTGAAAGGAAAGATATCGGCACCTTGGCCAACAGGAATTTTGTTTATAATGTATTTTGTAATTAATTGTAAAATCATTGTAAGCCAACATGGCAAGTTGTAATATGACTCATATATGTATGAGAACATTGTAGAACATTTTGAAAGAGTAAGAAGAGTAGGAAGAATAATGTGATAGGTGAAAGAAGGCAGACCTAATATGTGAAATATAGATTAAGGGTTTATGTATGCAACAGAGCTAAAACCAGTACTGGATCTAGCATAGCAGATGCTATTTTGAAGTAGTACAAGACATTGGATTATTATAATCCATTTTTGTAAGTCAGTGTGACTTCCTTTTGTAATTGAGTAGTGAGCTCTAGGCACTTGGCATTCCTGCATGTACAGACCCCTATTGTAAGAGTAATATTCACTTATTGGCCAATAAGCGAATACTGTGGGTCACAAATCCCATCGAGGTTTTTCCCACACCGGGTTTCCTCGTTAAACTACTGTGTTATGGTGTTCTTTTCATGTGGTTGTTGCTATCTTTGTTTACTACATTATTTTTTGTTTACCAGTACACTGTATTGATATGCCTTACATGTTTTAAATCAAGTAAATTAACAAACCGGTTAGATACTGATTCACCCCCCCTCTCAGTATCTTTGGGAATCCTAACAATTGGTATCAGAGCATGGTCCTCTATTTTCAAAAGCCTAACAGCTTGAGGAAGATCTTGACACCAGTAGAGATTGAAAAATTGAAGAAACAATTGGAAATAGCTTTTTCGGACTATGATGTAGAAAAATTGAAAAATATCAAACTTGAAGATGATCTAAAAGCTACTCAAGATATCATTCAAGCACTTCAAGAGAATTATACTATAGCAAGAAATAAAAGAAGAGAACTTTGTGAGAAGATGCAAAAAGAGGGAGATGAAAAGGAAACTCTTAATGAGCTAGTAAACAAACTAAGACAAGAGATCAGTACAACACATAATGAGATGCAGGATATGACTATGAGATTTTGCAAAGAAATTGAAGATAGCTAGAAAAATGAAGAAGATCTGACTAGAAGATTGAATGATGTTGCAAATGAAAACACAAGACTTAGTTATGAAAATGATATGTTGAAGATAGATCTAATGCATACACAAAATGACTCAAATGAACTTATGACACATAAAGGAATCTTGGAAAGAGAACTGGCTACTGCAAATCAGCACAAAGAAAAATTCAAGAAAAGCTCAGAAGAAATTGGTGACATGCTGAAGAATCATAAACCTAATGATGATACTAATGGCCTTGGCTTTGAAGCTAGTGAAAGCTCTGGTACTGCAAACACACATGATCATATCAAACTGGTAAGGCAACCAATTGCTTATAAATTTAATGGCAAATGCTTTAACTGTAACAAGTATGGTCATAGAGCAAATCAATGTAGATCTAGAAATTATCAGAACACCAATACACCCATCGGTCAATGTTCTAAATGCAAAAAAGCTGGTCATAATTCAAAGAATTATAGAATGAATGTAAGATGTTATGTTTGTGGGAGATTTGGATACTTATCTAATCAATGCAGAACACAAACTAACATAGGATATGGGAAACCTATTCAGAAAAATAATGTGACTTATTATGCTTGTAACAAGATTGGATACATTGCTAAACTTTGTAGAAGCAAGTCCTCACCAGAAAATAACAAAGGTCCTAGTTTGAAAGGTAAAGAAAAGGTTGAAGAGGTAAAGCAAGCATTCTCAAAACAATGGATCAAAAAATCAGAATAGAATGTTGATGGGAATACTCCTCCACCGGCAGAACAGAGTAACACTCCACCAGTAGGAGACTCTTCATCTAACTGAAGGAAAATCCTTTGAGGGTTTAGCAACTAAATGAGAAATATGCTATTATTCCCTCGATTGATGGTGAGAAGTTGAAATTACTTCTATACCGGCAGATAAGTTAAGTCATTACTTAACTAGCAAGCATTAAATGTGGTAGTTGGGGATAATGACATTATAAAGAAAGTGTTTTGGCTCCATTTTCATTTCACCAAGCATTCAAACTTTCGAGAGCACGAAAATTTCCGAGCGAAGGCACCCTTAGCGAAGCAATTCATCAAGCAATCATTCCTTAAGGTAGATAAAGGTATTTATATCCATGGCTTCTTCATCTACTCCTGAATTCATTGCAAACCCTACTATTGTTGAGGTAGTTAAGCACCCTAGACCCATCTTCAAATTGGTTCCCAAAATTGCTAAGAAAGATGATGACATAGGTGCATTCTATAAAATCCCTAAAGGAGTAGTTTATGCTGAAGACCCTAGAATGTATATACATTATCATATAGAGGAATTGGGCGATGATGAAATCAAAAACATGTATAAATCCATAATTTGTGATGAATCCGAAAATGTCAAAACTGAACACAAGAAAATAGAAACCCTAGGTTTTACATAAATTCTTAGTATCCCAGATTTTCCCAAGGATATCATAAGAATTGTGCTAAGCAGGACTCATAGTGAATTCTTTTGGTTGGACTCTATTCACAAGATTACTAAGGAAGCTATCAAAGCAGTAACAGGGTTACCTTCCACCAGTAACAGACCTGACAAAACCAAGAGATTCTCAAATGACAGTGATAGACCTAACTGGTGCAACATTTGAAAAGAGATCACTGAGGGTAAATGATGTAATGAATATCAATGTCAAATTTATCAGTATGATCTTAGGCTACAAAACTACACATGCAAATAGGTTAAACTCAGTCTCTAGCCTATGCATTAAAAGTTCCTATGATATGGTAAATAATAATGCAAGGATAGAAATATGTGAATGGCTCAAAGATGAACTGATTGATAATTTGGGAAAGATAAAGAAAGACAAAAAGGGAAAATTCAGGTTTGGAAACCTACTTGTTTGTCTGATGTTGTACATAACCAAACAAGTACCCGGTATTGGTATTAGAAATTTTGGTTTTGATATATCGGTAGGCAAACAATCTGGGAGAGAATAGGGAAAAGAACTTAAATGAGTATTTTCAGCCATTGAAGGCCCGAATGAAAACTAGAGTCAGATTGTCACAAGCTATTGTGGATAAGTACCAAAAGGAAATCTGTTTTGTAATAAAGAAAGATGAAATTTGGATGGAGGCAGTTTCTCCTAGAACCATCTGGGTAACTGAAATGGGGTATGAAACTGATGTCAATATAATAGAAACTTATGCAAAAGCCCTCCTAGAAGCTCCAAAGGAACTTGAAGAATTTTTTTTTGGCAGTGCTGAAACAATAGAAAGCCAAATTCAATCAAGGAAAAGGGTTAAGAAGGTTGAGGCAACTGTTAGAAAAGGAACCCGATAGACACAAGCTATCAAGGAAGATGTATTAAGACAAATCGGTATTAAGGAGAGTGAACTGGAAGAACTTCAACTGGAAAGTCATCTATCACCAGTTACAACTTCCTTTGAGAGTGACATACCAGCTAAATTCAAAAGAGTTGAAAGGAAGAGAAAAACTTCACCAGTACCCTCACCTTCTCCTAGAAAAACAAGACAAAAGCAACAAGTAGTGAGGCCCCTAGCAAAGAAACTGACTCCAAAGAAAAAGAAGATGACCCCTAAGAAAGAGACTCAACAAACTCTTGCTCCCATTGATAAACTTCTCAATGAAATAATAGAGGATGGCAAGTTGAAGAATATCAGCAAACTGTATAACACACTATCAGTTGATGACAAAGAAAGGGTAGAGAATAGCATAATACTACATTTAGATATTTTCAAGAAAATCTTGATGCAAGTTGTTGATGAAATACTCACAGATCTATATAACAAACTATAAGCTAGAAGAGTAGTTATTATTGATCTAGACAAGAAAATAAAAATTGAAAAACTACTTCTTGTACATCCTGTTAACTCACCTAATGAGATAGATCAATTGATCTTTGAGGCTAACCGGTCAGTATTTTCAACTACTCACTGGCATGTAGCACTGATGGCAGGGAGAGTGAATCAGATAATAGAGGAAATAGTTGATGCATGGGATATATTCCTTGTAGAGAAGGAGAAACATGAAGAGTATTGAAGCCCTAAACCCATCAAGGTATATCAAAAGGATAAGGGAAAAGGTAAGGTTGGTGGACCACCTAGTATAAAATTAATAGACAACTTATCTCCACCACCTTTAGGTACTCCATCGGTAGTTACTACTGACAATCAACCGGCTGCTGAGAGTATGGACACACCACATGAGGATACAACTCCTGATTCTAAGGTGTTATATACAATGAACATTGACACTCAGAAAGTCAATATTATGGTGGATAAAGAATCAACTAGAAAATTAGATGTGGCAAGAAAGCCACCGGCATAAAATATTACAGTGACCCCGGACATTGGAAAGGAAAAGACCACAAATGTACATAATGATTCATCTATTGAGCCACTTGCAATAGGTAGCACAAAAGAAAAAATGGCAATAGACAACACTGAGAAACAGGTAGAGCAATAGGCTCCCTCATAGGAACAGGTTCATGCAGAGACAATGCCACTGGCAACAGCTGAGAAACCCAAACCTTTGCTTAGAGAAATGTAAACACAGACTGACCTACCAGAGGTCACTACAAGCAAAGAAGTTACTCACACTGGCAGAATACAGATTGTTGGTTCTTCCATGGTAGAATTTAGAACAACAAATGTGACAAAATTTCTATTGGATTCAATCAAGAAAATAACAGAGTGCAGTGCACAAGCATACAAAGCTATTGATGATACAATCCCAATTTTTAAAATGATAGCACCCAAGTGTAATGTGGATAATAAAGATTCTTTAAATCAACTTGACACATTGTCCAAGTATATTACTGACAACATTGTGACAGTTGAACAAATAAATGAGGAAGCATTCAAAGAGAAAATTGAGAAAGAAAAACATAAATTCTTTGAAGAGGAAATAAAGAAGTGCATGAGACAATTTGACACTCTTTTACTTGCACTATGTAAAACACTAAAAGAATTTAAAAAGTTGTATAGAGATACATGTAAAACAAACTTTTTGATAGTAGATATAGACAAGAAGATCAGTATGGTATAGGAAGAAATAAATAAATTAGTAGACAATTTCATTAATTCATTTGAACGATTATCAGTTTTTGAGCAGAAAATAACAGGTTTTGAGGAGGAACTTCAGAAATTTGAAAAAGAGAAGGAAAGAATAAAAGGAAAGGCAAAAGATCTGAAATGGAGATAGTCCAAAATTGGACTACCTCACCTCCTTAAGAAAAGAGATATCTAAGGCATTGGTTCAAGGACAGAAGACACTGGAACAACAATTGCAACACCTCACTAGTACAATTCAAAGGATAGAAGCTACAATAAAGGATAGTGAATGGTTCACTGAGAGCCTGAATCTAGTATTGGCAGACCTTTTTCAGATTGTAACCAACTGGTTATAGAGATGAAGCTGAAAACCACACTCAATTGACACTTTGACAACCTTTGTCATTGATACCAAAGGGGGAGTAGTGGTAATGAGAAAAAGGATTAGCAGAAGACACCATCAGCTCAGGGAGAGAACATATGATTTGGCACACAGTTTTTTGGTAAGACAATTTTGGCAGATTCTTTTTGGATGACACTTCTTGGATTTTTCTCATGAGTGTTGCCATCAATGCCAAAGGGGGAGATTGTTGGCAAATGCACACTCCAATGATAAATTGTAGGTGATTGAAGGTTTTGTCATTGATGACAACCTTGCAATCATATGATACCAACAAGATAATTATACCGGCACCCACAATGACAAACTCTACACCGACACACAGAACACTGACAGTGAAAGGAAGGATACTGGCACCCTGGCCGACAAGAATTTTGTTTATAATGTATTTTGTAATTAATTGTAAAATCATTGTAAGCTAACATGGCGAGTTGTAATATGACTCATATATGTATGAGATCATTGTAGAACATTTTGCAAGAGTAAGAAGATTAGGAAGAATAACATGATAGGCAAAAGAAGGTAGACCTAATATGCGAATTATAGGTTAAGGGTTTATGTATGCAGTAGAGCTAAAACCGGTACTGGATCTTGCATAGAAGATGCTATTTTGAAGCAGTACAAGACATTGGATTATTATAATCCTTTTTTGTAAGTCAGTGTGACTTCCTTTTGTAATTGAGCAGTGAGCTCTAGGCACTTGGCCTTCCTGCATGTGCAGGCCCCTATTGTAAGAGTAATATTCACTAATTGGCCAGTAAGCGAATATTGTGGGTCACAAATCCCATCAAGGTTTTTCCCACACCAGGTTTCCTCGTTAAACTACTATGTTATGGTGTGCTTTTCATGTGGTTGTTGTTATCTTTGTTTACTGCATTATTTTTGGTTTACCGGTACACTATATTGATATGCCTTACATGTTTTAAATCAAGTAAATTAACAAACCGGTTAGATATTGATTCAACCCCCCCCTCAGTATCTTTGGAAATCCTAACAATATCAACAACACAAAGATTGAAGATATCATCTACATTCTATTCATGTCTAAAAATCAACTCAAAGATTGATATTTTCTGTACAAAACATTGTTTAGAAAATCTTCAACTCATCCCTTACAAATAAAAATCTACTCCCTCTCACCCATAGGCTGTTGGAAGAAAAGAAAAGAAGAAGAACCTTGCCTCCTTCAATTCTTTCACAATAAATAGCTACATGAGATCTTTATTCAGTTTTATAACTGAATCTTGAAAAACCTTTTAACTTATGCTTTTTACTTTCCCCATTACTCTTATTTATAGCATCAAATATTTATAAACATTAGAAATATAATTCTCTAAGTTTAATAAGAATATTTGGACAGGTGGCACTTCAATATTTTATCCCAAAATGAAAATATTCTTTATGCTAGGCGGACTGAAAAATATTTGTGACAATCAAAATCTATCTCGGTGTGGGGGCCATAACTTTTGTTTACACCGTTGGATCTTTCTCAATTTTGGATATGTTGGTTGTAACCTAATTTTATACATTCTAACCAGAGAGATTTCAAAATTAATGTTTGAGTAAAATGATAAGTGCTACTATGTGTGGGTCTATATGATTGTCATAAAATCAGACCTGCAGAGCTTAAACCTTGAATTTTGTCAAACATTTTGAACATCACTGAACTGTTTGAACTAGGTTCAAATGGTTCACAGTCTAGAGAAAGAGTATATGAAACATCATCCGCGACCATGAAATAGAGTTGCTGCAAAACACTTGATATGAATGTTAGCCTGAAAAATTTCTTAGACACAACTTAGAACTTGCAATACCTATATGACCACTAAGAACTCTTTTCAGGATGGTTCGAGGGGTTCATGAGGTTCAAACCAACCATTGAAACATAATGCTAAGAATTTAGAAATGATTTACAAGAGGATTAGGGATTGAACCAATGAACTTTTAACAAGATTCTGGAAAAAGAGGGAGAAAAGGACTCAACTAAAATTTTTGCAAGGCGACTCACTCTTGTTATGAGGGACGAATGACAAGGTAACAATGTCAAAGCCAATACAAAAGCCAGGTTCAAATAAAAAATACCAATCAATTCAGTATGCCAACTACTCCCCCTGAGAAGTAGCTCTCCTCATCAAAGCCAGAATAAAAGATTTCTCTGTTAGTTATGTCGGTTGATGACAAACATCAACTGCCTAAATCTCTACCGGTGGGGGTATGACCCCAAGCTGGTCTCTGAGATATTCAAAAGTCTCCTTAGGCAAAGGCTTAGTGAAAATATCTACAATCTGCTCTTTAGTATTCACATAAACCAGGTTTACTTCTTTTGCTTCAACATTCTCTTTCAGACAGTTCAATTTGATAGAAACATGTTTAGTTTTAGAGTGTAGTATCGAATTCTTAGATATATCAATTGTTGTAGTGTTATCACAATAGATAGTTATAGGTTCCTTGCATTTTACCTTTATGTCCTTCAACATTTGTTTAAGCCATAATACCTGTGTACAGTTAGTTGCTGCTGCAACATATTCTGATTCTGTTGTTGATAAAGATGTACAACTTTGTTTCTTACTCAACCAAGAAATTAATCTATTTCCAAGAAAAAATGCTCTAACAGTGGTTCTTTTTCTATCATCCACATCTCCTACCCAATTTGCATCTGTGTATGCATATAATTAAAAGTTTTCATCTCTAGGATACCATAAACCAAGATTTGTAGTGCCTTGTAAGTACCAAAAAATCCTTTTTAATGTTGATTCATGATTTTCTCTAGGATTACTTTGAGATCTTGAAACAATACATACTACATTCATAATATCAGATCTTGTTTGTGTCAAATACAGTAGGCCTCCTATCATAGATTTGTACCTAGTCGGATTAATAGGTGTAGATTCATCCCTTAGTGATAATTTGTCATTTGTAGTCATAGGTGTGCTTACCGGTTTAGAGTTCTCCATCCCAAATTTCTTTAGTAACTCCTTTAGGTACTTGGATTGACTCAAGAATATACCTTTATCAGTCTATGAAATCTGCAATCCTAAAAATAATTTTATCTCTCCAATCATAGACATTTCAAATTCATGTTGCATTTTAATAGAAAATTCTTTTCATAATCCATCTTCTCCTCCAAAGATTATATCATCAACAAAAACTTATATAATCAAGATGTCATCATTAGTCACTTTATAGTATAAGTTGTTATCAGCATTACCTTTAGAAAAACCAATCTTCAAAAGATATTTATCCAATCTAGCATACCAAACTCTTGGAGCTTGCTTCAACCCATACAAGGATTTCCTTAGCCTGCAAACCATATCTTTGTTATCTATCAAAGAAAATCCATCAGGTTGCTCAATGTAAACTTCTTCTTCAAGATCTCCATTTAGAAATGCACATTTAATATCCATTTGATATACTTTGTAGTTTGTGTGTGGTGCAAAAGCCAAGAATAATCTTACTACCTCAATTCTAGCTACCGGTGCAAAGGTTTCATTATAATCAATTCCTTCTTTCTGAGAATATCCCTTACACACTAGTCTTGCTTTATTTTTGATTACCTTCCCATCTTCATTAAGTTTTTTTCTGAATACCCATTTTGTTCCAATCACATTTTTGTCTTTAGGTCGAGGAACTAATGTCCATGTGTTATTCTTCTCAATTTGTTCTAGTTCCTCTTCCATAGCTCTAATCTCGTGTTTATCTTCACATGCCTCATTAATTGATGATGGTTCAATTTGATAAATAAGACATACCTCTTCATTTTCTAGTCTTCCTCTTGTCATAACTCCTTGATACTTGTTCCCAATTATCTAATTTTCAAAGTGGTTCAATATTACATACCGGGGTGTCTTCGTTTGTTGTTGTTCCTCAGTTACAGTGGAATTTTTAGATGACACTGGGGTAACTGGATCTTCATTTTGTACTGGTGGATTCAATGTAGGTTCATTTGTTAGTATCTCTGTTGCCGGTTCAGAGTCTATATACCTTGAAGTTCCTCTAAACTGTTCATCAATCTTCACATTTGTACTTTCAATAATTTTCTGCAATCTCTTGTTAAAACATCTATATGCTTTTCTCTTAGATTAATAACCAAGAAATATTTCTTCATCACTTCTAGGATCAAATTTGCCAATATACTCATCTCTTCTAATATAGCATTTACTTCCAACTATTCTAAAATATTTAAGAGTAGGAGTAGTACCAAACCATAGTTCATGAGGGGTCTTATCGGTTTCACCTTTGATGTGAACTTTGTTGAATGTATAGACCGTTGTGCTTATTGCCTCTCTCCAATATACATGTGGTAGATTTGCTTCAGATAACATACTTCTAGTTACATCCAAGATAGTTCTATTTTTCCTTTCTACAACTCCATTTTGTTGTGGTGTCTGATGTGCTGATAACTGTCTTTTGATTCCATTCACTTCATAGAATGTATTAAATTCCTTAGATGTGAATTCACCTCCTTGATCTAATCTCAAACATTTTATTTTCTTATTGGTTACATTTTCTACCATTGCTTTGAATAGTTTGAACTTCCCAAGTGCTTCTGATTTTTCTCTGAGAAAAGTAACCCAACACATTCTAGAATAGTCATCAATGATTATCATGAAATATATACCACCTTGTAAGCTTTTAGTTATAGCTAGACCACATAAATCAATGTGAATTAAGTCAAGACCATTATTGGATTTTTCTGGAATACTTTTAAAAGATTCTCTCACTTGTTTTCCAAATTAACATTCCTTACATACTGGATTGTGAGGTTTAACAATCTTAGGTAAGTCTCTAACTGCCTTAGTAGTACTGATTTTTACCATGCAATCAAAATTTACATGATAGAGTCTCTTATGCCATAGCCAACTTTCATCAATGTGTGCAATCAAGCATGTCTTTTCACTATTATTTAAATGAAATATATTTCCTTTGGTTTGATTACCGGTTGCAATTTCCAAACTAGTTCTTTTCATAATTTTGCATTTTTCATTCTTGAATTGTAACTGAAATCCTTTCTCAACTAATTGACCAACACTCAAAAGATTATTCTTTAAACCTTCTACATAGTAAACATTGTCAGTATTATGCTTACCATCAAGAGATATAGTACCTTTTCCTTTGATCAAACAAGCTTTATCATCTCCAAATCTTACCAAACCTCCATTATATTCCTAAAAGTTCAAGAATTTACCTTTATCACCAGTCATATGATGTGAACATCCTGAATCAATGATCCATTCATCCTTAACTTCAACTTTAGTTGCCAGGGCATACTCTACCGGTTGAACAGTAGGTGTCAGTTGATCTTCTGTTATAGTAATAAAAACCCATCCATTGTCTGTCAGATCTTCATCAGAATCATCAGTGACTCCTTCATTGGCAAGATAACACAATTTATCTTTATTCTTCTTAAATTTGTATCTCTGATATTCAGGGTTAGGCTTGTACGTTCTTCTAGCTTCTTCTCTTAGTCTAGCATGTCTATCAGAGCATCTTGAATCCATATGACCAATCTTATTACAGTAAAAACATTTAAAGGATGTTTTACCTTCATACTTACTTCCAACTTGACCTTTAGGCATTTTCCTTCCAAATAGTGCTTCAAGTTCTTCATTTTCTCTCCTGCTTTCCTCAAGTTCTCTTGCATAAAAGGCTTTCCAATCAGATTTGTCAAAAGATGGTGCAGATGATTTTGATGTTTTAAAGGATAAATTTGTCTTTGTAGTAGCAACAAGACCAAATTCCTCAATTTCAAAAGCTGAAAGTTTTCCGATCAATGTATACCTAGTTACTGATGTATTAGGCATTGTTCTCAATTCATTTATAGTAGTAACTTTCATTTTATATGCCAGTGGCAATCCTCTTAAAATTTTTGAAATAATTTCATCTTTACTTAAGGTTCCTCCACAACATTTAATACCCAAAACAATTTCATTTACTCTTTCTATAAAAGCAAAAATCCTTTCATCTTCTTCCATTTTCAGATTTTCATACCTAGCCTGGAAGCTTTCAAATTTTACAATTTTGATTGTGGAATCTCCTTCATTCAATATTTCCAAATTATCCCAAATAGCTTTAGCAGTTGATCTATCTGATAATCCCATGATTTGTTGATCTGATAATGCGCTCAAAAGTGCTTCTCTTGCCTTGCAATCATTTTCCTCATCTTTAGCTAAGTTAGGTGGATTAGGTTGACTTTGAGTAGGAACAATGTAGCCATTCTTTGTAACATCACAGATCTCCTTTCCAATGCAATTTAGATGTGTCTCTATTCTGATCTTCCATATGCCATAGTTGGTTCCATCAAGTTTAGGACTGTCCTTCCTAAAATAGTTAGTAGACATTGGATCTCCTCAAGCTATTAAACTTGTGCAAAAAGAGGACTCTTCTCTGATACCAATTGTTAGGTCCTAAAGACAACTGAGAGGGGGGGGGGGTGAATCAGTTATCAAATAAATTCAAACCAAAAACAACTTAACCAACCTTAATGCTTAATACCAGTAAATCAGACTTTATGTCGGTAGATAGTTTATCAGTTAATTACAATACCGGTAAAGATTAATGCATGAAACAGAAAGACAATAACATCCACTACACATAACACCAATATTTGTACGTGGAAACCCTGTAAGGGGAAAAACCATTGTGGAAAACCTTACCCACAATCAGATGATACTACTGTAGATAGTATGTGTATACAAATGGGGTTTGCACATGCAAAAAGGCCAAGTGCCTAGAGGTCACTACTCAAACACAAATAGGAGTCACACTGACTACAATTGGATGATTAAATCCAATAATAATGTACTCCTCAAAATAGCATCTTCATATGCTGGATTCAGTACCGGTTCAGTTCTGATATGCCTTCACAGAACCTTGCTTCACCTTAAATGATGTCTATGTGTATAGCTCTTATTATTCTTGCATATACCTTCTTATAATTCTTTTCCCAATCACCTATTGATCTTACAAATAAGATCTTACATATATACCATAACCTAAGACCAATTTTAGTAGGTCAGCTCTAAAAGATATTACAATAAAATCAATTTACAAGTAAATGAATAACCGATGCAATATCTGATTCAACATGTCGGCTTAATGTATTTACAATAACAATAAAATCATCTCCAAAGTGTGTCGTGCTGATCTGGAATAGATAAGCCTGTCGGTGCTTAATCTGGACCTATTTGTCGGTAACAACAAATATGCAAACATGAATATACCAATGAACATATCTCCAAGACAAAGTGTCCAAATGATGTCTTTGACATAACCAAGTGTTTTCCATGTCATTCCAAGTGCCGGTGAATAATATATCATGTCGGTGTACGAAGTATCGGTGACTGCGCATAAAGTTATTTGCTTGCTGGTGAACATAACCATTTCTCCAAAGTGCCAGAGTTGATAAGTGTTTATAGGTGTTGACATGAATGACAAAACCATACCAAAATACTAACATAATATACATCATAAATGATCAGGAAAGTGAGAGAGAGTCACAATGTCATATCATGCCCACAATGAGTTATATTGCATCATGTCTATCACAAATATAATAGTAAGATAGTCACAAACAATCATAGCATCGTCTTATCTAATATAATCATGAAGTGGGGTTAGCATAATCAAGATTACATCATAACCTCATAACAAATATAATCCATTCATCAATAATGAATTTTTATAACCACCGAATGTAAATCCATCATCATAATAACTAAAGATGTGTCATCATCCACATAAGTCATCATATATCAAATATCCATATGAAATGTCTAGCATCATCAATAAGCATTTGAGATATAGATAAAGTCATAAGTATTAATCAAAACATCAAACAAGAGCCTAAATAATTCTATCGATGCATAAATCAAAATATGAATTAGGGAGGGACACTACAAGAAGTATCCATATTTATCTTACACAATAGATCGGTGCTATAAACATTGAGGCCAGATCCAATATTCACAATGGTTCATCTTATAGTATACCATTAATAAGGACAACAATCATAAGAGGATCATATTGATTTTGAATTTCTTGAGAGGGAAACTCATTTTGTGAGTACACAATTTGAGCTTTAGATATTTTCATAGAGTCAACGAAAGAAGACATGTTATTAGGTTCACTGTCTAAGAGACAGTCAAGGGGAGATGAATGCTAGGAATGAATTTACTATGTAGAAAGGGACGCAGAATTGGAAAAATGATCAATATATTATATAATGTTATTATGTTAGTAAATTAATGTAACATATATTATTACATCTTTGGTGTGAGTAAATACATTCCATGTTGTGTGGATGAATTTTGAATTAAATCCCAAAGGGATATCTTGGTACGAGTAGCCTTAAGTTGTTCAATAAGATCATACTCTTTACCAAGATGTTGTGATATATGAGGTGCTAGTGGAAGAATGGGTTGAGAAGAAGGAAGAGAACAACGAATCACTGGAGGAGGGTTAGGTTTGTTGGAATCAAGGCAAAAAACTAAGAGGGGGGGGTGAATCAGTTTTCTCAAAATCTTTTCTTAACTCAAACACAATTTCAAATATTATAATTAACAGTGAAAGCATAGATCAACACCACATCAATAACACACATAACACCAATATTTTTGACATGGAAAACCCAGTCAAGGGGAAAACGATGGTGGGAACCTACCCACAATATGATGATAACCTGTTAGAAGTATATGAAATATTACAATGGAGAATGCACATGCATTCAGGCACACTGCCTAGAGCTCACTACTCAAAAACAAAAAAGCACTACAACCCACGGAAGACTCATTGTCTTACAAACATATTAAGATTACATCTGGAAGATCGTGAACTAAGAAGATAGCATCTCCTAATGCCTGGTTACAGTTTTGGTTAGGCACATATTTTTCTCTGTCACACTTCTTCACACTTCTTCGCACTACTTCACTTCTTCCAAAAGATCAAAGCATTATTCGCACACATAGATACCTCTCTCACATGAGTATTACATTTATTTATACATATCCTCAACCTATCTTTCAAGGTTAGCACAATGCACATCACAAATTACAAATATATAACCATACACACTACAATATTATATGCGAACCAAAAAAATGTCGGCTAAGACATAGTATGGACCTAAATCAGTACCTCGAACATGAAACACCACCAATAGTTATGCCTCGAACATCCACAACATGCTACATGCATCATGTCAGCCAAGAACATGAAGAACACCACCGAATCAAGGAAAATAATCAATAACATGCACAATGATCAATGTGGACCACCAACACAAATAGGAAATGATCTAGAAACATCCATAAGTATCATGAATTACCATAGAAACAATCGCACCTACACCACTTACTAGAATCTTCATCATCATGATACCAAACTTCAAGAACACTAACTACAATGATTGTCAAAGTGAAAGATTCACTTGCGGATCTCCAAATCATGAACCATCCAAATTGAGGACACACCATAATGCACCAAACACTCTTCCAAATCCATTAACCAATATATTACAACGCGGAGTAATGCGGAGAAAAATCCAGAACAATGATCAACACCGAACAATTGAAAAAACAACCACAATACCAGATCTCATAACTTGATCAAATATCCATGTGAACCACTGAAACTTGAGTTGTATCAACTAGAGATACTTATCTCAAAACCCTTTAATCCACAACAACTCATCTACAACATATTGGCCAAACCAACTCACTTAATCTTACTCCAACACTGGAACACATAGAGGAATATGTTGACAGCAATGACAACACATCACTCAGTCAATCCAAACACATATTTGTATATTATCCCAACAATATCCCCCTTTGGCATTGATGATAAAATACGATGTGAAAAACAATCAATGACAAAGAAAGAACAACTCTAAAAAATCTGCCCCTGAGATCTAGCATATGATATGACAGTTATTCACAAGATTCTCTCCCCCTTTGGCATCAATGCTAAAGACACATTTACAAACCATAGATCACACAAAAATGAACATCTAAACAACAATACTGACTACTCCCCCTGAGTAGCAGCCACCAATTATCAATCTAGATCACAAGATTCAAATCCACCGAAATCCACCGAACTGATGCAAGATGACTGTGAAATCCACCAAACTAATGTAAATCTATGCATCTTAGTTCTTATCAGGAGGGGAAATCACCCTTAGCTTCTCTCTGAGATAATTAAAAGTATCCTTAGGCAAAGGCTTCATGAAGATATCTATAATTTATTCCTTTGTAGATACAGACTCCAATCTACCTTCCTTTTCATTCACTTTTTCTCTCAAGAAATGAAACTTGATTGGCATATGCTTAGTCTTTGAATGCAACATCAGATTTTTAGAAATTTTGATAACAATTGAATTATCACAATATATAGCAGTAGGCTCATCATAAACAACTCTGATATTCTATAACATCTGCTTCATCCATACCACCTGAGTATTAGTAGCAACAATATACTCATCCTCTGTAGTAGATAAAGAAACAGCATTCTGCATCTTACTCATCCAAGAAACCAATCTCTTTCCCAAGAAAAATGCACCACCACTACTACTTTTTCTATCATCCACTATTGGTATTTTGGTATGGTTTTGTCATTTATGTCAACACCTACTAAAAGCACCTTGGAGAACCAGCAAACATTCACTGGCAAGCAAGTAACTATTGCAGAGTTACTAGTATATGGTACACCGGCAGGATATAATGATCACCAGAACTTGGAATGGCATGAAAGACACTTGGTAATGTTGAAAACATTGTGTGGACATCTTATCTTGAAGATTTGATCATTAGTATATTCATATTTGCATATTTGCTTTTACCGGCAAATAGGTCCAAGGTTATCCAGGGTTACACCAGTAGGATTATCTTTTCCAGATCAGCATGGCACGTTATGGAGATGATTAATTAATGTTGTAAATGCATTAAGCCGACATGTTCAATCGGTTATTACATTCAATATTATATTGATTGTAAAATGTTTTTATTGTAATATCTTGTAGAGTCGACCTACTATAATTGGTTTTAGGTTATGGTATAAATGTAAGATCTTAATTGTAAGATCAAGTGTGGAATGCGAAAAAGGTATATTGTGAAGGGATATGCGAGATTAAGCAGAGCTATACACGAAGACATCATTTGAAGGTGAAGCTAGGTTTTTGTGAAGGCATATTTGCATTACACTGGTACTAAATCTAGCATATGAAGATGCTATTTTGAGCAGTACATCCTTTATTGGATTTAACCATCCAACTGTAGTCAGTGTGACTCCTATTTGTGTTTGAGTAGTGAGCTCTAGGCGCTTGGCCTTTTTGCATGTGCAGACCCCATTTATGTACACTTACTATCTGTAGTAGTATCATCTGATTGTGGATAAGGTTTCCCACCATGGTTTTTCCCCTTACAGGGTTTCCACATACAAATATTGGTGTCATGTGTTGTGGATGATTTATGTTTTGATTTCATGCATTAATCTTTACCAGTATTGCATTTATCTGTTAAATTTGTCCACTGGTATAACAGACTGTCTCATCGGTATTAAAGCAGTAATTGATTAAGTTGTTTTTCGTTTAAAGTTTTAGACAGTTGATTCACCCCTCCACCCCCCCCCCCTCTCAGTTGTCCCTGGGACCTAACAATTGGTATCAGAGCAAAGTCCTCTTTTACAGAAGTTTAACAACTTGAGGAGATCCAATGTCTACTAACTATTTTAGGAAGGACAATCCTAAACTTGATGGAACCAATTATGGGATATGGAAGATCAGAATGGAGACACATCTGAATTGCATTGGAAAGGACATCTGGGATGTTACAAAGAATGGTTATATTGCTCCTACTCAAACTCAGCCTAATCCACCCAACTTGACAAAAGATGAAGAAAATGATTGCAAAGCAAGAGAAGCACTTTTGAGCGCATTATCAGATCAGCACATCATGGGACTATCAGATAGGTCTACTACTAAAGCTATTTAGGATCATTTGGAAACACTAAATGAAGGAGATTCCATAGTCAAAATTGCAAAACTTGAAAGCTTCCGAGTCAGGTATGAACATCTAAAAATGGAAGAAGATGAAAGAATTTCTTCTTTTATGGAAAGAGTAAATGAAATTGTTTTGGGTATTAAATGTTGTGGAGGAACCTTAAGTGAAGATGAAATTGTTTCAAAAGTTTTAAGAGGATTTCCACTGGCATACAAAATGAAGGTTACTGCAATAAATGAATTAAGAACAATGCCTAATACATCAGTAACTAGGGATACATTGATTGGAAAACTTTCAGCCTTTGAAATTGAGGAATTTGGTCCCGTTACTACTATAAAGATAGATTTATCTTTCAAAGCATCAACATCATCTGCATCATCATCGAACAAATTTGATTAGAAAGCCCTTTATGCAAGAGAACTTGAAGAAAGTAGGAAAGAACTTGAAGAACTTGAAGCACTATTTGCAAGAAAAATGCCTAAAGGTCCAGTTGGAAGTAAGTATGAAGGTAAAGCACCTTTCAAATGTTTTAACTGCATTAAGATTGGTCATATGGCTTCAAGATGCCCTGATAGACATGATAGACTAAGAGAAGAAGCTAGAAGGACATAGAAACCTAAACCTAAATATCAGAGATATAGATTCAAGAAAACTAAGGACAAATCTTGTTATGTAGCTGATGAAGGAGTGACTGATGATTCTGATGAAGATCCGACAGACAATGGATGGGTTTTTGTTGCTATAATAGAAGATCCACCGGTACCTACAATGCAACTGGTAGAATAGGCCTTGGCAGCTAAAATTGAGGTAAAAGATGAATGGATAACTGATTCTGGATGCTCACATCATATGACAAGTGACAAAGGAAAATTATTGAACTTTCAAGAATACAATGGCAGTTTAGTAAGATTTGGAGATGACAAAGCTTGTTAGATCAGAGGTAAGGGTTCAATATCTCTTGATGGTAAGCATAAGACTAGTAATGTCTACTATATTGAAGGTTTAAAGTATAATCTTTTGAGTGTTGGTCAATTAGTTGAGAAAGGATTTCGGTTACAATTTAAGAATGGAAAATGCAAAATCATGAATAGAACTGGTTTAGAAATTGCAACCGGTAACTAGACTAGGGGTAACATCTTTTATTTGAATAATAGTGAAAAGACATGTTTAATTGCAAATATAGATGAAAGTTGGTTATGGCATAAGAGACTCTATCATGTAAACTTTGATTGCATGGTAAAGATCAGTACTACTAAGGCAGTTAGAGATTTACCTAAAATTGTCAAACCTCATAACATAATTTGTAAGGAATGTCAATTTGGAAAACAAGCTAGAGCTAGTTTCAGAAGTATTCCTGAAAAATCAAATAATGCTCTTGATTTAATTCACACTGATTTATGTGGTCCAGCTAGAACTACAAGCCTACAAGGTGAAAGATATTTCATGCTAATCATTGATGACTATTCTAGAATGTGCTGGGTTACTTTTCTTAGAGAAAAATCAGAAGCACTTGGAAAGTTCAAACTGTTCAAAGCAATGGTTGAAAATGAAACCGGTAAGAAAATGAAATTTTTAAGATTAGATCAAGGAGGAAAATTCACATCTAAGGAGTTTAATGCATCTTGTGAAGTGAATGGAATTAGAAGACAACTATCAGCACCTCAGACACCACAACAAAATGGAGTTGTTGAAAGGAAAAATAGAACCATCTTGGATGTAGCTAGAAACATATTATCTGAAGAAAACTTGCCTCATGTATATTGGAAAGAAGCAGTAAGCACAACGGTTTATACATTTAACAAAGTTCACATCAAAGGTGAAACCGGTAAGACCCCTCATGAACTATGGTTTGGTATTACTCCCACTCTTAAGTATTTCAGAATATTTGGAAGTAAATGTTATATTAGAAGACATGAGTACATTGGAAAATTTGATCCTAGAAGTGATGAAGGAATATTTTTAGGTTATTTATCTAAGAGTAAAGCATATAGATGTTTTAACAAGAGATTGCATAAAATTGTTGAGAGTACAAATGTAAAGATTGATGAACAATTCAGAGGAACTTCAAGCTACATAGATTCTGAACTGGCAACAAAAATTCTAATAAATGAACCTACACTGAATCCACTGGTACAAAGTGAAGATCCAGTTACATCGGTATCATCTGAAAATTCCACTATGACTGAAGAACAACAACAAACAAAGACACCCCGGTATGTAAGACTGAATCATTCTGAAGATCAGATAATTGGAAACAAACATAAAGGAGTTGTAGCGTCCTAAAATTGCAACAGTTGCAATTTTGACTGCATTTGGGTCTTCACGATGGCGCGCAACGTTGAACCTGAATGGAGACCCCGAAACCTATTTACGACATCAAAAACTACATATTTCTGCACCTTGGCCTGATCCTTCCTTGCACCCTGTTGTCCCAGGAGGTGGGACCATGGCGCCCAGCGCCGTGGTCCTTCAGGACCATGGCGCCTAGCACCTTGGTCCCCCAGGACCATGGTGCCCAGTGCCCTGGTCCCTAGCCCTATTTTGGGCCTGGTCTCCTGTTGGGCATCGGGTCTTTAAGTTTACAATTCGGAAAATAATGTTCCTAGGTCGGCCTAAGGTCAGAAAAATCAGTCTCCTAACCCTAATTGACAAGTATATAAACTAAATTTCCTCTCCCAAAAAAAGAGAAAAAAAACATATGTGTGCAAGACGCGGAAGCGATAGGCAAACATTCAAACATTCAAACATTCAAGCATTCAAGCATTCCTTCAAGTAATTGAGCATTCTAAGTCTCCATTCAAGGCTAGGTGTTGCATTTAAGACAAGGATTCAACCATTGAAGAGGAGATCACCTACAACATACAACATACAACATCATTACACCTTCGCATGTAAGAATACAAACATTCTTACAACAAGGTATCAGTACTTGTTTACATTACAAACATTTACATTTACAGCATTCTCATTTCTTGGTTAATTCCAAAACTGGGGTTTGACCTAAAGGCAAACCCCTAATCCCTAACCCCCCAATCGTCCTCTCTTTTCTATGTGTAGGTTGCAAGTATGTGGCTGTAATTGAAGATCTGGAATCCTTGTGCAGAGACGAACAAATCCCCCTTCGTTTCACGGATTTTTCGGAGGACCGTGTGCACTCCTGGCACCATCGTCCCATCAACTTTCGCTCAAATTTGCAGAACAGCATCGTCTCGACATTTTACTACTAATTTTAGGTCCACAGCTTCATCCCGTATCCCTATCTCCGTTTATAAGTGAATCTTTCTTACTTTACATGCACTCCTAGTTCAATCCTTCTATCTACATTCTTTACAAAAGAGGGTATCCTTGATGTCTCAACCCTTGAAACTCATTTAGAATTCAGTCTTGCATTGTGTGGGATTGGATCTTGTGAGTTTCAACCCCTCTTTTGAATGTAAAGTCTCTCCTAAGTGAAAACCATCATCCCTAGTGACCTCCTTTCTCTCTCCTTGGAGTGGGGGGGGAATACCTAGGGTTTGATTTTCCGCTTTACATTTTGGTGAACCCGACATGAACATCCTAATTCTGATTATTCATGATTAGATCTGAAAAATTTTGCTTCCTTAATTACATTTCCATGTTTGATCTTTTGCAAATTTTAGAGGTTAATGGCATAAAAACCCTAAATTTTCTTTTTAGTAATTGAGCTTGCGAAATGTTTAATTGTTAATGCTTTGTTTCAGATCTACCCTTCTATTGCAAATTGTCAATTCATTTTTATGCTTTAATTTTGAAAATTAAGTGGTTAAGTGTCAAAACCCTAATTTTTAAACCCTCTTGATTCAACATTTGACCAATGATTTCACTGATCAAAACACCTCCAAATCGGCTATAACTTTGGATTCCGCAACAAAATCATAATATCTCTCATCCCTAAAAATTTTGAAAAAAGTTGCGAGGACCGTGTGCACCCCAAGCGCCATTGTCCCCGACATTTTTTCTGAAATTTTTGGAGCTAGATCTTACTGTATTTTTCTGCTAAAATCTAGAATCTTGGCTGATTTCATCAATTATAACACTTTCAAAATTAAAGTCAAAGTTGGTCTAGTGATTGCTTGGATTAAGGCTTATAATCATTCAAAAACTGTTGAACTTAAAATTCATATCAAAATTGTGTTTCTTACTGTCCTAAATCTGAAAAGTGTGTTGGCATTCATTCAAAATTTCAGTGCTTTATTCAAATTTTTGCAGTTTGTGACTTTTGAAATTAAATGTTTAATTGCAACAACCTTGATTTCCACTTTCAAAATTGAATTTTGCGAGAAATTGAGTCAATTTTTAAAATTCAAAACCTGCATTGCTTTTAGTATTCCCTCTAAAATCATAAAATTCAAAATTTCAGTTTCCTCTCTTTTTCAAAATTCAAATTTTGCATTTTTCAACAATCTTGGTAGGGTTCAATTTTGAGATTGCAACTTTAATTTGGCCTATCTGCAGATCTTAAAATCACTCAATTTTTTCAAATTAGCTTTAAAATCATCATAACTTTCATCCCTGAAAATTTCAAAAAAAGTTGCGAGGACCGTGTGCACTCCATTCGCCACGGTCCCTGACATTTTTTCCGAAATTTCGGGAGATTGTCCTGATTGTATTTAACAGCTTAAATCTAGGAGATTGACTAATTTTATTGAAATTTGCTACCTCTAAATTCAAAATCCTCTCTCTCTCTTTAGTGCATGAGTTTTACAACAATAAGCCCTACTTACACTATTCCCGTTAGACGAAGCCTTAGAATTAAGTCTTTCCAAGGTTTAATTACTGAGGAGATGGAACCTAATTTGAATGGCCTTTTTAACAAGGACACGGGTAATTCCTCTAATCCTCTTAATGATGAAGAAGCTCTCCATGAGGTTTCTGTAGAACAACTTTTGAAATTGGATAACCAATTTGATGATTTTCAGCAATGGATGTCTCAAGAATACCCCAATAGTTAAGCTCTTTCATTAATTGAGGGTCTAAAACGTATGGTTCAAAGTGATAAAAATGGAATTGATATTTTGCATGGTATTGCACACATTGTGGATTTGAATGTGATGCCTATGAAGAGTTGTGCTGAAACTTTAGGTTATACACAACCTCCTACTCAAGTCAATCATTCTATTCCTTTGACAACTTCTATTGCTAGTATACCTACTTTTACATCAAACATAATGACTACTTCAATACAAGACATTCCGCCTATGATCACCAGTCATGGGGGCAATCCTTCTCCTTCAATCAACCCTCTTCCTTCATTCAATCCAACTTCCTCGTTCATTCCTTCAATGAATGTCCCTATTACATCTCCACAAATGAACATGATGCAAGGGGGCAATTCGTTTAATCATTACATTCCTCCTTTCCAATCATCTCCTATGACTAACTATCATAGTGTCCCACCACCTTACTCTCAATCAATACCTTCTTTCAATAACATAATACCTCCATCACAATCTAACACGTCTAATATGAACTCTTCAACTGAAGCGACCATTAACAATCTTGCACAAACTGTCTCTTCTTTACAGCAACAAATTGCCTCTATGAATCAATCTAAGTTTAGTGTGCCCACATTTGATGTTGCGAGCCCACTTTCTCTTGACATTGTTCAAGCTATCCCCCCTAAGCATGTTGAAATCCCACAGTTGGAGCTTTATAATGGTAAAGGTGATCCTCTAACACATGTTAAGACCTTTCAAACAATATGTACCGATTTTGCTCATGACCAAAGGTTGCTTGCAAAACTATTTACTAGAACATTAAGAGATAAGGCTCTACAATGGTATTGCTTGTTGCCTTCCTTTCTATTACTTCTTTCCAACAACTTGCAAATGCTTTTATTCAACAATTTCAAAACAATATAAGTCCTAAAGTTACTTTGATTGATTTAATACATTGTAAACAAGGTGTTAAAGAAAAAGTGACTGGTTTCATTGGTAGACATAAGCATTTGTGTGCTCAAATTTCTTTTCCAGTACCTGACAATGATATTCAAAGAATCTTTATTTATAATTTACAAAAATATATTAGAGAAAAACTTATGTTTTCTGAGTTTACTTCTTTCCAACAGTTGTGTGCAACTCTTCACAATTATCAACTGACTGTGAGTCAAATGGAACAAGCAAATCCTATGGCTCAGAGTGATAAGGGTGATAGTAGTCAACAACCATTTGGGAAGTTTAAACCGAACAGAGAGTTCATTAAGTTCAATGAAAACATCATCAACAACAATGTGAATGCAACATCAGGTGTGCCTCCTATTTCTAAGTTTTTCAAGAAAGAAAGAAAGTTTACTCCTTTGAATGAATCATTGCATAGTATTATGAATAAATTATTGGAACAAAATGTGCTTACTCTCCCTCCTATAAATCAAATAGATCCTGCAAAGATTAATTCACCCTATTTTGATAACAAATCTTTTTGTCAATTTCATCGTCAACCTGGGCATGATACTGAAAAATGTTTTGCTTTAAAGGGTAAAATTCAAGATTTGATTGATAATAATACTATCTCTGTTTCAGGTGTGAATGATAAAGGCAACACATCTGTAGCTCCTCCTAACCAAAATCTTAATATTTTTACTGATCCATTACCTTCTCATACCTCTAATGTGATTGAGACTAATAATTCCTCTTTCACCTGATAGTCTTGTGTCTATGACTCCGAATGTGATTAACTTTGTAGAGCAGCAGAAAATCCCTAAAGAACCTCCCATCACATTTGATTCCAGTGAAACTATCAGGGCACCTGATGGTCCTTTATATATAGTTGCAAAAGTCAAGAATACACCTTGCCGTCGAGTGCTTATTGATCCTTCTTACATGGTTAATATCATTACTGAATAATTTCTTTTTACTTTGCAATTGAATCAAGTGATTTATGACAAAACAAATGTGGTTGTGAAATTATTTGGTGCATTTTCTTCTCCTGCAATTGGTTCTATTACATTACCTATTGAGGTCCATAACAATGCCCTTGATGTGAGCTTTGCTATTATTCCATCATCCGAACAATTTCGTGTGAAGCTAGGCTATCCTTGGTTATCTTCCATGAAAGCTATTGCTTCTCCTATTCACAAGTGTTTGAAATATCCCCATAATGGTGAAGTTGTCACTGTCAATCATAGTCTCTTAAAACGAGCTGAAAGAACTTCTAGCATTCCTATTGATTATTTTTGGCCTAAACAATTTCAATCTCTTCCACCGCGAAGTGATCATCTTTTCAAATCTTATCAAAAGTGGAAAAAAGATATGATCCTATCTCTAAGTGAACCTAGAACACCCAAACTTGATATTCCTATAATTCTTGAGAAGGAAGTTCTTCCTTTGAAAGATAAAACTAATGTCTTTCCTCAAGAAGATTCCCAACCCATCCCTATGGATGTGACTATGTCTATGTCTAATAAAATTTATAAAGGTAGACCTATACCTCCTCGTCATGATGGACTTGGTCTCCTTCCTAAACCAGATATTCCTCCTTTATATGGAGCGGTTCCTCCTCCTTCCTCTTATAGAGAGAAGAGACCTTCCTCTTCTCCTATTGTCCAACCTAAGAGACCACAACCCAAACACCCAAGTGATAAGGATGAGAACATTCCTCCTCCTCAATCTTCTCAACTTCCTACTAAGACTAGATGAAATCATTTTGCACGTGAACACCGATGAAAGCGTCATCTTAGAGCTTGTGCAACTGCTTCTCAAACTTTGCAATCCCCAAAAACACCTTCAGCTAGTATTATTCCATTTTCTCCTCAGCCGAAAATTGAGCCAAAATCTCCTAAACATAAGATGCATGATGGTCTTGATCCTGTGCGAGTTAAAGATCCTATTTTTATAAATCTTGATGATAATATAGATGAAAATGTTAGTCATGATGAAAATGTTACTCCTCTTCATTTTGATAGTGAATATGAATATGTTGATGTTGATAACCATTTATCTAACGAATTTTCTAAAGCACTTATCCTAGCTCCTAGACAAGAACAACGTGGCTTGGAACATGAACATAACCCTTGTTTGGATCTTGTGATAGCTCCATCTGCTGTGTTGGATGTTCCTCCTCTAGCGTGTTTCCTGCCTTCCCGAAATATTGATCAACAAGATTAGGGGGTAGATGACGTGCTAGACTAGTTCATTAGCATAGCAGACTCTCTCCTCCTCTCTTGATCTCTTTTTTTACTTCTTCTATGTGTTATTCCCATTCTTCTATTTGTTGTCCTTAGTGTTGTCTACTTGAGGATGATGCAAAGCATTGAGATCTCTTTTGGTCTCTCTCATGTTGACTCAAAAGACACATGTGTTCCCCTCTTCTAGGTGACCTTCCTTGATTGGGGAATGAAGAACAATTATGCATACATACATATGATATACATTAATTATCATATAGCATACTGACCCCAAGGAAAGCAAAGTCACCTTGTGCTTTGTGTTTTTGTGTCTATTATCCTTGGGCTTATCTCACACTTGGGGGCTAAATCTTTGTGATAACATGCTCGTTTCCCTTCTCATTTCTTATATGTATCACTAACTTAAAGCAATCACCCCCGATGAGGCATGTGTGATCGCTTTAATGTAGGGGGGCATACACCCCGTTCATATCTCTTCAAGATAATTGAAAATTTCTTGGCGAACTTCGCTTTGCCTTGAAAATTTTTCATATTTTTCTTGCATGACTCATAGCGAGGGAACCTTACTACTGACAGTCATGGTTCTCCCTCATGATCTTCCCTTTTACTTTGTCAATCAAAGTCGTAAGATCCTTAGTCCACTGGGGGCTTGGTGTATCTTGCCTCCTTGATGTGGTGAAAGTCTTTCAATATTGTTTCCTTGTACTTTACCGGAAGTATTGGGATATGCTTATACTCCCACTAAAGTGGGAGCTAAATGTAGCGTCCTAAAATTGTGACACTTGCAATTTCGACTGCATTTGGGTCTTCACGATGGCGCACAATGTTGAACCTGAATGGAGACCCCGAAACCTGTTTACGACATCAAAAACTGCATATTTCTGCACCTTGGCCTGATCCTTCCTTGCACCCTACTGTCCCAGGAGGTGGGACCATGGCGCCCAATGCCCTGGTCCTTCAGGACCATGGTGCCTAGCGCCTTGGTCCCCCAGGACCATGGCACCCAGCGCCCTGGTCCCTGGCCCTATTTTGGGCCTGGTCTCTTGTTGGGCATCGGGTCTTTAAGTTTGCAATTCGGAAAATAATGTTCCTGGGTCGGCCTAAGGTCAGAAAAATAAGTCTCCTAACCCTAATTGACAAGTATATAAACTACATTTCCTCTCCCAAAAAAAGAGAAAAAAAACATATGTGTGCAAGACACGGAAGCGATAGGCAAACATTCAAACATTCAAACATTCAAGCATTCAAGCATTCCTTCAAGTAATTGAGCATTCTAAGTCTCCATTCAAGGCTAGGTGTTGCATTCAAGACAAGGATTCAACCATTGAAGAGGAGATCACCTACAACATACAACATACAACATACAACATCATTACAACTTCGCATGTAAGAATACAAACATTCTTACAACAAGGTATCAGTACTTGTTTACATTACAAATATTTACATTTACAGCATTCTCATTTCTTGGTTAATTCCAAAACCGGGGTTTGACCTAAAGGCAAACCCCTAATCCCTAACCCCCCAATCATCCTCTCTTTTCTGTGTGTAGGATGCAGGTACATGGCTGTAATTGAAGATCTGGAATCCTTGTGTAGAGACGAACAGATCCCCCTTCGTTTCGCGGATTTTTCAGAGGACCGTGTGCACTTCGGGCGCCATCGTCCCGTCAACTTTCACTCAAATTTGCAGAACAGCATCGTCTCGACATTTTACTGCTAATTTCAGGTCCGTAGCCTCATCCCGTATCCCTATCTCCATTTATAAGCGAATCTTTCTTACTTTACATGCACTCCTAGTTCAATCCTTCTATCTACATTCTTTACAAAAGAGGGTATCCTTGATGTCTCAACCCTTGAAACTCATTTAGAATTCAGTCTTGCATTGTGTGAGATTGGATCTTGTGAGTTTCAACCCCTCTTTTGAATGTAAAGTCTCTCCTAAGTGAAAACCGTCAACCCTAGTGACCTCCTTTCTCTCTCCTTGGAGTGAGGGGGGAACACCTAGGGTTCGATTTTTCGCTTTACAGGAGTTATGACTAGAGGAAGATTGGAAAATGAAGAGGTATGTATTATTTCTCAAATTGAACCATCATCAATTAATGAGGCATGTGAATATAAGCATTAGACTAAAGCTATAGAAGAAGAATTACAACAAATTGAGAAAAACAACACTTGGACATTAGTTCCTTGACCTAAAGATAAAAATGTAATTGGAACCAAATGGGTATTCAGAAACAAACTTAATGAAGATAGTAACTTATACGATAAAATGACTAATGATGACATCTTGGCTATTGAAGTTTTTGTTGATGATATAGTATTTGGAGGAGAAGATGGATTGTGTAAAGACTTTTCTATCAAAATGCAGCAAGAATTTGAAATGTCTATGATTGGTGAAGTAAGATTCTTTTTAGGAGTGCAGATATCATAGACTGAAAAAGGTATATTTTTTAGTCAATCAAAATACTTAAAAGAGTTGCTTAAGAAATTTGGAATGGAGAACTCTAAACCGGTAAGCACACCTATGACAACAAATGACAAATTATCACAAAGGGATGAATCTACACCTGTGGATCCAACTAGGTACAAATCTATGATAGGAGGTTTACTGTATTTGACACAAACCAGACATGATATTATGAATGCAGTATGTATTGTTTCAAGATTTTAGAGTAATCCTAGAGAAAATCATGAATCAACAGTAAAAAGAATTTTCTGGTACTTACAAGGCACCCCAAATCTTGGATTATGGTATCCTAGAGATGAAAATTTTGATAGATATGTGCATACACAGATGCAAATTGGGTACGAGACATTGATGATAGAAAAAGCACCATCGGAGAGTATTTTTTCTTGGAAACAAATTAGTTTCTTGGTTGAGTAAGAAACAGAGTTGTACATCTTTATCAATAGCAGAATCAGAATATGTTGCAGCAGCAACTAACTGTACATAGGTACTTTGGCTCAAACAAATGTTGAAAGATTTGAAGGTAAAATGCAAGGAACCTATAACTATCTATTGTGACAACACTACAACAATTGATATATCAAAAAATCCGGTATTACATTCTAAAACAAAACATGCTTCTATCAAACTAAATTTTCTAAGGGAAAAAGTTGAAGCAAAAGAAATACAACTAGTTTATGTGAATACTAAAGAACAACTTGCAGATATTTTCACTAAACCTTTGCCTAAGGAGACTTTTGAGTATCTCAAAGAACAACTTGGGGTCATACCCCCACCGGTAGACACTTAGAGAGTTGATGTTTGTCATCAACTGACAGAATTAACAGAGATATATTCTTACTTCGGCTTTGATGAGGAAACTACTTCTCAGGGGGAGTAGTTGGTATAGTAAAATTGGTTGGTATTTTGTATAAAACAATTGGTATGATGCAACTTTGGCATTTGATGTCAAAGGGGGAGAGATATCTATGGAAAAACACATTATCTTGGTATAGAAAAACTTTGGAAATCACATATTGCTCCTAGTGGGAGAGATTGTTATTTAGGAGAGATTTTAATTTCTAGTTATGATCTTTTTGGAAATTGTTGGTTTTTGGTACTTGGCATTTCTGTTTTGGCACTTTGATGGTTTTTCCATCCTGTGTTGCCATCAATGCCAAAGGGGGAGATTGTTGGTATTTTGGTATGGTTTTGTCATTGATGTCAACACCTACTAAAAGCACTTTGGAGAACTAGCAAACATTCACCGGCAAGCAAGTAACTATTGCACAGTTACTAGTATATGGTACACTGGCAGGATATAATGATCATCGAAACTTGGAATGGCATGAAAGACACTTGGTAATGTTGAAAACATCATGTGGACATCTTATCTTGAAGATTTGATCATTAATATATTCATATTTGCATATTTGCTTTTACCGGCAAATAGGTCCAGGGTTATCCAGGGTTACACCGACAGGATTATCTTTTCCAGATCAGCATGGCATGCTATGGAGATGATTAATTAATGTTGTAAATGCATTAAGCCAACATGTTCAATCAATTATTACATCGAATATTATATTGATTGTAAAATGTTTTTATTGTAATATCTTGTAGAGCCGACCTACTATAATTGGTCTTAGGTTATGGTATAATGTAAGATCTTAATTGTAAGATCAAGTGTGGAATGCGAAAAAGGTATATTGTGAAGGGATATGCGAAATTAAGCAGAGCTATTGAAGAAGACATCTTTTGAAGGTGAAGCTAGGTTTTTGTGAAGGCATATTTGCATTACACCGGTACTAAATCTAGCATATGAAGATGCTATTTTGAGTAGTACATCCTTTATTGGATTTAACCATCCAACTGTAGTCAGTGTAACTTCTATTTGTGTTTGAGTAGTGAGCTCTAGGTGCTTGGCCTTTCTGCATGTGCAGATCCCATTTATGTACACTTACTATCTGCAGTAGTATCATTTGATTATGGGTAAGGTTTCCCACCGTGGTTTTTCCCCTTATAGGGTTTCCACGTACAAATATTGGTGTCATGTGTTGTAGATGATTTATGTTTTGATTTCATGCATTAATATTTACTGGTATTGCATTTATTTGTTAAATTTGTCTACCGGTATAACAGACTATCTCACCGGTATTAAAACAATAATTGATTAAGTTGTTTTTGGTTTAAAGTTTTAGACAACTGATTCACCCCCCCCTCTCAGTTGTCTCTGAGACCTAACATCCACATCTCTGGCCCAATCAGCATCAGTAAAATAACTCAAAGTAAAATAATCATCTTTAGGATACCACAAACAAAAATCAAATGTGCCTTTCAAACATTTGAAAATCCTTTTCATAGCTACAACATGAAATTCCTTAAGATCATCTTGAAATCTAGCAACAAGGCATACAACAATCATGATATTTGGTCTAGTATGAGTTAAATATAACAATCCACCAATCACAGATCTATATCTAGTATGATTTGCTTTGGGGGAATCATCATCCTTTGTCAACTTACATCCGGTCACCATAGGAGTACCAACTAGCTTTGAATCATCTAAACCAAACTTCTTAAACAATTCCTTCACATACTTGGATTGAGATATAAAAATTCCTTTATCCAACTAAGTAATTTGCAATCCCAAAAAGAATTTCATCTCACCAATCATAGACATCTCAAACGCATTCTGTATCTCATCAGCAAACTTCCTGCACAAACTATCATACCCTCCAAAAATAATATCATCAACAAAAACTTTGACAATCAAAATGTTATCATGATCAAGCTTGAAATATAGGCTACTATCAGCAATACCTTTATTGAATCCAAGCTTCAGCAAATACTTAACCAATTTGGTATACCGAGCTCTTGGGGCTTGCTTCAATCCATACAGTCCTTTCTTCAATCTACAAACCATATCTTCCTGGTTTGTCAACTGAAATCCATCTGGTTGCTCAATATAAACTTCCTCTTCCAACTCACCATTAAGAAAGGCTGACTTGACATCCATCTGATAAACTTTGAAATATTTGTAAGAAGCATAAGCAAGAAAATATCTAACAACTTCAATTTTTACCACTGGAGCAAAAGTCTTCACAAAGTCAATTCCTTCCATCTAAGAATATCCCTTACAAACAAGTCTTTCTTTGATCCTAACAACTTCACCTTGTTCATCCAATTTGTTTTAGAAGATCCATTTAGTTCCAATTATATTTTTATCCTTAGGTCTAGGAACAAGAATCCATGTATTATTCTTTTCAATCTGGTTCAATTCTTCTTCCATTTCTTTAACCCAATTCTCATCTTTGCATGCTTCATTAACATATTTAGGTTCAATCTTAGAAATCAAGAAATATTCTTCAACAATTATTCTTCTAGTCATCACACCTTTATTCTTATATCCTGTGATCTAATTTTCTGAATGATTCAACCTCACATACCTAGGAGTCTTAGAATTTTCTTGATTTTCAGACTCTTAATTTCTTTCTTGTGCACTAGCATTTGTTAGGATTCCCACAGATACTGAGAGTGGGGGGGGGGTGAATCAATATCTAACTGGTTAAATGATTTTCTTAACTTAAAACATGTAGAGCACATTAATACTATACACCGGTAAATAGAAAGTAATGCAATAAATAGAGATAAAAGCAACCACATGAAAAACACACCATAACACAGTAGTTTAATGAGGAAACCCAGTGTGGGAAAAACCTCAGTGGGATTTGTGACCCACAATATTCACTTACTGGCCAATAAGAGAATATTACTTCTACAATAGGGGCCTCCACATGCAGGAAGGCCAAGTGCCTAGAGCTCACCGCTCAATTACAAAATAGGAAGTCTCACTGACTTACAAAATGGATTATATAAATCCAATGTCTTGTACTACTTCAAAATAGCATCTACTATACCAGATCCAGTACTGGTTTATAGCTCTGCTTCATACATAAACCTTTAACCTATAATTTGCATAATAGGTCTGCCTTATTTTGCCTAATTACATTCCTCCATGCTTATTAAAATGTTCTACAATGATCTCCTATATATATGAGTCATTTTACAACTTGCCAAGTCGGCT
This sequence comes from Cryptomeria japonica, assembly GCF_030272615.1. Lineage (NCBI taxonomy): Eukaryota > Viridiplantae > Streptophyta > Pinopsida > Cupressales > Cupressaceae > Cryptomeria > Cryptomeria japonica. The sequence goes on along the minus strand of NC_081412.1, from coordinate 526,565,165 downwards.
TACAATGATTTTACAATAATAAACAAAATATATTACAAACAAAATTCCTGTCGGCTTCTGTGTCGGTATGCTTCCTTTCACTGTTAGTGCTAGTGGTCCGTGTGCCGATGTAGAATCTAACTTTGCTAGTTTCGGTGGATTTCCTTGTTGGTGTCATAGGATTGTAAGGTTGCCATCAATGACAAAACCTTCAATCACCTACAATGTCCCATTGGAGTGTGCATTTGCCAACAATCTCCCCCTTTGGCATTGATGGCAACAGTCATAAGAAAAATTCAAAAGTGTATCCAAAAATTGAAGTCCAAAAATTTTACCAAAAATATGTACCAAAAGAATATGTGAACTCCCCCTGAGTTGATGAGTCTTTTGCTGATTATTTTTCTCATTCCATTACTCCCCCTTTGGCATCAATGACAAAGGTTGTCAAGGTGTCAATAGAGTGTGGTTTCCCTATCTCAACCTTGTAACCGGTTGGTTACAATCTGAAAAAGATCTTCCAAAATCAGATTCAGGTTGTCAATGAATTGTTTGCTATCTTTTATTCCTGTCTCTTTCCTCTAAACTATATCGATGAGGTGTTGCATTTGTTCTATCGATGTTTTCTATCCTTGAACCAAAGCATCTGATATTTATTTCCTTAAGGATGCAAGGTAGTCCAATTTTGGACTTAGTCTCCATTTAAGATCTTTAGCCTTGCTTTTTATTCTTACCTTTTCTCTTTCCAACTTTAATAGTTCTTCTTCAAAACTTGTTATCTTTTGCTCAAAAATTGATAATGAATCAAATGAATTAATGAAATTGTTAGCTAGTTGATTTATTTCCTCTTGTATCTTGCTAATATTTCTATCTGTATCAACTGTCAAAAAGTTAGTCTTACAAGTATCTCTGTACAAATTTTTGAATTCCTTCAGTGTACTACACAGTTCTAGTAGAAGTGTGTCAAACTGCCTTGTACACTTCTTTATTTATTCCTCAAAGAATTTGTCTTTTTCCTTCTCTAATCTCTCCTTGAATGCTTCCTCTTTTATTTGTTCAATTGTCATAGTGTTGTCAGTAATATACTTAGACAAAGTGTCAAGTTGACTCAAAGAATCTTTATTATCTACATTACATTTTGGAGCTATCATTTTCAAAATTGGAATTGTATCATCTATAGCCTTGTATGTTTGTGAGCTACAATCTGTTATTTTCTTTATGGAGTCCAAAAGAACTTCTGTTACATTTGTTAATTTAAATTATGTACTTGAAGAGACAACACTCTGAATTCCACCGGTGGGAGCAATTTCCTTGCTTATGGTGACCTCTGGTAGGTCAGTCTGTGTTTCCATTTCTTTAAGCAAAGGTTTGTCTTGCTCAGTTGTTGCCGGTGGCACTAACTCTATATTAACCTGTTGCTGTGCTAGAGCCTATTGCTCTATTTGTTGCTCTGCCTGATGCTCTATGTTATCATCTACTAATTTATCTTCTGTGTTATCTGTTACCGGTGGCTCACTAGCCATATCCAATTTTCTACTTGTATCCTTATCTACCACAATGTTAACTTTCTGAGTATCAATGTCAACTATGTATAGCACCTCAAAATTAGGATTTGTGTCCTCTTGTGGTATATCCATACTCTCATTAGCTAGTTGATCTTCAGTGGCAGCTATCGGTGGAGTATCTTGAGGCCGTGGGGATAGATTATCTGTTATATTTATGCTCGGTGGTCCACCAACCTTTCTTTTTCCCTTGTCCTTATCTTTCTGATATACTTTGATAGGTTTAGGGTTTCTATACTCTTCCTTCTTTTCTTTCTCAACAAGGAATATGTCCCATGCATTTGCAATTTCCTCTGCAACCTCATTTACTCTACCAACCATAAGTGTTATATGCCGGTGTGCAGTTGGGAATACTGACCGGTTAGCCTCTGCAATCAGATCATCTATCTCCTTTGGTGAGTTAACAGGATAAATAGCAAGTAGTTTTTCAACTTTAATTTTCTTGTCAAGCTCTACAACAGCTTGCCTTCTAGTTTCAAGTCTCTTAAACAGTTCTACTAGTAATTCATCCACAACTTGCATTAGAAATTTCTTGTAAATGTCCAAGTGCAGAATTACACTGTTTTCAACATTCTCTTTGTCATCAACTGATAGTGAATCATATAATTTGTTGATGTTCTTAAGCTTTCCTTCCTATGTTATTTCATCTAAAAGTTTGTCAATTGGAGCAATATTTTGTTGAGTCTTCTTCTTGGGTGTTAAGTTTTTCTTCTTTGGAGTTATCTTCTTAGCTGAGGGCCTTACTACCTGTTGTTTTTGTCTGGTTCTTCTAGGTGAAGGTGTAGATACTAGTGAAGGTTCTCTTTTTCTTACAACTCTTTTAAATGTGGCTGGCATATCACTTTCTGAAGAAGTTGCTACCAATGAAAGGTGAGTTTCTGGCTGTAGTGCTTCTAACTCATCTTCAGTGATACTGGTTTGTTTAAGTACATCTTCTTTGATAGCCTTAGCCTGCCTTGATCCTCTTCTTACTATTGCTTCTACCTTCTTTACTCTTTTCTTAGATTGAATTTGATTTTCAATACTTTCAGCACTACCAAATACCTCTTCTTCATGTTCTTTGGGTGCTTCCAGAAGGGCTTTTGCATATGTTTCAATTATGTGATCATCAGTTTCATAACCCATCTCAGTAACCCAAATTATTCTTGGGATAACTGCTTCCATCCAAATCTCATCCTTCTTAATGACAAAGCATATTTCATCCTTGCATTTATTTACAATTGCTTGTGATAATCTGACTCTAGTGTTCATCCGGGCCTTCAATTCTTGAAAGTACTCATTTATATTCTTTTCTCTGTTTTCACCCATGTTATTTAGTAAATCAGACAATTGTTTACCTACCAGTATATCAAAATCAAGATTCTTGTTACCGATATCGGGCACCTATTTTGTTATGTGCAACGTTAAACAGACAAGTAGGTTTCCAAATCTAAATGTCCCCTTTTTGTCTTTCTTAATCTTTCCAAGATTATCAATAAGTTCATCCTTCAACCATTCACACACATCTATTTTTGCATTATCCTTGATCATATCATAAGCACTCTTTATGCATAAGCTAGAAACTAAATTTAATCTATTTGCATGTGTGGTTTTATAGCCTAGAATCATGCTAATGAATCTGACATTGATGTCGGTCACATCATTTACTCTTAAAGACCTTTTATTAGGTGTTGCACCTGTTAGGTTCATCACTAGGTCATTTGAAACCTTCTTTCTCTTGTCAGGTCTGTTACCGATGGAGGGTAACCCTGTTACAACTTTTACTACCTCTTTAGTAATTTTGTGAACCAAATCTAACTAGAAGAATGCACCATGTACCCTTCTCAATACTATCCTTATAACTTCCTTAGGGAAATCTGGAATACTGAGAATTTCAGTGAATCCTAGGGTTTCAATTATTTTTTTTGTTTAGGTTTCACATTACCGGAATCATCACAAATTGCATTCTTATACATGTTCTTGATTTCCTCATCACCTAATTCTTCTATGTGGCAATGAATATACATTCTAGGGTCTTCAGCAAAAACTAGTCCTTTGGGAATTTGAGAAAATGCACCAACATTATCATCCTTTTTAGCAATTTCAGGAACTAACTAAAATACGGGCCTAGGGCGTTTGATTACTTCGACTACAGTAGGGTTTGCTATGAATTCAGGTACAGAAGAAGAAGCCATGATTATAAATACCTTTCTCTGCCTTAAGAATCATTCATTGCTTCTTTGCTTTGCTTCTTTGCTCAAAATGCCTTTACTCAGGAGTTTTTGCGCTCTTCGAATGTTTGAATGCTCGGTGAAGTAAAAATGGAGCCAAAACACCAATTTATAATGTTAATTTTCCAACCACCACATTTAATGCTTGTCGGTTAAGTAATCACTTAACTTATCTGTCGGTATAGAAGTAGTTTCAACTTCTCACCATCAACCGAGGGAATAATAGCATATTTCTCATTTGATTGCCAAACCCTCAAAGGAGTTTTATTTAGTTAGATGAAGAGTTTCCAGTCGGTGGAGTGCTACTCTATTCTTCCGGTGGAGGAGTATTCCTGTCAACATTTAGTTTTCATTTCCTGATCCATTGTTTTGATAATTCCTGCTTAACTTCTTCAACTTTTTCTTTTCCTTTCAAACTAGGACCTTTGTTATTTACCGATGAGGTCTTGCTTCTACAAAAATTAGCAATATGTCCAATCTTGTTACAAGCATAACAAGTCACATTATTTTTCTGAATAGCTTTCCCATATCCTATGTTGGTTTGTGTTCTGCATTGATTAGATAAGTGTCCAAATCTTCCACAAACATATCATCTCACATTCATTCTTCAATTTTAAGAATTATGACCAACTTTGTTGCATTTTGAACATTGACCGGTGGGTGTGTTGGTATTCTGATACTTTCTAGATATACATTGATTTTCTCTATGACCATACTTATTATAGTTAAAGCATTTGCCATTGAATTTATAAGCAGTAGGTTGTCTTACCGGTTTGCTATGATCCTATGTATTTGTAGTACTGGAGCTTTCTCTAGCTTCAAAGCCAAGTCCACAAGTGTCACCATTAGGTTTCTGATTCTTCAAAAAGTCACCAAGTTCTTCTAAGCTTTTCTTGAATTTTTCTTTGTGCTGATTTGCAGTATCCAGTTCTCTTTCTAAGATTTATTTCTATCTCATAAGTTCATTGGATTCATTCTATGTATGCATCAGATCTATCTTCAACAAATCATTTTCATAGCTAAGTCTGGTGTTCTCATTTGCAGCATCACTTAGTCTTCTAGTCAGATCTTCTTCATTCTTCTTTCTATCTTCAATTTCCTTACAAAATCTCATAGCCATATCCTGCATCTCATTCCTTGTTGTCATGTTTTCTTGTTTTGGCTTGTTTATCAGATCACTAAGAGTTTCCTTTTCATCATTCTCATTTTACATCTTTTCACAAAGTTCTCTTCTCTTATTTCTTGCAATGGTAAGATTTTCTTGAAGTGCTTGAATAATATCCTATGTTGCCTTTAGATCATCTTCAAGTTTGATATTTTTCAACTTTTTTATATCATAGTCTGAGAGAGCTACTTCTAATTACTTCATCCAGTTTTCCATCTCTACCGGTGTCAAGATCTTCCTCAAGTTGTTAGGCTTCTGAAAATAGAGGACCAAGCTCTGATACCAATTGTTAGGATTCCCACAGATACTGAGAGGGGGGGGTGAATCAGTATCTAACCGGTTAAATGATTTTCTTAACTTAAAACATGTAGAGCATATTAATACTGTATACCGGTAAACAGAAAGTAATGCAATAAATAGAGATAAAAGCAACCACATGAAAAACACACCATAACATAGTAGTTTAACAAGGAAACCTAGTGTGGGAAAAACCTCGGTGGGATTTGTGACCCACAATATTCACTTACTGGCCAATAAGAGAATATTACTGCTACAATAGGGGCCTGCACATCCAGGAAGGCCAAGTGCCTAGAGCTCACTGCTCAATTACAAAATGGGAAGTCTCACTGACTTAGAAAATGGATTATATAAATCCAATGTCTTGTACTACTTCAAAATAGTGTCTACTATGCCAGATCCAATACCGGTTTATAGCTTTGCTTCATACATAAACCTTTAACCTATAATTCGCATAATAGGTCTGCCTTATTTCACCTAATTACATTCCTCCATGCTTACTAAAATATTCTACAATGATCTCTTATATATATGAGTCATTTTACAACTTGCCAAGTCAACTTACAATGATTTTACAATAATAAACAAAATATATTACAAACAAAATTCTTGTTGGCTTATGTGCCGATATGCTTCCTTTCACTGTCGGTGTCGGTCGTCTGTGTGCTGGTGTAGAATCTGACTTTGCTAGTGCCGATGGATTGCCTTGCCAGTTTCATAGGATTGTAAGGTTGCCATCAATGACAAAACCTTCAATCACCTACAATGTCTCATTGGAGTGTGCATTTGCCAACAACATTAGTCTCTCCTTGATTTTCTGGCTTTTTCAAAATAGTCTGAAATATTTTATGGGTCTGCACTTGCTTTCTTTTATCTGATCTATCATTCTGATCATTAGAATCATATCCGCAAGATCTAATTTGTTTATCATTATTTTCATAAACTTTCACATTAGCACTTTCAACTATCTTTCTCAATCTCTTATTATAACTCTAGTAGGAATTGCTCTTAGTAGAATAACCAAGAAAAATTCCTTCATCACATCTAGCATCAAACTTCCCTAGATCTTTATCTCATTTGATATAGCATTTACTTTTGAAAATTATCAAATATCTAACTGTAGGAACATGACCAAACCATAACTCATAAGAAGTCTTATCAATATCACCTTTGATATGCACCCAGTTAAGAGTGTATACAACATTTTTCACAGCTTCTCTCCAATAGATATGCAGAACCTTTCCTTCCAACCTCATGATTCTAGCAGCTTCCTAAATTGTTCTATTCTTCCTGTCTACAACACCATTCTGTTGAGGAGTTCTGGGTGCAGATAATTGTCTCTTCTCTCCATGCTCTTCACAAAATGCATTGAACTCACTAAAAGTGAAGTCACCATCTCTATCAGATTTTAGACACTTTAGCTTTAATCCTATCTCAGTCTCAACCATGGCTTTGAAAATCTTGAACTTCTCCAAGGATTCAAACCTCTCCCTTAAGAAATTTACCCACATCATCCTTGAATAGTCATCAATCAGCAACATTAAATACCTATGTGTTAGGATAATCTGTGAACAACTGAGAGGGGGGGGCTAAATCGGTTGTTAATAGATTATATCAATTAATCCACTTAATAACCTTTAACGAGATTAAGTACTGGTAAAGAAGAAATAGATATCAGTAAAAAATACAACTTAACAATTAAACAGATAATCAATGCAAAGCAACCATACCACATAACACCATGATTTGTATGTGGAAAACCCAGAAAGGGAAAAACCATGGTGGGAATCCTACCCACAATCAGATGATACTTCTGCATAAAGTATGTGATACAATGAGGGGCCTATACATGTAGGAAGGCACACTGCCTAGAGCGCACTGCTCATTACAAAAGAGTCTCACTGACTACAAAGAGGTTATAACCCCCTCAAGATAAATGGACAACAATCCAGAGTAATGAACTGCCAGAGATAGCATCTACCATGCCTGATTAGAGTCCCGATTAAGCTCAATACCAAAGGCCTCTGACCTCTTCCTTAAGCCCAATTTGATCACCTATGATTGACCAAATCTCCTTCGCATATAATATTGCATTTCAAGACCACGACACTTATTCTACATTTCCATTCCATGATCTACAATGAGATCTTACATCATTTTATACCAACACTAATGCCTAAACCAATTAGGTCGGCCACCTAAAAGATATTATAATAAGATCATTACATAAATCCATATTATAATCATATGCCATGTTGGCTTAAGACCAAAACAACAATAACCAATCCATAGAACATCCCGAAATATCTCGATAACGTGTAGAGTACACGTTAACAAGATATCAATCCATAACCTAGATAGGCACTAGACCTATTCTAGGTCCACAACACTAAAGAAATGTCTTCAAGTTGTTTGAAGCATGATCAAACAACATCTTCAGCATCCTGAAATCCATGTAGAAGTCACACCAACACCACTTATGCATCCTGTCAAGATTCCTTAGTAAAAGCTCTACCAGTAAAACCTTAAACCAATGTCGATAAGGGTTTACAAGAGTGTATGATAGCATCCAATCACCAAGTCAATACCAACTGACCAAAACATGATCTTGGAGCATGTAACACATAAAATCAAACATACTCCATTGATCCAAACATGCTAGAAGTGTCCAATAGATAGTCTCTATTAGATCTTCTACCAGTAACCAAAACATGTCTGTCGGTAACCAACCATAACAGTTAGTGTTGACATCAATGACAAGACATCAATGCAACACATAATAAATTCCTCCATAATTCCAACAATCTCCCCCTTTGGCATTGATGGCAACACTAGAAGTGAAAAACATCTAAGTACCAAAAAAATGCCAAACAAGTCTCCCCCTATGGAAGATAACCAACAATCTCCTAAATATCAATAACTCTCCCCCTATGACTAATATCCCTGTAAAGTTCTAAAATTATTTTCCATATCACTATCTCTCCCCCTTTGACATCAATGCTAGAAATCTGACACAAATATCAAAGCAAGAATGTAAACCTTTGAATCTCAAAGTTGACTACTCCCCCTAAGTAGTAGTACCACTCATCAGTGTCGGAATGAATAATATCTCTAATAATGCATGTTAGACTGATAACAAACTACATCAATCAAGTCTCTGATGGAGGGGCAGAAACCCCTAGTCTGTCTCTCAAATACTCAAATGATTCCTTAGATAGTGGTTTAGTGAATATATCTGCAATCTGCTCTTTAGTGTTCACACAAACCAATTTGACTTTCTTTCCTTCTACATTGTCCTTCAGAAAGTTATACTTTATTGATATATGCTTAGTCTTAGAGTAAAGTACCGGATTCTTAGACATGTCAATAGATGGAGAGTTATCACAGTAGATAACTACCGATTCACTAGAATTTTCCTTGATATCCTTCAACATTTGCTTCATTGACAAGACTTGAGTGCAATTAGTTGTTGCTGCAACATATTTAGCCTCTGCAATAGATAAAGAAATGCATGACTATTTTTTGTTGATCCATGAAACCAGTTTCTTCCCAAGAAAGAAAGCTCCACTAGAAGTGCTCTTCATGTTATTAGTATCTCCTACCCAATCTGAGTTAGTATATGCACATAAACTGAAATCATCATTTCTAGAATACCATAAGCCATATTCTATTATTCCTTGCAAATACCGGAATATCTTTTTTACTGCACATTCATGATTTTCTTTAGGATTACTTTGATATCTAGAAACAATACTTACTGCATTCATAATATTCAGTCTAGTCTGAGTGAAATATAGCAAGCCACCAATCATAGACTTATACCTTGTCAGATTTACCAATGTAGAATTATCCTTGATAGATAATTTCTCACTTGTCACCATAGGAGTACTTACCGGTTTGGAATTATCCATACCAAACTTCTTCAACAATTCCCTCAAATACTTAGTGATGCCCTGCAAAGTGGACAAGGTTAGTCTAAGAGAAACAACACAAAACACACAAGAAACCGTTAGTGTTATTTAATCAAAGACTAATCTAAATAGGCATATCAAGAGAGACACTAAAAACATGAAAGCATATTTAACTAAAGAAGCAAATATGATGAGGCATCTCCAAATACCTCCTAACATGCTCTTAGCTCTTTCTCCCTTGTTCCTCTCCTCTCCAAGTTCCAAAATCGTGTAGCTCTCAGCAGCTTTTTGCACTATGGATGCTTATGGAGGATTGAGATTGTAGTATTGTGCTCCAAATCTGAAATGAAAAGCTAATACTAAGCTATTGATACTAAAAATGATTTATTTTATCCAAGATGACAATATATGAGTTAATTATGCTAAAATGCTCTCTTAAAATGTCTATAGCTTAAATGCATACAAGTTTTCAGGATCTGGAGTATGAAGAAATGGGCTCTATTTATAGGAAAAATGGAGCAATGGATGGTTGAGATTGAGCAATCTCAACAAGGGTTAGGATTGAATGATTTCAAATCCATGTGAGGGCTTTCAATCCAATCCCAGGATGACAAGTGTCAATGTGAGATAGGTTGAGAGGAGAGAGAATAAGCATTAAATGGTTAATATGACTTTGGGAGTTAAAGTCAAGGTTGGTTGAATGAATAAACTCTTTATTCAAAGAATAAAGCTTTTATCCAATGGATAAACTCTTGTGCAAATGTGAAATGGATGAATATGGTCAAAACAATAAATGTTTGGGGGGACAAGTTTGAAATAACCATAAATGGTTATGTAAGAGCCATAAATGGTCATGTAAGAGCCATTAGTGGTCTTTGGAAGACTTTGGGGGTTAATTCGCTGAACACACAAAGCATTAAATGCTTTTCAAAGACTTTGGAGTCTTTGAGAAGTGACTCCATTTTGCTTAGGAATGTGACAATAATTAGGGGATGGATTAGGCTAATTAGGAAGGGGTTAGAAGAATCTAGAAGGGGATTAGCTTTTGCAAGTGGATTTGGTGGGTGAGGGAAAATAGGATTTTATTAAAATAAAATTAATTTATTTCAATAAATGTGTGCAAGTTGCATTTGTAGGAAAATACAAGTGGGGGGGGAATAAATGATTTAAATAAATATTTTTATTTAATTTATTTAAAAGAGGAAAAGGGGATTAAATGAAATAAATATGATTTATTCATTTAATTGATTGTGAATTTGGTATAGTGAATTAATTAAAATAAATTGAATAATTTATTTAATTAATAGGAGAATGTTTGGGGATGAATTAATTAAATATTAATATAATTAACTGATGGCTAGTGGATTTTTAATCAAATAAATAGCGAATATTTATTTAATTAAGCTGGACAGATTTGTGTGACTACATTTGCCCCTCTTTGAGACTGTGTGGTTTATCGCGTCGTTTCAAAGAAAGAAAAACTGGTGTGAAGAAAATGCCCCAGAAAATGTTAATTTAATGGGTTGTATGCCCCCTCGAGAGATGGGCCGAAAAATTTCAAAAAATCGGGCGATCTCTCGAAAAAGAATGAGAAGTGGAGGGGAGGTAGAATAGAAGAAATTAGCAACAACGGTGAAAGAATGGAAGAAAAATAGAGTGAATACGGAGAAACAACAAGCCAGCGAGTACCCTGAGGTCATGCAAGAGATACATAGTAGATGTAGTGTGGGGTTTGGATTGATGCTATACAATTGATCAAAATTGGTTGGACAATCTGGTGCAATCGGTTTAATTGCCCCGGTAAAGTCAAAGCGTGATAGTTGATGTCAGTTGGTCGCTTGGACATGATAAAGTCTGAGTAAGTGAATCAAAGTGACCTGATGTGACTTAGACAATTGATGTAATTGCCCAATGAAGTCAAGGTATATGAAGCAAAATACTCGTTGAGACGTAGACAATTGTTGTAATTGTCCGATGTGATTGTGTTTGATTGGTTGATCAATTGATAGTGTGTGCATGTGATGGATGGTTGTGGGGAATCATGGCAGCCCCATTGAGACTAGGTCATTATGATAAATGCCTAATGTAGTCTAGGATTACCATAATCGATTACCTATTGAGACCCAAAGATACTTGATCAGAGTATCTATTGATAGTCTAGGTGTGTGTGAGTCGAGGTACCTGTGCAAAGAGAGTAACTTGCTTGGCTTATTGGATGACTTAGCATAGGAAACACAATCCCTCCTATTTAGAGATGGATGGTGATGAACATGGCTTGATTGGGGTGATTGAGAAATGATGTAGGGTATGTGATGCTGATTATCGAGATGGGGAGGGTGAGGGGGGTTCTATGTTAGATAGAAGAAATGGAGGACCTATGGCTCATTCCTATGGAAGAAGAGGAAAATAGAGTATGCATTATTATGACTATGTATGCATGATATGCAGCTATTATGAATGTATGGATGGGTGGAATGCAATGAAATGCAATATATACAGATGAGATGAGATGACGATCCATAGTGCTCTATTTTTATCATTGAGCTTTAAAATGCTAGAAGAGAATACAAGCATCTTGACATAATGATTCAAGATGACCTGAGTATTCCTTTCATGGATTTTATATAGCAAGTTAATACAAACGACTTGATATAAGGGTCAAGTGGACCAGACTATTGCTTGCGGAACAGACAAGGATTATCTCCATTCATGCATGACTTGGATCGTCCTCCTTGATCTTAGGTTGATCATATCCCGAGACAAGTGCATACCGTACTAAGAGATAAAACCTTTATCCAGTTTGGATGAGGTAGGAGGAACCAAAGGAAGAGCATTGTACCTACAAACAAACTTATTATACATAAAGAATAAAGAATAAGGATCCTTCGTAATGGTTCATGCTCATATGGTCGAGGTATACACTATAGTCAGCAAGCCGTAGTGATCTATGACTACATTTTGCATAAGATCACATAGCTTGGTGAACTTCCCATGTAGACACCATTAGTACATGCCCCAGAACTTCATCGAAAATAATGCGCAAAATGATACAAAACAATACTGAAAGATCCTGATACAGATAAATGAATGATTGTACTCACAAATCAACCAAGTATTTGCTAGCTTAACATAATTTTCTTGTCAAAGAAAACGTCACTTTTGTCTTTGTTTTGGTAAGGAAGGATGCATCCTTGTTGAAGATAGTTTGTGAGTGTTGATGTGGATTGTGTGGTCGATTGGTAAATGGTCATTGTGTGAGTAGTTTGTCAATGTTTGTTTTGGCATCTACATGGATGGGTATGTACAAGGTGTTGTCATGTTTTTGTGTGATTTTTCAATGGTTTTGTCGATGTTTTTGGATTTTGAATTGTTTTGAATGTTTTTGGTATTTTTGTGAGATATTTTTGAATGTTTTTATTTTTATTTTTGATGATTTGTTTGAATGAAGAACTTAACGAATCATAAGACAATGTAGAATCCACTTCCATCAATAGGTTAAAGGCATTGCCCCCAGTTTTAGACATGACTATGAAAAAGTGGGATGCAAGATGTATGGAGTACTATCATAATTGCAGAGGAATAACAAGCCATGGTTTTGGATGGATGGGTGTATGTATGAAGTAGATGTGATCGTAACAAGTCTGAAAGACAATGGAGCCATAGCCTTTACGAGTGGCACCTATTTGCCAGGTTTTCACCATCGTACTTACCCAAGGTGCCACCGAAGTGGTTGTTCACCGTTTGGATGCATGATTTTTCTTTACTTTTTTTTTTGAATGTTTTTGTATTCTCTTTAGGACATTTTTCTGAATGTTTTTGGTATTTTCTGGTATGCAGGGGAGCCTGATGCTCTGTTCACCTTAGGTATAAAACCGTTTGAGGTGCATGCTGTTGATTGGATCTGCAAGCGGTTCTCCTTCTGATGTAGCCAACTGATATGCCCCAGACCCAAACACAGCAGTGACAACATATGGGCCCAACTAGTTTGATTCAAACTTGCCCTGATGTTCTCTATTTGGTTGGTTGCAAGGATTCTCTCGTAGAACAAGATCACCTACCTCAAATGTACGAGGTCTAACTCGATGATTGTAGCTTTTGCTCATGCGCTGCTGATAGGCTTTGAGATGATTGTATGCAGCTTGTCGCTTCTCATCAAGTAACTCTAAGTCCTGAAGATGGGATACTCTGTAAGCTTCATCATCTATCAAATTATCCAAGGAAACCCATAATGATGGTATCTCGACCTTAATAGGCAAGATAGCTTCTGCACCGTAGACCAATGAATAAGGAGTTGCACCTGTAGGGGTTCGAATGCTAGTTTGATATGCCCATAGCACTGGATTTAGTTGAACATGCCAATCACAACCGGCATCATTGACTGTCTTCTTTAGGATCCTCAATATGTTTTTATTTGATGCTTCGGCCTGACCATTGCCTTGTGGGTAATAGGGGGTGGAAAAGTGGTGTTGGATGTGAAATTTCTCACAAAGTTCACAGACATCCTGATTTTTGAAAGGAAGACCGTTGTCTGTGATGATGGACATGGGCACACCATATCGGCAGATGATGTAGTTGAGGATGAATGAGGCGATCTGCTTGCTGGTGACTTGGGTAAGTGGAACAGCTTCGATCCACTTTGTGAAATATTCGGTGGCGGTAATAATGAATTTATGGTCGTTGGATGAAGATGGATGGATTTTACCCACAAGGTCAAGGCCCCATTGACAAAAAGGCCATGGTGTTGTGATTGGTTGCAGTTCCTGAGCTGGTGCATGTATCAGGTCACCATGAACTTGACATTTCTTGCACTTCCTGACAAAGTAGTAGGAATATTTTTCCATGGATGGCCAATAGTATCCATTATGTAGGATTTTCTTGGCTAGTGATGGACCACTTGAGTGAGTCCCACAAATGCCTTCATGGACTTCTTCCAAAGCCTTTGTTATCTCATCTTGTTCCAGACATCGAAGGAGAGTACCATCAAGACTGCATCGGTATAGGGTTTCAGCAATAATGGTATATCGAGCAGTTTGGTGAATGAAGGTTTTTCATTGGTTATTCGATTGGTTGGGAGGAAGGGTGTGATCGCGGAGATAGGTGTAGAATTCACCGTACCATGGGGATTCAGAACTGACAAGGCGACATATCATTTCAGATTTGGGGATATCATAAGCGGGGATCCAAAGTTATTCTACCAATAACTCATAGCGTGTTGAATTCTGTGGAAGATCTAGTAGAGATGCGATGGTAGCCATGGCGTCAGCAACTTGATTCTGATCTCTTGGTATCTGCTCAAAGGTAATTGTAGTAAATGATGTCTTTAGATTTTCCACCATTTGCTTATATGGCATGAGTTTATCATCTTTTGTCTGATATTCATCTGTTGCTTGTCGAATGACCAATTGGGAGTCGCCATATACTTGTAGTTCTTGTAATTTCCATTGTACGGCTAGCCTGAGTCCCGTGATCAAGGCCTCATATTCTGCTATGTTGTTAGTACATGGAAATGTGAGCCTATAAGACTTTAGGATGCTATCACCTTGAGGTGTGATAAATAGGATGCCTGCCCTCGAGCCATGCCTAGTGTATGAGCCATCAAAGTATAGTTTCCATGGTTGCGTTGTTGTGATCATGAATATCTCTTCATCTAGAAAATTGGAAATGAGAGGATGATCACCTATGAGAGGTGCATCAGCTAACTGATCCACAATGACTTGACCTTTGATAGCTTTACGGTCTACATACTCGATGTCAAATTCACTTAGAATCATTACCCATTTGGCCAAGCGACCTAACAATGCTGCTTAGCTGAGTAAATACTTGAGTGGATCAATATTTGCGATGAGTTGTACCTTGTGTGTCAATAGATAGTGCCTCAATTTAGTGGCTGCTATGATTACTGCTAAGCAAGCTCGCTCAATAGGTGTGTAATTGAATTCATAGCCCACCAGTGTGCGAGAGATGTAGTAAACAGCACACTCTTTTCCTTCTGCATTATGTTGTGCCAGTAGTACACCCAATGTTGTACTTGTTGCTGAGATATAGAGTAACAATGGTCTACTTGGATCTAGTGGCATCAACAATGGTGGATTCATGAAATAGTCTTTAAGCATCTGAAATGCTTGTTGGCATTGGGCATCCCACTGAAAGCGGATGTTCTTATGTAGTAGGTGTGTAAATGGGTGACATTTATTAGCCAATTGTGCAATGAATCTTTGGATGGATTGAAGTCATCCTTGTAATGTCCTTAGCTGACTGATATTCTTTGGTGGTGGCATATCCATGATTGCTTTTACCTTTGCTGGGTTGACCTCAATGCCTTTGCTTGAGACAATGTATCCTAGAAGTTTCCCGGAGTTTACTCCAAAGACACATTTCTTTTGGTTGAGTCAAACATGGTATTGTTCCAGCCTATCAAAGATTTTATCTAAGATGTGGAGATGCCCATCTCTGGTGAGTGATTTTGCTAGTAAGTCATCAACATGATCTTTCATCATAGTATGCATCATGTCATGGAAGACGGTGGTCATTGCCCTTTGATAGGTCGCTCCTACATTCTTGAGACCGAAAGGCATTACATTCCAACAATATGTGCCCCATGAACATGTGAAGGTTGTCTTATGTTGATCTTCTGGTGCGATCTTTATCTGATTGTATCCTGAAAAGCCATCCATGAGTGAAAGCATGGCGTGTCCTGCTGTCAGATCCACTATGATGTCGATATTTGGTAAGGGGAAGTCATCCTTAGGACATGCCTTATTCAAGTCTCTGAAGTCAGTACAAATGTGGATGCCCCCTTTTGGTTTGCCGACAGGCACAATATTGGAGATCCATTCTGCATAATCAATTGGCCTAATGAAACCAACATCTAGGAGTTTCTTGAGTTATGTTTTGACTAGTACTGCAATTTGAGGATGCATCTTACGAAGCTTCTACTTGATAGGTTTGGCTCCTTCTGCTACAGTGAGGTGATGCATGACTAAATCAAGATCAAGCCCAGGCATGTCTGCATATGACCATGCAAAGTTGATCTGACGCTTCTGGAAGAATTCTATAAACTTAGGCTATTCCTCTGGAGTGAGAAGAGATGCTAGATGTATGAGATGAGGATTTTCAAGAGTCCCCACATTGTATTCTATGGTTTCCTTGATGAGAATCATTGATCGTTCCTGTTGTGCATTAGCAGGGAGAATGTCAAACCCTTCATCCTCAGGTGCCTCAGAGAGGTTTTCACCATTGGATATGCTCTTTCTTTTTACTTTTGTTGGATCAAACAATGTCACAATGTGGTTTTCACTGGAAGATCCATGTTTTATTGTTATATTTTTGCAGCTGAAAGGTTTGGCATCTGCCCCGAAGTATGCTACGCTATTAAGTTCAATGGCAAATCTAGCTTTGTGATCCCCGCTTGGTAGGTTATCCCTTAATTCCAAAAAGTCAATGATGGCCTCATCGTTTTGGAAGAGGTCAAGACATGGGGGATTTGGTTGGTTCCATTCAATGAGTTCGGGGTGGATAATGGGCATTACTTCATGGATTAGGTTAAGTACGCTAGATGTATCAGTGAGGGTTAAGACGTTATGGTGAAGGTCATTGATGGTACTCTCCCTGTCAGAATCAAGCGTAGGATGAGATGTAGGGTCTGTGGAAGATATTTCCAGTTTAGAAACCCAAGTGGTCCTTATCTGTGCTTCTCCGTAAACAGGGATGTCTTTGTGTGGTGGAGGTGGTGATGTATCTTCCTCATCTGAAGTGTTAAGCTGTACAGAATCAAATTCCCACTCATGTGAGTCGATCTCTGAGTTACTTTCCAGCATCCGATTACCATACCATACTGGGATGTTTTTTGAGTTAAATACTATAGGTGTGATTGGTTGATGTACCTTTGTAGTGATCGGTGCTGCAGGAAGATTGATGGGGATCAAGGAATCTGGTATAGGGAGTATTGGTAATATTAACTCCATGGCTTGTGCTAGAACTGCGGGTTTTGTAGATACTACTATGGATTCTGATACAGTTGTTGTTGGTAATGGTGCTATTGATGTTATTGCTGTTGCTGATGGGATCACTGGTTTGATTGGTGGGATGATTGGTATCGGTGATGGTTGTGTTGGGATTCTGAGCCTCGGTGGGGTAGTTGGGATGGTGTTTGATGCTGCTTTGATTATGAAAGGTGTTCTTTTTGCAGTAGGTGGACAAAATGGTTTGTTGGGTTTTCCTTTAAATTTGAGCTTAGGAAAGATCTCTTTTTCAAAGCCTAGCCCTGTGTTACCTTTGGGCTTTAATTCCGGCAACAGAGGTTCATGTCGTCCTTGTTTGTAATATCCCAAAGCACTTTGACCATCATACCCCATTCTTTGCATAATGAGGAGGCCTTTGCCATACTGATCCGTAGGAAGTCTAACTTGTGGTATATCAGTGGTGATGGGATCTTTATAGATCCAGTCCGCTAAGTCCTCCTCTTGGGTTTCTTCTTCTTGACTCTTTCCAAGGATGAAAGGTGTCAAAGCACATGCTGGCGTGACTAGTGGTTGCTGGAGTACCTACTGTGGTTTACCATGTGTTCTAGGAGAAATGGGCATTTGTCCCACACAAAAGAGTTCACTCAAGTTGTATTCCCCAGGACCTTCCTTGGCTACTTTCATCTTAAGCTTTTCTTGCTTTAGTATAGTGGTGTTTGAACTAGCAAGAGAGGTCGGACTTATATATGATGTGGAGGAAATGGCTTCTCTATTATTAGGAATAGTAATCTCTGGTTGATGGCTGATATTATGATAGTATGCAAAGGGATTTGCATCGCCCAGGATTGTGATCTCTGCACCGTTATGTGGAAACTTGATACATTGATGGTAGGTAGATGGAACAGCTTGCATGGCATGTATCCAAGGTCTTCCTAATAATAGATTATATGGCAGAGGAAGGTCCAGAACCTGACAAATGATGTGCTTTACCACAGGGCCTACTCGGATTGGTAGTACCATATCTCTTTTGGATGAATGCTCTGCATCATCATAGGCTTTGATTGTGATCTTCTTACGAGGATCCACTGATTCTACCGCATATCCCAATGCTATGACCAACTGTAGTGTACAAATATTTAGGCTTGTTCCATTATCGATCAAGACTCGCTTGATCCTATGCTGGTTAATAAATCCTTCGATGTGGAGTGAGGTGTTATGAGGTTGCTGGAAGGATGAGTTGTCACTTTCAGAAAAAGTGAGACAAGGTGATGACTTTAGACTTCCAACCATGGCTTGAAATTGGTTTGTATTCATATTTGCAGGGACTGACGCCTCTTGGAGTGCTTGATCCAAGATAGTTTTATGAGAGGCCGATAGGTGCAAAAGCTCTAAAATGGATATAAGCACAGGGGTTTTGTCTAATTGTTCCACAAGATTGTACTACTTTGGGATGGAGGTGGTGCCTTGTGGAGCTGCCTTTATGGTGACCTTGCTGCGACGTGTAACAACATTGCAATTTGAGTTGGGATTTTTGAAGGTTATAGTTGCAACTTGTTCACTGGCATCATACAGATGATTGACAGTGTAATTATATGCAGCCTACATATAATTTGTGGTATCAGTGCCTCACCTGGAAGTGGAAGTACCCCTTTGATCTTGTGATGGAAGTGGATTTTTGAACATTAGATGATCATTATTTGTTGTTTTTGGGTCATGTCCTTCAATTTCAATTTCTCCTCGGTCAATAAGATCCCGAATAAGATCTTTTAATCGATGACAATTACTTGTCTTGTGTCCTCTTCCTTGATGGAATTCACAGTGTTCAGTATCTCTCCACCATGCCAGTTTGACCTGAGGCTCATAGTTTGATAGTTTAGGTAGAGTGACCAAATTTTGAGAAATGAGTTGTCGCAATACTGTTTCAATGGGTTCTCCTAAGGGAGTGTATGTTCATTTCTGTTTTTGCTGACGAGGTCTTGGTTCATCATGAGATGTGATGCGACCTTGATTGGAAGGAACATTTGTGTTATTCTGAGGTGGAGGATTTTGTCCTGCAAAGTGAACCACAGGTTGTGCATTTTGTATAGTCCTGGCATCCACAACCCCATCATTGACGATATTCTTGTTTTTATTCCACAGGCTTGGTTTATCACTATTGAAGCATGGACGAGGACCATCTTTTGGTTCATTAAAGATTTTGATGAGTCCTTTCTTGATAAGTGCCCTTTCACATTTCAAACCCTTGGTGATCATATCATTAAAAAAGTCTATGTCTTTGACATCTAGGTGAAATTCAATTTCTTCGTTTAAGTTGGAAATGAATATTTCCACTAGTTCTCATTTAGGTAACTGAAGAGAACGTCTGCTAGACATTTGGCGCCATCGTTGCAGGAATATTGAGAATAGTTCACCTGGTTTTTGTTTGGTGTTGCACAGATCAGCCATGGTGATGTCGCGTTCAATGTTATGAGAGTAATGAGCTAGGAACTTTTGGATGAGTTCCTCAAATGTTCTAATGCCACCTGATAGTCGGGAAAACCATGATGTGGTTGTTCCTCCCAAGCTTTGGGGAAAAAGGCGCATTAGGTATGTGTCTTCATATGCCACTTCAAGACAAGCGGAATGAAATTCTCTGACATGATCACGGGGATCTCCCTTTCCTCTATACTTTTCAAATTTGGGTGTTTCGAATCCTCAGGGAAAGGGTGGCATATAAAGATTCCTATCAAAAGGATAGGGACAGATGTCATTGAGTGAGAATTGGTTAGTTTTGACACCACTATAAAGTTGTTGGGAAAGATTCTCGACTTGTTGCCGCAACATCTCCATTTCATTTGGAGGAGGAGGTGGTGGGTTACCTCGAGGAACGTTATATCTGATGGGATCTCTACCTCTTTCCTCTTCATGGCGACTTTTTCTTTCGGATTCTTGTCTTAATTGGGCCAGATCAAAGTCAGAGGGGAGTTTTGCTCCTTCTTGAGTGAGTTTTAAAAAGTGAGCATCCGCATTGCTCCTGAGTATTTCGTCAAACAATCTGTTAAAGAGAGGGTTATGTTGAGCCCTTTCTATTGTTGCAGGAGTAGGAGTACTTGGGTTTTCGTCATTCGCATTTCCTCCAAGTGCTTCTTGGAATTCATTGAGATTTTCTTCTTCTTCTTCTTCCATTTCTATTTCTCGTTGCCTTGACCATGATCGGGTTTGAGCCATTTTGCTTACAAGCTTTTTGCTGAAGTTGTGTGAAAAATGATGATGAATTTTTGATGAAATGAAAGATTGATGGTTGGTGAATTGTGTTGCATGTAGATCTCTAGCACTTTTAAGGTAGATGTAACCGAAATTCCTTCTTTGAATTGCTTGCTTGTTTGATAAGATTTTAATGTGATAAGGTGTAGAGAAATCTCAGATGTGTTACAGATTTAACTACCTAGTAATGAGAGGATTCACTCATGAACTAGTTTTAACCTGCGTAGATGTGTCTCTTAGGATGAGCTTATCTTAGATGTAGAAACAATCTAAAAAGTGATGTGAAGTGTTTGATTCAAGCAATATCTAAAAGAGAACTTTGGACAAGAACCTCTTAATGTTTTGAGAGTTGGAATGGATTGATGATAAAGTGATGATGTATGAATAAGATGATGGATGAAATGTTTTCAACTTCAATAAAAACTTTGTGTTACAAATGGGACAAACTCTACCTCTTCCCTTTCGGGTGTTGGTGGTATTTCTTGAGCTGTGTTGTATGTGATACAGACGTTTGGGAAAAAGTTGGGATTAATCTTACCTCGGTTTTTGTGATAACTCAGAGCTCTATATTGCATAAAAGCTCTGGAGTTCAATGATTCTGAATCAAATTCGTTTGTTTTGCCTTGAAGGTAGAGATGCATGTGACACAAGAAAACTCTATGGGAGACAAAGATTTGTCTATTGATATAAAAGAATTTCCTTCATTTGATCAAAGCCTTTGAGCTTAATGGTCTTCTTTTCAAGTTGATATTCTGATGACACTTCTTCTTTCGCAAGATGTGAAGAATGGTCATAAAATTTTGACTCTTTGTTGTTTGGCTCTTTGTTTTTTGATGTTTTTGGTTGTTTTGAAAGATGTTGGATGAATACTTTGTTTTCGGGATTGATTTTCTGATTTGATGTTTCTTTGACAAGAAAATAACGCAAGCACACAAACACAAGAATGTTGCCTAAAAGGCACAAATGAGTATGGGTCTAGATCAACCCAATCCTTGGACTTGTATATGACCCTTCCTTTAGATGTATTTTAAGGTGTATTTCCAAAGCCTGAAGTTGGCTCAATTTGCACTTGGTCTTTAAAACGAACACACTTCAAACACTTTTTATCCCTAAGGTCAAATGGCCAGTTGTGATAAATTTAGCCCACATCTTGATATTTCTTCGACTTTGGCACTACATACCTTATGAATCTCGTCGTGGTAGGTAAGGATGTGATATACTAAGTCTTGCACGAGCATAACAAATAGATGATCCCTATGATGGGGGAGTCACCACTTTTATCAAGCCACAAGTGACTTTTCAAAAAGCTATGTTTCTACTCAAGGAAATATGTATGGTGAGTATCTTGGGAGCAAAACCATCTATGCTCTTGCACTAAATTATATTGCAAATATCCTCAATCAATAGAATGGGTGGGCTACTACTTAAAGGTGTTTAGTCATGTTCGATGTTTTTGGACATAAGTTCATTCTGCAGTGACTCACTTAAGAGCCTTGTAACTGGTGGTGGGGCCCATTTGTCCTTTCAGCCAGTTACACTGTAGGAACAACTATACCCAAGGCTACAGCTTTCACTCTCACTTGATTTCTATAGTGGCTCAAAGGATTTACCGCTCGAGGTCGTTCCCAAGAGTATCGATCCCTTGGCAGACCTCTCTTAAAAAGATAAAAAATTTGAGTGTTACTAACACTTTTCTCTTGCACCTAGGACCATGAAAGCCAAAGGAGAGGATAGTGTGTGTTAGAGGTAGGACCACTCGACCGACTTTTTGCACAAGTGTGCCAAGAACGAAAGACACTTGTTCTTTTTAATCTATCATCACAAATGTGGTCTAACTATTTGGAGATGTTGCTCCAACAATTATGTTCTTTTTAACTTCAAAGGCAATATGTTGTAATCTAGAAATGGGAAGTCCTGGTCAATTTAATAAAAAACACGTTTGCATAAAGTAAATCACTTGTGCAAAATTGAGACAAGTTGATTGTGAATTTTATTTGCACCAAAATTTTGAAGTGTGGATTGTAAATTTTAGGTCCAAATTGATGCAAGGAAATCAAATTTGTGTTGTTGATTTTAAGCACCAAAAGAAAATGAGTCCTAACTTGCAATGAAAGCAAATTTGAAGTTGTTGTTCTTTTTACCTTGCAATAAAGAAAGATGAATTTTCTTTTAAGCACCAAAAACAAGTTTGAGGTTCATTTTATGCACTCCAAAATAAAATGTGAGGTTTATTTTAACTTGTACAAGAAGGGAGAATGGATTCTTTTTAACCAACTTTTGTTGAACGAAAGTTAAAAAAAAGAAACTTAAAGCCTCTAAACTAACTCCTTCCCCTGCACAAAACAGATTAGAACCTGCACACATCAGTGATCAAATGTTAGTGTGGGCTTACACAAGCCTAAATTCTGATTTTGGTTACAAATTTTACAAATCCTGATCCTGAAATGCCCTGAAATTTGACTAAGTCTAAAATTTGGAGGATCTTCCAAAAACTAGATTTTGCATTTCAACTCCTAAAGGTCTGAAACCCCTCTCAAACATCCTGACAATATATATGGAATATAACTTAAAGTATAAGAAAGAGAAAAGAGAAGAGGAAATGTCACTTATACTTTAAGTTATATTCCATATATATTCTACCTCCCACAAACCTAAGAAAAATAATTTTATTGGTTACAAGACCTTTTGTATAACATTTTGTTACAATAGTGCTAGTTTGTGCAAAAATAGAAGTGCTAATTTAACACAAACGCGCTAAAATATTACAAAAGCGCTAAAAGAAAATATTTTTACAGCAATACAAAAGCGCTAATTAATGAACAAAAGTGCTAAAATACTGGCAAAAGTGCCAATTCTTTGACAATAGCGCTATTGTAAGAACAAAAGCGCTAAAAGACAAAAAACAATAGCACTAAAACGTGACAAAAGCGCCAAAGCATGACCTGTGTGTCAAATTCAACATTCAAAAATGTTAGTTGTCAAAAAACAATTGTTTGTTTAAGTGTTTGGATTCACGTTGGGTTCACCAAATGATGCCCTGCAAAGAGGACAAGGTTAGTCTAAGAGAAACAACACAAAACACACAAGAAATCGTTAGTGTTATTTAATCAAAGACTAATCTAAATAGGCATATCAAGAGAGACACTAAAAACATGAAAGCATATTTAACTAAAGAAGCAAATATGATGAGGCATCTCCAAATACCTCCTAACATGCTCTTAGCTCTTTCTCCCTTGTTCCTCTCCTCTCCAAGTTCCAAAATAATGTAGCTCTCAGCAACTTTTTGCACTATGGATGCTTATGGATGATTGAGATTGTAGTATTGTGCTCCAAATCTGAAATGAAAAGCTAATACTAAGTTATTGATACTAAAAATGATTTATTTTATCCAAGATGACAATATATGAGTTAATTATGCTAAAATGCTCTCTTAAAATGTCTATAGCTTAAATGCATACAAGTTTTCAGGATCTGGAGTATGAAGAAATGGGCTCTATTTATAGGAAAAATGGAGCAATGGATGGTTGAGATTGAGCAATCTCAACAAGGGTCAGGATTGAATGATTTCAAATCCATGTGAGGGCTTTCAATCCAATCCCAGGATGACAAGTGTCAATGTGAGATAGGTTGAGAGGAGAGGGAATAAGCATTAAATGCTTAATATAACTTTGGGAGTTAAAGTCAAGGTTGGTTGAATGAATAAACTCTTTATTCAAAGAATAAAGCTTTTATCCAATGGATAAACTCTTGTGCAAATGTGAAATGGATGAATATGGTCAAAACAATAAATGTTTGGGGGGACAAGTTTGAAATAACCATAAATGGTTATGTAAGAGCCATAAATGGTCATGTAAGAGCCATTAGTGGTCTTTGGAAGACTTTGGGGGTTAATTTGTTGAACACACAAAGCATTAAATGTTTTTCAAAGACTTTGGAGTGTTTGACAAGTGATTCCATTTTGCTTAGGAATGTGACAATAATTAGGGGATGGATTAGGCTAATTAGGAAGGGGTTAGAAGAATCTAGGAGGGGATTAGATTTTGGAAGTGGATTTGGTGGGTGAGGGAAAATGGGATTTTATTAAAATAAAAATTAATTTATTTCAATAAATGTGTACAAGTTGCATTTGTAGGAAAATACAAGTGGGGAGGGGATAAATGATTTAAATAAATGTTTTTATTTAATTTATTTAAAAGAGGAAAATGGGATTAAATGAAATAAATATGATTTATTCATTTAATTGATTGTGAATTTGGTATAGTGAATTAATTAAAATAAATTCAATAATTTATTTAATTAATAGGAGAATGTTTGGGGATGAATTAATTAAATATTAATTTAATTAACTGATGGGTAGTGGATTTTTAATCAAATAAATAGCGAATATTTATTTAATTAAGCTGGACAGATTTGTGTGACTACACTTAGTTTGACAGATAAAGATGTCTTTGTCAGTTTGAGTAATCTGCAAACCTAAGAAAAATTTCATCTCACTAATCATGGACATTTCAAATTCATTCTTCATGTTGTTAGCAAATTCCATGCACAATTTATCTTCTCCTCCAAAAATGATATTATCAACAAATACTTCAATAATCAGAATATCATCATTAGTAATTTTATAATATAAATTACTATCAACACTTCCTTTAGTAAAACCAAGCTTCAAAAGATATTTATCCAACCTTGCATACCAAGCTCTAGGAGCTTGATTCAATCCATATAAAGATTTCTTCAATATGCAAACCATATCTTTATCATCTGTCAGTGAAAATCCATCAGGTTGCTCAATGTATACTTCTTTTTCAAGTTAACCAATCAAAAATGCACATTTAACATCCATTTGATAAACCTTATAGTTCTTATAAGTTGCATAGGCAAGAAATAGTCTAACAACTTCAATTTTGGCTACAAGTGCAAATGTTTCACCATAATCAATTCCTTCCATTTGAGAATATCCTTTACAAACCAATCTAGCCTTGTTTCTTACAACTTGACCATCCTCATTCAATTTATTCCTAAAAACCTATTTAGTTCCAATAACATTCTTTTTTTAGGCCGGGGAACTAAAGTCGAAGTTTCATTTTTCTCTATCTGATCTAATTCATCTTCCATAGCCTTTAACCAGTGTTTATCCTTACAAGCTTCAATAACAGATGTTGTTTCAATTAGAGAAATAAGACATACCTCTTCATTTTCCGGTCTTCTTCTTGTCATAACTCCCTTGTTCCTATCTCTAATAATTTGATCTTCAGAATGATTTAATCTTACATACCTTGGTGTCTTCTGAACTTTAGGTTCACTTCTCTAATCATCAGTCACAGATGAATTTTCTAATTGTGTCAGTGTAACTGTCTCAGTTTCCTGTACTAGTTGAGGCATTGTCGATTCAGTTATGATCATATCCACTATCGGTTCCCTATCATATGATATAGATTGATTTCTGTATTTCTCATCTACTTTCACATTAGCACTCTCCACAATTTTCTGCAATCTTTTGTTATAACATCTATATGTTTTGCTTTGAATTGAATAACCAAGAAATATCCCTTCATCACATCTAGGATCAAACTTTCCAATTGAATCATCTCTTTTGATATAGCATTTACTTCCAAAAATTCTGAAATATTTAATAGTAGGTGTATGTCCAAACCATAATTCATAAGGGGTCTTACTGGTTTCACCTTTGATGTGAACTCTATTGAATGTGTAGACTATTGTACTCACTACTTATCTCTAGTAGATGTGAGGTATTTTGGCTTTTATCATCATAGATCTTCCTGCATCCAAAATGGTTATGTTCTTTGTTTGCACTACTCCATTCTGTTGAGGAGTATGAGGTGCAGATAATTGTCTCCTAATTCCATTTGTCTCACAATAACTGTTAAATTCATGAGAAGTGAACTCACCACCTTGATATGATCTTAGACATTTGATTTTCAATCCAGTTTCCATTTCAACCTTTTCTTTAAAGATCTTTAATTTCTCAAAGGCTTCAAACTTCTCCCTAAGAAAAGTCACCCACATCATTCTAGAATAGTCACCAATAATCAACATGAAATACCTATCACCTTGAAAGCTTCTAGTCCTTGGTGGACCACATAAGTCAGTGTGAATCAAATCAATTACATCATTAGATTTATCATGTATGCTCTTAAAAGATGTTCTAACTTACTTTCCCAATTGACATTCCTTACATACCAGATTATGAGGCTTCATAATCTTAGGTATATCTCTAACTGCCTTAGTTGAACTGATCTTAACAATACAATCAAAATTAACATGACACAACCACTTATGCCATAACCATCTCTCATCAATATGAGCAATCAAACATGTCTTATTACTAGTGTTTAAGTGAAATATGTTACCTCCAGTTTGAATACCGGTTGCAATCTCCAAACCAGTTTTGTTAATGATTTTTTATTTTCTATCTTTAAACTGAAGTTGGAAACCCTTGTCCACCAATTGACCAACACTTAAAGATTGTGCTTTAAACCTTCTACATAATAGACATTGTCAATATTATACTTACCATCCAGAGAAATAGTACCTCTACCTTTGATCCAACATGCTTTTTCATCTCCAAATCTGACTTGACCGCCATTGTATTTTGCAGGGATAGAAATTTCTCTTTATCTCTAGTCATATGATATGAGCATCCATTATCAACTACCCATTCATCCTTATCTTCAACTTTTTTTGCCAGGGCCTTTTCTTCATTCATGATAGTTAGTTCTGGTTCATCTTCCTTTAAAGCATAGAACACCCATTCCTTTCCATTGTGGGATCCACTACCAGAGTCTTCTGTCAGTTCATCCCCAGAGTCATCACTTACTCCTTCCTCATCTGCTATGTAGCATTGTTTACTTTTCTTGAATCTATATCTGTTCTAGTTAGGCTTAAATGATTTCTTAACTCTTTCTTCAAACCTTGCATTCCTTTCAGGTCATCTAGATGCAAAATGACCAATCTTATTGCATACAAAACATTTAAAAGGTGCTTTTCATTCATACTTACTTCATGTCAGTTCTTTAGGTACTCTTCTAGCAAATAAGGCTTCAAGTTGCTCAAATTCTTCATCTTCTTTCCTCATATCTTCCAATTCTTTTGCATATAAGGCTTTCCAATTACTTTTGCTGGTAGATGATGATGATGATGCATGAAAAGTAGGTTCAGATTTTGTAGCTCCAAAAGGTCCAAATTCTTCAATCTCAAAAGCAAATAATTTCCCAATCAGAATGTCTCTGTTAACTGAAGTGTTTACCATTGTTCTCAACTCATTAATTGCAGTTGCCTTCATCTTGTAAGTCAATGAAAGGGCTCTCAAGAGTTTGGAAACTATTTCATCTTCACTCAGAGATCCTCCACAACATTTAATTCTCATAACACTCATTTACTCTTTCTATAAACACAACAATTCTTTCATTATCTTTCATCTTCAAGTTTTCATATCTTACCCGATAACCATCAAGTTTAGCAATTTTGATAGTAGGATCACCTTCATTCAGAGTTTGCAATTTTTCCCACATAACCTTAGCCAATGTTTATCAGTCAATGCCATGATTTGCTGATCAGTAAGTGCACACAAGAGGGCTTCTCTAGCTCTGCAATCATTTTCAATATTTGTATCCAGGTCTATAGGAGCAGGATTGCCAGATGTTGAATCATAAGGTGTGTATCCTTTCTCAGTGATCTCCCAAATATCCTTGCCAAGACATCTAAGATGAGTCTCCATTTGAATTTTCCATATCCCATAATTTCTTCCATCAAGCTTAGGGATTTCTCTTGTGAAAATAGTTGTCGATGGATTAGTTGCCATAGGATCTACCTCAAGCGATTAAGCTTCTACAAAAGAGGACCAAGGCTCTAATACCAATTGTTAGGATAACTGGTGAACAACTGAGAGGGGGGGTGAATCATTTGTTAACAGATTATATCAATTAATCCACTTAATAACCTCTAACCAGATTAAGTATCGGTAAAGCAGAAACAGATACTGGTAAACAATACAACTTAACAATTAAATAGATAATCAATAAAAAGCAACCATACCATGTAACACCATGATTTGTACATGGAAAACCCAGAAAGAGAAAAACCACGGTGAGAAGCCTACCCACAGTTAGATGATACTTCTATAGAAA
The DNA here is from genome assembly GCF_030272615.1 of Cryptomeria japonica. Classification (NCBI taxonomy): domain Eukaryota; kingdom Viridiplantae; phylum Streptophyta; class Pinopsida; order Cupressales; family Cupressaceae; genus Cryptomeria; species Cryptomeria japonica. The sequence goes on along the minus strand of NC_081412.1, from coordinate 526,536,693 downwards.
GTATGTGATATAATGAGGGGCCTATACATGCAGGAAGGCACACTGCCTAGAGTGCACTGCTCATTACAAAAGAGTCTTACTGACTGCAAAGAGGTTATAACCACCTCAAGATAAATGGACAATAATCCAGAGTAATGAACTACCAGAGATAGCATCTACCATGCTTGATTACAATCTCGGTTAAGCTCAATACTAGAGGCCTTTGACCTCTTTCTTAATCCCAATTTGATCACCTATGATTGACTAGATCTCTTTTGCATATGATATTGCATTTCAAGACCACGACACTTATTCCATATTTCTATTCCATGATCGACAATGAGATATTACATCATTTTATACCAACCCTAAGGCCTAAACCAATTAGGTCGGCCACCTAAAAGATATTACAATAAGATCATTACATAAATCCATATTACAATGATATGCCATGTCGTCTTAAGACCAAAACAATAATAACCAATCCATATAACATCCTAAAACATTTCGGTAACATGTAGAGTACGCGTTAACAAGATATCGGTCCATAACCTAGATAGGCACTAGACCTATTCTAGGTCCACCACGCTAAAGCAATGTCTTCAATTTTTTTGAAGCGCGATCAAAGAACATCTTCAGCATCCTAAAATCCATGTAGAAGCCGCACCAACACCACTTATGCATCCTATCAAGATTCCTCAGTAAAAGATCTATAGGTAAAACCTTAAACAAATGTCGGTAAGGGTTTACAAGAGTTTATGATAGCATTCGAACACCAAGTCAATACCAACTAACCAAAACATTCTCCAAGAGCATGTAACACATAAAATCAAACATACTCCATTGATCCAAACATGTTGGAAGTGTCCAACAGATAGTCTCTACTAGATCTTCTACCAATAACCAAAACCTGTCTTTCGATAACCAACCATAACAGCTAGTGTTGGCATCAATGACAAGACATCAATGCAACACATAATAAGTTCATCCATAATGCCAACATTGTGTCCCTACAAGCTTCTCACTCTAGAAGGACCACACAAATCAATATGCACAAGATCCAATAATCCATTAGAACAATACTATTTTCTTGTAAAAGTAACTCTTGTTTGCTTCCCTAACTGATATTCCTTGCATACCAGATTAGTAAGCTTTACCAACTTAGGAATATGTCTCACATCTTGAGTAGAATTTATCTTAACCATGCAATCAAAATTCACATGACACATCCTCCTATGTCATAACCAGCTTTCATCAATCTGAGCAATCAAACAACTTTTACCACCAGCATTCAAGTCAAAAATATTACATTTAGCCTTTGTCCTTGATGAAATCTCAATTCCGAAACCACTTAAGATTCTACACTTGTCATTCTTGAATTGTAAATCATATCCCTTGTCAACCATCTGTCCAAAACTCAAAATATTATGCTTTAGACCTTCTACATACAAGACATCATCAGTATTTTGCTTACCATCAAGAGAAATGGAACCTCTACCATGGACTATACCACCTTTATCATCACCAAATATTACTGCACCACCATCATACTTTTCCATACTCACAAACTTACTCTTATCACCTGACATATGATGAGAGCAACCACTATCAATCCATTCATCTTTCTCTTCAACTTTAGTAGCCAAAGATTTCTCCTTATTAATGAAGCTAGTAGAATCAGTAGGCTCTGGATCATCTTCCTTGATAGCAATAAATACCCATTCATCATCACCTAGATTTCCTTTCTTAGATTCATCATCTATCACACCTTCATGAGCAACATAATAGCATTTTTTCTGAAATTTAGGTTTGTATTGCTTCCTAGGAACTCTTTCCAGAAACCTTGAAACAAAATGACCTATTTTATTACATGAAAAGCATTTAAGAGGCAACTTTCCTTCATACTTACCGGCACCTTTAGGCAATCTCCTGACAATAAGGGCTTCAAGCTCCTCAAGTTCCTTTTCTTCTTCTTCCATCTCCTTCTCATATCTAGATACCCTTCTTGAAGAACTTTCTCTTGGATCATATCTCTTCTTTCCAGAAATAGTAGCTTTGAATGCAGATTTTGTCTTAGGAAGAGAGTCACCAAACTCACTTAATTCAAAGGCAACAAGCTTTCCAATCAGCATGTCTCTAGTCACATTAGTCACAATTCAGATATCTTCAATAGTAGTAGCTTTGTGCTTGTAAGCAAGAAGCAAGGATCTCAACACTTTAGCAACAATCTTTGATTCTTCCAATACTCCACCAACACATTTGATATTGCACACAAGCTCATTCACTTTCTGCATAAAAGAAGCAATGTCTGCATCTTCTCCAATCTTCAACAACTCATGCTTTCCCTTCAAACTCTGCAACTTGGCAATCTTAACATGACTGTCACCTTAATACAAAGTTTCCAACTTCTTCTAGATCTCATGAGCAGTCTGCAAATCCATCACATTTGTCATTATAAAATCAGTTAAGGCTTTCAACAATGTTTTCTTATCTCTAATATTGCATTCAGCTTCCTTTATCTCATCCGAAGTTATAGGACCATTCAAAGGAATGTTATACACATTTTTAGTAATTTTCCAGTAATCTTCACCAATGCATCTCAAGTGACACTCTATCTGACTTTTCCAAAGAGTGTAGTTTGATGCATCAAATCTTAGACTATCCTTCTTATAAGTTTCCATATCGGATCAACTTAAGTGATCAAGCTTATTCGGAGGAACCTGCTCTAATACCAATTATTGGCAACAAGGCAGAAAACTAAGGGGGTTAACTTAAACACAATTTTAGATCTGATAATTAACAATGAGAGCATAAATTAACTCCACATCAATAATACACATAACACCAAGATTTTTGACATGGAAAACCCGGTCAAGGGAAAAACAACGTTGGGAACCTACCTACAATATGATGATACCCTATTATAAGTATATGAAATATTATAATAGAGAATGCACATGCATTCAGGCACACTGCCTAGAGCTCACTACTTTAAAAACAACAAAGGTCTATAACCTAGGGAAGACTCATTGTCTTACAAACATATTTGGATTACATTTGGAAGTTCAGGAACTAAGAAGATAACATCCCCTAATGCTCGGTTACAGTTCTGGTTAGGCGCATATTCTACTCTTCCGTACTTCTTCACACTTCTTTGCACTACTTCACTACTTCCAAAAGATCAAAGTATTATTCACACACACAGATACCTCTCTCACATGAGTATTATACTTATTTATACATATCATCAACATATCTTTCAAGGTTGGCTCAACACACATCACAAATTACAAAGATATAACTGTAGACGTATAAATCTGACCACTTTCATAAGTGAATATTTAATATTTATTTTAACCTCATTCCTCTATTTAATTAATTTATTCTCATTCATCTATTTAATTAAATGAAATAATCAATTTATTTAATTAAGTTCACCTAAGCCTTTCATAACCTTTAATTAAATAAATCACTTTATTTAATTAATTTCCCTTTCCTCATTTTTTAATTAAATTTACATTTAATTTAATTGTTCCTTGCAAGTAAATAAATCTAATTTATTTATTTAAATCCCCCACTTGTATTTATGCAAGTTGCATCTATTTGCTTGAAATAAAGTAATTTATTTTAATTAAAATTCCCCTCCATCCACTTGCAAAATCCTACATCTCCCACTTGCCTCCCTAAACCCCTTCTAGATTCTTCTAATCACTTCTAATTTAGCCTAATCCATCTCCTAAATATTGTCACATCCCTAAGCAAAGGGAAGTCACTTCTCAAACCCTCAAAGTCTTCAATAACCATTAAAGGCTTTATGTCCTCAACAAGTTAACCCTCAAAGTCTTCCAAACCATTAAAGGCTCTTACATAACCATTAATGGTTAACTCAACCTTCTTGCATGATTAGAGACTTTTTCTCTAACTCAACCCTCATCTAACCCAAGGGTCTTATCAAGCATTCATGGCTTTAACCTTGGTTATCCCTTTAACCCTTGCACAAGAGTTTATCCTTTGGGTAAAATCTTTATTCAATGGATGACCCTAGCCTAACCTTAACCCTTAGCTCCTAAGGTAACCATCATGTCTTGTCAAGCATTTAATGCTTCTTTTATCTCCTCTCAAGAAACCTCTTGTTCACAATTGTCACTATTTCATTGGTGAGAATTGTGAACATGGATTGATAACTTTCAATCTTGGCCCTTGTTAAGATTATCCAATCTTGACCATCCATTGTCGTATTTTTCTTATAAATAGAGATCTCATTCTCTCACAAAAGATATCCAAGTTTCATGCATCTAATTTATAGTCATTTTATTAAGCATTCAACCTCTCTTTGATAAAAATCATCTTAATAGCATTTTAGAAGTAATTTTAAATATCATAGCATATCCATGTGAGACTAGTATATATTGTTAGGATAGGATTACTAATCTTTATCATAACATCATATTTATACTAGTTTAAATAATCATATATTCAATATCATACATAGCTAGGAATGTATTCATGCTAAATTAATCAAACATCAATCATTCTTGGAGTTGTCATTCCTAAGTCACTTTGCTCAGTGATCTGAGAGAAAAGGCATTGACTTGAGGGACCCTGTGAGATAGAGAACAACGGGACACCCCTTGGGAAGTTGAGATATTCAATATAGCTCCCATAACTTGCACCAAGAGTCTCATTGGTGTGTGGACACTTTGGAATTGAGCTTTTACGTTTATGTCACCCACATTTCCTGCACATATTTCTGGCGCCCACCGTGGGGCTTGACCCCATTACTCTTATCATTTTTTATACAAGAGCAAGATTGCAAGCACACAAAAAGTCTGGTTTAGCGTATTGAGACCTTTCTTTAGCGTGTAGAAACCTTTAGTTAGCGCTTCTAGTACACTGTTTAGCGCATTAGACTTTATGTTACTGTCTAGTATTCTGGCTTTCTTTTGTATCATCATAGCACATTCGGCAAATAGAGTAGCACAATCGATAAATAGAGTAGCGCATTAGGTGGTCGGTTTAGCGCATTTGAACTTTTGTGTAGCCCATCTATGTCACTGTTTAGCGCATGACTGTAACAGAGAAAAACAAAAAACTGTAACCAAGGGAAAATAGTTTTAGGCTTGTTTAAGTCCACATCAGATTTTGGTTGTTTTTACTAACTTTCTGCTTGCAAGTAGCTAACCATTTTCTTGCAGGTTTAGATTAAGTTAAGATATGGATTTTAGTTCTTTTAACTTTCTAGTTAAAGTAAAAAGAATTCACTTTTCTATAAGTTTGGAAAAAATCTCACTTGTCTTTTTGGGTTTAAAATCTACAAAATCTTCCTTTAGGTTATAAAAAGAACTTTATTTATTGGATTAAAAATAACAACAAAGTGAATTTTTTTCATTCTTGCAAGTTAGGAAAACACTTTGATTTGGGTTCAAAAGAAACAAAACAAATTTCCTCTTCAATTTGCAAAGGTAAAAAGAACTTCACCTTCCTTTGGTGTATAAAAGGATTCATTTTGATTTATTGCAAAAGTAAAAGAACCTCATCTTTATTTTGTGCAAAGCAAAAGGGAAATTTTTCACTTATCAACTTTAATTTTGTTGACCAAAATCGTGATTTCTTTTGTTGATCAAGATTTCCAATTTTTAGATAGAAAATCATTGCTATACAAAGTTAAAAGGAACACCATGCTTTTTGGAGCAAAATCTCCAAATAGAAGTTAGCAAATTATTTCCTTGAAGGATAAAAAGAATCTTGTTTTCCTTGTCTCAAAAATGGAAGGTATATGCTCTCCCCTTAACTGGGTGACCAAAAAGAAAAACCACTCTTTCATGTTTTCTTCATTTCAAGCAATTAAATCCTTTAGCAGGCCTGCCCTCCCGAGTTTCTCTTAGAGAACCATTAATGGCCAGTGAGAGGGGAATGACCTAAGTGGGAAATGACTTTATCGCCAAGTGTTCCAACCCACTATAATAAAAAGTGGAGGTTGATGAAAATCCCCTTCAATGGTTTTTCTCAGCGATTAGCCTTCCCCCAGTATCTTTAAGACATGTAAAGACTTTGTTCTAAAGGTTGGGAAGCCTCCTGAGGGAGTTTATCACTGAAGACCAAATGGAAGCCTGATTAAAAACCTTAGCACTAGAAACTTTAAGTCGAGCCAGTATCCAAACATCTTCAATATCATAGTGCAAGGGTGGGGAAGAATCCACCCCCAAGATCACTCACCATATATCTCCCAAGATAACTACTCAATTGTAAATAAATTCACTTTGAGTTAATTTTTGGCAGAAGGCAAAAAAATGGGCGCCCCCTAGGGGGTGACAAGGTTGTTTGAGCTGACGGAGTATCGAGACTAGTGGGCTATGATATTGTTGATGACCCTTGAATAAAGAGTCTATTTGATTTGTCTTACTTGTTATCTAAACTTGTGAAAACATCAGGGATTTGAACACATCCTCACAGAACATGCACTATTTGTCTAGCATAGGCAAAATTTGTTCTCTTTTGTGTGTTGTGTTTGCAATTTATTTTTCAAAAAAATCATCCATAAAAAATATACAAGTGTTAAAAATCTCAAAACAGTAGAAACAAATAAATTAGGAAATCTTAGCCCATAGGAGAAACTTCTTAGCATGTATCAACCATTCTGTAGCGCATCTAAACCAAGACATAGCTCTCTGAGCCTTCACATTAGTGCATAACCAGTTGCAGACTAAGTAAACTTTCAGTGGCACTTTTTGATACCAGCTTAGCACATTTTAACATCATCTTAGCGTGTAAGAGGCATATATTAGTGCTTTCAGCTCAAATACTAGCACTTTTCAGGAACATATTAGCATGTAACCTTTCCAATCAAAAGAGTTTCAAACAAATATTAGTCAGCGCATAGAAGAGGTACTTAGTGCATAGAGAACTTTATGTGGTACATCTAGACCATTTGTTAGTGCATCTAATCTCTATCTTAGTTCATATTCAAAACCCAAAAAAACAAAGAGAAAACCAGGCATTTCAAAAAAAAATTATCACCAGTCCTGAATACCCTTTTGGGTCTTTTGTCAAACTCAGTAGTCAAAATCTGAATTAGATTATTTAAGAAAACAATTCCAATATCAAACAAGCATCCTTAGAACAATATTTTTCAAATCCTAAACTAGCTCAAGATAAGACTTCATCCAACCAAAATCAGGCAGTATCATAACATTGATCAAAGTTCCACCATCTAGCAGATTCTATCAAAATAACATACCGAGTTTAATCCTTAAGTTTTCAAATCAAGTTTCCATATCGGGAGACTTTTATCCATATCATTTGACACACTTTGTCGTGAAGTTGAATCTAACTAAACCTCTACTTGATAACGTAAGCTTGAGTTTTCAAACAAAGTATCACAATCCAACATCAACGAAAACCATTGATCATTTGTGTATGACCACTCCTCATATTTTGAGAAGAATAAGTCTTCATCACAAAACTAAGTTGAAGAAGAGACAACCTAGTTCTAAAGCACTTGTGAGAAGGAATAAGTTTCTCTATATCAATCGCCAACTCTTTAAATCACACTGTGCATTTTTGCATCACATGTGATTGTATATTCAAGGCAAAACAAACGAGTTTGACAAAGAACCTTTGAGAAGTAGAGCTTATATTCAGAAAGTAGCATTCAGCCAATGTTTAAATCATGAAGGAAGGATCAAACCCTCTTTGTTCCCACAAATCTGTATCACTTATAATGAAGCTCAACCTGAACCATCAACCCCTGAGAGAGAAGAAGAAGAAGAAGAAGAAACCCCCTTTGTAATAGAAATTTTTTATTAAGAAACATATTCTATCCACCTGAACCAACAACACCACCCAGAACTCCCATAGAAAATGAAGAATTCATCATGGTAGAAATTTACTAAATGTTTGATGTCACTTGCTCTCAAAGAAACAAACAAAGTGAATCACAACCCAAATCAAGTATGGGTCATAGATTATCCAACCCTTTTGACGAGTATGCTAATATGGGAGATGCAGAGATCACCAAGGAACATCTCCAAGAGTGTTAAGAAAACCCCTCATTCCAAAGGCTCATGGAAAGACTTATTGAAGCAGACAAGGAAAATAATATACTCATGCTAACTAGTAAAGGAGTTAGACTTATTGAATATTTCAACACCAAAAACTTAAGGAATGTAGATGAACAAATTTTTAGAACAAGGTCTAGAAATTACACCTATCAAGATCAACAAAGAGAAGAAGAAACACATGACCCAAAAATCATACATTAACAAAATAACACCCCTGAACACAACCATGCCTGAACTCAGGATAATCTTGATGAAAGGGAGGAATCTCTCCCTCGACGTATGAATGAACCCATGGTCATTCTTACACAACAAATCCAAATGCTGCAAAGGCAAATGTAGGACATGCAACAAGGGACCACGGTGTGATATTTCTTGGAAAAGATTTTTCCTTATCCCTTTGACAAGAGATTAAACATGATACCTTTTCCCCCGAATTCAAATATACCGAAGTACAAAAAATATAATGGTAAAAGAGATCCCCACGATCATGTTTGGGAATTTTGTACCATAAGCCTAGAGTTTGCTCATGATGACACTTACTTCATGAGACTACTCCCATGAAGTTTGGGAGGGAAAACAATGGAGTGGTTGTCTAAACTTACACCTCCCATCAAATCATTTGATGAGTTGCTAAACAAATTTATCACACAATACTCCTATAATATTCAACACGCAATCACCATGTTGAATGTATGTAACACCAAACAAAAGAACAATGAGACATTCATGGTGTTTCTTCAGTGTTGGAGACGCATAGTTTCAAGATATCCTCGAGATGTGCCTGAAAAGGAAAAGATGGAGATCTTTATCAATAATCTAAATAGTGAGATGAGTTGTCAACTCAAGCTCCAATGCATACCATCTTTTGCCAAGTTGATAGAAAACAAAATCCAAGTAGAGGAAGCCTGCATCAAGAAAGGAACATTGAAGTTATTTAAGGAAGGAACTAACTCATCCAACACTCACCCCTTTAACAGTCAAAATAACAACAACACTTTAGATAAATCCAGATTTTGGACAAGAAACAAAAATGTTGTTAATGATGGAGGATTCGATGCTAATGATATGAAGTCCAAACAACCAGTATTAGCTTTATCAGGTAATCTACAATCTAATAAAAATCAAAAGGGTGTTAATCAATGCACTAATACTTATCCACAAAATACCAATCAAGGACCTTCAATTTCAAACACCAACAACAATACCAAAGGCAACAATAATAACCAAGGAAACAATGCTAACCGAGGGAATAATACAAACCAAAGAGGTAACACCAACACTTTCTCGAATAGACGTATCTACACACCATTAGGGAAAACCTTAGAATCAGCATTTCAAGAACTCCTGGCAAACAAAATTATCACATTGCCAGCCATAAACAACTTTCAACCCCAGGTCAAACCACCTTGGTGGAACAATGCATATTTCTGTGATTTTCATCGAAACAAAGGACATCACACAAATGATTGCATGAGGCTTAATAATATCATTCAGGATATTATCGATAGAGGTGAATTAATGGTTGATGGTCTCAAAAAAAATGGTGACCATGATGCCTTTAAAAATCCTCTTCCAAATTACAACAAGGGAGGAGCTTCATCATCAAATGATACAAGAGGAGCTCGTATAAATCACTCGTACAATAACACCATCAATCACATATCGACAGATGACAACTAAATAAATGTCATAAAAATCAAGGACAAACAAGACCATGCATCAATCAATGTGACAACCAGAGCTCAAAATATACGTCTTGAAAGGGAATACATCAACATCCACCACTATCCCTAAGACTCAATATAATTTGGTTGATCAACTATGGAGAACTCCCACTCAAATATCCATACTTGAGTTACTCAAACTCTTGCCAAAATATAAGGATATCTTAGAACAAGACTGGTTGAAACAAACGTTCCTTAAGATTTGGACATTGATAAATTCCAAGTCATGGTGGCTCATATGATAGGGCCTCATAACCTCACCTTTTTCAAACACAATAAAGTCTCCTTGAATCATCCGCATAAAACTCTGCTTCATATCGAAGTCTTAGTCTATAAACATCGAGTTAAAAGAGTATTAATAGATGGAGGAGCTGGTCTCAGTATCTGTACTTTAAAGCTTATCTGTGCATTGGGCTTCTCTGAACAGTCTATTGATCCAAAAAAAAATATCACCACCAAGGCCTATGATGATGAAGAAAGGTCATCCAAAGGAACAGTGATACTACCTATTCAGGTAGGACCGATACAAAGCGACACTATGTGCCAAGTCTTAGACATAGACTTAACAAACAATAATCTATTGGGTCATCCTTGGATACATGAAATGCAAGAAATGCCTTCAACATACCATCAGTGTGTCAAATTCTCATATAATGGATAGGAAATTTCCATATCTACTGATAATAACCCTTTTCAACATTGTAATGCTATGGGGGCAGCTCAAGACAACCTGGTTCCACACAACAGGGAAGCTCCATCTTCCTCAGCATTAGATCATCATCAAGAAAAACTCAAGTCTTTGTCCATGGACTTCAAACAAAAGATGAAAATCAAAGATCAAGGCATGGGAGAATACTCTTTAGAACCCATATGTCTATCAAAATTGCCAACATCGCCAAAATCTCATGGACAACCTTCTACATCAACACATCAAGCAACACAGCTCATCACTGAGTTTGATAGAAAATTTATCCAATTGGGCATAGTAGCAAATGAATCGAAAGAGAAAGACATCCTTAGTTGGCTATACAAGGATGAGGAAGAGGTCAGAGTTGCTATTCTGGAGGTGGCCATACCAACACAACAATATGGAAAAGGATTCTGAGTCATGCAACGGATGGGATGCAATGACAAAGGACCTATAGGAAAGCATCAAGAAGGCATTATAGAACCACTAGAACCTCCTTCACAATTTTCATGAGACAAAACAGGACTAGGATATGGACACAGCATACCAACTAGGCAAAAACAAAACAAATATCAGAAACCTCAATGGAAAGAAAAAAAGAAATACAATGAGAACTCATGGCAAGAGGCACTACACCAAGCAGTAGAAACAAAAAGGAAAGAGCAAGAACACCAGGAAAAAGAGAAACAACAAGAGAAACTAGCCATTCAAAGGGAAGAAGCATATTATAAGAAAGTGCATCATGTACAGGAACCTATTCAAAACAAGGCAGAGTCACCACCTGAAGAAATCATTACTCTCCAAGGAGAAACAATGTATGAACAAATGCAAATGGTACAAGCAGGCTTTGATTCTAAATCAGAAAAAACTACAAGACTGGTATCAATTATCAGAGATCTTTTCTCACCTTACAACGTACCTATTAATAGGAGTGAGAGACTCTAGGACGGTACTTCTGAAATTGATTCTAATGACTATGAATGGGGTAGTTGTTCAAATATTACTAAGGATTTTGAGGAAGGTACAATCCATTCATACACACCCCTTTCTCAAGAGGGACAAGGCACAGAGTCTCGATTACTTGAATTCGGACCATGACATATCTACAAGGCTAACAAGAATGAGCAGCAGCACTATGAACAAGTCTACACCGAAGATGATACCATCAAAAACCTTGATAATATCATTAACCTACACAGCATCCCAAACAATTATAATGCTACCTCTATCATGACACTTACCACAGCCGATCTTGACCCACCAAATGACTCTCTACCACTCGTATTTCCTGATCTCATAGACTGGGAAGAACCTGAACACCATGATATACCTATTTTCCTAGATGATGAATCCATTGTCCAGTATCTATGTATAGTCAACTCGAAAACATGCTCTACTAGTGAACAAAATAATGATATATGCAATCAGGAGAGTGCCAAGTCTCTCAGTCACAAAAATGAAAGAAACAAAAGATCTAATGCTGAAAACCAATCAATGGCAGCACTAGATCACAAAAAAGTCAAAATAAAGGATGCATCTGAGGGTGAAAACCTTTTTAAGGCACCTAAGGATGGGAGACTTGACACTCTTCTAGAACATTATCAAGAAAGATCACCCATATTGATTGAGCCAACTCAATCAATAAACATTGGTACAGAAGCAACAGCTAAAAACATACACCTAGCAAAATCATTGACAGAAGAGGAACAACCAGTTTATCAGATTCTTCAAAACAAAGAAAATTAATTTTTCTTAGTCCTATGTTGATATGCTCGAAATAGATCTGAACCTGATCATGCATCATTTATCTATTACTCCAGGAGCTAAGTCAGTCAAGCAGAAATTAAGAAAGATGAATCCACATGTGGCATTAATGGTCAAAGTTAAACTAAAGAAGTTATTAGATGTTGGTTTCATTCGACCTATAGACTATGCTGAATGGATTTGAAACATTGTACCATTTTCAAAACTAGACAGAAACATCAGAATATGCATAGATTTTAGAGATGTCAACAAAGCATGCCCAAAGGATGACTTTCATTTGGCCAACATCGACATAATTGTGGACCTAATAGTAGTCCATGCAATGATATCATTAATGGACAGTTTCTCTGGCTATAATCAAATCAAGATAGCTCCAGAGGATCAAGATAAAAAGGCATTCACGTGTCCATGGGGAACGTATTGTTGGAACGTCATGCTTTTTGGCTTAAAGAATGTTGGGGCAACTTATTAAAGAGCCATGATGACAATCTTCCATGATATGATACATACCTTCATGGAGGACTATGTGGATGATTTACTGGCTAAGTCATTCACCCGGGCAAAACATCTGGGCATATTAGATAAAAAAATTCAAAGATTGGAATAGTTCAAGGTCAGACTAAACCCTATGAAGTGTGTCTTTGGGGTTACATTAGGCAAACTATTAGGATACATCATGTCTGCAAAAGGCATTGAAGTAGATCCAGTGAATTACAGGCCATCATGGAGATCCCACCTCCCAGGAACATTAGCCAACTTAGATCTCTACAGGGACGGGTGCAGTCTATTAGGAAATTCATAGCCCAACAAGCAAATAAAAGTTTACCATTCAGTCATCTGCTACATAAGAACATACCTTTTAGGTGGGAAGCCATGTGTGCCACATCATTTCACTAGCTAAAGCAATATCTAATGAATCCACCAATTTTGGTACCACCGATAGCAGGCAAGCCGCTTGTCCTCTACATATCAACAATTGAAGTATTAATGGGGGCATTACTAGCACAAGAAGATCCAGAAGGCAAGGAATGAGCTATATATTACATCAGCAGAACATTAAATGGATATGAGCTAAATTATTCATTCATTGAGAAGGCTTGCTTAGCTATGGTATTCGCTTCTCAAAAGTTCTACCACTACATGCTAGCTCACACAATCAAGCTGGTAGCAAAAATTGATCCACTCAAATATTTACTCAACAAAGCAGTTCTTACAAGATGACTGGCTAAATGGGTCATGATTCTTAGTGAGTTTGATATCCAGACATAGAGGTGAAGCACCACTACTAGATAAACAACTAATGTAGGTGGAATTTCTAGACATGGATGTCCTTACTGTCACACCCAAGCAATGGACCCTGTACTTTGACATACCCAGCATGGATCGGGTGTCAGCATCTTGTTTGTCACTCCAAAAGGGCACACAATTCCATAATATTATAGACTGATGTTTCCATGCACCAATAACATCGCTGAGTATGAAGCCCTGGTAACAGGAATCAAAATGGCAGGAATGGGGAATCATAGACTTAAGAGTCTATGGAGACTCTCAATTAGTTATCAATCAAATCAACGATGAATATTAGACAAATGATGATAAACTAATGCCCTATAAGAGAATGGTGGATGATTTCAAACATTACTTTGTACATATCACCTTCGAGAAAGTACCAAGGTTGAACAATAGAGCGGTCAATGCAATGGCCACTATCACTTCAGTGCTACAAATTCCAGAGCAACAAAGTCGTTTATGAGTTCCTAGTAGAGCAACTATTTTCCCCAACCTATGACAATTCTACATCCCATGTCATCTATGCCTTAACCGGTTCAAACTCCCCTCTATACAAGATAATCTATAAATATCTTTAGACCAATACCCTACCACTCAAGCTATCTCGTAACCAAAAATGTAGCTTTATCTAGCAAGCCGCCCATTATACCTTAACTATTGACACACTTTACCATCGAGGTCTAGATGGTACTCTTCTTTGTTGCCTTGATCATAATGAATCTGACTCTGCCTTACATGAGCTTCACGAGAGTATCTGTGACATGCATTCAAGTGGTCCTACTCTCGCCAAAAAACTTCTGAGAATGGGATATTACTGGCCGACAATGGAGAAAGACTCTTATCAATTTATAAAGAAATGCCCTAAGTGTCAAATTCATGGCAATCGTATCCATGCATCAGCACAGGAGATGCAGCCATTTACAACATCTTTGCCTTTCTGTCAGTGGGGACTTGATTTAGTAGGGAAAATTCATCCTTCCTCTTCAAATAGACACAAGTTCATTATCACTGCAACAAAGTATTTCACAAAATGGATTGAAGCAATCTTGATGACCACGGTAACTGGAAAATGGATTGCCTCATTTATTCTCAATTATCTAATTTGCAGCTATGGCATTCCTAGTTCCATCATCACAGACAATGGGTGTCCTTTCAACAATCAAGGCATACAAGAGCTATGTGAAAGATTCAAAATCCAACATCACTTCTCTACACCTTACTACCAACAGGGGAATGCTCAAGCAGAGGCATTAAATAAAACAATCTTGAAAATCCTCAAGAAAATAGTAAATGATGCGGGTAAGGATTGGCATGTACAACTCAATCTGACACTTTGGGCATACAGGACTAGCATTCAGAGACCTACAGGGGCTACACCATATTCATTGGTGTATGGATCATAAACAATTCTACCTCTTGAGGTAGAAATTTTGTCACTCAGAGTATCTTTGAAAGGCCTCATACTAGATGAGGAATATCAGGTAAATAGATTGTATGAACTAGAGCTTTTGGATGAAAAATGACAACATGCCTATGATCATCTCAAAGAATACCAACAGCGCATGTGCAGAAGCTAAAACCACAGAGTCATCCCTAGGGTTTTTTTAAGTCAATGATCTTGTACTCAAAGAAAATCCCATAAATCAACAGGATCGAGAAAAGAAGGAGAAGTTTGAACCTAACTGGTTGGGTCCCTATGTCATCATATCAGCCTACGGATCAGGCGCCTATCAACTAACAACTTCAGAAGGTGACGTTCTTGATGAACCAACCAACAACATCCATCTGAACAAATTCTACACTTGAGTCATCTAATTCACAAAAAAATAAAAAATTAAATAAGAAATAAAATAAAAATAATAATAATAATACAAAAAAATCAAAAGAAAAACAAAAAAGTGCAATAAAACCAAGTAGTGAAAACCTAGCAACAAGCGCTATTTGTGAGAGACTGGCTTGTCTATCTATCAGTACTCATATATTTGAAGCATCCAAGTCAAATCTAATGGCCATCACCCAACACTTTTCACATAGCATTATCCCAGACATACTTAGCGTAGTCATTGTCCTTGATTATCTGAAGATCAGTTCATCATATCCCACCGTGGCTTGGTGATCACCGTATATATCCATATTGATAGATATATGTGGCAAGGGGTAGAATTCCTTTCACTTCAAACATTCCAAACAATGAACAAACAAGGATCACAACATGCTAAGGAAAACCTGTCAACAACTGCTCATCGGGCTAGAAAACAAAACCATTATCCAAATATAACTTTAAAACACACATGATGGATGATTTTATAAATTATAATTTTCTTACATCTAGCATAAAGTTTTGACTATTTTGTATCTTAAAATTTTGAATCATTAGATCTCCTAAGCTCCTCGAGGATGCATTGAGCTAGCGAAGCAACGAAGGAATCTAATATTATTTTTTGGGTTTCTGTCTCTGAGACGATCACTTGTACGGTGCAAATTTGTCTTGAGACATGATTGGAAACATATCATTGAATATATTGTTCCACTTTGTGCATACAAATGGTTACCTCTTGTCTATTTTATGCAAGCAACACTCAAGTCATCTTGGTTCAATTATACCTCGACGCTTGTGTCACCTTGCAATATCAAAATCCATGTACATTTCACTTAGGTCATTATGGTTCAATTATACCATTATGCTTGTATAAACTTCTAACATATCAAAAGCTCAATGATGACAAACACAAAAAAGAGCATAACAAAGTGACTAAACAGGAATGACAATGATAGAATGAAGGTTATCATTTAGTTGCATATCATCTTAATCTTGCATTTAGTTGCATATCATTTTAAAATCTTGCATTTAGTTGCATATCATTTTAATCTTACATTTAATTGCATATCATTTTAAAACTTGCATATCATCCTAAAAACACATTTCATCTTCCATTAGTCTCACATCATTATCATTATCATTATCATACATCTTATTTTCAAGATACATCTCACATCATTATCATTATCATACATCTCATTTTCAAGATACATCTCACGTCATTATCATTATCATACATCTCATTTTCAAGATATAGCTCACATCATTATCATTATCATACATATCATTTTCAAGATACATCTCATAAATCAAAGAAATCAAGGTAACAATGCACCATCACATTCACATCATAATCAAAATCAAGAGCATTATTATCTAAGCATTACATCATCATCATAGAAACATCATATCAATGCATATCATAAATCATCATCCATAACACATCACATGTGGATCAGAGAAATCAGTGCTATATATATATATATATATATAAAAAAAAATGGTCGAACTGTACAAGGGATATCATGTTTGTCAAAATACAACAAAATGATCAAAATACAACTGAGACAAGTATCTCAGGTATGACTATCTCCTGAGGCTGATGGTTTTGCACTAGATGGACCAGCTCTTGGATCTTAACCAGGTGGATCATGTCAGGGAGGCCCTGTAACACCTCTTCTCTCCATCCTCGTCTAACTATGAATAGATCAACTAGTTGCATAGCTAGGAGCTTTGTGCTCTCTAGGGACCATCTCGCCCTCATCCTCCATCTCTCCCTCTATCTCTCCCACCATCTCCACCACCTCCTCCATCATCTCTACCTCCATCTCCTACCTCCTCTCCCTCCTCATCTCTATGTCTAACTCCCCCTCGCCTCTTGTGCTGCTCATCCACATCATCATCAAAGGTAGGTAGCATCTTTGTTGGATCTGATATTCGTGTCACTGCATGTGCCACGAAGTACATTACAAACTCCTTTGTCATCCTAGCATCAACAACCCCAGCTCCATAATCCCAAATCTGGCTTGCCAATGTCATATACTCCTCTACCACCACTACACTATCCACAATGGGTCCCCACTCTGGCACATTCTGTCTCTGGCGAGCATATAAACACTCTCCCTATGGCATCCCCTGTTGTCTCCCATACTGCCACTGAACATGGCTATACAAAAATCGTTGAATGATAAAGGGTGTCTGCCCAATCAAATATCTTGACATATACACATAGGGAATCTCTAGCCCATCCTCAGCCCACACCTCACAATCCATAAATAGTCTTCATATGACCATATCGATATCATCCAACACTCTCTGTCAATGCTCTAGTTTACCCAACTTACGTTGGACAACTATACTTGTATACCCATAAGCATATGCTTGACCAACTAGCCTATCCCTATCTGTAAGTGGTCTCGACCTAGGAATGTGCTCCCAGGCCCACACCTATAGTAATATCACCCCCGCGAATAAACTGTTGTATCCTAGATACACCACCTAGTGAAGATCCCTATAAAGGTGGGCTAACATAAAGGATCCCCATGCAAACCTGCGCCCCTGTGTCACCATATCCTCCAAAACCAATCCCCATCCCACAACTATTCCCTTTGACCTATGGTTGGGACACATAAATCCACCAATAAAACTTGCCAGTACAGAAGGCAATAGAGCATAATCCAAATCCACAAAGTCCTACCAAGGGATCTCATATCCACATATCTTATCATCCCGGAAGATGCAACGGAGAGCCTTTGTCCCACCCTCCTCAGTCTACTCATATGGCAATAAGGCCCCAACTATAGGAATCTATAGAATGTGATAACAGTCCTCTAGTGTGACTATTATCTAGCCCATAGCCAAGTGGAAGGTGTTTGTGTCCTCTCTGCCAAAGCTGTCAACAAACCCCGGTTAATGATATATTGAGGCATGTCTAGTAAGGAAGATAACCACATCTCTTAATCACATCCCTATCAGCCTGTGACAATCGCGGAATCAATGACCATAGTCATGGAAATCACTCTCATGACTGAAGTACACCAAGTTGTGACTGTAAAATAACAAATGTCCATCATCAATTCCCACATTTATCCAATATATCCACTCAAAAAAAAATCAACTTGAAACAATGAAACATCTCAAGAAAGAATCATATCGAGAAATCAATCAAAGACCCATAATGCAAGCATCACATCAAGAAATTAATCAAAGACCCATAACACAAGCATCATATCGAGAAATCAATCAAAGACCCATAACGCAAGCATCATATCAAAAATCTCACCTATATCGAGAAATCAATCCAAGACCCATATTGAAAATCAAAGCATCATATCATGAAATCATATCAAAGACCCATAATGCAAGCATCGTATCAAAATCTGACCCATATCAAAAATCAAAGACCCATAATGCAAGCATCAAATTAGGAATCATATCGGACATCAAGAATCGAAAGTCAAATCGGACATCAAATTCATATCACAAGGCAAAAATCACAGATCTGCATCAAAAGAAAATCAGGATCCTCATCAAAATAATCAATCAGCTTGGCACTCCATCTCAACAGCAAATTTCAACAAACTCCAAAAATCAAACATCATCACAGTAGGTAAAATATTGGCTCATGACCCATCTTGAAACACTCAGCAAACACCTACCCAAACCCTACACCATCTACCTAATCTATTCGACCCTCGACATATTCTCCTAAGCCTTCTTCACTTGTTTTTGGACCCTACGTGCCAAAGCAGACCTCCAACACGCTAAGATTCTACTTATGTGCAATATTTCTTCACCAATGTGCTAGACACTTTACTCTATGTGCTAAATCCCTCTATGGACTACTCTATCTGCCTCATGCGCTACTGTGCTAGCCTTATGCACTAATTTACTAGACGCACTGCTCTATATACCTTGTGTGTTAACCTATCTACCATATGCGCTAAAGCACTCGATGCGCTACCCTAACCTGCCAACATGCTGCAGAATGCAACTTAAATGCTCACCTAACTAGGTTAACCCTACATGCTATATTTCCTATCGTATGCGCTATAATAAAACCCCTATGTGCTAAAACGACAAATTTTTAACTAAAAAATTTAAAATGTGATCAAAGCAAGCAAAATAAATCAAAAACATGGAAAGTTTTAGATCACTTACAGGTGGGCCATACCCAGTGGGACTCCGGTATCGACAAACGCACTCAAATCGGTGCGAAGCATATGGAACTCACATTTTTGTCAGAGCTCAAGTGTCACAATCACAAGGAGACAAATGTGCAAATGATAAGAAGAAAATCACTTTTTACCTTTTTATAGTGTAAAAGTCAACAAGGTTAGTAAGTGGGGCATGTATTTTCCTCATTTTTCTCACTTTTAACCTTATCAACATCATTTTGGGAGATGAATCAATTAAAATGCATTGAACACAGTCAAAATATTCAAAATGCAATTAATTCAAAAACGCTCATCAAATCAACAAATTTTTCAAAATCCTTGATTCATCTCCTGAGGGGGCATAATCAATATCGTTCATCAAATCTACATCTCAACACACGGCATCATATCGATCAAATTTTGACAGCATATTTGACAAATTTTCTTTGAATCAACATGTGCACACATATCACTTCAAAGAGGGGCAAAATGTAGACATATAAATCTGACCACTTTCATAAGTGAATATTTAATATTCATTTTAACCTCATTCCTCTATTTAATTAAATTCTATTTAATTTATTTATTCACATTCATCTATTTAATTAAATGAATTACTCAATTTATTTAATTAAGTTCACCTAATCCTTTCATAACCTTTAATTAAATAAATCACTTTATTTAATTAATTTCCCTTTTCTCCCTTTTTAATTAAATTTACATTTAATTAAATTATTCCTTGCAAGTAAATAAATCTAATTTATTTATTTAAATCTCCCACTTGTATTTATGCAAGTTGTATCTATTTGATTGAAATAAAGTAATTTATTTTAATTAAAATTCCCCTCCATCCACTTGCAAAATCCTACATCTCCCACTTGCCTCCCTAAACCCCTTCTAGATTCTTCTAATCACTTCTAATTTAGCCTAATCCATCTCCTAAATATTGTCACATCTCTAAGCAAAGGGAAGTCACTTCTCAAACCCTCAAAGTCTTCAATAACCATTAAAGGCTTTATATCCTCAACAAGTTAACCCTCAAAGTCTTCCAAACCATTATAGGCTCTTACATAACCATTAATGGTTAACTCAACCTTCTTGCATGATTAGAGACTTTCTCTCTAACTCAACCCTCATCTAGCCCAAGGGTCTTATCAAGCATTCATGGCTTTAACCTTGGTTATCCCTTTAACCCTTGCACAAGAGTTTATCCTTTGGGTAAAAGCTTTATCCAATAGATGACCCTAACCTAACCTTAACCCTAACCTCCTAAGGTAATCATCATGTCTTCTCAAGCATTTAATGCTTCTTTTATCTCCTCTCAAGAAACCTCTTGTTCACAATTGTCACTATTTCATTGGTGAGAATTGTGAACATGGATTGATGACTTTCAATCCTGGCCCTCTTTAAGATTATCCAATCTTGACCATCCATTGCCATATTTTTCTTATAAATAGAGCTCTCATTCTCTCACAAAAGATATCCAAGTTTCATGTATCTAATTTATAGTCATTTTGCTAAGCATTCATCCTCTCTTTGATAAAAATCATCTTAATAGCATTTTAGAAGTAATTTTAAATATCGTAGCATATCCATGTTAGACTAGTATATATTGTTAGGATAGGATTACTAATCTTTATCATAACATCATATTCATACTAGTTTAAATCATCATGTATTCAATATCATACAGATCTAGGAATGTATTCATGCTAAATTAATCAAACATCACTCATTCTTGGAGTTGTCATTCCTAAGTCACTTTGCTCAGTGATCTGAGAGCAAAGGCATTGACTTGAGGGATCCTATGAGATAGAGAACAATGGGACAACCCTTCGGAAGTTGAGCTATTCAATATAGCTCCCATAACTTGCACCAACAGTCTCATTGGTTTGTGGACACTTTGGAATCGGACTTGTATGTTTCTGTCGCCCACATTTCCCACACACAATAACCATACACGCTGAAATTTAAATGCGGACAAAAAACAATGTCTTCTTAGACATAGTATGGACCTAAATCAACACCTTGAACATGAAACACCTCCAATAATTATGCCTCAAATATTTTCAACATGCTACACATATCATGTCGGTCAATAACATGAAGAACACTACTGAATCAAGGAAAATCATCAATAACATGCACACTAATCAATGGGGACCACCAACACAAATAGGACATGATCCAGAAATATCCACAAGAATCATGAATTACCACAGAAAAAGCCACACCAACACCACTTACTAGAATCTTCATCATTATATAGAACTTCAAGAACACTAACTGCAATGACTGTCAAACTAAAAGATTCACTTGCGGACCTCTGAATCATGAACCATCTGAATTGAGGACACACGAGAATGTCCCAAACACTATGTTAAATCTACAAAACAAGATATTGCAATGCAGAGCAATGTAGAGCAAAATCCTAAACATTGATCAACACCAACCAATTGAAAAACTAACTGCAATATTGGATCTCATAACTCAATCAAATATCCATACGAGCCACTAAAACTTGATTTGAATCAACTACAGATACTTATCTCAAAACCCTTTAATTTGCAATAACTCATCTGCAACACACTGGCCAAACTAACTCACTTAATCTGACTCCAACACTAGAACACATAGAGGAATATGTTGATAGCAATGAAAAAACTTCACTCATTCAATCCAAACACATATCTGTACATTATCCCAACAAGGTTGTCTATTTTTCCTTGTATTATAGGTATGGGCAACTTAATTATAACTCTTTGTCATAATTGTTTTAGCATACTCATAAGGAATCTTGGTGGGGTAACCTCCTTACATAGTAATAATTGGTCTATTAGGAGTGCAAAATATTTCATTACTATAACCACCTTGAGCCACAAAGAGAAGCTTGTTAAGAGATTGAGAAGTTTGAGGAGAAATAACACCTTAAACCACAAAAACAGGTTTGGGTGTTTGAAGATTATGTTCATAGTCACATTTATCATTTTAATCAATCTCTTGGATGCCTTAAGATTGTTTGAAGTTTTAGTAGATATGAAATCATCAAGAGCATCATCTACCATAGCATAGTCATGACTGCTAAATGGTTGATTATGGGATTGAATGGAAGGTAAAACATTATAAAGAGGATTGTCATATATCACCATGTTACTATATTTGGAGGATGACTTGATAGGGATGACTTCATGAGAGTCGTCCAACTTATCTATATCACCTCTATGACATGGCATAATAACTATGTTGATGAGTTTTTGGAAAAAAATTTGTTTAGAAGGCTTAGGATAAAGAAACTCATAAAGAGTCTCATCAAGTTCTTCCATACTAAAAGTGTAATCATCATAAGCAAATGAATTATCATATGAATTAAAATCTTGCAAATAAAGATATGACATGATTGAAAAACTAACTTTTGAAATGAAAAGTGCATATAATACTTAAAGACACACAATGCATACAACAATATTTTTTTTATTTTTTATGTTTTTGATATTAAAAAAAACATGCAATAACAAGATAAAATTAGAAAATAGTGAAAACATGCAAACGCGAGAAGGGATGGAATGGTTAGATAAGACAAGAAGCAAGCACAAGCACATAAATTACTAAAACCAAGTATACCTTACCAAGCTTGACTCCCTCCTTGGATTGAGCCTTGGTTGAAGTGGAGGCGCCCTTGTACTCCACTTGATTGGATTGCCTCCTTTGATGTGGATGTGAATTGCTCTCCTTTTCTCAACAATATTTTGTTATTGATTGGATATGGATTTGAGTTTGGGATTATGATGGATCTGGATAGATTTAGATTGTAAAATTCAAGGATTATGAGAGCATTATGATGGTATGATAGGAAGAATATAGAAGAGAAATGAGCAACATAAGATTAGAAGAATGATGTTGTTGTTTGGTGAGGAAATGATCCTCCAATTTATAGATTGGAGGAGGCCAATGGAGGTCCAAGATTGATTTGATCTTGAAGGGCTAGGATTGGTTTGAGGTAGTGGGCATGGATCAAGGATACCTTGAAGGAATACAAAGGAATATTAAATTCCTTGGGGAAAGGGGGGAAAAGGAATTTGAAATTTCAAAATGAGGATGCATAGGGGGATTCAAAGAAATTTGAATTGCTTTGAGAGGCTCAAGATTGATGTGACATGAGTGGGGGAATTAAAAATTAGAGAATAATGATAAGTGGGATTATGAGAGATTCTAGAAGAAATAATTAGGTTGAGTAGGGATTAGGAAAAGTGATCTGTAGGAATCACACGACTAGGCTGATTAATTAAAATTAATTAACTGAGTGGGTTTAGAGGAAATAATTATTGGAGGGACTTTGGAAGAATAGGGAAATAATTAATTTATTTGATAAATTAATTATTGAACAATAGTGACAGGATTAATTAAATTAGATTTAATTAACACTGAGATGAATAAGGATAACACAATTAAATCAATTAATTATGTTGACAAGCTTAAATTAATTAAATATTGATTTAATTAATTTTGGGTGTCTACACCAACATCCAACACTATTGCTAGAAACATGATCGATACATCAATATTAACCATATAGTGATGGCCAAATTTCAAGAACTCGTCTCCTAATACCACCTTTATTGTGTTTATAATGAGACCATGGTCTGTTCTAAATATGCACTTTAGCCTCTTGTTGCTCACCTCACCTAGAAATGGCATTTGACATTTCAATTGACTAGCCTGAGCATAGTATCCATTATTAGCATTTAGAGCTCACCACCTACTGATATGAAAAATGTCAACCAACCTCATTGTAAAAATCCATCTAATGGCTATGTCACATTTATAAGGTTTACATCACACACTTGCTTCTCAAGAATCTGTAAACTTGCAATCAAAACCTTACACTCTCCATTGCTTCAAACCTGCCAATTCCAATGGATAATAAATTATCTTGTATTTCTATGATAGTGCTAATGATTCCATTATCCTTTGTGTTGCATCATCAAGGATGACTTACCTTAATGCTAAGTTGGCCAAAGAATTATCGTTATTGACCTGCGATCTTAGACTTTCCAATCTTAAACTCTTCAAAAAAAAATATTGCCTCCCAAATCGATTCTATTGACTTCTAAAGTTTCCAATTAGGTTTCATCCACTACCTTATTGCATTATAGTTGTATATACGTAAAAATGGCTATGAGCAATTAAATAAATATTTAATATTTATTTAATATCTATTCTTCTATTAAATGGTTAATTTGAAAACATTAATTTATTTAATTCATTTCGTGTCTTTCTATTAATTAATTTAATTAAAAAAAAATTAATTAATTCATCTATCATATTCCTCTAATTAATTAAATATCTAATATTTAATTATCTCCTCCAATCATTTGAATATCTAATATTTAATGGTTATTCTCCTATCCTATAGTCTTAAATATTAAATAATTTCTTAAATTATTTAATCCCCCTTTTCCAACTCACCTTCCATCTCCAGTTCATCTTCCCTTTGCCAATTCATCCAACATGTGGCTAAGGAAATAAATATTAATTCATCATTTATCTTCAACCTCCAAATTTAATGAATATGGTGTACGTACACATATTTCATAACCTCCTTCTATATTCTCTCCAACATCCCTACATCTTAGGAAGGACTTGATTCCATGTGTCCTCTCATGCCTAAATCTTCTCCAACCATCCCTAGATTCCCTCAGTCAGCAACCCAGTCAAGGTGAGATGAGCGACATTTGTCTTCTCCTTCCCCCTTTCTCTCAACCTTCACCTTTGCTAACAACCATCCAAATCTGCAGATTTGATCATGACCATTGATCTGAGCCACATCATCTCATCCTCTCAAGGTCTATAAAATCAAGAGCTTCAGTTGAGAGAGTTAATCTTAAAGTTAATCTTCAATTTAATCTTCAAGTTAGACTTCAAGAGACTTCAAGTGCATTTTCAAGCAAATCATTTGTAAAAACTTATGCATCTGTGAGTTTTAATCTTGAAGCAAAATAGCATAATCATTTAGTATAATCATTTTAGCATAATCATGTAGTATTACATATCATAGCATTTTTTAACTATCAGTTATCAGTCCATTCTTCATATGCCATCTTGGAAGCTATCAATGCATTGTCTGAGAGCACACCATCTGCAACCAGGAACAGTGGAGTTAGGACACAATGAGACATAAACCATGAAGGTAATATTAGTATTTTTATTTCATATGTATTTCATGTAGCTTCATTGGTTGAGTCTGGATTTCGTGTAGCATTTCCATTTGTATTTTGTGAAACTAACTTGTTACAGGTAGCATTCTGAGGATAAAATTCAAGTCGACACAATAGTTATGAGAGAATCTCCTTCAAGATGCAATCTTTTTTCTTTTAATTATATTCCACAATTCAAACCTAGTAAAGTTGTGTGGAATTTTGCATCATTGTTTATGGTCACTCCTTAATACTCTCTCTTTTCACATAGCACCTGGCCACTATGATCTTGGGCCAAACATCTAGGCCCACTAATCCTAGGGTTGTCCTTCGATGCAACATCAAAGTTTACTTAAATCACCCAGCGTTCCTCTAGAGCCACCTATGTCACTTTGATTCTCGGATTTAGAGGAGGATCAACCCTTCTCACCCCACTAATGGGTGGAAAATTTTGGTAAATATTATATAACATTATAATGATTCTTTTTTCCCTTTATTTGTATATCAAAATTTGTAAATCTTGCGCTGGTGTTATAAGGTGAATCTAAATAAATCTTTAAACTATTACTTATGTATTTATATAGTCATTTATTTTAAATGGTCATATTTTTGTTGAAACAAAACAAGTGATTTTTATTAAGGATGTTTGAGAATAAAGAATGAAATATGAGATATAGGTAGCCTTATTTTACCTATAACACTTGATTCAAAGTAATTTAGTCTTAAAAGTGTTTTTGATATTTTAGATATTTGGTACTAATTTTTTTGATAACCAATCATAGTTTTTTTTTTAATAAATCATTTAATTTTTCAAGTAGGCATATCTGGTTGGAATTAAGGCTCTCAAATCTTAGTAGGGATATGTGGGGTATTTCATGAAGAAATAGCTCACAATAATATTTTGCATTAGTCAAGATAGACACTTCAAGGGTTGACAAGGTCCTTGCATGCTGTGATGCACATTCCTTACTTTCTAGAATGTGAATATTTACCTTACCATGCATAGGAGTTTAGGAAGAGTATCATGTACCTCTTTGCATTTTGATGCTCCTAAATATCACATGTGGAATTTACTCTAGCTTGCATCTATCATTTAACATGATAAACTTATTTCTCCCACATCCACCAATGAATTTTTGAATGTCGCATAAAATATTGTGAATGATTCATCCATCTTGAATCAATTCAAAACATTGTTTCATCCACTCCTATTTCATCCATACCTCCATCACTAGCTTTATTCAGCACCCCTATTGACTTAATTTCATGCATACAAGATGTTCATCTTCTAAAACTGTCAGGCCCTCTTCAATCCCTTATATAGAATAGGTCATTGTATGTAGCCTAGTCAGCATTGTTAGACAAACTAAAAATACAAACCAGTCCAAATTTAAATAATATATAATTGTATTTGGCTAATAAATTTAAAAAATAGGATGATATAGAGGATGGCTCTGCATGTGCATGGATGTCGTGCTAGGGCTAAAGTGCCCTAGCTTGTGGTTGGCGCTCTGCTTGCTTCGTTTAGGGGGGAGGGGAGTTCTTGCTTGCTGGGGGTCAATTTTTGCTTGCCTGTGGCCAGGTTTTTTGGGTTGCTGCAGGTTTTTTTGCAACCCTTTTCTATTTCTTCTACTCTAGGTTGTCATTGGGGTTTGTGGGGTTTTGGGGGTTGGTTTTCTGCCCCATTTATTTTTATTCTTTCAGTATTTTCTCTGGATCCATGGAGAATAGAGGAGTATCCTCTTCTCAGATGGTCTCTGGAGATCTGGATATGGCGGATCCATCTCATTTGATGCATGCATGTGGAAAGGAACACATTGGTTATTCCCAATTAGGGGCAAGTGTTTCTTCTTCAAAAGAGCTTTTTTGCATGAAAAAAGGTGAATGGTTGTTTGGAGAGATCCCAAGATCGCCCAGTTCTGGTTATTCAACTTGAGAAAATTTCAAAGGATGTTGAATATTGGTGCAACCATGCTCTCATATGAAAATTCATCGGTCTTCACCTCTCTATACCTGTTTTAGAGTCTTGGGCATGTCGTGTCTAGAATCCTAAAGGAGACATGGAGCTACTTATGGCAACCAATAACTATTTTCTGGTTATTTTTTCCAACCTGGCAGACAGGAGCAAGGCTTTTGAAGGTGGCCCTTATTTTTTCAACCAGGTGGGACTCTTTATCAAACCTTGGCATATTGGCTTTAATTATGCTGAGAACCTTCCCTCTCATGTGCCCATGTGGATTCGATTGTCGAGGCTTCCGTTAGAGTTCTGAAGAGAAGATATTCTTCACTCAATCTCACTGCTTCTTGGTAAACCTGTGGGTTCGGCTTCACAAACTCAAGATCTAAAGGTAATTTCCTATGCTCGCATATGTGTAGAAGTTGATTTAAATAATCCTTTGCCAGACTCTATGGAAATCTATTTGGGGACATCTTCTTGGATCCAACAGTTGGACTATGAGAGCCTACCATTTAGATGTAGAATTTGTCATGAATATGGCCATTTATAGCGGAGATGTACCATAAATAAATCTTCTAAACCGGTTGTTTCCCATCTTCCTCACTCTATTTTGGGGGAAGATAAGGGGAAAGCCCATATGCCTAATGGTCCTGCTGATAAAGATGGCTTTAAACCTATGAAACCTCGAACTAAAGACAAGGGAAAGAAGAGAACCTGGTTGGACAGGCAAAATGATGTCACCCTAAATAGGTTTGAGGTTCTAGAGGATTTGGTCCAAGAGGAAGGAGTTCCATTTGAAATGTCCTTGGATGCCCAATTTCAGCATGAGGTGTTGGATGGGAATTCCAAGAAAGAGGGTCAAGCCCTATCTTTGGAGAATCAACAAGATGTTCAAATGGTTACGGATTTTCTTTCCCATGTTCAAGACAATAGAGATCTTAGTGAGTCACGGGTCCCTGAAGGTGCAGTGGTCATGGCGTCTACTCCTCCTTCCACTATTATGGCCTCAAGTTTAGTGAAGAGTAACAAAGCCCCACCTATTTTAGGCTTGCAACAAAAGATCCTCAAAAAGGGTTCTTTAGACAAACCTTTAAGGAGTGGATGAAAAACAGATCAGGAAAAGGTTAAGCTTATTGGTGATACTTTGGTTGAGTCGAGGTCTGTAAAGCCCATTGATTCTCACTTCTCTCAACCACATAAATGATTGTGCTCTCATGGAATGTAAGGGGGTTGAACAACATCCCTAGACAAAAGGTTATTCGTGGATTAATTGACTTTGAGTCTCCTGATGTTGTTTTTATTCAAGAAACCAAGCTTTCAGTGGATGGTTTGGCCAGTTGTTCTTTATGTGTCTGGCCCTAGGGCCTTTGGTAGGGAGTGAGCTCTCATGGTAGTTCAGGGGGGGTTGCTTGCTTCTAGAACCTAAAGAAAGTTTCCCCTTTGTGGTGGTTTTCTAGCAGGTCTTCCATTTCTATGGTCGCTTCTAGCTTTGAGACAGGAGAAAGATGCCTCTTCTCTAATATTTATGCTCCTACTGATCTTGTGGGTAAGTCTCATCTTTGGGCTCACATCAATTTTGTTCGGGCTCAGGGTCCTTTTCTACCCTAGATTTTGGCTGGAGATTTTAATGTCGTTACTAGTTTGGAGGAAAAGCAAGGTGGGTTATTTAGGCTTGATCCTTCCTCAAATTTACTTAGAGATAATATTGGTCTCTTGAATCTCATTGATGTGAAGCCAATTAATGGTTTCTTTACATGGAATAATAGGAGGAGTGGTGTTGAGGCTATCTCTGAAAGGCTTGATAGATTTTTGGTTGCATGATAGGTGGTCCACCAGTTTAGAAATTCTTGATTGGAGGGGTTCTAATCATTGGCCTATTAAGCTTTCTATTACATCTTTTAGAACCTCCAAAAATCCATCTTTCAAATTTCAATTGATGTGGCTTCGTGATCAGTCATTGAGGGATCTTATGGCTGATTGGTGGTATGAAGGGGTGCCTGGCCATGGGTGGGCTATGTACTCCTTTGGGAAGAGATTACAACATGTAAAATATAGGTTGAAGAGGTGGAATAAACAATGTTTTGGGAACCTGCATAGACACAATATGGCAGCTTAATCCGGGCTGGATGAGGCTACACATGAAATTAAGGATCAAGGGATGACTATGGAGCTTAGTATGGCCAAGTCCCTTGCTCTAAAGGACTTAGAAGAGTGGGAGTTGCGTGAGGATATTTTCTAGAAACAAAAGTCTCATGTGGATTGGCTCCAAGAAAGTGATAGAAAGACTGCTTTTTTTCATAATTTTGTTAAGGCTCATAGGTATGGTAACTCTATTACCTCTCTCATTTCTTCAGAAGGGGTTCATCTTTCATCTAAAGAAGAAATTGCTATGGAAGTTGTCATTTTTTTTCAAATTTGTTTACCAAAGAGGATCCTGAAGCTATGGTGGAAGAGAAGGCCATCCTAAACTGTATTCCCCCTCTTGTCTCTGTTGAAATGAATGATGCTCTCTTGCGCCCGATTTTGTTGTCTCAACTTGAGGGGGTTGTGTTTCAAATGAAAAAAGGCAAGGCTCCTGGCCTTGACGGGTTTCCTATTGAGTTTTTTCAAGAATTTTGGGAGATTATAAAGTATGATCTTCTAGATGTGGTTCAAGAATCTCATAGGAATAAACAAACTCTCAAATCTATGAATTCTACCTTCTTGGCTCTCATTTCTAAGAAGGAGAGGGCTAATAGCTTGGATCAGTACAGGCCTATTGCTCTATGTAATGTTGTCTACAAGATAATCACTAAATTGATTGTTGAATGACTCAAACCTCTCCTTTACACTTTGGTTTCTAAGGAGCAAAGTGGTTTCATTAACGGAAGATAGATCCTTGATGGAGTTGTGATAGCAATGGAGGCTATTCATTCAATGGCTTCCTCTAAGGAGAAGGCTATGTTTATTAAACTTGACATGGCCAAATCTTATGATAGGGTGAGTTGGGATTTCTTACAGAAGATTCTTTTGGCTTTTGGTTTTGGAGAAGAGTGGGTTAATTGGGTTCTTAGGTGTGTGACTTCTACCTCTTTCTCAGTTCTTATTAATGGGGAACCCTCAAAATTGTTTAGCACTTCATGGGGGCTTCGGCAAGGGGACCCTTTATCTCCCTATTTATTTATTCTCATGGATGAAGGTCTTGGTAGATTTCTCACTTCCCAGGTGACACATGGTTTTATTCAAGGCTGGAGTTGGAATAATGCTTTACCTCCCTACTCCCATCTTCAGTTTGTGGATGACACAGGTTTGATGGGCAGGGCCAAAATCAATGAGGCAGTGAATTTCAAGAGAGCTTTGGATATCTATTGTAAAGCCTCAGGTCAGAAAATTAATGAAGATAAATCATTCATATATTTCTTTAATACCCCTCGACCTATTCAGAATAGGATTGCCAGGATCCTCAGATTTCAAATGGGGCCTCTTCCTTTGTTGTACCTTGGGATTCCTTTAGATTTGGGGGTTCAATGCAGAGATTTTTGGCAAGAAATTTTGGATAAATTTCATTGTAAGGTTAATCATTGGACCTACAGGTGGTTATCCTCTACTGGAAGAGTGATTCTTCTGAATACTATGGTGCAAGCACTTCCCATTTATAGGTGTTTGTGCATGCTCCCCCCTCCAGCTTTGTGAGAGAGTTTGATGCTCTTTCTCGTCAATTTCTTTAGTCTGGTAGTTTTCTTTCTTATAAGTGGAGTTTAGTTAAATGGGACTCTATTTGTAGACCGAGACATGCTGGGGGTCTTGGCCTCATATCTATTGCTTTGGTTAGCAAGGCCTTGGCAGCTAAGCTATATTGGAGGTGGTGTAATAGTCAGGATCAAGACTGGGCCAAGATTTTAGCCCACAAGTGTCTCCCTGGTGCTGATGATCATGAGGTGCCTTGTCTTAGTTTAGTGGGCAAGGGCTCTTGTATCTGTGATACTCTTAAAAAAGGTGTCCAACTTATTAAAGATGGTCTTTTCTAGATTTGTAATAGAGGCTTTGAAGCTCTTTTTTGGCAGGACTCTTGGGATGGTCACCCTCCTATTTTGTCTAGTTATCCATATCTTCACTCGCTTTCCAACATTTTCACTGATGCTGGATGGGTTAAGGTGGAGAATTTTAAAACGGTTAGGCGCATTGGACTGATTGAGATGACTTGTTGGAAGGATCCTCTTGAATGGCCCTTGGGTGGTTCAGATGAAGATCGTGTGGTATTGGTTAATAACTTGGAGGGTAGGTTATGTAGTTCCCTCAAGGAGAGAGATATTCTGGCTTGGGGTCCTAATCCAAAAGACAAGTTTTCTATTGTTGAAGGTTATACTCAGCTTGATAGGAAATTGCATGGCCTGATGAATGTTCCCTGGTGGAAGAAGGTTTGGAATAGTTTTTCTTGGCCAAAATGTAATTTCTTTACATGGCCGATTGCTCAGAGGAAATGCCTCATGTGGGAGAATCTTCGTAAGAGAGGCTTCCAGGGACCATCTATCTGTTATATTTGTATGCATAATGAGGAAAACTGCTCCCACTTGTTTTTTCTATGCCCTTTCTCTAGGGATATTTGGCACAAGTGGTGGGAGGCTTGGAAACATGCTTGTTTTCATGCTACCTTCTTAATTGAATTTTGGGATAGCTTGGGCAGACCCCCAGCAAAGACCTCTTTTCTTCAAGTGGCATGGGCTATTGGGCCAGCTCTTATTATCTGGAATTTATGGCTGGAAAGGAATCAGAGGATCTTTTGTGATTCACATATAGGGAGTTCTCAGCTATGGCAGAAGATAGTTAATAGGCTTCAGAAGACAATCTCGACTAAATGCAATTTGTCTAAAATTTTTGATCCAAGTGATTATGCTATTGTAAGGAATCTGCAATTGGAAAACATTAAAATGGAATGTGCTACTGGAAATAGATTTTGTCATGCAAAGCAACAGATAAGTAGAGATGGAAGGTGGATTCCCCCTCCTGTGGGAATCTTAAAAATTAATACTGATGGCTCTTCCCATGGGAATCTTGGACATGCAAGTATTGGAGGTATAGGTAGAGGTGATGATGGTTGTGCAGTTTTTTTCTTCTCTATTTATACAGGGCAACACTCCAACAATCTTATGGAGGCCCTAGCTATTAAGATTGTTGTTGAGCGAGGATGTTCTTTAGGATGGAGGGAGATTATTTGTGAGTCAGACTCTCAGATTGTTGTGGACATGTTGAACAAACAAAATCTGAATGATGTGAGTTGGCAATTAGCTTCCTGTGGTCAGACAGATTTTACAAATGTGTAACACATTGGAATGTGTCTCCTTTTGTCATATTCCCAGGGAGTGGAATAGAGTGGTTGATTGTTTGGCCAAGTGGGCTTCAGAGCATGTTGATGGTTGGGATTTTAGTGGAAGGGATGCTATACCTCATGATTATCTTGAAACTTTAGACAGGTTAATGCTTGAAGACGGGATGATGCAAGAGCACCCTATGGTGTAGGATCAATTTTCCTTTTATGTTTGTTTCATTTTCATTGTCATTTTTGAGGCCCTTCAAGGCTCTGGATGAGCCTAGTTTTTTTTGTGTAATTCCAAAGTAGCTGCATCATCTTTTTGAGGGCTTTCCGAAAAGGTGTTATCATTGGAAATCCGATGATCCAATCTATTGCTATGGTCACTGGACTTTGTAGTGGTGGTGTTGGTGGTTCCTTTAGGATCCTTTTCATTTTTGTTTTTATCTTGGTGGGCCTAAGGCCTCTTCTTTGTAATTCTTTGATTTTTGAATAAATCTTTACCCCCTTTTTTCAAAAAAAAAAAAATTTAAATAAGAGAATTCTCTTTGTGATTGATTTGATTCCGATTTTCAAGGACTTTTATAGGCTTTGCATTTATTTGGATATTATGATATCAAGTCCCCATTTGGTAGGTTAGAGAGTCCTTTTCTATAAATCATTCCCTGGGCTTTTCTTCGACATTATTTACCCATGCATTGCCTTGGCCTTTCAAGTCGAGCAACTATAGTTTTGAAGTGTGAGGAATTGCAGCTTGGGTTTCTATAATGGAATCTCTAGTGGTTACTAATCTAGGTAATGACATTCATAGGAGAGATTAAGGATAGGAGAATGAAGGTGGTATTGATTCATTATCATAGTTTGGTTGTGAGAGATGCTAGGAGAATTTTGGGTGGGGAATTCATCTTTAATTCCCACAAATGCAGGGTTAATATGAAAATTCATGCGGTGTTTCTAGTCATGCTCCTTCATGTTGGTGAGTCTAAGGAAGCGATGAAAAGGTTGTGTAGGAAAATCTTCAAGAAAGAAATTATTGGAGACCTGGACAAGGTTATCGATAACATTAGTGATGAGTTGACTAATTCCCTATCCTAAGGATTATAAGGTCATTATTCAAGATGGGAAACCAGTGCCACATTTGCCCATATTGGTGATTGAGGATGCAAGGGTATTTGGAGCTAGAAAAGTAGCCATCATACTTAATGTGATTTTCCTGATGAAACTAATACCATATGAGAAAGAATGAAGGGGGGTATTAGATTTGGAGCTACATGAGAGCAGATCGGTTTGATACTAGCAATGAGGAGGAATGCGTTGAGTTGCAGGTAGATGGTTTGGAGGAAATCTCTGAGGCGCAAGGTTCGAGACCTAGCACCAAGGAATTAACAAGCTCTTCCCTTTGTATCCTAGGTGACAAGGGAAAAGCAATGTTGATGAATTAACACGTGTTTATATGGTTTCTTATGTTTTCAAAATGCATGTCGATCTATGGGGGAGTAGTCATTTTTGGCCCCTCTTTTATGAATTTTTTTGTTAGTTCCCTACATAATCGAGGGAGATAGGTAGTTAGAGGCCATTTTGTTCTACGTTTTGGGCATCTGGTTAAGTGAAGATATGTGGTTGGAAGATTTTATATTATTTCTAGCTAGATTTTTGGAGGTAGTTTGGGGATTTGATCTTAATTTGCAGTGATCTGAATAAATACTTTGCTTATGCATTATGTATCTCCTTTTATTATATACTACAAACTTTTACCAACTTCGACCCTTTATTTATCACAAAAAAAAAATTAAGAATAAGATTTAATTTTATACATCAAGTAAATCAAATTAAATGCTCTAAATTATTTATATTTTATACATCAAATAAGTCAAATCAAATGCTCTAAAATATATTTATAACATACAATCCAAAAATAATCCATTCATAAAAAGCTATCATTCATTTTCTTAAAGGTCATTCATTAATTACAAATACTATTATAAAATTTCATATTCTATATTGACCCTTCTTAAATTTTGTCATCATAAATTTATAAGCATTAAAACAAACTTTGTTTACTACATTTTATTTGTGGCATGCTATTTATGTGAGGGCTCTTGTGTGTAAGTTTATTATTCAATTGAAAATTTTATTAAAACTTTCTAAAATAAGACAAATGATTTGATTGACTCATATCATTGTCATTTTTATTTAATAAAATGACTTTGTCTTTATACAAGAATAAAATAATAATAATTAATATTTTATCTTTTTAGAATTCGAATCTTAAAGTGGCATGACTTTTTATTGGATGGCGACATGACCTTATGGGAGGAACCCAACGAATATATATTGTCAACTCGACACAAATGGTGCCCACTTGGTTTTAATAAAACTATATTTTTAGCATTAATTCGAGTAATGACACAAATAGATAAGAGCCAAGTGCTCAAACAAAGAATATATGTAAATTTATGTAAGAGTATTAAAAAATCAAATATATGTAAATAAATAATCATAATATTTTATTTTATTTTATTTGATTTATAAATTGATTTGTATTTTATATTGGTCATTTATCACTTTTAATTATATTAGCTTTCATTATAGTATATTTTATTATATATGATTATATTAAATTAGCCAATGTGGTATAGGGAAGTTCAGAGCTAAATTGTATGTCTTAGTTTTGTCTACAACCAACTTTAAATTTCACATTTCTTATATGAAAATTAACTATTTCACAAAATGGCCCACATAAAGACATCTAGTTTCATTGTATGAAAGTAGAAAAATGAAATCTCATTCAATTTAAGAGCATTCAAGGATAGATTCTACATTTTGACATTATATCAATGCACAAGTCAATTGGTCCACTTGATCTTGCATTCATATAATGTGCTTCACATGCTTAGAACAATTTATTTTTCACCAAGTGTCTTGCTATTATAAAAATGAGTCAAGGTCCTTCATTTCATCTTGAAGCAAGTCCCACCATTCTTCTTAGCATGCTCAAAACCAAAAGCATGTGCAAAGATAAAGAGGACATAATTAGAAGATCAAACCAACAACAGAGCAAGTCATGGTAAATGGACTTGACCACAAAAAAAAAACTGTAGCTAGGACTAGGCCACACAATGTGGGCCTCCCAAAATTAGATCATTTTGCACAAATTCATCTAGCTTCCTTCATTGTTAATTTTAGGTCAAATTTTATTTTGTGATCCTTCATTGCAACATTCCAACCAATTAAGAATCATTTCAAGCCACCAGCAAACCAAATCACCAATGCATCTAATCTCTCTCCAATAACTCTAGGTGTTACAATCTTTTTCTATATCTATTTTTTTATTGATTATATTTAAACATTTAATTAGTGTAGGAGATATAAGAGAAACACTATATTTCTCACATAATATTTTTTTGAACCTAATATTCTTACACCACCTAAAGCCATGCTCAAGGTTATCCTTCATTTACTTTTAGATTCTAAATCTAATATTTAATATTTTATTTGCTTTTAATTGTCTGATCATATCGATTTATCATTTAGTACAAAAAAATATATTTCGAGTCCCCTATCTCCTCTTAGCAAAGTTTCAAGATAATCTCGTATATTCAGATGATTTTCCTTAATTTTCTTGTAATATCAAAAATTGTATACCCTTGTAGTTTGATGTTATATTTTTGCACTTGCTTTAGTTTTTATTCTCCAAGTATGTTTTTAACCCTTTATCTTATCCTCCTCCCTATTTTGTTGCTACTTTTATTTGATATTTTATTCCAAGTGTTGTCCTTGTGTTGTGAACTAGTTTCTAGACCTTTTTTAGCTAAAAAATTCTAGGCAGTAGCACAACATACTAATTTCTATGTAATGCACTAGCATCCCACAATATTTTGTCTCTCCTTATATGTTATCAATAAGTTCAACCTCTACCACCTTTACATTTAGCAAGTAAGCATGTTAGAGAGAATCAAAATGGCTATTTGTCTCCTTCTTCCCTCTCTTTGACCAAATTTTTTAACTAGTTCTAGGTATTCTATCACTCTATTAGAAACTTTGAAACACTCTATCATGTTAATAATGTTGTTAATTACTACTAGAAATATAATTAATGTGAATGTTATCTCATGTTGTCAAATTTTTAGAAGTGTGGTAGAAATATTACAAGAAGCATTGTAATCTCCATTAGATCCTTTAAAGAATGTGTAGGGTGACACTATTTTGTACTTTTTGCTTCAAGTTCTTCTCATTTTCTCATTATTACTCTTATTTGGTAGAATTATCATTTTAATTTTATTATGTTTCCTGTACCATTATTATTATAAACAATATGTCCATCTATGGAGATAGGAAATCCAAACCAGGGAATGACCTAGAGGCATACTCATTAAAACCACAAATTTACTTGATAAACTTTCAAAAGTAACTAATCAATAAAAACTCATGCCTATCAAATAAAATGAGAGTGTTTGTGAAATGTACAATGATAGTGTTGCATATAGTAGTATGGAAGAGGAGATAGGAAGGTAGGATTGAACATTTGATCACCATCTAAATATTCAACAAATGTTATCATGTGTGAGGACATGTATGAAGTCCACATGAGATGAGATAAATGAAAAGATAACCTCTAAGTAAACTCAAGATACATCTGAAATTCAACCTAGAAAAAGTGGTAAACTAACTAGATATATAATTACCTTATTTACACTAACACCCCCCTTAAATTCAACATAGCGAGGGTAAATATAATTATGAGTCATTAGGCCATGTTAGGTACCCATGTATAAACAAGTTTCTTATAAATATAACAAATGAGGAAAACTTGTAGGATAAAAACTCCTCTCTAAAAAAAAATTAAAAATATAATGTACAAGTGAAGAAGAAAGAAGATAGAAGGAGGTAGGAAGGTAGGATTGAACATTTGATTACCCGTCCAAATGTTAAACACATACATTAGGTTACATGAAATAAGTGTGAGGACATGTGTGAAGTCCACATGAGATGAGACAAATGAATAGATAACCTCTAAGTAAACTTAAGCTACATATGAATTATTCAATCTAGAAAAGGTGATAAATTAACTGGATAGATAATTACCTTATTTACAAAAATGCCCCCCTTAAATTCAACTTAGGGATGATAAATATAATTATGAATCCCAGTTATTAGGTCATGTTAGGTACCCATTTATGAAAAAGTTACTCATAAATATAATAAATTGGGAAAAATCGTAAGATAAAAAACCCTCTCGAAAAGAGAAATAATACAAAGATAATGTATAAGTGAAGAAGATAGAAGATAGAAAGAGGACTCAACATAACCCCCAAGGAATACTTCTATTGGATACATACAATAAATATTACACCTCATGGGAGAGATAAAGAGATACTAGGGAGCCCCTCATAAGATGATAGATCTTGTAGTGGTAAGTGATGTTCAATTATCAAAAGAAAATATCCCTTATAGAAGCAATATAACTATAGATAGGTGCATGAAATCTTCCCATGTGAGAAGAATAATGTAAGCCACTAAATTATGCACAAGATCCAAAGGTAAAGATTTAATGTTTAAATATTTGAAATCTAATCATTTATGCTACATGTGAATGTTGATGTAGAACATGATCCGAAGATGTAGATGCAATCAAAATAGCATTGATATAGTTATCATTGAAATTTGTTACCAAATCTACAAAATAAGATTCACTAAACAAGTATGATATGCCTATCAATTAGTCATCCAAATCAATTGTGCATTGCAGACGTGCAAATATGTTGATTCTACTCTCTTGAATAATGAGAAACCAGAGATGTAGTAACAAGTTCAATTCTAAAGAAGTAGGTGGTATATGAGATATGATATTAGTATGAAGTAATTAGTTTCATCTATACTAAAACTATCATCAAAATTGATAGAGATAAATGAATTAAAAAAATACAATGTGGACTCATGATTAGCATGTCCAATAGTAATTATGTCTCTACTCTTCAAATCCTTATGATCATAGAATTTGGTGTGAAATAATTTTTTTTCCTTATGTCACTATATGTGATCTGGTAAATGGAAATAATATTATTGGATAAGGAAGGAACAAAAAGTACATCATTAATTTTTTCTTCAACAATATCAATAGATCATTTTTCATATACTAACATATAGGTTTTATTTACAACGAGAATTGGTGGGAATGAACAGGGATCAAATTCAGAAAGTAGTTTGTTAGATGCAATCATGTGATGGGATGCTCTAGAATCAAGAAACCACTTTTATGATGTGGTGTTGGTTAGCGCAGGATCATGGGGGGGCAAAAAGTGGCGATGTGAAAAAAATGGCCTTTTCCACTCACCGAAAAATGCAAAAATCCGTGTTAACTTTTTGCTTGGCCTGGGTGTCAGTACACCTTGGCATGGTAAACACCTAGGTGAATCGGATATCCGTTTTTTATAGGTAATTTTCAATTAAAAAATAAATTATATACTATAGAATACATAATATATAATATAATAATATATAATATAATATAATATAATATAATATAATATAATATAATATTATATAATATAATAATATATTATTTAATATATTATTATATTATATAATATAATATATAATTATATTATATTATATAATATTATATTATATAATATATTATTATATTATATAATATATTATTATATTATATAATATATTATTATATTATATAATATATTATTATATTATATAATATATTGTTATTTTAAAATAATTTAATTATAAAAATTGGATATCCGATTTTATCGGATATCCAATTTCTCTGAGACAATAAAAGAGGAATGTGACAGCCCGTGGGTTATTTTTTACCCATGGGCTACACGAATTCTAGCAAATCTGATATCCGGTTGGACCCGATATCCGATTTTCTGACCCAAATTTACAAAAAATTCCAATAAAAGGTAGGATTTTTATTGTTTTTCATCATTTTCATTCAAATTTTTGCATTTTTTTTTATGTTTATTAGTTTTTTCATTAAAACTATGGTTTTTTCAGAGAAACTAGGTTTTTTTAAATCAAATACAAAATTGTTCAAATTTGTTAACTAAATTCAATTGTTTACATTCAATTTGGTTAAAAATGGGGGATAACAATGAAAACATTGATCAACCACAACCGCAACAACCAAACCCTCCTGCATAGAACCCTCCTTTGTCAAACCCCCCCTCAATTCAAGATTTAATTGCACAAAATTTGAACCAATTGAGGGGTATTGCAGATGTCTATCGTAGGATCCCTCACCTAAACCAAATGTTTGATCCCCTCATATCCATCATAAAGAGTATAGAAACCATCACTAAGGAGCACAATGTCGCTCTTTTGTGGTGAGATTCTATGAGGGAACAATATGCGAATGGCTTGTCCTATAAGGAGATCAAGGATCTCGAGATATCCAAAGCCACTATCGTCGCATTGTTTGTGAATCCCCACACTGGTCAACCCGTAGACCCCCAAAAACAAAACTTTCTATTAAATGGTGCACAAATGATGATATTGTGAAAAACTTTTGGGATAGTTGGTGGATGGTTTTAGATAAACCACCCAACAACAATCTTGATGTCCCCTTCTACTTCATCAAAAAATTGTATGTTGAGTTTGTTTTAGGAAAACATGTGAACTACTTTGACATCCAACATTTCCAGGGTGTGGGTTTAAGTATGCCCCAAAATAGACCTAGGGCAGTCAGAGTAGTCTAGGGCCCATATGTCCCCCCTCCTCTTGTTGATCCCCCACCTCTAGTGCAACATCCAGATATCATCTGTGAGGCAGTGTCACGTACCATATCGGCTATTCACTCTTTGAGTAGCCTTTTGGTTTCTCAGGCTGGGCAGTAGCTCAACCTTCTTTTGATGGTAGCGGTTCATCCAGTGGCATTGACATGTCCTCCTCGGCTCACACATTTGTGTGCCCCATAGTTCTTTCATGTGTGGGAACCTATGCTTGGGTCCAGTTGGACAACTTGTTGATCCTCCTGTGCACATTGCAGATTATGAGGTGCATGAGATGCACAATGCACCAAATGTTATGACAGGAACTGGAGGATACCCTAGAGAGTCCTCACATGCTAGAGGTGAGGAGGCACCTTCATCATACGATGATGATGTAGTGGTAAGATTTTTATTTTCACAATTCATTCTATATTTTAAATCAATATTTATAATCTAGATAATATTAAGTACTAATTTTTATTTACATGGTCTATTTAACAGTTGATGACAGAGGAGGAGTTGACACAGATCCAGGAGGGCACCTTGATGGCCATTTCATTTGGCCTTGATAGCTTTCCGTTACATATATTATTGCACCTAGTTGTTTGTATTTTATTGTACATACATGCTCATCATTTATACTAGTATTAATAAGATTATGTAGTAACTTGCATGTATATCTTATTTTACTCTTGTGGGGCACAAGTAGCGTGAGTGCGGGGCTGTGCAATTCAGGATTTGGTAGTGCAGCTGGAGACAAGGGGAAGGTAATTGAATGCAAATATGATTGAATGAATAGTTTAAATAGCTTATAATGATTATACACGTCTAGACATAGATTGATAGTTTCACATACTTGTTGTGTATATGTACAGAAAATTCTTGGCTTCACATCCTTGTTGACTACACCCATTATACCTGAAGATGAAGAAGAAGAAGAAGAAGAGATGCCATGGGTACATGTGTTTATTTTATTTTTGTTTAGAAGATAAAATTTGTTAATATCAGTGACAATTATATGCTAACTTGTAGCAATGTCATGTTTGTGAACATATGTAGGTTGTGTATGAAAATATTGAAAACATACCTCCTCTACCAAAGACATACATCAAGAGTCCTCCAAATCTGAAGAGAAAACATGGAGATGAGGTAAACAAGAATAGTTCAATTATAGTTCATTTTTATGTTCACTTTTCGAATGTGAGTTATATAATATAACTAATCTTAATCGTGGTTTGTTTTTTCTTGTGTGGGATCCTTCAGAGCCGAGCAGTGCGGCGAAGAGGATCGATTTTGATGATCCATCAGTAGCTTAGGATGTTATAGATAGTTTTGGGATGCTTACATGTCTAGTTGGCATGTATATTTTGTATATGAACATACATTCACGTATATAGACATACATTTTGTTTGAGTTGGCGTTTATGCCATATTTGTGTATGTACATACACTTGTAATCATTTGACATTTTCATATATATATATATATAAGTTGATATTTGATCATATAAACTATTGCTCATGTGTGCATGGTGTTATCATTTTAAACTTCAATCTTCAATCCAATAATTAACAATGGTTAATAATGGTTATTTAATGAACAATACAATTCATTTCATTTCATCATAAGTGTTGTTTGTATAATCTTCAGATTATATATAATTCATTTTATCTAAATCATAAGTGTTAAATTTGGTTGCCTTTGGCAACTTCACCAAATTTAATGACCTCCTTGCTCATCAGGCCTCCACGAGGTCAAATTTGGAAGACAAGTGTTTTGATGGATGCTCAATGTAAATAAGGTGAAATATAATCATTTTTTATGTAATAAGGTCATCTAGACCAATATTTGTTATGTCTAGTCATAGGTTAATCATATTGGCAAAATTGCTCAAGATTGTTCTACTCGTCGTGATCTCATTCTGTTCATCGTGATCACGAACCATCAGTTCCGACATGTCCAGTTATTCATTCTTACCCTAAGTATGCTCCTATTCCCCCCTCCCACTTAGTCGAACACTCAGGGTCATACCCTACTAGTGTCATCCCTTGAGCACCCTAAGTGCTAAAAAATGTCAAAATTTGATGGGCCCTAACTCGGAATTCATGGCACCTGCGAATGATCTGTTTGAACCTACAGGGCCACGAGAGGGGTCCCTACAAAATCCTATCTCATTTTCTCAAGATTCCCTATGGTTTTATTAGGGAAACATTTTTTCAGTTGGCAAAAAAATTGTCAGTCTCATTCAATCAAATGTTATCGTGTGGCCAATTTCTCATTTTGCTCATCATGATCATGAACTGTCAGTTCTGACATGTCTAGTTAG
This sequence comes from Cryptomeria japonica, assembly GCF_030272615.1. NCBI lineage: Eukaryota > Viridiplantae > Streptophyta > Pinopsida > Cupressales > Cupressaceae > Cryptomeria > Cryptomeria japonica. Next base: position 526,493,721 of record NC_081412.1, on the reverse strand, counting down.
GCATTCTTACCCTATGCATGCTCCTATTTCCCTCCCCCCACTCGGTCGAATGCTTAGGGTCATACCATACTGATGTCGTCCCTTCAGCACCCTAAGTGCTAAAAAATGTCAAACTTTGATGGGCCCTAAGTCAGAATCTATGGTACATACGAACAATCCATTTGAACCTATGGGGCCAAGAGAGGAGTCCCTATAAAATCCTATCTCGGTTTTACAATATTCCCTATGGTTTTATTAGGGCAGTATTTTTTTAGCTAGCGAAAAAATCGTCAGTCTCATTCAATCAAATGTTGTCGCGTGGCCAATTTATCATTCTACTCATTGCGATCATGAACTGTCAGTTCCAACATGTCCAGTTAGGCATTCTTACTGAATGCATTCTCCTATTCCCCCCCCACTCGGTCGAATGCTCAGGGTCATACCCTACTGGTGTCGTCTCTTGAGCACCCTAAGTGATACAAATTGTCAAACTTTGACGGGCCCTAACTCAGAATCTATGGCACCTGCAAATGATTTGTTTGAACCTACGGGGCCACAAGAAGGGTCCCTACAAAAGCCTATCTCAATTTTTCAAGATTCCCTACGGTTTTATTAGGGCAACATTTTTTCAGTTGGCAAAAAAATCATCAGTCTCATTCAATGAAAAAATATAGATAAACAAGCATTACACTATAGACACATAATGATCATCAATATTTCCATGTATTGTATACACATAATTACCTTGGGTGATACTCTACAATTAGAGTGTTAGAATTGTTGAATCTCCTACTTCACATTGTTAGTCAACTTTCTATCAACACGTGGAAGCCTCCCACCAAAAGCCCATGTATCATGTTCAAATGGATCGCCAAGTCTTTGTCTTCGTGAAAGTTCTCTATCCAAATTTTTACAGTTTATGTTCAAATCAACACAAGTTTGTCTCATTTGACGAGCCTTCCTCAATTGATGGCTTACTAAGGAGGTTGTAATCACTCTTCGAGCGACTCTCTTATCTATTTCCTTGGTATTCTTTCTATATGCGAGAAAAGTGGGCTGATAAAACTTAATATGTGAAAATATTGTTAGATTACTAGTCCACACACACACACAGGACTTCTTGGTGCAAGCTATGGAGTAACGTAGTATTACTCAGCTTCCCAAGGTGGGTCCCATGGTTCTCTATCTCACAATGTCCCTCAAACCAATGTTTTTGCTCTCAGATCACTGAGCAAAATGGTTTAGGGATGGCAAATGCAAGAACGAGGGATGTTCTGATAGATTTTAGAATGAAATGTGTTATAAGCTATGTATGATTTTAAAATGCAATAAACTAAATGATAAGATGACAAGATTAGTATGAATACTATCCTAGCATACTATATTTAGTCTATGATTGAACTAAAATGATAAAGAAATTATTCTAAACATGCATATTTAGTCTAATTCCTAATTTAAAAGAGGCTAAATGATGAGCATATATGAAATGAGAAAGCTTGAATGTATTTGAGCATAAGTGTGATACTACAAATTTGAAGGATGATTGTTATGGAGGAATGAGAGCTCTATTTATAGCAAGAATAGGGCAATGGATGGTCAGGATTGAATGGTTTAATCAAGGGTTGAGTTTGAAAGTTGGGGATCCATGTTTGTAATTGGCACCAATGAAATGGTGACAAGTGTCAACATAGGGTTGGATTGAGAGAAGGGGTTGGAGACATTGAATGCCTGAGAAGACCTCATGGTTATCTAGAGGCTAAGGGTCAAGCTTAAATTAGGATTACCTATTGGATTAAGAGTTAATCCAAGGATAAACCTTTGTGCAAATGTTTAAGAGATAATCATGGTCAAAGCATTAAAGGCCTGATGAGACCCTTGGGTTGGATGAAGGTTGAGTCAAAACAAATGTTTTAACCATGTAGGAGGGTTTGAGTTAACCATTAATGGTTATTGGAGACTTTAGGGATTAAGTGGTTGAAGGTTGAAAGCCTTCAATGGTTATCAAAGACTTTGAGGAATTTAGTGGTTGAAGACTTGAAGCCTTTAATGGTTATCAAAGACTTTGAGGTTTTGAGAAGTGACTTCCCTTTGCTTAGGGATGTGACAAAGTTTAGAGGAGGGGTTAGGTTAATTAGAAGCGATTAGAAGATTCTAGAAGGGGTTAGAAAGGGGTTTGGGATTTTGCAAGTGGATGGAGGGATAATAGGATTTAATTGAAATAAATGATTTATTCAATTTGGTTGCAATTTGGGGAAATTAAATAAATTAGATTTATTCAATTTAGGATAACTATTTAATTAAATTTGAATTTAATTAAAAGTGGATAGGGGGGATTTAATTGAATAAAATGATTTATTCATTAAATGGGTATAGTGAATTTTATTCAAATAAATTGAATAATTTACTTAATAAAATAGAGGAATGCGGGTAATTTAATTAAATTGGATTTAATTAAATAGAGAAATGAACATAAAATATTCATTTAGGAATATGGTCATTTTTATACGTCTACATTTTGCCCCTCTTTGAAGTGACGTGTGTGCACATGTTATTTCAAAGAATATGATGCTTTATCATGATTTATGGTCAAATGCAATTTTTGTGTCGCTCTTTTGATTTGTCAGTCGTGCCCCAGATTTGATTTGATGTGTGATGCCCCAGATTCGATATTTGATGGTGATGCCCCCTCGGGAGATGAATCAATATTTTGAAAAAATTTTATTTAATTTGATGAGTTGCGTATGATGTGTATGATTTCGTGCATGTGAAATGTGGTGAAATTGATTCATCTCCCGATAAGTTACAAATGTTATGGTATAGGGGAGACTGCGACCATATTATAGGTCCATTCAGCTAACCCTAATTTCATTTTCCTCTTATAAAAGGGGAAAAGGGCTTGAATTAGATTCATTTGTGCTTTGTTGACTTTGAAGAAAGAGAATTTGATCTACAGAAAAAATGCTGATTCATTATCATAGACACCGTTTCGAGCGCGTTCGGAGGTATCGGAGACCTGCAGCGCGTGGACCACCAGTAAGTGAACATTTTTTACCCTCTTTTGTTTTTTCATTTTGTCATTTTTAGTCATTTTTTGAATTTCAAAGTTCGGGTTTAATGGTTTAGCGCGTCTAGGGCGTAGATTAGTGCATACGAAGTTTAGAGTAGCGCATCGAGTCAAATTTAGGGGTCGCGTCCAAAATAGATAGGATAGCGCATAGCAAAAATATGTTAGCGCATATAGGTATAATAGCGCATGGCAGCCGTAGGGTAGCGCGTCGGGTCAACAGGTTAGCACGTAGGGTTAACCTAGCGCATAGGGGTCACAGGGGTTCGCATAGGTAAGGGGGTTTAGCGCGTAGGGTTAACCTCGCGCATAGGGCCAAACGGGTAGCGCCTAGGAGGTGTAGATTAGCGCGTAGACAGAGTCTAGCGCATAGGGTAGGTTAGGTGGCACATGGGGTGAAAATTTTAATGCGTAGACAGAGTCTAGCGCATAGGGTAAGTAGATTAGCGCGTAGAAAAAGCAGCCTAGCGCGTGGGGGTTTTTTAGTGCATTGGGTATCTGTTTTAGCGCATCAGGAAAAATTTTGCGAGATGAGCTGATTTGAAAATTTGTTGTGGTCTGTCTGTCATGATTTTATGCTTTTGTCCAATATGAGTGTTGATATAACTTGTTTTGATTTGCGATTTTCAAGTTATGTATAGATATCAATATGTTGTGTTGATCAAAATATGATTTGTTTGCGTGTTTTGTTTCAAGTTCAATGTGTGAAGCCTGAGTTGTGTTACAAGCCGATATGGGTTGGAAACTTGAGTTGTTTTACAAGCTGATATGGGTGGGAAACTTGAGTTGTTTTACAAGTTTATGTGATTGTGGAGACTTGAGTTGTGTTACAAGTTTTGATATGGTTTTTTTAGAACTTGAGTTGTGTTACAAGTTGATATGAAATGATAGAATTTTGAACTTTGATGTAGATGAGCAAATTGTTTCATGTTGTTGATGTAAGTTTGATTTTGATATCTTTGTTTTGATGTGGAAACTGATATTGGATTTGTTTTGCTTGTTGACAGGAGCAATTGGGTGTGGTGCAGTCGCAGGAGAGATTTCCTAGACCGTGGACATTGATACCGCAGTTGTCGCAGGCTAATCTTGATATTATTGAGAGATGTGGATTGACTTCTCTCCTGGATATGCCTCAGTTCACTGTGAACTGGGGGTTATTGACAGCTTTGGCAAAGAGGTGGCACAGTGATACGAACACCTTCCATTTTGCTACGGGAGAGATGATAGTCACACCTGAGGACTGTTACCAGATTTTGTGCATCCCTGTAGTAGGGGCACTACTACCATACGAGCAGTCAAAGGAGGGTGGCACAGAGGCACTGCGCCGCATTTTTCATGATGATACCGTCTGCGGCTATGAGATCCCATGGCAGGAGTTTTTGGACTTAGATTATGCACCGCTGCCATCCATACTAGCAGGGTTCATTGGTGGATTCCTTTGTCCTGATCGTAGATCAAAGGGATTCTCGGTGGGATGGGGGCTGGTTTTGGAGGAGATGGTCACTCAGGGCCGGAGGTTTGCATGGGGGTCAGCTATGCTGGCTCATTTATACAAGGGTCTGCATGAGGTAGTATACCTCGGTTACGGCAGTTTGTCAACTAGCATGACCTTATTACAGGTATGGTGCTGGGAGCACATTCCAGCAGCGAGGCCACTAGCAGACAGGGACAGGCCCGTGGGATGCGCATATGCGTACGGATATAGGGGTCTAGTTGTCCAGCGTAAGCTAGGCAAACTAGAGCATTGGAGGAGAGTGTTGGATGACATTGATACGGTCACCTGGCGACCGTATACAGGATGCGAGGTGTGGGCTGAGGATGGGCTAGAGATGCCCTTTGTATTTATGACCAGGTACCTGATTGGGAGGACCCCGTTCGTGATCGAGCGGTTTGTGGTGACCCAAGTTTTGAGGCAGTTTGGGCACCAGCAGGGTATTCCTCAAGGAGCGTGCCTATATGCACAGCGGCAGCAGGATGTGGTTGATTGGGGGCCGACCATTGATAGTGTCGTGGCGGTGGAGGAGTTTGTGGGGTTGGCCGAGCAGATATGGGATTGTGCCCCAGAGATTCAGGATGTGGGTATGACAGATGAGTTTGCCCGATTGTTTGCTGCGCGGGCGGTGGCCAGGACTTCTGATCCTGAGGAGATGAGGCCGGCCTTTGATTCGGATGAGGAGGAGGGAGACGGGGGAGATGATGGAGATGATGGGGATGATGGAGGAGATGGACGAGGTAGAGGAGCTAGAGGGAGGCGGGGAGGTAGAGTGAGGAGACGAGATAGGGGTGTGGAGAGAGTAGTGCGATAGAGGAGGATAGATAGAGGGAGAGGTGGATTGGCTATCGGAGCCAGTGGAGAGGGGAGAGTGGGGGAGGTGCTAGCTACAGTGGGTGGTATAGAGGAGGCTATGCGACCAACTCAGAGGAGGAGGACAGATGTGCTCCCACCTCCAGCACCGAGGACAGGCCGAGTGGGAGGGGTTCCTCCAACATAGGTACCGCTACGGGTTTGGGTCCCAGGTCATATGGAGGATGCCCAGATACAGACCTTACAGATTACTGTCCAGCAGCTGCAGGCACAGATTTTGACCTATCAGTGGCAGATTTCTCAATTGACCACTGAGCGAGATACCGAGATAGAGCGGCAGGGATGAGCGGAGGAGGTGGTGTCTAGCATGCAGAGAGAAATGGTGGGTGGTCCGATGAGAGACACCCTGAGAGAGTTGGCGTCGAGAGCCCAGGAGATGGAGTATTACAGGTGGCACTATGAGGTGGCAGTACCTAGGGACCGGCGAGTACAGAGCTTTACGCAGTCGAGATCTAGCCGATCTCGAGCTACTGGGTCATGGTCTGAGAGCCGAGGTGTTACGGGGCCACCGAGACAGGACCCTCCTGGGGATCCAGGGGCAGGTGCATCTGGAGTGAGACCATCTCCGTCAGGGGATAGTCATACTTGAGAGACATGGTCTTTGTTGTATTTTTGGATCATTGTTATTCTTTTGTACTGGACACAGTTTTGACACATTTTGTACATTTGGATCATTTTTGAGATATATATATATATACATGGCACCATTTTTGATCATGTGATGTGTTTATATGGATGCATGTTATGTGGGTTACCTTTTTATGATGATGCAATGCTTTAAAATAATGTATGATGCAGGATGTATGTTTTTATATGCTGTGAGATGTATCTTGAAAATGAGATGTATGTTTTGAGATGCTACTAAATGTAAAATGATATGTAAATGATGTTAAAATGATATGCAAACATGTAAAATGATATGCAACTAATTGTAAAATGATATGCATCTAATGTTTGTGGAGCATCCCTCATTCTGTATTTGCCATCCGATATAACTATATGTTATGTGCTTTCTTTGTAGATATTATCATTGAGCATTGATTTATTGAGGATATGTTGAAAATTTATACAAGCATAATGGTATAATTGAACCATAATGACCTGAGAAAAATTTACATGATTTTTGATTTTGCAAGATAGCACAAGCATCAAGGTATAATTGAACCAGAATGACCAGAGTGCGTATTGCGTAAACAGACAAGATTTGATCCTTTATATGCATGAAGTGGAATCAGGCCTTCAGTGATATTTGACGTATCACGTCTCGAGGCAAGCATTCACACAGTACAAGCGATCGCCTCCTAGACAGAAGACTAAGAAAATATTGGAAGTTCCTCTTGACTCTAGCTATGAAGCATTGAGTGAGACAAGGAAGAGAATCCAATAATTCAAAAAGTTCAAAATGCAAAACTAGTCAAGACTTTATGTAAGAATGCAACATTTAGTACTTCAAAAAATCATCCATCCTTGGTATGTTTATGAATTGTTTTGTTTTGGTTTTTGTGATGAAGCATAGTTTTTGGTTTGTTGGATGTCATGCTTTTGAGTTTTTGCAATAGTCTTGATGTCTTGAATGTTTGCAAGTTTTTGAACAAGTTAATGCCCCTAGCTGAGTGTGCCTCTTGATATGATCATGTACAGTGATTTCCAAGCCATGGTGGAATGCAGTAAAAGGATAGATATAGACAAATCAGGATAGTGACTACGCTAAGTATGTCTTGAATGGATAGGTGCTAAGTGTTGGGCGATGGCCGATAGTGTTTGTATGGATAAAATGGTACGGAGATAGATAGAGGAGCCGTTCTTTCACAAGAGCGCCTGTTTACCAGGTTTTCACCATTTGTTTTTATTTGTACTTTATGTTTTTGCTTTTTCTGGATTTTTTGATTTTTTTACTTATTTTGGCTTTTTCCGTGCACTAGGCCACTTAAGTGTAGTACCTCTTTAGATGGATGTTGTTAGTTGGTTCATTGAGCACATCTCCTTCAGAATTTGTTAGCTGATAGGCACCTAATCCATAGACTGATATGATAACATAGGGACCCAACCAGTTAGGTTCAAATTTCCCTTTCTTTTCTCGATCTTGCTGATTTCTTGGATTTTCTTTGAGGACTAGGTCACCAACTTTGAAGTTTCTGGGAATGACCTTGTGATTGTAGCTCTTGCACATGCATTGTTGATATGCTTTGAGATGAGTGTAAGCATGTTGGCATCTTTCATCTAATAGTTCAAGTTCTTGCAGTCGGTTAACTCGATACTCTTCATCTGAGATTAATCTTTTCAAAGAGACTCTGAGAGATGGGATTTATACCTCTAGGGGTAAAATAGCTTCTGATCCATATACCAATGAATATGGTGTTGCTCCTGTAGGTGTGCGGATGCTGGTCCTGTATGCCCAAAGTCCTGGATTGAGTTGTATGTGCCAATCTTTGCCTGCATCATTCACTGTTTTCTTGAGGATTTTCAGTATTGTCTTGTTAGATGCTTCTGCTTGACCATTTCCCTGCGGGTAGTATGGTGTAGAAAACCTATGTTGGATTTTGAATTTTTCACATAGTTCTTGGACATCTTGATTCTTGAAGGGCCATCCATTATCTATGATGATTGAACTTGGGATACCATATCGGCAGATCAGATAATTGAGGATAAAAGAGGCAATTTGTTTCCCGGTTACTGTGGTCATGGGAACTGCTTCTATCCATTTGGTAAAGTACTCTGTTGCTGTTATAATGAACTTGTGTCCATTTGAAGATGAAGGATGAATTTTGCCTACTAAGTCCAGTCCCCACTGACAAGAGGGCCAAGATGTTGTAAAGGGCTACAGTTCCTGTGCTAGTGCATGTATGAGATTACCATGGATCTGGCATTTAGGACATTTCTTGGTGAAATGATATGAGCCTTTTTCCATTGTAGGCCAGTAGTATCCCATCCATAGAAGCTTTTTAGCAAGAGTAGTGCCACTTGAATGTGTGCCACAAATACCTTCATGAAGCTCGTGTAAAGCAGAATCGGAATCATTACGATCAAGGCAACGAAGAAGAGTACCATTGAGACCTCGACGATACAAAGTATCAGCAGTAAGGGTGTAACGGGCAGCTTGTCGGATAAAGTTATGTTTTTGGTTATGGGATTGGTCAATGGGTAAGATATTGTGCTTGAGGTAGTCGTATATTGGTCCATATAACAAAGAATCTGAACCGGTCAAGGCATAGATAACCTGGGATTCAGAGTGCTCATAGGCGGGGGAGAACAGTTGCTCTACCAGGAACTTGTAATGACTCTGTTGCTCTAAAATTTGTAGTAGTGAAGCGATAGTAGCCATTGCATCGGTTGCTTTGTTGTTCAACCTTCGTATTTGTTCGAAGGTGATGTGCACAAAATACTGTTTGAAGTCATCCACCATTCGTTTGTAGGGTAGTAACTTGTCATCCTTTGTCTGATAGTCATTGTTGATTTGATGGACGACCAGTTGTGAGTCTCCATAGACTTTTAACTCTATGATTTTCCATTCTATGGCCATTTTGATGCCTATGACCAGTGCCTCATATTCAGCCACATTATTTGTGCATGGAAACATAAGCCTATATGATCGTGGTATAGTGTGTCCTTCAGGAGTGATGAACAAAATGCCAGCTCCTGAACTGTGTTGTGTATAGGATCCATCAAAGTATAGGGTCCATTGTTTAGTAGAAAGAGTAAGAACGTCCCGGTCTGGAAATTTGATCTCCATGGTGTGTTTTCCTAGTAGCGGTGCTTCAGCCAACTGATCTGCAATTGCTTGTCCCTTGATGGCTCGTCTTTCTGTGTATTGGATGTCAAACTCACTGAGAATCATGACCCATTTGGCCAATCGGCCTGTAAGAGCTGCCTTGCTGAGTAGATATTTGAGAGGATCAATTTTTGCTACTAGTTTAATGGTATGTGCTAGCATATAATGTCGGAACTTCTGAGATGTGAAGACCACTGTTAGGCAAGCCTTTTCAATGAATGTATAGTTGAGTTCATAACCATTCAATTTCTGACTGATGTAATATATGGTGCGTTCCTTCCCTTGTTGGTCTTCTTGTGCCAATAGTGCCCCCAGTGATATATCTATTGTTGAGATATATAAGATAAGAGGCTTTCCTGTGACTGGTTGTACCAGAACTGGTGGATTCATCAGGTACTATTTGATTTGGTAAAAATATTCTACACACTTGGCCTCCCATTTGAATGGTACATTTTTGTGTAGTAAATGGTTAAATGGTAGACTTTTATCTGCTAGCTGAGCAATGAATTGCCTGATTGATTGAAGTCGGCCTTGTAGAGATCTGAGTTGACTAATATTCTTTGGTGGTGGCATGTCCATAATGGCTTGTACCTTTGCTGGATCTACCTCAATACCTTTAGCTGAGACAATGTAGCCTAGTAACTTCCCTGATGTAACCCCGAAGACACACTTCTTAGGGTTGAGCCTGACTTGGAATTTCTTCAATCGATCAAAAATCTTTGTTAGGATGCCAAGATGTTCAGCTCTAGTGAAGGATTTAGCTAATAAATCATCCACATAGTCTTCCATAAATGTGTGCATCATGTCATGGAATATTGTGGTCATTGCTCTTTGATAAGTGGCCCCTGCATTCTTTAAGCCAAAAGGCATAACATTCCAACAGTACGTTCCCCAAGGACAAGTGAACGTGGTTTTATCTTAATCTTCAGGAGCTATTTTGATTTGATTATAGCCTGAGAAACCATCCATTAGTGAGAGCATTGCGTGGCCTGCTATAAGATCTACAATTATGTCGATACTTGGCAGAGGAAAGTCATCCTTTGGACAAGCTTTGTTGACATCTCTGAAGTCAGTGCATATTCTGATACTACCATCTAGTTTTGATACTAGAACGATGTTGGAAATCCACTCTGCATAGTCAATGGGTTGGATGAATCCGATGTCTAATAGTTTCTTTAGTTCAGTTTTGACCATGAGTGCCACCTGTGGATTCATCTTTCGTAGCTTTTGCTTGACTGGCTTAGCTCCTATAGAAATGGACAAGTGATGCATGATTAAGTGTGGATCTACTCCAGGCATATCAGCATATGACCAAGCAAAGTTGATTTGTTGTCCTTTAAAGAAGATGATGAATGCCGACCTTTCTTCCTCTGTTAGAGATTCTGCAAGGTGTATGTTTCTGGCTGCTTCTGTGGTACCAGTGTTGATTGATTGAGTGGGCTCAATCAAAATGGGTGATCACTCATGAAAGTGTTCAGGAAGAGTGTCAAGTCTCCCATCGTTAGGTGCCTTAGAAAGGTTTTCACCCTCAGATGCGTCCTTTATTTTTACTTTTTTGTGATCTAGAGCTGCCATTGACTGGTTTTCAGCATCAGATCCTTTATTTAGTGTATTTTTGCGACTGAGAGACTTGGCACTCCCTGATGGACAGACATCATTATTTCGTTCACCAGTAGAGCCTATTTCCAGATTTACAGTACATAGGTAATGGATAATAGATTCATCATCTGGGAAAATTGGTATATCATGTGTTTCAGGTTCATCCCAGTCAATGAGGTCAGGAAAGACAAGAAGTAAGTTATCATTAGGTGGATCAAGTTCGGCTACTATGAGTGTTAGGACAGAGTTTTCATTGTGATGGGTCTTGGTTTTAAAGAAGTCCAGGATTTCGTCGAGGTCCTCGATGGTACTATCTTCCACATAGACTTGTTCATAATGTTCCTGTTCACTTTTGTTGGCGTCATAGATATTTTGTGGTCCAAATTCAAGAGGTCTATCTTCTGCGTTATGTTCTTCTTGAGAAAGGGATATAGAATCAGTATCGTTAGGGATATCTGTAGTAGCATTGGAGCAGGTACCCCATTCATATTCATTAGAATCTGTCTCTTAGGCATCGTCCCAGATTCTATCTGTGCTGTAAACCGGTATGTTGTATGGTGAAAACAAATCTTTGATGATGGATACCATTTTGATGGTTTTTGTTGATTCTGTATCAGATCCGTCTTCTACTTGCTGGATTTGTTCATAAACTGTACTTCCTCGGGGAGGAATAATGGTATCTGGAGAGGACATGATTTGTTTTTGAGACATTGGTGTTTGAATATGAGCTACCGCTACAGATAGGGCCTTCTTATGACTTAGAAGCTTTCCCTAATGCAACTTCTGATCTTGACATTCCTGGGCCTTGTGGATTGTTTCTGCTGATTCAAAGATTGCTTCTTGCCAGGATTCTTCTTTGTACTTCTTCTTTACCTTCCATTGAGGTTTTGTAGTTGTGTGTGGTGGCTGTTTTAATAGGAATGTGAGTTTAGAACCCAATCCTGCTTTGTTTCTACTAGGTTGTGAAGGAAGATCTATAGGTTCAGTGACTCCTTCTTTGCGTTTCCCAATAGGTCCTTTACTGCCATATCCCATTTGCTTCATGATTAAGTAGCCTTTTCCATATAGGTGTGTTGGTAGAACAATGTCCAGAGCGGCTGCTCTATGATCTTCTTCCTCATCTTTGTATAACCAACTAAGAACGTCTTTGTCTTTTGATTCATGTGCTAGAGTACCCAATTGGATGAAGGTACCATCAAATTTAGTGATGGGCTGTGTGGCCAGATGTGTTGATGTAGTAGGCAAACCATGCGATCTAGGTGATGTTGGCAATTTGGCCAAACATAACAGTTCCAAAGAGTACTCTCCCATGGCTTGGTCTTTGATTTGCATCTTCTGCTTGAAGTCTCCCCATAAGGAGTTGGGTTTTGCTGTTTGTAGATCTGATGTCAAGGATCGCTGCTTTTCTCTATTATGAGGAACCAAACTGTCTTGGGCTGCCCCCATTGCGTTGCAATGTTGAAATGGATTGTGATCAGCTGATATGGAGATTTCTTGTCCATCACAAGGAAACTTTACACACTGGTGATCCGTAGAAGGTACTGCTTGCATTTCATGTATCCAGGGTTGTCCTAACAAGATATTGTAGGTTAGATCAATATCTAAAACCTGACATGTAGTATCATTTTGTACTGGTCCTACTTGAATAGGTAATATCACTATGCCTTTAGAGGACCTTTCCTCATCATCATATGCCTTGATGGTGATCTTTTTGCAGGGATCAATAGATTCTTCTAAGAAGCCTAATGCACGGATAAGCTTTAAAGTACATGTATTAAGTCTGGCTCCTCCATCTATTAAGACTCTTTTTACTCGGTGTTTGCAAACAATGACTTCAATATGGAGAGGAGTATTATGCGGATGACTCAAGGAAATATTATCATGCTCTGAGAAAGTGAGGTTATGAGGTCCTGTCATATGGGCGACCATGGCTTGAAATCTGTCTGTATCTAGATTTTGAGGTACATTTGTTTCCAATAGCGCTTGTTCCAATATGTCCTTGTGCTTTGGTGATAGTTTCAATAATTCCAGGATAGATATCTGAGTTGGAGTCTTGCGTAGTTGGTTAACCAAGTCATATTGAATTTTTGGTGTGTTAGTTGTAGGTGCAGTATGTCCCTTCAAGACATATTTCTGAGTTCGGGTTGTTACATTGACAGATTCATGATCATGTCAATCTCGAATGGTGATGACATTGACTTGATGATCTTCAACTGATATGTGGTTGATGGTGTTGTTGTAGATGTGATTAATACGAGCTCCGCGTGTATCATCTGAAGTTGATGCTCCATCTTTGTTGTAATTTGGGAGAGGATTTTTGAAGGCTCCATGATCACCATTTGTTTTGAGACCATCCACCGTTAAGTCACCTCGATCAATCATGTCCTGTACTATGTGTTTCAATCTCATGCACTCGTTTGTTCTATGACCTTTGTTGCGATGGAAATCACAATAGTGTGAATCATTCCACCAAGGTGGTTTGATTGGGGGTTCATAGTTGCTGATTGGAGGCAAAGAAAGAATCTTGTTTGCCAAAAGTTCTCTAAATGCGGATTCTAATGATTGTCCCAGTGGTGTGAAGATGTCCTTTTGGAAATTGTTCATGTTGTTGCGCGAATTGTTGTTAGATCCTGGATTCATGTTTTTGCTTTGAGTATCGTTGGTGTTGTTTGTGTTGAGTTGTCCTTGATCAGTGTTTGGTGCATATGTGTTAGCACTGGGAGTAGCATTTTTAGGATTTTTTCGTATTTTGAGGATTTTCGGATAATGCAAGCACTGGTTGCTTAGATTTGGGATCATATGATTCATTGTTGCCTTTATTTTTGTTTTGAGTCCAAAATCGAGATTTGTCAAAGTTGGTGTTGTTCTGATTATTGTAGTTTGATGAGTTTGTTCCTTCCTTGTAGAATTTGAGTGTTCCCTTTTTGACACATGCTTCTTCTACTTGAATGCCATTTTCAATCAATTTAGCGAAAGATGGTATGCATTGAAGTTTTAGTCTGTAACTCATTTTGCCATTCAAGTTATCGATGAAGATTTCCATTTTCTCCTTTTCGGGAATATCTCGAGGATATCGTGATACCATGCATCGCTAGCGTTGAAGGAACACCATGAATGTTTCGTTGTTCTTTTGTTTGGTGTTGCAAACATCTAGCATGGATATGGCATGTTGGATGTTGTAGGAATAGTGGGTTATGAATTTGTTAACCAATTCATCAAATGATCTGACAAGTGGTGAAATTTTGGATAACCATTCCATGGTTTGTCCTCCCAAGCTTCTGGGGAATAACCTCATCAAATAGGTGTCATCATGAGCAAATTCAAGGCTTAGTGTGCAAAATTTTTGAACATGATCTCGAGGATCACTTTTCCCATCATATTTATCAAATTTGGGAACGTCTGAGTTTGGAGGAAAAGGCACCATGTTCAATCTTCTGTTAAATGGGTAAGGATAGATTTCATTTAAAGAGTACCGTACTGTTGTCCCTTGTTGCATATCTTGTATTTGCCTTTGCAACATTTGTATTTGTTGAGTAAGAGAAACTAAAGGCGCATTATCTTGCCGAGGGAAGAGTTCTTCCCTCGTATTTGTTCTCAACTGAAAAGGTGTGGTAAATGGTATATTTTGTTCTGGTGTTTCTAGCTCAGGTATACGCATTTCTGGTATGTGTTGTTCTGGAATGTGTTGCTCGGGAATATGTTGCTCAAGTATGTGAGTTTCTTCTTCTCTTTGTTGTTCTTGATATGCATATTGTCGAGATCCGGTTTGAAAAATGTTTGCGTCGAAATCTTCAGGAAGTTTAATGCCTTTACTTGTGAGCATGAGCAGATACTTTTCTTTGTCATTTTCCATGAGGTTTTCTACAAGTTTTTGGAATGAAGGGTTTTCTTGACATTCCCGAAGAAGTGCTTCAGTAATTTCAGGTTTTTCTAAGGGTGGAACCTCAAAAAGATTTGATAATCTTTGATTCATACTGGACTCAGCGTGTGCCTCGCTTTGTTTGTCTCGTTGAGAGCGAGTAATAGGCATTTTAGTAGAAACTTTCAGTGATGAAAGGGACAAAAGCCTCATTGATGTGTTGCTTGGGGGTTGGTGGTTCTGGTCGAGACATGTTATATGTGATGCACTCGTCGGGCAAGAATGCTGGATTGATCTTTCCGCCGCGGTTTATTGTTTGATTAAAAGCGGACTTTTGACAGTATGCTCTTGTTTTCAAAGGTTCTTTGTCAAATTCGCTAGATTTGTTTTGGATATACTGTTTGACGTGATGAAGGAATACCCGATGAGATTTGAAGAGTTGACGATTGATGTATAAAAACTTATTTCTCTTGATGAATTTGGAAAAACTAGGTTGTTGTTTCTTCAACGTGATGTTACGATAGAGGTTCTTTCTTCTCAGAATAAGGGGATTAGTCATGCATGAGTGATCAATGGTTTCCTTTGATTTGTTTGGATTCAATTGATTCTTGTTTTTGAAAATTTCAAATCTTACTCTATCAAAGTGAAGGCTTTTAGATGCCCCTTCATGACAAAGCATGTCAAATGATATGGATAAAAGCTTCCCAATCTGGAAACTTGATTTGACAATTTGAAAATTTTAAACAAGTGTTTTGAGATAAAAATTCGTACGATGGTAAAGGATTCTGTTGATACTGATGATGAGATTTCCGGATTATGATAGGAGAGACATCCTCTATTGTGCGATTCATTTAGGATTCTGACAACGTTCGTTTTGACACAAATTTTGCTTGAGAAATAGTTTTAATGGTTTGTTTGCCACTCTGTTGTGATGAAAAATGATTTTTGATGAAAAATGCTTCGAAAAATGTTTTTGAAATTTCAAAATTTTTCTCGGTTTTGCTCTCTGTTTTTCTGTTTTGGATCACGTGCTAGAACAGAATCTACATGCGTTACTGAAATTACCTAATGCGCTAAAAGAATAACCACATGCGTTAGGCTGCCCCCGGACACGCGCTAAAGTTCGGACTATTTTTAAAAATTGTTGTCTAGCTATTGAAAAACCTATGCGCTATTCTGGGCCTGTCACGTGCTAACTGTTTGACTTTATGCGCTAATGTTTGGTTTCCACACGCTAAGTTGTTGTTTCCACGCGCTAGACTATTTTTTGGATGTGCTAAAGGATGTTACACTATTTTGTCGTAAGATGAAAACGCTACTATTTTAACCCAACGCGCTAATTTGAGGTTTGGATGTGCTAATAGAAGTTCTCTGCGCGCTAAGATGTTGCTCTTATGTGCTAAACTGCCCTGATTTTTCCTTTGATCTGGTTTTTGTGAGTTTTGAAATTTTGCTGTGAAATTTTCAAGTGTGATGGATGATTTTTGAGGTAATAAATGCAAACACAGCACAAAAAGGACAACCATTTTGCCTAATCTAACAAAAAGTGTATGTTCTGTGAGGATGTGTTCAAATCCCTAATGTTTTAACGGGTTTGGATACAAGTAATACACTTCAGAAAGACTCTTTAGTCAAGGGTCATAAATAACATCATAGCCCACTAGTCTCGATACTCCGTCAGCTCAAATAGCTGTGTCAACCCCTAGAGGGTGCCCATTTTTTTGTCTTTTGCTAGAAATTAACTCAAAGTGAATCGCTTCACAGTTGAGTAGTTATCTTGGGAGATATATGGTGAGTAATCTTGGGGGCAGATTCTTCCCCACCCTTGCACTATGATGTTATAAATGTCTGGTTACTGACTCGGTTCAAAGCTTCTATTTCTATGGTTCGTAATCAGGCTTCCCATTCGGCCATCAGTGATAAACTCCCTCAGGAGGCTTCCCAACCTTTAGAACAAAGGCTTTACGTATCTCGAGGATACTGGGGGAAGGCTAATCACTGCGCGCAACCGTAGAAAAAGACTTTCGTCACTTTCCACATTTGATTATAGTGGGTTGGAATTTTTGGCGTCAAAGTCGTTCCCCACTTAGGTCATTCCCTTCACACCAGCCATAAATGGCTTTAAGAGTTGATTCCAACTCTTCGGGAAGGCAGACCTGCTAAAGGATGTAAATGCTTGAAATAATGAAAGCTATAAGAGCGGTCTAAATTTTTGATCACCCAGTTAAGGGGAGAGCATATTCCTTCCACTTTCGAGACAAAGCAATCAAATTGTTTATTTTTAGCCTTTCAATTCAGTGATGTACTAAAATCTATGTGGAAATGTTGCTCCACAAAAACATGGTGTTTATTTTACCTTTTTAAAGCAGTGATTTTCTGATCTAGGAAAAGAAATTTTGGTCAACAAAGCAAAATTTTCGATTTTGCGGTCAACAAAAGAAATCGTTTTAAAATAAAATTTCCTGCTCCACCTGCAAGAAACTGTTAGAATCCTGCAAAATTGTCACTCCACTAGTTAGAAAATCGGGATTTTGGTGGACTTCTACAAGTCTAGATTTTATTTTGGTTACAATTGTAATTTTCTTGTTTGTTGTTTGTGATGCGCTACAAAAAAGACTCTACATGCTAAAATAAAACTGTTATGCGCTAAAACAACAACTTAATGCGTTGTATTGCGTTCTGGATGCGCTATTCTGTGTGTTTGAAGCGTTGTTCTATTTTTTTCTCTCTCCTGCGCTGAGACCTGCAAGAAAGTGAGTAATTTGATGCGCTAACTTTTTAACTTCACGTGCTAGATGATGGTCTACAAGCACTGAAATATGGACTAGATGCGCTAATATGTTAGCTTGATGCGCTACTCTATTTTGTTTCCGTGCTGAGGCCTACAGGAAAAACTTAATGGAGGTCACGTGCTAATATTTGAATTGCACGCGCTAAATGATGGTCTCCACGTGCTGAACAGTGGATTGGATGCGCTACTCTGTTTACTGGATGCGCTAAACAGTGAACTGAAAGCGCTACTTCATTTTTCTCGCGTGTCTGCAAAAGTGGTTAGTTTCAAAAACCGATTTGTTATTTAGGTTCGAGCCCCACGGTGGGCGCCAGAAATGTATGCGGGAAAAGTGGGCTGATAAAACTTAATATGTGAAAATATTGTTAGATTACTAGTCCACACACACACACAGGACTTCTTGGTGCAAGCTATGGAGTAATGTAGTATTACTCAACTTCCCAAGGTGGGTCCCATGGTTCTCTATCTCACAATGTCCCTCAAACCAATGTTTTTGCTCTCAGATCACTGAGCAAAATGGTTTAGGGATGGCAAATGCAAGAACGAGGGATGTTCTGATAGATTTTAGAATGAAATGTGTTATAAGCTATGTATGATTTTAAAATGCAATAAACTAAATGATAAGATGACAAGATTAGTATGAATACTATCCTAGCATACTATATTTAGTCTATGATTGAACTAAAATGATAAAGAAATTATTCTAAACATGCATATTTAGTCTAATTCTTGATTTAAAAGAGGCTAAATGATGAGCATATATGAAATGAGAAAGCTTGAATGTATTTGAGCATAAGTGTGATACTACAAATTTGAAGGATGATTGTTATGGAGGAATGAGAGCTCTATTTATAGCAAGAATAGGGCAATGGATGGTCAAGATTGAATGGTTTAATCAAGGGTTGAGTTTGAAAGTTGGGGATCCATGTTTGTAATTGGCACCAATAAAATGGTGACAAGTGTCAACATAGGGTTGGATTGAGAGAAGGGGTTGGAGACATTGAATGCCTAAGAAGACCTCATGGTTATCTAGAGGCTAAGGGTCAAGCTTAAATTAGGATTACCTATTGGATTAAGAGTTAATCCAAGGATAAACCTTTGTGCAAATGTTTAAGAGATAATCATGGTCAAAGCATTAAAGGCCTGATGAGACCCTTGGGTTGGATGAAGGTTGAGTCAAAACAAATGTTTTAACTATGTAGGAGGGTTTGAGTTAACCATTAATGGTTATTGGAGACTTGGGGATTAAGTGGTTGAAGGTTGAAAGCCTTCAATGGTTATCAAAGACTTTGAGGAATTTAGTGGTTGAAGACTTGAAGCCTTTAATGGTTATCAAAGACTTTGAGGTTTTGAGAAGTGACTTCCCTTTGCTTAGGGATGTGACAAAGTTTAGAGGAGGGGTTAGGTTAATTAGAAGTGATTAGAAGATTCTAGAAGGGATTAGAAAGGGGTTTGGGATTTTGCAAGTGGATGGAGGGATAATAGGATTTAATTGAAATAAATGATTTATTCAATTTAGGATAACTATTTAATTAAATTTGAATTTAATTAAAAGTGGATAGGAGGGATTTAATTGAATAAAATGATTTATTCATTAAATGGGTATAGTGAATTTTATTCAAATAAATTGAATAATTTACTTAATAAAATAGAGGAATGCGGGTAATTTAATTAAATTGGATTTAATTAAATAGAGAAATGAACATAAAATATTCATTTAGGAATATGGTCATTTTTATACGTCTACACTTTCCAATAGAATTGAGAGCATCAAATAGATTTTTGGCAATAATAGAATTTCTCTCCATCTTCTTGTTCATACGAATCTTCAATTTGTTTAGAAATGGTCTCATCTTTATCATCTTTAGCAATTGAACAAAAAGTTGGCATTGCTCGGTCAATGTCTTATTGCTAAAAATTTGGTCAAAAATTTGTGTAGCCCACAATCGAATGATTCTTGTTGACCTCTTGCCTTCAAGATTCGCAATAATGTTCTCATCAATTTCAAGTAACTATTTTGGGGTTCTTGAAGGTCTTGGATTTAGAATTTGTCTTTCATCCGTGAGAGGGTCTTCATTTATGAAGTAATTAGGTGTTACATATTGTTCACTCGGTTGAGCAATTCCACCTTCAATGTCAAAGTTTTCCACATTTTCACCTCCAATGTCAAAATTTTCCACATGTTCACCTCCTATGTCAAAATTTTATACATTTTCACCTCCAATGTCAAAAAATTTCATATTTACACCAAAATTATGGACACCTTCATTGTCAATTCCCAAATTTTCACTTTCCATTCTTATATCATGTTGAGAATTTTCATTATCACTTTCAACATTTTCAACATGTTCAACATTTTCAAATTCAATTTCCTCTTCACTTGAAGTAACATTAGCAATATTTAACATACCTTGTCTTCTCCTCCTATGACCTTCTCTATCTCTTTCTCTATACACTTCAATTTCGTCATTTGAAAGCTTTCTTTTGCGTTTAGACTTCCAATGACTACTACTCCCCATTTACCTCCACAAAGATGCTCCTAAATGATTGACAATGTAAGATTTGACTTTAAGAATCTCTCAAATGCACAAATTTGTCTCAACCTGTCTGAAAACCCATGATTGTCGACAGAAACTAGAATGTGGGCCACTGGAATCCACAAAATGGCTCACAACACTCTTTTTTATTTACAAAAATCAGATATCCGATTTTAATGCATAAATTTGGGTCCCAAAAATAATTCCCATTAGCGCCTTTTTTTTAATTGTTGCCACATTAATGGCAGTGGCAGAAATTTGATATCTGATTTTAGTACTCATATTTTAGAGAGAGAGAGAGATTAGGGGAGAGATGGGGGGTAGGGGAAATAGAGATTAGGGGAGAGATTAGGGGAGAGAGAGAGGGAGAGAGAGAGAGAGGGGGGGAAAGAGAGATATTAGGGGAGAGAGGGGGGAGGGGTAGGGGGAGAGAGAGATTAGGGAACGAGGAGAGAGAGAGATTAGGGGAAAGGGGAGAGAGAGAGAGAAATATTAGGGGAGAGGGGGAGAGGGGGGAGAGAGAGAGATTAGGGGAGAGGGGGGAAGGGGGGAGGGGGAGAGAGATTAGGGGAGAGGGAGACAGAGAGATTAGGGGAAGGGGGAGATAGAGAAAAAGATTAGGGGGGAGAGAGAGAGAGAGAGAGAGAGAGAGAGAGAGAGAGAGAGAGACTAGGGGAGAAGGAGAGAGAGAGATTAGGGGAGAAGGTTCATATGACCCCTTAGGACCCATAACGACCCAATATGGTGTCATAAGGGGTCATATGGTGTCTTAAGGGGTCATATGACATAATATGACCCCTTGGGACACAATATGACCCCTTATAATATAATATGACCCATAACAACATAATTTGGTGTCGTAAGGGGTCATATGTTGTCTTAAGGGGACATAGGACCCAATATGACCCCTTAGGATACCATAGGACCCATAACGACCCAATATGGTGTCATAAGGGGTCATATGTTGTCCTTAAGGGTCATATGGTATCCATGACCCCTTAGGACACTATATGACCCCTAATGACACCATATGGTGTCATAATGGGTCATAGTATGTCATAAGGTGGCAAGATGAACCATTATTACAATATAAAAAGTAGTGCCAATATTGCTTACAAAAATTTGACACCTAAGGGGTCATATGGTGTCCTAAGGGGTCATATGACACACTATAGTGTCATAAAGGGTCATATTGTGTCCTAAGGGCTCATATGGTATCTTAAGGGGGTCATATGACACAATATGATCCCTTAAGACACAATATGACCCATAACGACACAATTTGGTGTCGTAAGGGGTCATATGAAACAATATGATCCCTTAGGACACCATAGGACCCATAACGACCCAATATGGTGTCATAAGGGGTCATATGTTGTTCTTAGGGGTCATATGATATCTCATGACCCCTTACGACACCGTATGACCCCTAACAACACCATATGGTGTCATAAGGGGTCATATGACCCATAACGACATTGTATAGTGTCGTAAAGGGTCATATTGTGTCCTAAGGGGTCATATTGTCTCTTAAGGGATCATATGACACAATATGACCCCTTATGACATAATATGACCCATAACGACACAATTTGGTGTCGTAAGGGGTCATATGGTGTCCTAAGGGGTCATAGGACATAATATGACCCCTTAGGACACCATAGGACCCATAACACCCCAATATGGTGTCATAAGGGGTCATATGTTGTCTTTAGGGGTAATATGGTATCCCATGGCCCCTTAGGACACCATATGACCCCTAACGACACCATATGGTATCATAAGGGGTCATATGACCCCTAACGACACCATATATGGTGTCGTTAGGGGTCATATGACCCCTTATGATACCATATGGTGTCGTTAGGGGTCATATGGTGTCCTAAGGGGTCATATGACACAATATGACCCCTTAGGACACAATATGACCCCTTAGGACAACATATGACCCATAACGACCCAATATGGTTTCATAAGGGGTCATATGTTGTCCTTAGGGGTCATATGGTATCCCATGACCCCCTAGGACACCATATGACCCCTAACGACACCATATGGTGTCATAATGGGTCATAGTGTGTCATAAGGTGGCCAGATGAACCATTATTACAATATAAAAAGTAGTGCCAATATTTCTTACAAAAAATTGACACCTAAGGGGTCATATGGTGTCCTAAGGGGTCATAGGACACAATATGTCTCCCTCTCTCTCTCTCTCTCTCTCTCTCTCTCTCTCTCCTAATCTCTCTCCCTCCCTTCCCCCTCTCTCTCTCCCCCTCCCTCCCCTCCTCTCTCTCTCTCTCTCTCTCCCTAATATCATATACTAATATATTTATAAATTAATATATTGTATATTAATATATTATATATTAATATATTAATAAGTAATAGATTAATTATGTGCAAATTTAGTTATTGAATTTACTTATTAAAATCAGATATCCGCTTTCTGTTGTACAAATTTAAAATTTAAAATTTTGGCTTAGGTTTGCTTTGGGATTTGGCTTGGAAGTGACAAGTCTAGAAAGTCAATTGAAAAAACGTGTTTTTCAGTATTCCTTGATTTTTCAGACTTTACACTAGTGGCTGACAACTTTTTTTATAGCCAAAAATGAGACAACAAAAAGGGTTTTTTAAAGACATTCTCAACTTTCCAACAATATAAGGCTTGTCTTATTTCGACTTTAATAAATAATTATTATTTATTTTCTAATTGAATTCTAACAAAAGTCCTGATTGATAGACTGATTGAAAAACACTCGTAACTTTCAAACGATATAACTTTTTTTGAATCTGAAACATGCGTCACATCCTATGCTTCGTCTACTATAGTAAAAAATTTAAAAAATTGAATTTCATAAGGTTTTGACCAAGTTATGGTGGTCAGATGTAGGAGTTTCTGAATTTTTGAAAAGTTGTAGTAACAAGTTCATAAATAATTATTTACTTTATAAAAAATTATAAAAAAATAGGTGTCACATCCGGACATGAGTCTAGTACTTATATTATAAATCTTATAAAAAAATATTATGATTTGATTGTGATTAGGGTGGTCAGATATATGCCTAATTCTTATCTTTTTCCTGAAATTTTAGTACCACTACATTGAAATTTGAAATTTTCATCAAATAGGATTTTGTTTTTCCAAAAAATAACTAGTAGCTTAGAAACTACATTCAATTTTATATAGATTCTCTTCTTACATATTTTAAAAATAATGTTCACAACTTGTTCAAATTTTCATGTCAAGTTGCATAACTTTGATTTTCTAAAATTTCGTTGCCACTTAAGGGCATGTTTTGGCACACCATGATCCTGCACATACCCTATTTGTAGAAGAGAAGAGTGTCATACAATATTTCTTATCTTTGTAAGAAGTCTCTAATGATGTGGATAGAGAAGAAGAAGAAGAATTGTCTAATCCTAGTTGAGGAAATTGGATCTAATTTTGTTGAAAAATATTCTTAACTCATTAATTTCTTATTTATAGCAACTTGGTTTTTCATGCCAAATTTTCTTGTAATAAAAACATGCGGGCATCTTATTAGTTTTTTTCCCTTTCAATGAGGGAGATGAATCACTTAGAGTTTCTAATTTTGGTCCCTTAGCCATTTGATCCTTGTTTTATTTATTTGCCTTAGATTTTGTAGCCTTTTGTTCTTTTTCAAAAAGAGTTTGTGGAAGACTTCAAAGTACCCATTCGAATTAGTTTTTTATTTCTTCTTTGTGAGAGAAATTGGCAAAATATGTAAGTTAAAGGCATAGTAAAGTACATGCACCAAGAGCATTCTTTGTAGCATGAAAAGTAGAAATAAATAGCCAATAGTGGGGACCCAGCACTTAAACCAATTGTTCATCTTCCTTCTCAATTCCATATTGTTTATGTTGGAACCTTATCAAATTCAATTAGTGAAGAAATCCTATATTATGTCAAAGTATTATAAAATTGGACTTATTGAAATTTATTCTCATTTTTATTCCCTCTCATTGCATCTTGTTTTCCAAACATATTCTCCAATATTGTCCTAAAATCATTAGGTATTTTAGTGGATTCATTGTGGAAGAGTAGGTCATGATAAATTGAAATACACAAAGTGGCAAAGACTTGATCACTTCAATTATATTGTCTTCACTTTTATGTAGCTATTATTTCAAACCCATTGTGACTTGATATATTCCCAATTTCTTGAATTGTATCTCCATTTTACATTTCCATTTATAGAAATTAAATGAAGTTAGATTTAGTTTCATGGTTGTAGAATTAGAATACACAAGAAAATCCACTAATTTGCATAGAACTAAAATTAGCTCCCCAAGAAAAATTCAAGAAAATATAAAGAATTATTTTAATATTAGATGCTTAAATCATCAATTTATAGCTCACTAAGATTTTTACAATTTTTTGATAAAATGGCCACCAATATATAACATTTGATTATAAATTTAAAATAGTTACAAAATTACCATAACTTTTTTTTTAAAGTTTGTAAATTATGAACAATAGTAGTAATGTCGCATCAAAAAATATGCAAAATAATGAACTTCTAAGGACTAGAAAATAATTAAAATAGTACAATGTGCCAAAATTAACTTCAGCTTTGTGTTGGATATAATATCAACTATAAGAAATTGAAAAATGCCTCATATATCAAAATTTATAACTAAATTAAAAATTACCCCATCCTTAGGCACTTTCGATGGGCCTAGTGGTCAAGGTGGTTGTTAATAAACTTTTTGTAGTTCAAATAAATTTCGATGGTTATGGTTTGAGACAATTAATATAAAATATTGTGGTAGACAAACAATGAGTGTTAAAATTTAAATGCCAAATAAATTTTTAATTGCTATCTATAAATATAATGGTTATAACAAATTTTACAAGAAGCATTAACCACTAATAGTTAATAGTTATGATTAATTTTAAGGTGTGCAAAGGCCTTCATTACTATTGAAGGCTATTGGAAGGTCATGTAGGTAGGGGAACAATAAGTGGAAATTTTGGGATGCCACCTTAGAGACTAACCAAGGTGACGTCCTAGAAAATGGTAGACAAAGGAGTTGCCAATGATGTTGATACCAAATGCCAAAAAATATTCGCATTATCTTTGCAAATTTTTACAAAGGTCCAATGTGTCATGGGTTCAAGCCTATGGGACCATGTAGAGTAAGAGTTTAGGCTAATGATGTGATCAAAGAGGCTGAAAGAAGACAATGAAAAATGCATAAACAAGTTCCAAAGGAGGTTGAGGTCAATGCTAGTTGAGGCTGAATTTACTGAAGATGTTGATGTAGACTTATAATTTCAAAACATGGGGAAAAAAATAGAGAACACTAAGATCTAAAGTATCTTGATGAGGCTTGTAGAAGAGTTTATACTATTGTTGTATGGGCCAAACTAGCCTACATATAGAGGATGAAGTCTCAAAATGAAAACTAGGGGAAACGTGAACAAGGAAAAACTAGTGGGTTGCCCCTATGAAGAAGGTTGAAGTGGGTTAAAAATGGACCAAAAGGTTTATAAACCTATGAAAAATAATACAACTTGAGAAATAAATTAACTAAAATATGTAGAGGGTAGCTAAGATAAGGCCTCTTTGCTAAAAAAATTGATATATTTTCTACACAAGTACACATTTTTATATAGTGGATTATTTTCCATACTCATACAATACATGATACATGAGCATTTTTTTTTGAAATAACTAAAAGTGACCAAATTTATTGAAATAAAAGGTTATTCTTCATTTCTCAATCCTTTTAGACTCAATGGATGTGCTCATCTAATTCCATGATGTGCTTCATTTAGAGGGTAAGTGTTCACCAAAACATTGGAAGGAACTTACAATTCATAGCTTTGATACCATATTGCAATAGCCAAGATTCGAGTGTGAATCCAAGATAAGTGAATAATTAACATAAAATAATGTCTATCAAATAAAATGAGAGTGTGTGTAAAATGTACAATGAGAGACATGTATATAAAGACAAGGAAGAGAAAGTAGGAAAGTCGGATTGAATTTAAGACTTCCCTTCCATATATATGTAACACATGTTAGCTCACATGAGACAAGTGTGAGGACATATGTGAAGTTTGTTGGCAATTTGGAGGAATTTATTATGTGTTGCATTGATGTTTGTCATTGATGTCAACATTGGCTACTTTGGTTGTTTACTAGTATTTGGTTGGTCCCAGTTGGATGATTGGTTTTTGGTTGGTATGATCATGTTGATCTGGTATGCTCCAGTATGCTTTGGTCTATGGAATTAGTTTGGATTGGTCATTCATGTGTTCCTAATAAGTATCACATTCAATTGGTTCAAGATTCGATGATCCAGAAGCTATCACTTGTTCTAGTAAGCCTTTTGGTTACCGGTGAGGGTTTCACCGACAAAGCTTGGTTGAAGATCTTTTGATATTATGCATAAGTGGTGTTGGTGCAGCTTCTAGAAGGGATTCAGGATGCTAATGGTGATCGTGTTTGAGTCTTGACTAATTGGGATCATTGCTTTAGCGTGTGTGGACCTGAATTAGGTTTGGTACTATCTAGGTTATGGACCAATTTTTGTAACGTGTTGGAGGATGTTCCTGATGCGTTATCGGCAAGATTTAAGGATTGGTTTACATTGTTTTCAGCCTAAGCCAACTTGGTTGATCAGTAGATTGCAGGCTTAACTTATGAATTTATTGTATTATGTTTTAGGTGGCCAACCTAATTGTTTAGGTCTCGGGTTGGTATAAATATGATGTAAGATCTCTTTGTAGATCATGTATGGTATGGTTTATGGGATTATCTATATGCAAACAATGTTATAATCATATGCAGAGGTTTTGGTCAATCATAGGTGATCGAATTGGGTTTGTGGAAGAGGTTTAAGGCCTCTAGTATTGAGCTTAACTAGAACTGTACTCGGGCATGGGAGGTACTATACTTGTAGTTCAATCTTCATTCCAGATTGTTGTTCGATGTTTTTTGTAGTTAGTGAGGCTCTTTTTGTGATGAGCAATGTGCTCTAGGTTGTTGGCCTTCTTGCATGTGTAGGCCCCTTATTGTAATATTTATTCATCTGATCAATGGATAGATATTGTGGGTCTCCAATCCCACCGTGGTTTTTCCTCTTTGAGGCTTTCCACGTATAAATTTATGATGTTATGGTGTTCATCTTTGTGGTTGCATTATTGGTTATTGTTATATGCTTTTATGTTTACCGATTTCTGAGTTGTTATATTTATAAGGTTAAATTTCTCCATTTCGGTAGAACATTGATTCACCCCCCCCTCCCACTCTCAGTGTTCTTGGATCCCAACAATTGGTATCAGAGTCTTGTGCCTCGGAGGAAGCCTAACAGCTTGAGTGAGATCCTGAATTTGGGATCCATCGAAATGAGTATGGAGAAGCAACTTGAGGTAGCACTTGAAGATTATGATGCTAAAAGGATGAAGAACTTGAAGTTACAAGATGAATTAAATTCTGCAAAGGAATTCATTCTTATCCTATAGGAGAGGTTGTCATCTATTCAAGCTAGGAGGAAGGAACTTCTGCAAAATCAGGATAACGAAGAGAAAGATGCCCTTAAAGAAAAATGTCAGAAGCTGAGTCAAGAGAATATTGTCATGAAGAATGAAATGCAAGCCCTAACTATGAGGATGTCAAAGGAGATTGAAGACTGGAAGATGAATGAAGAAAACCTTGGGAGATCTCTAAAAGATAGATCCTAGGAATGCATTAGGTTGGTTCATGAAAATGATGTGTTGAGAACTGAATTGGTACAATCACATAACAATGAACAAGAATTGGAAAGAATGGTAACAATCCTAAGAGGAAATCCGGATGCTGCAAATGAATTATTGAAGGATCAAAGGGACATTGGAGACACTAGAGATCTTGGATTTGAGCATGGAGAAAGCTCAGGTACTACAAATGAAGATTAGAAGGTCAACCGGAATCAGAGGATACTAGTAAGGAAACCCAATGCACATAAATTCAATGGTAGATGCTTTGTTTGCAATATATTTGGTCATATGGCTAGGCATTGTAGAAATAGAGAAAATCAAAATAATAATGCAGTTCCCGGTCAATATTCAAATTGTAAGAAGTATGGCCATAGGACAGAAGCTTGTAGAATGAATGTGGAAAGTTTGGACATATGGCTAATCAATGCAGGTCAAGGAATGGTCAAGGTTACAGTAAGGAAATTCAAAAGAACAATATCACTTGTTATGCATGCGACAAAGTAGGACATATTGCTAAATTTTGGAGAAGCAAGAACCCACCGGTAGGAAGTGATAAATCTAATGAGAAAGGAAAGCAAAAGGTTGATGACACTCAAAAGGAGCATGAGAAGAAGTGGGTTATGAAGTCTAAGGCTCAACCGATACAATCAATTGCCCCAGATGTTCATTTGGTTGAAGGATATACCTTGGTTACTCAACCGTCAGAGCAGAATGTTCCTGCACCGGCAGGAAACTCATCCAGTGACTAAGGCATTCGCCTTAGGGGGACGCAAATTGATGACAAATCTTGCATTGCCCCTGGTAGTGGTCTGAAAGCATGTTTCAGATCTTTGGAAGTCAGTTTGAAGGTTAACCAACAAAGATTTGTTGGATCTTGGATCTAGTTTGATTTACCGGTAAGTCACTTTATGAGTTATGGTTTGGTCATACATCTACAATTAAGTACTTCAAAATCTTTGGTATTAAATGTTATATCAAGAGAGATGATTTCATTGGCAAGTTTGATCCTAGATGTGATGAAGGAATATTTCTTGGTTATTCTAATGAAAGCAAAGCATATAGATGTTATAACAAGAGATTGTAGAGAATTGTGGAGAGCGCTAATGTCAAGGTGGATGAGCAAAATAGAAGTCAAATCAGAATTTATGAGCAAGAACCGATAGTGGAAATGGTTTTAACTAAACCAGTAACACCTGTACTGGAATAGAATACAGAACCAACTACTCCGACAATATCACAAAATTCAACAGTAATTGAAGATCAGGGAAGAGGAACAGAGAGTTAGAAGTCTCCTAGGTATGTAAGGTTGAATCATTCAGGAGATCAGATAATTGGACAAGAAGAAGGCTGGTAGTTGATGAGGTATGCTTAATTTCTTTAACTGTACCGACATCAGTTATTGAATCTTGTAAGGATGAATGTTGGACGAAAGCTATGGAAGAGGAATTGGATCAGGACAACACATGGACTTGGATGTTATTGATTGGTTTGCAATGGATATTCTCAGAAGGAAGGAATTGATTATGTTGAATCCTTGCTCCAGTAGCTAGGACTTTTAGATATTTTCAAGGATTATTTGGTATGGTTTTTGTTTTATGATGACTTTACACGGATTGGGCTAGAGATATAGGTAACCGGATAGGCTTATCTAGTGAAGCTTTCTTTCTTGGAAAGAAACTTGTTTCATGGATCAGAAGAAGTAGTCATCTATTGTTGAAGCTAAGTATGTTGTTGTTGCTACTAATTGTACACAAGTTCTATGGATGAAGCATATGTTGAAGGATATAAAGTTGGATTGTAATGTACCGGTAGTTATTCACTGTGATAACTTTGCTGCTATAGACATATTAAAGAATTCGGTATTTCACTCTAAGACAAAGAACATATCTATCAAGTATAACTTTTTGAAGGAAAAGGTGGAAGCAAATGAAGTCAGATTGGTTTGAGGAATCATTTGAGCATTTGAGAGACATGTTGAGGTTTTCTGCCCCTCCGGTAGAGACCTGATTGATGCTATTTGGCATTAGCCCGATATGCATTATTAGAGCTATTATTCATTCTGGATTGATGTGATGATGCTATTACTCGGGGGGAGTAGTTAGTCTTGTGATTCACTAATTTATGATTTTGCTTTGATATTTATGTCAGATTTCTGGCATTGATGTCAAAGGGGGAGAGATATTCATTTGAAAAACTTAAGGAGTTATATACATTAGGGGGAGAGATATTTATGTGGAAAACAGAGCTTAATAGAGATATTAGTCTAAGGGAGAGATTATTGGCACAAGGAGAAGGAACTGAATTTCAGATTGGTTGTATCCCATTGGGGGAGTTTGGTTTTGAACCTCATTGTCATATCATTTTGTGGGAGATTGTTGGTTGTCTTCCATTGGGGGAGACTTGTTTGGCATTTCTTGGCACTTGGATGTTTTTCACATCTAGTGTTGCCATCAATGTCAAAGGGGGAGATTGTTGGCAATTTGGAGGAATTGATTATGTGTTGCATTGATGTTTGTCATTGATGTCAACACTAGCTGCTTTGGCTGTTTACTGGTATCTGGTTGGTCTCGGTTGGATGATTGGTTTCTGGTTGGTATGATCATGTTGATCCGGTATGCTTTGGTCTATGGAATTGGTTTAGATTGTTCATTCATGTGTTCGTGATTTGTATCACATTCATTTGGTTCAGGGTTTGATGATCCGGAAGCTATCACTTGTTCTAGTAAGCCTTTTGGTTACCGATGAGGGTTTCACCGACAGAGCTTGGTTGAAGATCTTTTAATATTATGCATAAGTGGTGTTGGTGTGGCTTCTAGAATGGATTTAGGATGTTGATGGTGATCGTGTTCGAGTCTTGACTGATTGGGATCATTGCTTTAGTGTGTGTGGACCTGAATTGGGTCTGGTACTATCTAGGTTATGGATTGGTTTTTGTAACGTGTTGGAGTATGTTCCTCATGCGTTACCGGCGGGATAAAAGGATTGGTTTACATTGTTTTCAGCCTTATGAATTTATTGTATTATCTTTTAGGTGGCCAACCTAATTGTTTAGGTCTCGGGTTGGTATAAATATGATGTAAGATCTCTTTGAAGATCATAGGAGATCATGTATGGTATGGTTTATGGGATTATCTATATGCGAACAATGTTATAATCGTATGCAGAGATTTTGGTC
Source organism: Cryptomeria japonica (assembly GCF_030272615.1). Lineage (NCBI taxonomy): Eukaryota > Viridiplantae > Streptophyta > Pinopsida > Cupressales > Cupressaceae > Cryptomeria > Cryptomeria japonica. The sequence continues at coordinate 526,462,851 of NC_081412.1, read as the reverse complement.
GATCATAGGTGATCAAATTGGGTTTGTGGAAGAGGTTTAAGGCCTCTATTATTGAGCTTAACTAGAACTGTACTCGGACATGGGAGATGCTATACTTGCTGTTCAATCTTCATTCCGGATTGTTGTCCGATGTTTTTTGTAGTTAGTGAGACTCCTTTTGTGATGAGCAGTGTGCTCTAGGTTGTTGGCCTTCCTGCATATGCAAGCCCCTTATTGTAATATTTATTCATCTAGTTAGTGGATAGATATTGTGGATCTCCAATCCCACCGTGGTTTTTCCTCTTTGAGGTTTTCCATGTATAAATCTGTGGTGTTATGGTGATCATATTTGTGGTTGCATTATTTCTTATTGTTATATGCTTTTATGTTTACACGTTTTTGAGTTGTTGTACTTATAAGGTTAAATTTCTCCATTCTGATAGAACATTGATCCACTCCCCCCCCCTCTCAATGTTCTTGGATGCCAACAAAGTCCACATGAGGTGAGACAAATGAATAGACAAAACCTAAGTAAACTATAACTAATTGTGAATGCGTCAACCTAGAAAAGGTGATAAACTAACTAGATAAATAATGACCCTCTATACACTAACATTGAGTTCCTTTGAGTGTTGGTATATATTGTGCATAGTAATATCCTTACCTAACAACATGACCTCAAGGACCTCATGAATTCCACTCAAATGTGATTGCAAAGTAAGTTTTTTTTTTATTTCTATACTAGTTCTGATAAGTCTATATATCATTAAACATGCACATATGTGCATTACTTAAACAATCAATGGTGACACATGCTTTATCTTCTAGGTTTGTCCTACCTTCACAAGACATAAAATTTAGATCTCTAAGTATACACAAAACTTATATCCTTTTTAGTTCATAAGTCTTCCTAACATTCTTTAACTTCTTTTTCTACTACTATATCCACTACTATTCCACCCTACTTACAAACCCTATTATAAACCAACTCATGTAGAATGTGGTAACCAACAACATCAACTAGCCCCCTTACCTACGTTTTCTATGCAACAATTTATTTCACCCTATTACCAATGTAGTCCCTTTTATTTGTACATGATGATAACTCAAATTCCTATCAGATGGCGTTGCACTTTGAGATTTACAACAAAGAGTGTGAACTATAGTCTACTTTCACTACACTACGTAGTGATTTTATTATTCAGGATTAGTCACTTGCAAAGATATTCTTATGGTTTTTGTGTAGGAATTATTTGAGAAAATTTTGATTCTTTGATGTCTTGGTCGATGTTTATAGAATGGGGGAAAATAGGACTCCATAAAATTGCATAAGAAATGGTTTAAGACTATATTGAAATTTTTTTTGAGCCAAAATTTTTTTCTTGTTTTTTCATGCCACATTCAATTTTGGGAATATGATGAACATGGGATTTAGTCTCTATGTCTTTTGATTGTCTCTTGGGAGTTATGGTGCCTCATCCCTTATGGCATCATTGGGTGACCTTGCATGCTTGTATGGTTGAGTAACCTCATCTATTGTGAGAGGTGTTCCAATATTTGGTTATCCAGGCATCTAAGGCATTATAATGACTCTCCCTAAACCCCTTTCTAGGACCTAGGTAGTCCTTTTGGCTTTTGGAATGGTACCCTATCCTTTTTATGTTGAGTTGTGTGACTCTTGCATGCACTGTATGTTGCTTCTATACTTTGTTATTGGTTTGAGTGTGCTTGTAGCTCATGTGACTATATCCTAGCATGATGGGAGTGAACCTTTAGGTACCATGTGGTTGGGTGTCATAAAAACACCATTGGGTAATTGTGGATCTTGGGAGGAGCTTCAAGATCATGATCACCTTGGTAAAGGTTTTCTTTTCTTATTTCCATTTTATATAAAGTTGTCAAATTATAATTGAAGGATGATTCAGTACTTGCACCATTTTGTCATGTATATATTGAACCACTTTAGTGGATTGATTGTAAATGGACCATATAAGTGTTACCAATGTTATAATTTTTTTTACGTGTCTCATAATTGGAGTCAAGTACACATGCTATCTTGTATAACCTTTAAACATTTCTTTTGTTGTTGGGTAAAATTAACTTCAAGAACTTTTATTTTGGTTTAAAATCAAGGTTAGAGAACATGAAATAAAACATAGAAAACTTTAATATTTCCTTTGTATCCTTATGTGTGTTTGGTTGTAAGGACTGCCTCATATAGAGGTCATTTAGGATCCCTCAAGTGGATTTGGAGTGGATGAAAGGTGTGAAACACAATTTCCCCTTCATCCCTCATATTTTGGTTCTTGGGTTGGGGTTCGTGAAGGTTCCCTAGTCCTTAGAAGTGTTCTCCTTTGTGGGCTAGTGTGTCTTATTAACTATTCATTTAGAATTGATGTGGACTCTAGATCATTTTGTCATTTTGAAGTTCAATTTTGGTTGCATTTCCTTATTTGTAGTTCTTGAGGGTTTAGTGTATTTTGGAGACCAAATCCTTTCTTGGGTTTGGTCACAAGTCAAGACACCAATGCTAGCCCAAGGCTATAGTGATTCTCTAGTACTACAACACTAGTTTGGGACTCAAACATCAAACTAGGACTACAACGCCAAACTTGGACACTTGTGGCTTAGTGCCACTTGGTGGTAATGTCTCCTCTAGTTGTTAGTGTCTTGTCTAGGTGCTAGTGTCCTCTAGTGCCTCATTTTTGGTCATTTTGTAATTTATTTGGATTTTTAGTCATTCCTCAGAGAAACATTGTATATGAAAGTTGTTCCCCTAGTCCTAGAGAGTCTTCCCATTGTTCCATTTCATTGACAAGTATCATACATCATTTTATTGCATGTCCATGCCTTTGGAAGCATGTTGTTGCTTCGAAGTGACTCATCAATATTCTAGTTATTATAGGGTTTGTACCTCCTAGTTACAAAACCTCTTGCATAGGCTTGTCCCTCAGTTTAGGTTCTTTTTGGGGTGGTTGTTGAGTGGATTAGAGGTGAGTATGCCCATGTCCTACTCTTGGTTTTAGAAACTAATGGTTGCATCATCTAGCAGAGGTGCACTAGCTCCTAGGTATTCCACCATTCATGTGGGTTTCCATGGTTGTAAGAGTTCTAAGTGTGCATTGGTGTGTACTAGAGGTTGATTGGCTCCCTCATCCTACCCTAATATTTTTTCATGAGAGAACACAATAATGGTAACTAACCAATCTTCATTTGGGTTTCATCTCCCTTTTGTAAGTTCATCATTGTGGTTTCATCTCGCAATTGGTAAGTCTTTTGTTGGTGCCACCTTTCTTGTAGCAATGGTAAGGTAATTCTTATGGTTAATGCCCTCGTGTTGTAGTGCTTCACAAGACACTTGGCACGCATGTGTGTAAGATGCGTGTAAGTGTGACATGTTATTGTCATGCATCTCCTTCATTGTAGTTATTATCTCAGAAAAAGAGTTGTTCAATTAGTTAGAGTCCTAGGCATGTGGGTTGGGGCATTACACACATTAGAGATATCATAACCTTTCCCACATCATCTTGATACATGTTATACTAGGAACCTATTGCCTTATCTCAGGAATTGCATGCTCATGCTCTTGGATACCACAATGGGGATATACACCAAACCTAGTGTCTTATATACTCACATGAATGTTTCTAACCCTTCAACTTGTATCACCATTTTTATTTTCCTATTCTATGAACAAATTTTGGGCTTATCATCCACCCATGTGCTTACCCTGCCTATTATTCAAGATGTTTTCACTTAATTACTTGATGCATTTATTTATTTTTTGATCGGTAAAGGCAGATCCAAATAATTTTGATTATATAGAATTTACAGAGTAATAGTTTTTTAGCAGAATCCAAAAATGAAGCATCAAAATTCCTTCTAGTAGAAAAGAAGGAATGCTACCAGGCATTCTATTGAAGGCATAAGGAGTCCTTCTTAAAAACATATGTAAGTCTAAGAAAACCCTTTTAAAACAAAAATTTAAAGTCTTAATGGCAGAAGCTTACTGCCCTATTAAAAGATATTATACTGATGAAAGCAAAAAACCCGCTTGAGAGACATAATAGAAAGCTTAAGGTAGCTAAAGGGGACCTAGCTTGCACTTTCCTTGTGGGCTTCAGATGGTAGATGCTCCTTCTTCATGCGTCCACGGCCTTTGCTTGGTGGGCGACCTCTACCATGGCCAATTCCAAACCCGCGACGACCCCTGCAAGCACGACCCCTGCGAGCCTGTTCCAAATGAGGGTTTTCATCTTCTGGTTTTGGAGGCAGAATACCGTTGAGTCTTGCAAATTGAATTAGGTCCTCCTCCCTGCCTGGGTTGTCTGAATTCTCTCCTAGGAACCGCCATTTGAGGTAGCCAAGACCAACACCTGCAAAAACTCGATGCCTATCCAAGTCTTTCCCTTTCAGGTCAAGCAGGAAAGGATAATAATTAATTATTTCTCCATGAGCGTTGAAGAGGATTCTATCCCCTGGTCAAGGAGCCCCAGAGTCATGAATTTCCTTGTTTAGAATTTCCTGGAGCTCTTAGGTGACCTCCTTTGGAAAAATCTTCTTGGTGAGAGTCCAAATTGCCTGCTTGGTGAGTTTTAGGTCTAGCAGAGAGGCGACAAGCCTTGAGGAAATGTTGGTGTTGTTCTGAGGATACTCATCTCTATTCAGGTGTCCGCTACCCAAGATCATCTTGATTGCCAAAATGAGGGGGAAATCTAAGAAGAGGAGAAGGCGCTTGAGCCTCAAGTTTGAAATTTTCCTGAAAGAGACTTGACGCATCGACGCTGAGAGGGAGATTGGAGTGTCTGCTCCAAAACAACAAGTGGGTTTGGGATACATGCTCATAATGAAACCAGAAGGGGGCTCGAACACCATAGATGGCAGAGTAGGCTAATCAACAAAGGATGAATTGGACTCTGAGAGAAAATAGAGAAGAGATGGAAATAAAAACGGAATGCAGAAAATGAATGCGAAGAAGAAGGTTGGCACACCGTTTAATGCCGAATAATGAGGGTCGGGTTTGCAATAAATTTGCCAGCAAAGGTGGCGAGGGATGTTTGTCCTTGGCATGCCAAATCTCTCGTTCAGGCCACGTAGACCATAAATTGATTTGATAATTTTTCAGCTATATCTCAAGAGGAGGATCGGAGAAAGCATAGGTCATGACTACAACTTAGATGACGTGATTAACTGTGGGCCCACCCTCCCCAAGAAAGGTAGGATTAATTTTGAATTGATATAACCGTTAAGCTTAGCCACCAAGGTTAAGTTTAATGTTAACCATATAGCAAAATGTTAAGTAGCTTTTGCATGATCCTGAGGGGATTCTCGCATCTGAATAAACCTTTGGGACCCTAGCCTGTCAATTGCAATGGTCTGCATGAGTAATAGGAAGATACCCCTGATCCCAACTATGGAGATAGGATCCTTGTGCGGCTAATTTCAAGAGAACATCTGCCTCTGAGTTTGCTTCTCTATAGATGTGCTTAGCTTCATAGTTGTCGATCCTGTCCAGGCTTGCGACTATGCTTTCTAGAATTCCCTGTAGTCTCCAATTTGGAGTGTTTTTCCTCTTGATGGCATTTATTGCTATCTCTGAGTCGCCCTCCACTAAGATGTTATTAAAACCATGGTTAATACAATCTCTCAGTTTGAATTGCAAAGCTTTAAACTCTTCTATGTTGTTTGTGTCTAGGGGGATCAGCTTTGCCATTTTTCTAAGGGTTGGTCCTGTGTGATCTCTGATTACATATCCTATGCCTGAAGGGCCCGAGTTGCCTCTTGAGGTGCCATCAAAATTTAGTTTTATCCAGCCAGGCTTTGGAGGAGACCAGATAGCAGTCTTTCTCCTATTGTCTTTTTTCCCAAAAGAGGGAGGAATCCTGATTCCATGCCAGTTTTTCCTTATGCTTTCATCCCAAGATGAGAAAACTTTCGGTGGACCCAAAGAGAAGGCTAACTTGTAGTTAATTGAATCCACAATAATCATTGCAATTGAGTTCAAGATTGTTTCTATTCTTCTGGATTTGTTGTCAAATAGCTTGTGATTCCTCTCCTTCCAAATTTCCCAAACTAAACTTGAAGGGGACAATTCCATGATTAAGCTCAGGGTAGACTCCTTAGTTGGGATAGGCCAGCTTTGAAACAAGGATTTGATGTCATTTGGAAGAGCTGTGATCAAGCCAAGTTTAGCACTAAGCCATCGCCAACATTTGAACGCAAAGGGACAGGTAAGTAGTAGATGGTCCACTGTCTCTGATTGTGCTTTGCACATGATGCACCTAGAGGGTCCTGCATACCCCATTTTTGTGAATTTTTCTGTAGTTAAGATCTTCCTTTGATAAGCTAGCCATGCAAAGATCCCTGCCTTAGGGATGACTTTAGAGCTCCAAAACAACTTCTTGGGGAAATCCAGTTGATCCTGAGTGGCATTGTTAACCAGTACTCTATAACCATCTATAGGATTGTAGAGCCCTATTTTAGAAGGAGCCCAAATTAAAGAGTCATTCCCTCTTCTCGGATTAACATTTCTTGCTTTTAAGAGTTCTATGAGTTGGTCTATATCATTCCTTGCAGTTGGAACTCCTTCCAATGATTTCCATCTCCAACTTTGAGAGTCGGTCGAACCATCAAAATTCAGATAATCTCTCACTTTGACACCCCAGTGGAGCTTAAGCCAGTTTTATGTTGTTGGAATGTTGAGTGAATTAGCAATGGGAGGGTAGCCACCTCATGAGTCTTCCCAAAAGAGGCTTGAGGCTCCATCTCGGATATCCCATGAGATCTGTTCTGATATCAGGTTTCTGTAGGAAATTAAAAAATTCCACGTTTTAGAGCCCTTGGGGAATGAGTTTGCTCGTAGAAGATTGGTTGGTTCTTGATCTAGTAAATATTTAGTAGCTAGCATTCTAGCACATGTGATACTAGGATTTTTGATGAACTTCCATACTAGTTTGGCCCCTAGAGCTTTATTTTGCAATTTGAGATCCTTAAGGCCTAAACCCCCTAGGAATTTTGGCTTGATTATTTTTTCCCATGCAATTAGAGCTATTCTATGTTTCTCCTTTGAATTTTGCCAGAAGAAATTCCTCATTTTCTTAATAAGAAAGGTATTTGCACTTGTTGTAAGAGATAAGATGGATAATAGATAGATGAGCAGGGCCGCTAATACTGCTTGGATCATCACAAGTCTGCCAGCCCAAGACAACCATTTCCCTTTCCAGGAGTTTGAGATCTGATCCACTTTTAGTTTAAGAGGATCCCACGATCTAGCATTCTCAGTGCCATGATCAATTGGGATTCCCAAATGGATACAAGGGAGGGATCCTTCACTGCAATCCAGAATTGAAAGTATTTTAGACTGCAAGAGTCTAGAGGTAGAAAAGAAGCAAACCTTGGATTTGTCCTTATTCCTTATTTGGCCTGAGGCTTTCCCAAAGCTGTCTAGAATTTGTTTTAGATGGGAAGTCTCTTTGATTTTTGCTGCCCCCAAGAGAAGATTATCATCTACAAACTGCTAATGTGTGACTGTAAAGTTTCTGGTTACCTTGATTCCTTCTAAAAGATTGTTCATGTGGCTTCTCTTTAGTGTCCCACCCAAAACCTCCCCCATTATAATGTAGAGAAAAGGAGAGATAGGATCTCCTTGTCTAATTCCCCTTGTAGAGGAAAAAAAGCCTTCCGGTTTCCCATTTACCAAGATTGAAAATTTCGGAGTGGAGATGCATTCAAAGACCCAATCAATCCACTACTTTGCAAAACCAAAGGCTTGCATAACTTTGCAGAGGAAGTGCCAGTCTACACTATCATAAGCCTTTGAAATATCTACTTTAATCATCATACCTGGTCTTTTAGTACTTTGAAGAGTATGGATTGCTTCTTGTGCTATTATGGCTCCATCAAGGATTGAACGATCTGCAACAAACCCTGTTTGTTCTTCTGATATGATTGATTCCATGAGGGGCTTTATTCTATTCATCATGACTTTTGAAAGGATTTTATAAACTGTGTTGCAAAGTGAGATGGGTCTGAAATCACCCAGCTTTACTGCATTCTCCTTCTTAGGGATGAGGACTATGAATGTGTTGTTAACTTCCTTAAGAAGCCTTCCTGATCTCCTTGAGCATTCCAGAGCTGCCACAAGATCCTGACCTAAGATGTGCCAACACTTCTTGAAAAAATCTGCTGGGAAGCCATTCGGGCCAAGAGCTTTACCCGAAGGTAGTTGATTGAGGGCTTGAAAAACTTCATCCATCTTTAGGCTCTCATTTAGATTTTGGTTCTGCTTGTCTGTTATGATCTTGGGGATCACATCCAACATCTTTCCTTGCTCTAATAACTGAGAACCTTCAAAGTTGTTTAGGAGATTGAAAAAGAAAGAAGTGATTTCCTTCTTGATTTCATCAGGATCCTCTATGATCCAATTGTCCTTGGACTCTAGTTTTGATATCCAGTTTTTACTCCTTCTAATCTTTGTTACATTATGAAAGAACTTAGTGTTTTTGTCTCCCGTACTAAGCTAGTTCTCCCTCAATTTATGCTTCTAGAAAATCTCTTCTTTGGACAAGATATCCTCATATTCCAGTAGGAGCATCTTTTCTTGTTGAAAGGATTCCAGATCCATACCTTCCAAAATGATCTTATCATTTAGGGTTTCCAATCTACCTTCTATCGAACTTTTTGTTGAGAAGATGTTTCTGAAGTGTTGGGAGTTCCATTGAAGCAGTTTGTGTTTGATAATTTTCAACTTAGCACTAAAGCAAAAGAGTTTTGATCCTACCACCAACGCCTCCTGCCACCAGTTTTCTATCAAAGAGAGAAAGTTTTGGTCCTTCATCCACATGTTCTCGAACCTGAATGGGGCTTTGCAATTTGACTTATTGTCAAGCAAGGAAAGCAATATGGGATAATGATCCGATCCTGAACAGGGGATAATCGAGCGTGAAAGGGTGAATGGGAAGCTCCTTAATTGTCCTTGCCAAAAGAATCTATCTAATTTTTTGGCAATATTGCTAAAACCTTTCCTTCTATTTGTCCAAGTGAACAAATCACTTGAGCCTATTTCCATCAGACCATTCCTATCAATCCAGTCGTTGAAGTCCTGCTGAGATCCACCTAAGCTGATTAATCCTCCCCTTTTATCAGAAGTTCTTTTGATAGCATTGAAGTCACCCCCTATAAAGAGTTGTTCCTTAGTGAGAGAAGACAGGACTACATCTAAGGAGGACCATAAAAGGCGTTTGTTGATGGGGGAGACTGGACCATAAGTATTAATAACAAAGAAAGATGAATTGGACTGGAGATGGGATACTTTTGCCAGGATCCAGTTCCTATTTGAAGCATTGCCAACAACTTTAACTTGGGAAGGCTTCCAGATTATCATTAGGCCTCCTCAAGCCCCATCTGAATCCACTATCACTTGTGAGGATATAATGAAATGGGGGCTAATTCCACTACCAAATGCAACTGCTTGCATATTGTCCAGCTTCGTTTCTTGTAAAAAAATGATTTCTGCACTGGCCAAAAGAATCCTCCTTTTGATCACCCTTTGTTTGTTAGGGGCATTGAGACCCCTAACATTCCAAGATAAGATTTTCATTGTTGTTCAGGAAGGGGATTCCCCTTCCCTACTTTCCAAAGGTCTTGAAGTTTTGATTGGTTTTCAGTAGCACCATCTAAAGTCCTAGCTTCAATAAGAGATTTGCGGCCTTTCTTAGGAGGGGAGGAGCCAAAGTCTGGTTTTTCCAATCCCTCATGAATCTGATGAAGGCCTAACTTTCTTGTTTCTTTGACCTGGGAGTATAGTACTGCTAGAGGGGTATCTAGAATTGAGTCTGGGTCTTCATCCTGGATCATTAGATCCTACAGCAGTTTCTTAGTATTTTGTTCTAAAGAAAGGCCCATGTCTTGAGGAGCTGGAATGGGGGAAAACATAGATGGTATTGGGCTACCCATTGAGAGATTAAGAATCTGTTCTGCTGGGGGAAGATCTAAGGGAGAGTGGATCTCACCATCAGATAGAAGAGGCTCGTGGTCCTCTTCTAACTCAGCCATAAGATCATTTTCAATGACCTCCTCTTCTTGCAGGATTTTGGCAACGTGCAATGGTTTGAGAATGGGTTTCTTGAGATGGATGGAACCTTTCTGTTTATTGTGCCTGAGACTGTTTTTTTTTTTTTTGAACCTTGGAAGAAGGCTGAGAGAAGATATTAAAAGCTCCTCTGGAGAGGGAAGGAGTTTGCTTTTGGCCAAATAGACTTCTAACTACTTTTTGAGGCTGCAACTTATGAAAAGGGGAGAGAATAAGAGGAGGACAACTACGAGGAGAAAAAAGAGGGGATGGAGAAATCATACCTGTGCTAGAGGGCAACAACTGACCAAGAGAATCTTTAAGTCGGGGGGAAGAACTAGGAGTGAGAAGCGGCCGAGACTCTAGATGGGTTGAAGGCACTGAAGAATCATGATCTTTGTCTTGAGACTGGCCAATGGCAATCCTACCAAGCTGATTTGCCTCCACTATAGGTGGAACCAAAGGATTATCTTGACCCCTGTCCAGCTTCAGACCTTCCTTAATCGGGGAAGCTCGATGGTGAAACTGATGAGTGAGATGAATAGCACCTGTTGAGGCTGCTATTGAGCTGTTCTTGATTAGTTGGTTTCGGAGAATACATTTGCCACGAATTTGCTTGCCCAGTCTTTGCACTTTTTGCTTCCATCTTCCCATTTCTGAAATGATTTCTAGATCGCTGTAGAATCCTTTTTGGAGATCAATCTTCACATAGATGTTTGCTACATCTCCTTTAAGACCTTTTAGGAAATCCTCCTCAATACCCACTAGGGTTCCTAAAGCATCACCAATTTTTAACAAAGCCTCCGGGCACCAAAACTCAGATGGAAGGCCCACTAGAGATAACCAAACAGGGGATTTCTCGAATCTATGATTTGTCGGATTGAAGCCTGGTTTCTAGTTGATGAAGTTGAAAGATGACCCTTGAAAGAACAACGGACATCCTTCCGTGATTACTTTCTTTAGGGAAGAGTCAACACACTCTAGAAAGAAGAAATCATTCTGTAGCAGTTTGATTGTGATCAAACCTGGGAAAGAAGACATCCACCAGGAGATTATTTCTTTGTTGTTCCCGCCTATACCACACCATTGTGCAAAAAAGGCATTTTCTTTAAATCTGATGATCATGGGGTTGATGGAGTCGGAAGGTAGGATGAAAAGTTTGCTACCCATGGTTTTCCAATTCCATATCTGATCCTGGAGAACAAAGGCTGGAGGCGGACGATGGGAAGAAAGATTTTTGAAATCCAAATTCGAAGTTCTCCTGAAAGGCTGCTTAGTTTAGCAGCCAGCATGGCTACGACTCAGAGATGCATTGGGTGCAAAGCATTTTTGAACCCTGGCTGGGATGGGGATGTTATTAGGGCCTGTCGCCACTTTCTTAGCCCAGGAGTCCAAGCTAGAGTGATTTCTGGAGTTTACAACCTAGGCAGAAAAGTTCAACCAAGGTTGGTTTTGCCAGGTCTGATTTCTCTTCCTCTGTGTGACTGAGGGCATTTGGTATGAGTGTGGAGTATGGAAATGCACTGATTTCCTGACCACCGACGGACGACCCCTATTGTAGAAACGACTTGGGTGCCCTGGCCTCCCTAATGCCCTACCAGGCCATGAATCGAACTCACCATGAACTCGCTATTAACTATAAAGTTGTTATTGTGATGATGACTACCTACTTGATACATTTATTATAGTCATCAATTTACATGATTCTTATAACACTTTATTTCTTCTCTAGTCTAATTCCTTTGGTCCATGGATGACCACTCGAAAGTTGAGATTACATATAGTTATAGGAACCTTTACAAGTACACCATCATTATGAGTAGACAAAGCATCATCAAAAGCATTCAATGCCTAAAATGTAATCCCATCTAAAAGAAGTGGAAGTCAAAAGAACCTTGGCAACACCACAAAGAGACATTACCCACTGATCCAACGAAACCTGTAAATGAACATGTCGATCCAAAACGTCAGTTCAAAATATAGACCGTTTATCCAGAAACACTTGCACTTAAAACCTGTAAGTTACATCTGAACATCATTATACATAAGCATCTAGATGGATGGAGAAAAGGACGATTGTCACCTTGCACTCAATTGCATGCCAAGTTTTATGCTTTTCTTTTGGATGCAAGGAGAAAGACAGGGCATAAAATGTGTACATCCGCATGGAGTGTTCCCCACCATAAATCCTATGCTCTTAGTTATCGAGAGATAGCATCCATGTGAATTTCATGGATATCTCAGTCAGATTTGTCAGTAATTTTAACTCTCGAGGACTAAACCATTGGAAGCCTCAATTTGTCATTAAATAATTGACCATTGAAGATGCTCTAGAAATTGCACCTGTAAAAATGTGCAGAAAGCTCAGTAAATACTTTTTTCTCTGCCTTCTGCATTGTCCAGGCGTGGAGCATGCGGACCTAACCATTATGGAGGACTCCTTATCCGACAACGCCATCAATTCCAATTCAGATATCAAGATTCCCTTCTATCTCCATAACCAATATTTCAGTGCAGTGATTCCATTTGACAAGCTCAAGTGTTCATTTGAAATATCCATCTCAGATGGACAGCATTTCAAAGTTTTAGTTAGAAGATATTCTTTTTGATGGACCGTTTGGGATTTTATTTTAAGAATTCTCATGCTTATGCTGGGTGCTCTGCTTATTACTTTTGGACTACCAAATATTGATTTAAGAATTATAGTTTACATTGTGTCCATATCAATTATATTGTCATGTTATCTTCAAAATTTAATAAATTATTTGGGATTTAATTTAAATTTTTTTTATATTTTTGTTAGTGTATTGTCTGTTCTGTATGAATTATTGAAGATTCTATGTTAATTTTTCTTTTTAATCTATGTCCATGGTACAACTAATCTTACCCAAAGATTGTTTCCTTCTGGATCTCTTAATCTGATTCTGACAGCATATTATTTTTAATAAATCATAGAGAATTCTAACTTAGAACTTCCTATTACAACTGATACATGAAGCCTTTTTAAACTCAACTTTATTTTTAATACATTTATAATCAAATGTAGCTCATTTTCTCCAAACAATTTCATAAATCAGATACATCATGCAATCTTTTTGAATTAGTAATGTCATCAACGTTAAGCAGCTCAAAAAGAAGACAAACCACAACAGTACAAAATTTCAGGACCCGACTGTAGAGCAGAATTTCTTTCTTTATATCTTTTAACAACCAAGCTTTGGATTGTGTGACTGTGTATTAATTGCCTGAATTCCAGGCACACTACAACGCTGTCCAATTTTGCAGTCCTATACAGCATTGCATTAGAAAACAGCTTAAAAGCTTTAGCTAAACAGTGGATTCTGTGAATAAAACGCTGGTATGTGGGTGTAATAATTTGAGGTCTAATGCCTTCGACAATGGAGAATAATGGTAATGGAGATGCAGAAACAGTGGAGGAGCAGTCCCCAATTGAGGAGGTTGCCTTGACAGTTCCTGTAACTGATGACCCCTCTTTGCCTGTCATGACTTTTCGAATGTGGATTCTGGGAATCCTGTCATGTATTTTGCTCATGTTTTTCAATACTTTCTTTGCCTATAGAACGCAGCCACTCACTGTATCAGCCATTTTTGCACAAATTGTTGTTTTACCTGCCGGAAGATTCATGGCAGCTGTTCTTCCAGAGAGGCCAGTGAGGGTTCCTTTGATTAGTTGGGAATTTTCTCTCAATCCGGGTCCTTTCAATATGAAAGAGCATGTCCTAATTACAATATTTGCCAATGCTGGTGTTGCATTTGGAGGTGGAGATGCCTTCTCAATTGGAGCCATCAATGTCATGAAAGCTTTCTACCACAAGAATATCAGTTTTGTAGCAGCACTAATTATAGTCATATCAACACAGGTATGCTATTCATGCATCACAAGTATTAAGAGTTTTGTTCACTGGGTGTCACAGAATTTTGTTTTTCACCTGGTTATGCTCAGGACTGAGGACTCAAATGTCATCTTATACCGATTAGGATGCCAGGGTCCATTGCCCCGAGTGATTTTTTTTCTACCAGGTTATACAAGCATGACAGCCACTCTCAGTTGCACATAGGATAGGAAACTGAATGGGAAGTGGGTATCTGCATGTCTGAAAGACTGAAAGAACCCTTTGTACTCGAACACAGGATAATCAAGCAATCATCAATTACAAACTGAACAGTTTTATCTTTGATAAATAGGAGATATTTTTCACAGCAAGTCAAATTATGATATTACTATCAAAATTCAACTGTATAGTTTTATCTTTTTGAATCAACAATTTGAACCATTTGATATTAAGCAGAACTTATTTTATATGCATTCATTAAAACTTCCAACACTAATGAAGATTTAGATTTTTATGCAGATTTTAGGTTATGGGTGGGCCGGTTTGCTGCGAAAATATTTAGTAGAACCAGCACATATGTGGTGGCCCTCCAACCTGGTACAGGTCTCTCTATTTAGGTGAGAAGGAAACATATGTTTTACAAGTTAATCGTTAACAGTAACTTGTAATCCATTTTATTCATCAATATATTTATTCGAGCAACTGTGGTTTATAATATGACGCTATGAACCATAGCTCACTAACCAAGCAGTAGTTTTAAAGTTTACCCTGTAAAGAACATTCTCTGGATATTGGTCTGATTTAAACAGGGTTTCTCATGTTCTGTACCCAATACATCTGACTAAACATTTTGAAGTGTCATTCTAAAAGATTTATATAAGGTTTTTATTCTGACGCAAATTTTTGTGGCAACTAATGCCTTCGGACTTGCAGAAATTTTCAGCATCTCTATTTTAAACATTGATATTAATTTAGAACATGTCTAGTAATTAGCACTCCTCTTGATATGTCTTACAGGTCTAGTGATCAAGCTTTTTTTAGCATTGCAGTTAGGGATTTTGATGCCTGGCACATATTAAGCTGAACACGATACATCTAGACTGGATGTACTTTATAGAAATTTTGATGATTCCTTGCCTTTAGGCGCAAAAACAGGGATTGGTAGTGTCGCTAGAGACATCTCATTGCCATGAATCTATGTAACTATGTTGTAATTTGTTAAGTAATATAAGAGGTATGATTTCGTAAATAAGTAATGAACTCTTTCTCAAGACATGATAATACAATCTCTCCGACTAGTGTTTCAATATAGAGCTGCCATGAAATTGCGGATCAAACATAAGTATCAACTCCAAGCCTGTACATTTTTTACCATGCTTTTCTATTTATTTAGATTAACAACTTTTGAAGAGTAATACTAAAAGACTGTTTTCACTAAAATCCATATATGCATGTTTGGCTCACTTCATTAATTGTAATTTGTAGTGCTTATTGTGTATGCATACAAATCTCTGACCACCGCTAAAGACATTTTTCGATATCTAAGTAAATATTGAATTTAATGAAATGCTTTTGTTACTTTGCATGATCTGATCAAAGAATTGTGCGAATGTCTTGTCAGGACACTTCATGAAAGGGAGAAAAACAAAGGTCTTTCACGCATGCAATTCTTCACAATCTTTATGGTTGTCAGTTTTGCGTACTATGTATTGCCTGGATATCTCTTCACAATCTTGTCATTTTTTTCATGGGTTTGCTGGATAAGTCCACACAGTGTCACTGCAAATCAAATTGGCTCTGGATTTCATGGTTTGGGTATTGGTGCTGTGACACTAGATTGGGCTGGTATTTCATCATATCTTGGAAGCCCCCTTGTTACCCCCTGGTTTTCCATAGTTAATATTGGCATTGGATTTTTTCTGTTTGTTTATATATTCATTCCACTGTCATATTGGAAATTTGATATTTACAATGCAAGGACATTTCCAATCTTCTCAAGTCAATTATTCACAGCCACTGGTCAGAAATACAATACGACTCTTATTCTTACACCAGATTTTGATTTGGATATTGATGCTTACAATGAATACAGTAAACTATATCTCAGCACATTTTTTGCTTTCTCTACGGGATTTGGGTTTGCACGGATTGCTGCAACACTTACCCATGTTCTGCTCTATAATGGAAGGTGATTTCCACATCAACCTTTCTTTGTTTGATATTTAATTAGCATGATAAGAACATGTTTCATCTATTTTTATGAACTCAGAAGAAATTTCGAGCACATAAAAAATAATTACCTATATCCCTAAGTCTATATTGGAAACATTAGCCTTATTGAGATTCTTTTTACAAATATTTTTGTTGTATTGCTTAAATTCCTCATATCACACCCTTCACAAGTAAAAGTCTGACCAAAACTTCATGTACACAGTGAAATTCTTAAGCAGAGCAGATCTTCTCTGAACACAGATAGACCAGATGTACATGCACGTTTGATGAAAGTTTACAGGCCTGTCCCTCAGTGGTGGTTTCTCATCCTACTGGTGGGTAGTATGATTTTATCAATTATGCTGTGTGTTCTATGGAAGGATGATGTTCAACTTCCATGGTGGGGTATGTTGCTAGCAGCTGGACTTGCATGCATATTAAGTCTTCCCATTGGAGTTATTCAGGCAACTACAAACCAGGTTTGGAATCCTTGTGTCTTCCCTTTTTCCTTTTAAGAGGGAGATGTCTGAAACATGATTTGAGAACATCTGTCTGCATGTGCAAATCACATAACCATATTAAATGTAATAGCTCTTTGAAATTAGAAAAAAGTTGAAAATGCTTATCCAGAAATGACAGTTACAGCTTAGTTTGCACCCAAATGGAAAATGAGTTATCAACATATTTTTCCTTCCATATGGGAAATTGCGCTTATACTATTTTTATACCCAGTAAGAGTAAATAGGGAATCCAGGATAAAGCAGATTCCAGCTAAAACATATATGATTTTGTTGTCCAAACAGCAACCAGGCTACAATGTTGTTGCAGAATTTATTATTGGGTACTTGTTGCCCGGAAAACCAATAGCAAATATACTTTTCAAGACATATGGAAGGACCAGTACCACACATGCTCTTTCTTTTCTAGCTGATCTCAAGCTTGGGCACTACATGAAGATTCCTCCACGGTGCATGTACATCGCCCAGGTTTGTTTATGTATATAATCATTTTGCTGCTGCATTTAATTTCTTTACAATTGGAACAAAGAAGTTTATTTTATTGAGGGCTACTAACTTATGAATCTGCACAGCTTGTGGGCACAATCCTTGCAGGCACAGTTAATCTGTGCATAGCATGGTGGATGCTAGCAAGGATAGACCATATCTGTGATATTGATTCTCTTCCTGCTGATAGCCCTTGGACATGTCCAAAGGATAGAGTAGCATTTGATGCTTCTGTGATATGGGGCCTGGTTGGTCCCAAGAGACTGTTTGGACCACTTGGCCCATACAAAAATTTGGTATGGTTATTTCTTGTGGGTGCACTTCTCCCGGTGCCAGTGTGGATTCTAAACAAGTTGTTCCCAGAAATAAAATGGTTGAAATTAATCAACATACCAGTCCTTTTGGGTGGTTTTGCAAGCATGCCTCCTGCAACTCCTGTCAACATTGGGACATGGATCATCATTGGGACCATCTTCAATTACTTCATATTTAGACTGAGGAAAGGGTGGTGGCAGAGGTACAACTATGTTTTGTCAGCATCTTTGGATGCAGGCACAGCATTCATGGGAGTTCTACTTTACATTAGTTTGGGTAGTGAGAAGAAGATGTTTGAGTGGTGGGGAACGAAGATAGATCACTGTTCACTTGCCTCCTGTCCTACTGCCCCAGGCATATCTGTCAAAGGTTGTCCTCTCTTTTGATTACAATTATTTTGAATTTTCTTCTGGAATTAGGAGAACTGTAATACTGTATGATCAATTATCTAATCCCTTTTACTCGAGTTCGTTTCTTTTTGTTCAATAAAGCTTGCTGGATCAAGATTGCACACTGGGGTTATTATTAATTTTTTTTAATATCGATAATTAAGTTAATGTTTCTACACAACAATATCTTGCTTATTGTTAATTTAAACAAGTAGAGAAAAAACATAATAATCAACAGAACACAACAGAAAGTAAAAATAACACAAACAAAGACATGAGACAAGAATTTATAGTGGTTCACCAATATGACTACGTCCACTCTCAAAACAGGGAAACTCTTTATTAATAGTTATCAATTCATCCAGTACATAGACTGCACACATCCATTTATACATTCATATTCAGGTATGAAATGAATAGTCTGGGGAAGTCGAATGATCATGTGACCGTTAGGCTTCACATACTCAACAATCTCCCCCGTGAAGACCAATCAGCATCCCCTGCTCTCCATTTCGATCCTTAAAAAACCAGACCCATAAAAAATTTTAATTTCACTAAACTCTGCTCACAAAAACTTTGAATGAGCCTTCTCCAACTCAAACCAGAGTCAAAAATGTTTTCGACACAAATTCACCGATCATGCCAAAATCAGAAACATCAATGCGTAATAAAACCTTCATCCAGAAATGAATCTTTTAATAAATTTTCAATTTCTGAAATACGAAACACTGTAGATTGCTCTTGCTTGAGCTGTTCTCCCCATGCGGAAGCCACTTCGTATTCCCCAACATCCTTCGTAGACTTCCAATCATCTGCAAAGACCTGTACAGAAATCTCTTCAGCTGCAAACTACTTTAACATGTTAACAGGAGACATAACACCTATCGCATCCCCATAAGCTACTAAACTGCTAACTAGAAGGAGCTAGTAAAAGGGGTCGCTACTGCAAGCATAAAGCGGATCTCCTCCTCCTCTGGTAGAAAGAAATCCAAGTGAAGGCAAGTTGTCACACAGGGCTTGCGCCTTCATTATCTGCTCTAAATCCGTAGTCCCCCTATACTCCCCCGTCACAAGCACCCATGGAGAATCCATTAAGCGATCAAAGGCCACCGTTTTCTTTTGTCCTTTATTTTCTTTGGGAGACAGCTTGTCAGAATCTGTAGAGGGATCCTTAACATTTCGCCGAGCCATTTCAGAATGTTTTTTGAGTCTGCTTATTACCCTCAACTATTCCATTTAGGCCCCTAGTATCGTGTTCATTCCTTCAACCCATGTTGAAAATAACTGCAAGCTTCTCTGACACACTTCCCCAATTCTCTTGAGGTGCCATCTACTGGTGCCGAGCATATAACAGAAGCACTGTCGTGGACTCATTCCTGGCGTTGGGCTTCAAAACCATGAGCACAGTTTCCCTTCTACCGGCTGCCATGAGCCCTGCATTTCCAAGCAGTTTCTCCAACCGGAAAACATCGTCCATATCAATACTATCACTAGAAATGGATTTTACCGGATACGGCCTGCCCATGGCCTTCGACCAGTCCACACAGTCCTCACCGTGCACAAACAGCTTCTCAAAAAGGTGAAACGAGAAACGCAACGGGAACGGCAACGCCAGGCCTGCCCATGGCCTTCGACCAGTCCACACAGTCCTCACCGTGCACAAACAGTTTCTCAAAAAGGTGAAACGACAAACGCAACGGCAACGGCAACGGCAACGTGATCAGAAACGGAAGTTTAAAAGGTTCCGTATAATAAATGAATTTTTAATATATATATATATATATATATATATATATATATATAATATAATAAAATTAATTTCAAAATTAAAATTATAAAACATATATCTTTATAAAAATTTTAAACATTCTTTGATTTCATTCTTTCATTTTAAAATAATTTGTATAAAACATTTCATACAATAAGTTTTATAAAACTACGAGGACAATAATAAATTTGTGTGATACTTAATTCCACATACAAAAATTCTAAATTAATGTAAACTCCTGCTGGAAAAACAAAAATCAGGCTTCGGAATGGCCGTCTACAACGGAAAACCTGTTTCGGTCGTCGCAACGCGAAACGGAAGTCTCCCCTCACGTTTCTGGTAACTAGGGTGCAGGCTGTACAATCATAGTCTTTATCATCAACTTCGTAAAAGATATCCTCTTCCTTGTCACTTTCATCGACACTTTTCGGGTCTGTTTGGTTCTTGTCCACAAAGGCCTCGTTAATTCCATCGAGAATCTGCTCGTCTTCCCACTTGTCATGGCACTTCATGACGTTGTCACTTCGACTCCCCTTTGTCTTCGCCAAAGCCAGGCTGTCTACAGAGCCCTTCAAAGCCTTACCAAAGCCAACATCATCTATAGAAGCAACTTCCGCTTCTGATTGTGTGCCACTAAAAAACTCCCAACATCTCTGGAAACATGGCGACTGTGAGACTTTGACCACCTTGCTTCTCCACGATGTTGTCATTTGGACTCTCCCCCTGATCCTCCTTCAACCAAGGAAACAACGACATGTCATCGGTGGCATGTGCAGCAAATTCTGCTTGCTTTGGGCCATCCGTGGGCATCCTCTCATCGTTCAACAGAACGAACTCCCTAGGTCTATACGTATTATTCTACGACATGGTCCAACCACTTTTGCAATCTCCATCTCAGAGGGTTGTTTATTCTTCAAAGCCTCTTCAATTTCATCCAAGCCATTCTCTGATTCTTCTTCTTGGCAAGGCACCTCTTCTTCAGTCGAATTTTCCTCATTTTTCCAGCCATCCCACCAATGTACATGACATTTTGTTTTAACTTTTGCTTGCACAATTTACTCTCTACCGAGTCTAAATTTGCAAGAAATTCTTCGTGACTGAATCGGTGTCTTCATCTTTTAGTTGCCTTTCAGCCTTCTTGAAAGACCAACAATTTCTTTTGACGTCGCCTCTCTTGCCAACAATACCAGCAACTAGTTTTTCTAACTTCGAACTTCTACATCTTCTCGAGAATTATCTATCTACCTTTCCATCTCTACTCAAGCCAACCACGGCTCTGATACCAATTGTTAATTTAAACAAGCAGAGAAAAAACATAATAATCAACAGAACACAACAGAAAGTAAAAATGACACAAACAAAGACACGAGACAAAAATTTATGGTGGTTCACCAATATGGCTATGTCCACTCTTAAAGCAGGGAAACTCTTTATTAATAGTTATCAATTCATCCAGTACATAGACTGCACACATCCATTTATACATTCATATTTAGATATGAAATGAATAGTCTGGGAAAGTCGAATGGTAATGTGACCGTTGAGCACATACCCAACACTTAGTCCAACAAATTCAAGATTGAAACTAATTGTTTTTAAACGAACATACTTTCAAAAGAGAAGACCATCCACAACCCATGAACAATTAAGTAGATAAAAGATAAACATAAGGTGTTTTACTGATCTTAGCTAACGTGCCTATCTACTCTTTGTATTCATAACTCTTTTCATCACATCATATTGTAAACTTATCACATTCAGAATTTAGGGGAATATTTTTTTTACCCATAAACAAACAATTATTTTGACTAAGATAAATATATAAGAAGAGTCTAGATCTTTTACATTGCAGTCATTAAAGTGAACAAAATGAGTCTCACAAAAGGTGTGACTGAAATCAAAAACACAAAAAGAGAGAATAGAACCATTGGAGAACTGCTTTTCATTGGAACTATGAAATAAAAACTGGTTTTTGAAAGGAAACCTAAACCTTAATACACCAAGTAGCGAGGAACAACTAACAAAGGAATGGACCGAAAAAAAACCAAAAGAACCTACAACAAACTACAAAGACAACAAAGCAAGAATGTCAAACAAACATTCATCAAAAGGAATCAAAGGGTCTCTGAAGAGGAGCAGGACTGAAATGGAATGTCTTGCATAGAAAAGGCATAAAAGGGCTCCGAAGAGGAGCAGGACTGAAATGGAATGTCTTGCCATTTTTCATAAAAGAAAATCTCAGGCGACGGACTCTCAAACATGGCTTCAAGTTTTCCCTTGGCCCTCATCAATGTGGTTCTTGTCGACGATTTTCAACACCTTCCCTTTGTTCGGAGACTGACACATCACAACTGGTGACATGTCCCTAGAGGAAGGCCCAAGGGAATCCGAAACCAAACCTTTACACCTCACCTTGAAGTGCCCCTTTTCGTTATGAAAAACCAACGAAGAGGACTCATAAACTCCTAGACACTTAACTTAGAGCACAATTTGAAAATCTTATCGGTTTTCAACGCCAAATTTTGGCACATTGTCAATGGCAACCCATTGATCAATGGTCGTAATGATACCTTGAATAATACTTTCATACTAAAAATCCATCTTATTGAATGAAGATAAGCCATACCAAGAAACCAAGGACCTCCATATAGAATTCTTGAATAGTTCTCGATGGATTGAAAGGATAATAAGAGGTATCCATTTAACAAGACTGTAACACGAAATTGACCTGAAACAATCCAGCATTTGGATGCCTAGATAGGGTTAACATCAATGTTTTGCTGATTACCAAAGAATCTTTTAAAAAGGGTAGACTGCATACCTGCAAAGACCCTGTCCACCAAGACATCAAGAACCCTAAAGGAAGCACAGGGGACATCGCCAAGACTAGTAGGCATTGGTGAAACCAAGTCCTTCAAGAGAGGAGCTAAAGTGGTAACACAGGCATCACGACAGAGATGGCATCCCCTTCGTTGCAATATTGCGTCGCACGCAGGGGAAGAAAAGGCACACGAAGCAGGACACTTTCTCTAGTGACCTGAGCAACAGAGAGAAATGGGGGGCCGCCTCCTGAAGAGGGAAACCCTTACCCAAGCCAACTCCAGAACAAAGAGAAAGCTCTGCAACCACCATTCGCAAACCATAAACAGGACGAGAAGGCGAGAGATCCAAGTCCTGCAAGAGGGGAGACAGAGCAGGAAGTAAATCATTTTTAACTTCAGGAGCAACAAGGGCAGCCCCATAACAACATTTCAGCGAGGGAAGAGAAGTCTCAGGCAGCACAACCCTAACAGGACAACCAGCAACCAAGCATTAAGCAGAAGTCGAGCAGCATTTCATCGTTTTCAACATCATCCCAGAGAGCCTCCTTATCGGCATCCTCTGAATTCACATCATCATCTCCATCATTCTCCTAATATTGGAACCTCTAGTTCCCGCTCATAGTTGACATAAAATTATGATACCAACGTATAAACAAACAATTTGTAGTGCTTAACCAGAGACTTTGATTTGATGTTCTGGTGTGTTTTTTAATTAGTGTTCTGATGTTGAACTATTTCGGACTGGGTTTACATTTAGAAGACAATTGATGGGTGTTCAAATCCCCCAGTGGCGCGAGTTATGCCAAGTAAGCTTGAAAGAGACTAAAATAAATAAAGAAATTGTGACTTACCAATCAACCAGGCTTCGCCTTCTGGAATTACATTGTCAAGAGAATTGGTCCGGAGCAAATCTGTGATTGTATTATTGAATCTCAAATTTGGCGAGATGAAAACATGAAATTTGGCTTCATTTTTCTGTTCTTTCAATTTGTCATTTGCTATTATTTGTTACTAATTTTTCAATCTTTGGTATTTTTTAAATTTGATAAAATTTGAAAATAAAAATAAAAATCTATAACTCTTCACCAACAAACCCTAAGATTTACACCTAAACGATTCAGGGGAAACATAGGATTCTAGACACTCAGAAAGGCACTAAAGAAATTATAAGTTTGAGTTTTATAAATGTATGATTTTTAATAAATAAAATTTTCGATTTTCTGTATGTAAACAAAATAAAAATATATAAAGTCGTAAATTAGAAGAGTGTGATTGAGGGGGTTTACTAGAGCAGAGAAATGAACAGGGAAGAGGATGGGGATCAAGGGCAACCTATACTAGAAAGATGATAACGGTCACAAAAGATGAAATTTAGTGAAATTTATTAATTATCAGATGTTAGGCACTTCTATTTTTCATATCCTGGAAATATTTTTAAGTAAATTTTTTGGGAAAAGTATAAATTAGAATCTTTCTCTATTTTAATAGAGCAGCTGCTACTGCCCCTTAAAAATTGAAAATAAGCTTTGACGAAAAGGGAGTTAAAATAAGCTCTGAATAAAATAAGCTTTGAATAAAGGGGAGTTGAAATAAGCAGCAACCTCAGGAAAAAATGGCATGTGGCTTCATCATTTTTTTCCTCTTCTTTTTATTTGTTTCCAATTTTGCCTTCAAATTTTATTTACAAAATTATAACAAAAAATTTCATTTAAAAATATTGTTTAAGTGTACTACTTGCCACAAATTGTTCTCAAAAAGTTACAAAGTAGCCACATGGAGATAAGCTAAGTAGTCACATGGGGCCTTGCCCTAATACTAGAGTCGCATGAGGTGCTTCGATATTTATTTTTAGGGCTGCAAATTGAGTTGGTGGAAAAGGTGGAGGGCTAGAAATTGCTCCAACAAGACTTTTTTCTACCACTTGTCAATCATCTCAAGTTTTTCAATCTTTACCAAGTAGATTTTATTATTTTATATTTATTACACTCTTGAATTGAATATGTTAAATAATTAAATTCATGAGACCACCATCTTCCTAAATTTTGGAGCTTAAATTTTAACTTGCACTACAAAATTCATGACACCATCGACTCTATAATAATCTTATAAAATCTCAGCAACACTCACTAAATTTTTTTAGGAAGCCCCTTCCATGGGACCCCAACCTAAGAACAAATTAACTTGATGAAGAAACCTTTTTAGCAGATTTTGTCTAACTTGTCATGTTTTGATTTATAAATTTATAGTTAAATATGCCTAACTTGTCATGTTTTAATTTGTAAGTTTACAATTTTTGGGCTTGAAATTTTTTTTATAGGTTTTGCGCCTTTAATGGAGGAATTGTGAGGGTGGATGTGAATGAAGTGGAACTATGTTTTAGCTAGGGATTTTTCTTCCTATTTTGAAGGGAGAAAAGAAAAGGGAAGAAATTTTCAATGGGTGCTATAGGTTCTTAGGAAATGCAATGTTATTTTGCAGATCATGGACACCATATTTTTACCTTGAACAAAGTTAGACCCCAATGTGGAAAGGTTTGATAGGAATGGATGAGCATCTAACAAAAATAATGTAAAAAATAGGGAATAAGATAGTAGAGGTTGTACAAAAGTTTCATTAACAATAAGCATTATAAAGTAAAGTAGGGGGTATACATGTGAGCAACCTCTTAAATTGTTAGGAAAAACATAAAAAACAGGGAATAAGATAGCAGAGGTTAAAATAGTTTCAATAACAATAACCATTATAAAGTAGAGCAAGGGGGCATACATGTGAGCAACCTCTTAAATTGTTAGAAAAAAACCTAAAAACATGGAATAAGATACTAGAGGTTAAAACAGTTTCATAATAATAACTATTATAAAGTAGATCTTGGCGGATATACTGTGAACAACAATCTAAATTGTTAAAGTTTTATTAGTGTAATGGTGAAAATTAGGGTTTCATCAATTAAGGTAACAAAACCACTAATTTTGCTTAAAAGATCATTACATTGAAAGAGGGATGGACCTAATAGATTTGGGCTTAATCCCTCTAGGGAAAAACTCTAAAATATTGACTAGGTTCACCCGGTTGGGGTTTGATTACCACTTTCTAAGTTGAATTGTGAAAATATTGAAATTAGGGTAAAATAGGTTATTATTGAAGAGATCGAGCGTAAACAATGAACTACAGTCATCGTACGGAGACACCAACCTGGATCTAGGTAAAAGAAGATGTTTCAGACCTATTTCTAGAAGTTTGGCTCATTTTTCGGGACTAGGTATCATCAATTCACCACATGTGGTCCTCTAAATTTCTCGCGGTCAAAAGGTGAACCTTTTCATCTCTACGAATCCTATTGATACTCCCAAATGTAGCTTTGTACCTATTTACTACATACAGAAAGAAAGGGGAAATTTTTTGGTGTGTGCAAGAAGTTGAGTCCACTTTTTGGCCAAAAAGTGGAAGTGTTTTCCTTGTTTTTTAGAATTTGTCCCAATTGACCTGAAAATTTGAAGCACTTAAAGAATGAATCTTGGAAAAAGTCAAGAATAGAAAATGTAGTGCTCGAAGTCTAGTTTCCAAATATGTAATTTATTTTAATACCCAAATGATAGAAATTAAGTTTCAATAGGCATTTCTAAAACTTATAGTTTAAAAGTCATTTTCTTAGAACCATACCATGCATGTGTACGACAAGAATGATTTGACCCAAATGAAAGTATTTTTCTAAATCCTTTTGGGAAAAGATTTGTAACTCACTCACCTTTGATGAGCATTTTTTTTGTAATTTTTTTCTGAATATTTTGTTTTTCATTAATTATTTATTGGGCATAATTGTTGTTTTGAAAAACCCTCATGTACGACAAACATAACTTGACCTAAAATTAATATTTTTTTGGTTTTTTTAAAACTATATAGAATTGTCTCTAGTTTGATGCCATATAATTTATTTTTCAAAAAAAAAAAGTTATTAAAAAAATAAGAAACCCTATTATTTAAAGTTTATGGACCTCTTTCATTAGAAATCTTTTTAAAAATATAAAAAAGAATCCAATTTTAAAATAAATTACATATTTGAAATATAGATAGTCTCTTTTGTAATGGGTTTTCATTATTTCAAAAAATTCTAAAAAATGAGTGTTTAGATGTATGTCCAAAGTCAATCTTTTGTATGGACGTTGATATGGCCTTCAAGTTGCAGGTCAAACTAGGTCCAAGGCTAAGGGTTGGCTCCCCAAACCTTTTTTGAAGCAAAATCGAAAGAAAAATTTAGCAACAAAATTCTTTTTTTTTTTAAAAAGAGGTCTCGTTCTAGAAACAAGATCCCATTTAGTAAAGAACAATATCCTATTTCAAAAACAAAATGGGATCACATTTTGTAAATGAGATCTCGTTTATTTTTTATGTTGGGAATAAGGGTTTGCCTAAGTCAAACCCCGATTTAGGAATTAACCTTGAATTAAATAAATGCAAATATTGAAATAAATGCTAGATAGTTATACCTCATATCTGCACTTCCCGATGATGATGCTTTGCTCTTTGAATGTAATCACATATGTTGTATGCAATGGCATGAACATGACAAAACCCTAATCACACACACATGCTTGCATAGGAATGATGTAATTTTGTTCCACAATGGTTGGATGATGAATATGCAACCTTGAGGATCTCTAAAAATGTTTGATTATGAATGCTTGACAGATGCAAGAATGATAGGATATGTCGACTTATGATGCTTGAGTATGTGTAGGATCATAGTGGGCCAAACAGGCCCTTTAGTGACAATGAAAATTCAATAAAACAAAGTTAGGAAACTTGACGTAAAAATTTGAATAAGTTATCAACATTATTCTAAAGATATGTAAGAATAAAATATATAGCAAATTGAATGTAGCTTCTAAGCTACTAGTTATTTTATGAAAAAAAAAGAATCTATTTGATAAAAAATTGAAATTTCAATGCAATAGTACTAAAATTTCAAGAAAAAGATAAGGTGTTTGTTTGACCATCCTAACCATAATCAAATCATAATTATTTGTTTATAAGATTTTAGATATATGTAGAAGACTCATGTTCGTATGTGACATAATTTTTTGTAATATTTTTTGAAGTAAATAATTAATTATGAATTTTTTACTACTTTTTAAATATTAAAACTCGTATGTTTGACCACCTTAACTTGGCCAAAACTTTATGAAATTCAAATTTTTTTTTTAATCCTATAGTATGCAAATCATAGAGTGTGACGTATGTTTCAAATTAAAAAAATATGATATCGTTTGAAATCTATAGATGTTTTTCAATCAGCTTTTCAATCAAGACTTTAGTCAAAATTCAATTAGAAAATGAATAAATTATTTATTAAAGTTGTAACACCCCTTCCTATTCCGTCCTTTGTGATGGAAAGTGTCAGATATTTATGGGTTTGTTTGTGCTCTTGATATTTCTTGTGTCTTGCTTTATTCTATATATTGATATTCTCTTTGGCATTGGTAGGATCATTATGATTACTCTAATGATGTTGATTCTATATTCTGGAATAATTGTGAAGTTAGGTTTATGTGTGATACCCCTTCTATAGACATTAATATGTTCGGGTGGACTCATGGTGACTCCTTCAGTTTTATGTTTTGTTTTGAAAATGCTACGTTTTATGATGGTTTATCTTGATGAGACCTTGTTATGATGTTAGAGCTAGATATAAGCCATGTTAGTGTTCATGTTATGATGGATTATGATTATGTTTCATGATGGACATTATTTTATGGTTACTAATTCAAGTACTAATAGATTTATTCATATTATGAGGTGTGATAGATCATGATAGTTGAAGTGTACTGAGATATTGATTCATGAACTATATGTATGTTCCTAATTAGGGTGTGAGGGTATGATGTCTTATCACTCTTTTAGGAGAGACATATGATGTCATGATTCCCCTTCATTGATGTGGGTGTACCTATTGTGTATATCATACTTGTATATGTGTTTATTTGTGATGCAGGGTTACAAGTACCAAACATCCACTCCTCTTGATCTCAGGATTGAGTGTGCCCTCTTGGCTTCTGAAGGTGGTAGTGGGAGATAGAATACAGGTCCTAGGTATCCACCTCTTTGTTGCTTTGATGTGGGAGTAGGGATAGCACCCTTAACCTCTCTACATGAATTTGATCCTGTCAGCTAGGTCGTCCAGGGTGTAGTATGAGTTGAGTTGGTGGAGTGTGATCCATGGTTTTTCGTGTTATTGTTATAATATAAAATTATAATTACAATTGGTAATTAAATAAAAGGTGAAATCAAATATATAATATGAAGGATGTAAATTATTTACAGTTAAATGTATAAAACGAACAAATCAAATAATGTATACAAATATATATTTATATAACAATAATTAAATATATATTCAACCTCATAAATAATTTAATCCATAAAGGTATTTGATTAATTGATTAAATGAATTAAATAATAATTAAAATTTTAATGTAATTAATTAATTATGTTTTATTTAAATAATTAAAAGATAAATGTTAAAAATGATTAAGTTAATATTTTATTGGTTATTTGTCGATTATGACTGGTGGGTTGTGATGGTTTGGGAGATTATAATTTCTGAATTCTTTCTAAGAAGGGGGAATTAGATTTTGGGTGTGGAGGATTGGAGACGAGAGATGGCAAAGGAATTGAGGTGGATTGAAAAATGGCAGGGTTGGTTTCAGGCTTGGGTCTATTGCATGATTAGGTTGGTTTGATTCTCTTGTATGAAATATTTTTTCAGGGTGTTGATCTCTGTAGATGCATAATATTTCAAGAATGAATATTACTTTATGGAATTTGTTGATTGTTTTGATTGATATATTTTCCATAATTGTTATCAGGGTATGTGCACAAAGATGGTGGTCAGAAAAGTGGACACCACCCAAAAAAAACATGGAAAAAAAAGCAGTGCATACACGATTCTAAAATTTGAAATTCCTGTGTACGCGCTTAGGTTTGTTCTTCCCGAGCCTAGAGAAGGTAGCGTGTACGCGCTGCTTTTAGGAAAATGAGCGCGTACGCGCTACGCCTAGGAAAATGAGTGCATACACGTTGCTCATAGGAAATTGAGCGCGTACGCACTGCTCATAGGAAAATGAGCATGTACGCGCTAATAATCGAGATATAACCGCATACACGGTGCCTATTAAAAAAAGTTTTAAAAAAAAACTGGGTCTCATTTACCTGTGAATAACGCGTTTTTACTTTTTTTTTTTCATTTCCTCTCCTAAACCACAAACGGGGTGCTAGATTTATCCTCCAAGTTATGGATCAAGGTTAGTTTTTGTTTGTTTTTGTTTATTTTTGTCTTTCTTTCCTATTTGTTCCATTTGTTTTACATTTTGAATTTAATTTCATTAATTTTGATTAGGTTTTTTCATTTTTTGTTTCAAAAACTAGATTCTTCTAATCTACAAAAAGAACAACCAAATGCACCTCCTGTAAACCCACAAGAACAACCAAATGCACCTCCTAAAAACACATAAGAACAACCCCCAATTCCTCCTTTTGACCGCACACCCGAAACACAGGAGCAATTAATTAATCAGTTAGGACAAAATACGTCTAAAATCAATAGACTGATTGTTAAATTGAAAACTTTTGAACTTGAGCATCATCAATCCCTCGTCACTAGCCTAGAAACATTAGCTAGTGGTGCCATAGTTGTTTCCACACAAATTACCAAATGGGGAAGCTTTAGGGATAGGTGTCGTCAATTCTATGCCAACAGGCTATCATACGATGGAGTAAAAAACAAAAATATTACTAAACAACAAATATGTGCCCTTTTCGTTGATCCCAAAATTGGTCAGTCATTACCTCTTAATGCAAAGAGGTTTCCCATACATTGGTGTACCAATGTGCAGATGAAGAATATTTTTTGGCAGAGGTGGTGGATGGTCTTTGATGATCCACCTTGTAATAATTATGAGGTGCCATTATATTTTTTGAGAAAAGTATATTGTGAGTTTGTGCTCAATGTGCACCCAAACTATTTT
The DNA here is from genome assembly GCF_030272615.1 of Cryptomeria japonica. Taxonomy (NCBI): domain Eukaryota; kingdom Viridiplantae; phylum Streptophyta; class Pinopsida; order Cupressales; family Cupressaceae; genus Cryptomeria; species Cryptomeria japonica. Next base: position 526,432,419 of record NC_081412.1, on the reverse strand, counting down.
GACATGAGAGAGTTCCATGGTAGAGGTGGTGGCTCTGCCAAAGATAGATGTGGATCTCGCAGGCGATTACCTGCAGAGAGTCGCCGCACCCTAGCACCCAAACCCAAGGTGCATCAGGTTGTCCCAGTAGAGCTGAAAGAGTTGATGGAGCTATAGACTCTTCAGGTGGCCACACCATTGACTGGTGCCATCAGCTAGCATGGGACGTCATTAGCATACCCTATTGTATTGGATGATGAGCCATTAGGTGGTGACAGAGAGCCCATCCAACATATGTGTGTCAGTTGCTTGGGGATATGCTCGGGGATAGATGATGCAACCAATGCAGATGGATCCTCATCTCATCTATCCATGATTTGCGGGAGTAGATGTCAGGCCCACATGGCTGAGGATTTCACGCTGACAGACGAGTTGATGGACATGGTGTTTTCCCATGAGCGATAGACACAAGTGTGTTGATTTGAATTCATAGCATTTTATTTATCAGTCACTTTAAATTTATAATTACATAAATGAATTTTCATTTATACATTGATTTAAATTGAGACAAATAATATGCATTTCAGGATGTAGCAGCGGTATCCCATACTCCTCCCCTAGTTACTATAGCTGCAACTTCGATGCCTGAGGTATAAATTTTGTAACATGTTAAAATAGAATATTACACTTTGAATTCAAAAAAATACAAGATATACTAACTATCTTTAATTCTTGGTCCAATTTTTGGTTTGTAGGTGTTGACAGGGGATGAAATGTCCCAGGTTGATGACATCATGCTCTCAGTGATCAATTTTGGCCTACAAGGCTATACGGTATCATATTTTGTACAACCCTTTTTATGTATTATTTTGATGGAATATGCAATTCATTTCATTTTAGATTTTTTAAATTATGTTTAATTTATTATCTGTACTAATATTTCATGTTAATTTTTTTTTTTTAGGGTACCCCCTCCGCATCTAGGGCTCATCCCAAGAAAAAGAATTCCTTGAAGACGCCAAAACATGGGAAGAAGGTAATTGAACACATTTTTAGTTGTACAATTGTTTGAAAATGTTGAAATCAAGTATTAGTTGGGGTTTGTAGATTGATTAGTGTTTTTTGTCTATTTTACATGTACAGCGGCCATTGAGCTATGTGGATTTGTTGAATGCACCTAATTCGCCCGTGGATCGAGAGAGGGCTGAGGAATGTATCTCTACTTTATTTTCTTGATTTCATTATTATATGCACGCGTACATGGGAACTTGTGATATATTATAATCTTATAATTTTTTTATATAGGAAATATCCATACCTATTTCATCAATGGCGAACCCTCCTCCATGCACTTGAGAAGCATCTCAGGATCCAGTACACTTTTGTTTCATATGTAAAATTAATTGTTTTTAACCTTCAATACTTATCATTATATTAATTGTATTTAATCTTTGAACATTTTTTGTATAGGTAATAGCGACAATTTCTACATCGATGGTGGGCCATCCTCAGTCCATTGGAGAAGCATCTCAGGCATAGGTACGTCATCGTTCTCTATATTATAGCTTTTAAGTGTTTTTGATATATTTATGTTAGTAAATTATATTAATTGTACATTTAATCTACAATAGACCCCTTCGTGGTACAACCATAACGTGGATCCACTTAAGTATGTCTTCAAGAAAACTCCTAAGAGTGACAAGGAGAGGAGAGCGAAGACATTAGCTCCTAGATCAGCCGATGAGGTAATCTACATTTCAATTGCAAATTAATTATAGTTAAATTCATAGTTATGTTGTTAATTGTGTTGTTAATTATGAACTATTTTATACAAAAGAATTCTAACTTGGCTTTTGAATTGTGGTTTTGCAGCCATCTACAAAGTCATGTACTGCATCGAAGAGGCTTGATTTTGATGATCCACCACAAGTTTAGGATCATATAGTGTTAGTTTTGGTCATAGAATGACCAATACATGTAGATATATTCTACATTTTTATTGTATATCGATTTGGACATGGCATATGCCACATTTTTGTAATACTTGTATTGACTTGACAGACATGCCTTATATATATATATATATATATATATATATATATATATATATATATATATATATATATATATATATATATATATATTTGATCCAATAAATTTGTATTGAGTTCATTATTTTGTATTTGTTGTATTTTGTGGTTGTCCTTTTATAAATTTAAATGAATATTTGCATATGTAATCAACAATATGAATATAAACAACAAAAATATATGATATAAAACATTGCAATCGTGGAATATGATTTGATAAAATTTCTAAAATGTTGAATTAACCCTACAAAACTCCTTGTATTCAGTTCATTATTATTTATTCGTTGTATTTGGTGGCTTCCCTTTTATAAATTTAAATGAATATTTGCATATGTAATCAACAATATGAATATAAACAACAAAAATCAATAATATGAATATAAACAACAATATGTGTTTGGTGCGAGAGCACCCTCACACTCGGAATGGTCAAATTTTATTCGTCGTGTGCACAAACCAACATCGCGAGCACATCTGAGTGGGCAGATTTATGCTATGCATGCCCCTGTCTTGCATCACAAAGCGTCGGAACGTCGAGAGTTGTACCATACCGGTGCGATCTCACAAGTGTCTTGAGTCCAAAAAATTGTCAAAATTTAACGAATTGTTTCTTCAAATATAGGACACATATGGTCGATCCGTTTGAACCCATGGGGTCGCGTGAGGTTCCTCTACAATGGCCTATCTCTATTTTTGATGACTCGAAGCCATTTTCAATTGGTAGCATTTTTTCGCCTACTGCAAAAACCGTCAATTGCATGCAATGCAAAGTTGCAAGATTGGCTAGAATTGATTTGGTTTGTCATGTGCATAAATCGATGTCACAAGCGCATCTGTGTGGGCAGGTTTATGCTAGGCATGCCTATGCCATTCATCCCAAATCACCAAAATGTCAAGAGTCATACCGTACTGGGTCGATCTCTCAAGTGCCCCGAATCCAAAAAAGTGTCAAAATTTGACAGACTATTTCTTCAAATCTAGGACACATTGGTCAATCGGTTTGAACCCATGGGATCACATGAGGCTCCTCTACAATGGCCTATCTCAGTTTTTGATGACTCGGAGCCATTTTCAATTGGTACCATTTTTTTGCCTGCTGCAAAAACCGTCAGTTGCATGTAATGCAAAGTTGTAAGATTGGCTAGAATTGATTAGGTTCATCATGTGCACAAACCGATGTCGCAAGAATGTCCGTGTGGGAAGGTTTACGCTAGGCATGCTGCTATCATGCATCCCAAAGCACCAGAAAGTCGAGAGTCATACCATACCGATGTGATCTCTCAAGTGCTATGAGTCCAAAAAATTGTCAAAATTTGACGGACTATTTCTTCAAATCCAAGACACATATGGTCGATCTATTTGAACCCATGGGGTTGCATGAGGCTCCTCTACAATGGCCTATCTTGATTTTTTACAACTCAGAGCCATTTTCAATTGGTAGCATTTTTTCGCCTGCTGCAAAAACCGTCAGTTGAATGCAATGAAAAGTTGCAAGATTGGCTAGAATTGATTTGGTTTGTCATGTGCACAAACTGACATCATGAGCATGTCTTGGTGGGTAGGTTTATGCTAGGCATGCCCCTATTGTACATCCCAAAGTGCCATAACATCGAGAGTCAAACCGTATCGGGGCGATCTCTCAAGTGCCCTGAGTCCAAAAAATTGTTAAAATTTGACAGACCGTTTCTTCAAATCCAGGATACATATGGTCAATTTTTTTGAACCCATGGGGTTGCGTAAGGCTCCTTTAGAATGGCCTATCTCAGTTTTTGACGAATCAAAGCCATTTTCAATTGGTAGCATTTTTTTCGCCTGCTGCAAAAATCATCAGTTGCATGCAATGCAAAGTTGCAAGATTGGCTAGAATTGATTTGGTTCATTGTGTGCACAAACTGACATCGTGAGAATGTTTGTGTGGGTAGGTTTATGCTAGGCATGCCCCTTTCATGCATCCCAAAGTGCCGGAACGTCGAGAGTTAAACCATACCGGTGTGATCTCTCAAGTGCCATGAGTCCAAAAAAATGTCAAAATTTGATGGACTATTTCTTCAAATCCAGGACACATATGGTTGATATGTTTGAACCCATGGGGTTGTGTGAGGCTCCGCTACAATGGCCTATCTTGGTTTTTGATGACTCAAAGCAATTTTCAATTGGTAGTATTTTTTCGCCTGCTGCAAAAACCGTCAGTTGCATGCAATGAAAAGTTACAAGATTGGCTAGAATTGATTCAGTTTGTCGTGTGTACAAACAAAAATCACAAGTGCATCTGGGTGGGTAGGCTTACACTAGGCATGCCCCTATCGTGCATCCCAAAGTGTTAGAAGGTCAAGAGTCATACCATATCGTGGTGATCTCTCAAGTGCCCTGAGTACAAAAAATTGTCAAAATTTGACGAACTGTTTCTTCAAATCCAGGAGACATATGGTCGATCTTTTTGAACCCATGGGGTCACATGAGGCTCCTCTACAATGGCCTATCTCAATTTTTGATGATTCGAAGCCATTTTCAATTGGTAGCATTTTTTTCGCCTACTACAAAAACCGTCAGTTGCATGCAATGAAAAGTTGCAAGACTGGCTAGAATTGATTCGGTTAATCATGTGCACAAACCGATGTCACGAGTGTGTCTGGGTGGGCAGGTTTATGCTAGGCATGCCTCGTTGTGCATCCCAAAGCGTTGGAATGTCAAGAGCCATACCATATCAGGGCGATCTCTCAAGTGCCCCGAGTCCAAAAAATTGTCAAAATTTGATGGATTGTTTATTCAAATCCTGGACACATATGGTCGATCTGTTTGAACCTATGGGGTCACGTGAGGCTCATCTACAATGTCTTATCTCAGTTTTTGATAACTCAGAGCCATTTTCAATTGGTAGCTTTTTTTGACTGCTGCAAAAGTCATCAGTTGCATGCAATGCAAAGTTGCAGGATTGGCTAGAATTGATTCAGTTCGTCGTGTACACAAACCAATGTCACGAGCGCATCCGGGTGGGCAGTTTCATGCTAGACATGCCCCTGTCATGCATCCCAAAGCGCTGGAATGTCAAGAGTCATACCCTACCGACGCAATGTAGAAGTTGCTTGACAACCTTTTTGACAATTTTTTTGACAACAATGACAATTTTTACTCAAATTGTATCTAGTCTCAATCTATGACCCCTATGACCCGATAATGACTGAAATTGTATCTAGTCAACCCACTCTTGTGATTCACATTCTTCCCACAAACAATACATGCATGAAGAGAAAAAACATACCATCTATCTTGTATAAATTACCAGTGAACTTGAATTTGAACTCATAAATGAGTGCATGTCACTCGATCCTGCAACTGTACAACAATATAGATAGTTTTCAATGTTAGATTCAATGATCAACCAAAAATATCTACGAACCATTGACGTACTTGGATTACCGGGACCCATCATAGACTTACACCATCACACAATTATTTTTGCATCTATCAACTCAACACCACCTTCGTACTTCAATTCTTTCCTAGCTAGGGCTCTTTTCACATATGCTCCTGCACCATCATGCTCTACCTTACCATGTCCAGCCTCAGTGAAATTCCAAAATTGTTGTACACCGCTTGTCATATGCATCCTTGTCAACCAATAAAACATCCTTGCATTCTTGAATTGTGCGGTGCAATTATCTAACCATATTAAGTGTCGGTTGTATCATATGTTCCTTTCCCTTAAACTATCATAGAAAACTTTAAAGCATCCTTGTACAAACTCTGATGAATGAGTACGATCATCACTTATGTAGAAGTGATACTCTCTTACAACCTTTCTATCCTCCTTTGTGCTATCATCTGCATGCATGAATGCTATGTGTACAAAAATAGAAACTTGTGTTGAGTGATAATACATGGATTGCACTTCATTTTGAGGTTGTAGTGTATAATTTTCAGCGAAATCAATGATAGAGACAATGGTGCCAAGAGGAAATGTGTCCTTACATAACTTGAATTACTCATCTAACCATCGAGCTCTATGTGTATGCATTATGTACTCATAAACTAGTTTCTCTTGAAACATTTTCATAAATTGAGCTACACATATATCATTTTTCACTAGCTCACATCTCTTCAAATATTTTCCATCTTTAACTCCATATGTGACTGTCTTGTATTTTCCAAAAGAAACTAGTTTCGCACCAATTTCATGTGTGCTCTCCAAATGTACGCATCTTGGTAAACGTTGTAAACCACCACATATAGCACAAGTACCTTCCAAACAAGGAATCTTATAATAAATGCAACCATCATGTCTATTACATAGCATACTTGAAATAAATTCTCTTACCGACTTAGGAGGTGCTTGTATATTACATTCCTACAAAACATTGTTAGTGTGCAAAGTAGAACAAATATGACGAAAAAAATCATAATGCATGGAAAATTCATTATGCATCCTACAACAACACGTGGTGCATACACGATTAATCTTAATATAAAAAGGTTTTGCCATTTCAAAAAATCTTTGAGGAAACTTTTGAAGGAATCTTTCATAAAATTTAGTTTGAGTCATATCCAAATAGTGTTTGGCATGCGGCTCACAATTTGTAGACCCAATTCGCCTTCTAACAACATCTCTTTGGTTGGAAAAAACTCTTGTGTTGTCATGCCAAAAATATTCAATTAATGTTTTTAGTGCATCAACAACAACCTTGTCTTTGCGTGGTAGTCTACCCGAGAATGCCCAAAGAGAATTATTGTTAGGTTCCTCTATTTTTTTCCGCCTCTTTAATGCTTTACTTAATGTTATTCTACTAACGTTTAATGACTTACTTGTTTTTCTTATCAAACGATCTTTTTTTATTTTCTTGCTCATTATGGTTGGTGTAATGACACGTCGAGTAGCATTAGAATCTTTAGTACATGATTTTGAACCAATAGCTTGATATGCATCAAATAGATTTCTCACAATAGTTCTTTCACTATTACTTTCAGATGATCTCAGGCCTAGAATATTCATTGTCTCTCTAAAATTCAAATTTTTAATCATTTGAACAATTAATTGACATCTTGCAATTTGATTTAAGTCTTCAAAATAGTTTTGCCATATTCTTTTAACCATTCTCCTACAAGTTCGTTCATTCATTTTATTGGGCATTGGCTTCAATATATTCTCATCAATGTCAATTAAATACTTTGGTTTCCTACGAATGATTCTAGGAGGTGTTAACATCGGTGCATTATGTACATTCAATTCATCAATTAGAGAAGGTGTAATATGTTCATCATTTAATTGATTATTCAATGCGGTATCTTCTTCAATTGCATTAGGTTCATACGGTAAATCAAATGTCTCTTCTTCAATTGCATTAGGTGCATTATATTCCTCTGGTAAATCAAATTGAGATGTTGAGGATGACATACCTTCTTATCCCATTGTTCTTATGTCACACAATTTCTTCATACGTTGTCTTTGTCTTTCCTTTTGAGCCTCTCGTTGTTCCATCATTCCTCGCTTGTTCTTTCCCATGGTTGATATCAGTTGTCCTAAATAGAATCATATTACATATATATGTAAACAAAAGTTCATAAACAAACAAATAACCCTAAATATGCATCTTATCACTATTTTTTGGAATCAAACTATTAAACAATCACAATACTATTGATAAAACTAATAAGAACAACAATTCAATCATTTGAAATCATGCAAAAATAAAAAATTTACTTACTTCTATGTATAAAACAGTGATAGAAGTGTAGACACGGTTCTAGTGGGGCCTTCAACGACGTCAAAAACCTTTTTTGAGGCCGTTGAGGCTCTTGGGACACTAAAACTATGTCTATGTACTGCGTACGCACTACATTAATAACCACGTATGCGCTGTTAGTCCATAAAATGTTGGCAAGGCCAATGGTATTCTTTTTTCCCATTTTGGACTAATAAGTAGCACATACATGCTCCTAAGCCTAAAATTTTTTATTGCAGGGTAGCGAATAATGGGCTCAGTACCCCATATGCGCTTACAAGTAATAAGTACCGCGTACGCGCTCCTACGCCTTAAAAAAGTTATGGTAGGGCAGTGAACTAATAGTTTTAGTACCCCGTATATGCTATTGGTAGTAGAAAAGATGTTAATGAAAAGGGAGAGAGAGAGAGAGAGAGAGAGAGAGAGAGAGAGAGAGAGAGAGAGAGGAGAGTAGGGGGGAGGGAGAGAGGAGGGGGCGGAAGGGAAGGAGGGAGGGAGAGAGGGAGAGAAGAGGGGGGAGGGTGGGAGAGAAGAAGGGGTATGGAGGAAGGGAGAGGGAGAGTAGGGGGGGGGAGGGAGGGAGTGGGAGAGAGAGAGAGAGCGAGAGAGAGAGAGGGAAGGAGGGGGAGGGAGAGAGAGAGAGGGGGGAGGGAGAGGAAGAGAGAGAGAGAGAGAGGGAAGTAGGGAGAGGGAGAGGGAGAGAGAGGGGGGAGGGAAGGTAGAGAGAGAGAGAGAGAGAGAGAGAGAGAGAGAGAGAGAGAGAGAGAGAGAGAGAAGAAGAAGGAGTATGGAGGATGGGAGAGGGAGAGTAGGGTGGAGGGAGAGAGGAGGGAAGGAGGGAGAGGGAGAGAGGGAGAGAGAGAGGGAAGGAGGGAGAGGGAGAGAGAGGGAGAGAGAGAGAGGGTGGAGGGAATGTAGAGAGAGGGAGAGAGGGAGAGAGAGGGAAGGAGGGAGAGGGAGAGAGAGGGAGAGAGAGAGAGGGTGGAGGGAATGTAGAGAGAGAGAGAGAGAGAGAGAGAGAGAGAGAGAGGACACCATATGACTGATCTCGATTGTGACTATAGGAATTATAGAAGAAGAGAAAGAGGGAGGGAGAGAAGAAGAGAAAGAGGGATGGGGTATGGAGAGAGAGAGAGAGAGAGAGAGAGAGAGAGAGAGAGAGAGAGAGAGAGAGAGAGAGAGAGAGAGAGAGAGGAAGAGATATTGAATCTAGGACACAATATGACCCTTAGAACACAATATGACCCCTAACAACATCTAAGGGGTCATATGACACTATATTATCCCTTAGCACACCATAGGACCTATAATGACACCAAATAGTGTCCTAAGGGGTCATAGAACACCATATGACCCTTTAGAACACCATGTGGTGTTGTTATGGGTCACTGGTGTCCTGAGGAGTCATATGACATCCTATGATATAGGTCGTATGGTGTCTTAAGGGGTCATATTGTGTCTTAAGGGGTCACAAGGCACCATATGACCTCTTAGGAAACAATACGACCTCTAATGACACCTAAGGGGTCATATGGTGGGCTAATAAAATGATATATTAAATTTAAAGCTATGAATAAAACATCATACAACGAGACTCCAAGCGAACAAACAACAAGGCTTCGCTAAAAAGAAAGTGTAAGAGCTTGACCTAACCCTAAGAGTACTGCCTAAGTTCTAAAACATATGATGGTTATAAGACTGATCTTGATTGTGACCATAGGAATTACACACTTGATTTCTTTCATGGGTATGTACTGTTCCAAGCCGTTTGACAAGTGATGATCATCATATACTATCACTGCCATGCATACAACAAAATTTAATTTCTGTAGGTGACAGACGTTGTGTAACAACATGGGAACTCTCGCATACCCAACACTATCATTCTCCAGGACATCATCTGTGTTACTCTCCCTCTTTCTCTTCCTACATGTTGTTTCCTTTTAAAAAAAATATTGCAGGTACTCTAACTCATCATGTTAATTTGTTGACACTATTTTCCACATCTTCTCTACTCATTAAAAACACATTCGAGAAGAATATTGCTGCACGTTTCCTTTTTTGTCACGTTAATACACCCATGGTTCAATTTCAAACCTTATTCATCCTATTCAATATACACACACAAATGCATTAGTAAATTTTCTTAGGAGAGCATACATGATAAAAATCAAAGAGGAAGTTGCAGACAAGCAACAAAGTCACTTACTTCTATAGAAGTGCAGACACAATTGTAGTGGGGTATGGAGGGAGGGAGGGAGAGAAGAAGAGAAAGAGGGATGGGGTATGGAGGAAGGGAGAGAGAGAGAGAGAGAGAGAGAGAGAGAGAGAGAGAGAGAGAGAAGCACCTTGTATGCGTTTGAGAGGGGGAGACTGTTGGTGTAAATAATTATTCATCTTGGATATTATTACACTTACTTAAGTTTACTTAGGATAATGCATTTCATAGTAGTTTGGATATGAGACACTTGGGTGTTTGTGCCACATTGGGATAGTGTGTGTAGGAGAAATTCCACCTTTTATGGTGTTGATCTTGTTATTACACTATCATATCCACTTATAGTGGAGTGATAATTCCACCTTCAGTGGGTGATCCACTTCATGTGGAATATTATATTATTTCTCCTACCTACCCACACCTATTTCCTACCTACCCTTGTTTCTTATTGAGCCACATGTCATGTTTGTGTGTTCATACATATCCCTAGCCTTGCCTATATAAGCAAGCTTATCTACATTGTATTAAAAAAGCTATGTTATTGATCATTTTCTATTGATGAGAATACAGTTTATTCTTGTCCTATATTGTGTCTCTATTTTGTACATTTCATTGAGTTCTTGATCTTGGCAAAATCCAACATGGTATCAGAGCCATTAGGGCTTCATTGATTCGTCTTGAAGAGGCATTATTGCTATGTCAAGAGGTAGATCTGAGGAGCAACATCTTTTGGAGGCGTCCTAGACCAGATCTGACCCCGCCATTGTGTCCAGAAGGCCGTTTCCATGAATTTTGGTGAGAAATTTTTTTTCTCCAATTTTGCTTGTATCGTACGAATTTTCGGAATATTATTGTATTTTTTGGAATTTTTTTATTTTTTCCTTTTCCTGAAAATATTTTTCAAAAATTGAAAAAATAAAAAAAAATCGAAAAAAAAATTGATTGAAAAATCATCAAAAAAAAAAGGGAAAAAAAAAAAAATCAAAAAAACAAAGTTTTTGGGGGGTCCGTAGACCCCCCCCCCCCGTGAACCCGTACCTCGCAGGTTGCAGGTTTCTGCACGTACCGCCTTCTGTCTGCGCACCTGTACCTTGTCTGCGGCAGGCGCTCCATATCTCCTGCTGGCAGGGACCCTGACGCCAGCCGCCGCCACGTCCCTCCGCTTCGGACGACACTAGCACCGCCGCCCGCAGTGTACAGCGTCCGCCGCCACCACGATGCCGCTCGAACCCTGCGCATCGTCCCGGCCGACCGTGCCTGCAGCGCCACCACCTCAGCACCGGCGCCTCCCACGAGCCACTCTTCAGCACTCGCTCCTCCCCTTCGGCGCCCGATACCTCCGCCTTCGACTCGTCTGACTAGTCAACCAAACCGGCGAACCCGCGTCAGCCATGTGGCAGGCGGCCACTAGCTCGTGGGTACCTTCCGTACAGTGACACGTAGGCCATCCGTACACATAGTCATCTGCCACGTGTTTTATCTAGTCAGCGAATCTGTATAGTACAGAATACACAGTCAGTTGACCACGTCATCTGTCCGTACAATACGGACGCCCAGTCAGCAGAGGGCAAAGTTTTGCGATGGTCATACGGCTGTCAAATTTAATCGCGTGAATTGCTGATGTCAGCACCACATCAGTAGGGTTTGAAAATTTTTGGACCCCCCTCTCATTTGCATTTTTGATTTTGCAGTTCAACTTCAAATGGCCATAACTTGCTCATTTTTGCTCCTTTTTGGGTGAATTTTTTTTTGAAATGGGCTAGAATTTCATGCTCTCCGCAGTGGTGAAGAAATTTTTTGATTTTGATGCACGGATTTTTCAGAAAATGCAGTTTTTGGTGACTGTCCCTGAGTAATCCCAGTTTTTGCAACTTCAGAGGCTTCGTTTGGGGTCATACGACCTCCTTTTTAGGTGCCGTTTTTTTTGAAAGTGCGTATTTTTTCGTCTAATTTCACATGATGCTATCAGATTGATTCCATTGTAAGTAGAAATTGTACTTTCAGATTTTGGCCATTTTTGGCTCTCTTGGTACTTGTATATTTGCTTGAATCTCAGTTAGATTCATTGCACTATTGATTGAAGTATCTTGTATCTCATTTGAGAAGTTGTAAAATTTTCATCATAAGTCCACTTTGCCTTGTTTTGCAAGTGGCTCATTGTAATCGCACTAAGTATAAAGTGCCAAAATCATCACTTTAGGGGGGGTACTTTGATTGAGTGAATTTGGGGGGGTGTCTCTTGTGCTTTTGTTTTCTTGTGTTCCTTCCTTTTTTCTGCTATGGGTTCTTCTAAGTTTCCTCTCTTAACTCCACATAACTATGCTACTTGGAAAATTGATGCAAGGAGTAAACTTATGGAAAAAGGACTCACTCATTACATTGATGGAACTATTGTTGCTCCAGCTGATCCTAAGGCTGATCCAGTTGGTCACTTAGATTGGCTCACTAAAAATATCATGGCAATTGGTACCTTAAGAAAGTATGTATCAAAGGATCTCATTTTTCATAGTGAGAAATGTACTCTAATCAAGGATGCTTGGCAAAAGTTTCAAGACTTGTATGGTCAAGTTGATGAGATTAGGGGATATCAAATTGATAGTGATCTCACCATGTTAGATCCCAAGAACTTTGATACTATACAAGATTATGTCACTAAGGCAAATGAGTTGAGGGCACAACTCAAAGATTGTGGCATTGATAAGAAGGATACTCAATTGATATTCAACTTGATAGGCAAGCTTCCACAAGAATATGCAGCATTTGTTTCTAGTTTCCAAACCCATAGGATGACAATGGGTTCAAGCTACACAATGCCTACATTTGATGCTTTCAATGAAATGTTGATGATGGAACAAACTAAGTTGATAAGCATGGGCATTCTTAAGGCTTCTAAGTCTCAAGCATTAGTGGCAAATCAAGGGAACAAAGGAAATCAAGGAAAGGACAACTCAAACAAGAAGAAATGGCAATCAAAGCCTAAGGACAAAGCACCATCTTCTCCAAAACAAGGAGATTCATTCTCTTCCAAGAGAGATAATTCACCAAAGAGGGAGAAACCTACTTGTGCTTATTGTAAAAAGATTGGTCATGAGGAGCATCGTTGCTATTCTAAGAAGATTGATGAGCTCACACATATCATCAAAAAGCATAACATTGATTTGCCTAAAGTCTACAAGAAGGATGATTCATCAACTTCAACTTCCTCACATTCAAAAGGAAAAGGGCAAGCATTCATGGCTTCTAGAAGTGGAAAGACTCACTCTTTTGGAACAAGAAAAGGAAAAGCTCTATGTGCTACTATCAGTCATGATTCAGAGAGATGGATTCTAGATTCAGGGGCTTCTCATCATATGGCATCTTCACAGTCTATGTTCTCTACATTTGAGCCTTGCACCATGCCACAGATTTTGATGGGCAATCATACATACATGGATGTGATTGGGAAAGGATCTATTGACATTGGGGATAACTCCTTCAATGATGTGTTGTGTGTACCCCACTTGACAAACAATCTCCTTTCTATCTATCAAATCACACATGGCGCAACTAAGAGAGTTGTGGAGTTCACACCTGACTCAGTTTTCATTAGAGACATGGAGACTAGAGCTATCATTGCAACTGGGGTGGTTGATCATGCATCTCGGTTATACTCCTTTTCAGATTTTGTTGATGATGATGATTTCACATTTGATGATTCTATACATGATGATCACACTTCTTGTGATGATTCAGATTTTGAGGAGAACTTTGGGCACTTGAACATGGGGATTCTCACATGTGACCCCATTCTTGAGCCTTGTATTTCATCTCCTCATATTGATATCACATCACCTATTGCACCTAATGATGCAGATAGTGCGACAGTTTTACCTTCATGTGATTCAGTGCAGCAGGATATTCATTGTCTTCCAGCTTCAGATTCATGGGATGATTACTTGACAGACATTGCAGGTTTGTTTGTGGAATCCTACATTGCAAATTTGGGAGACATCATTGATGACATTCATCTTCTCTTTGATGAAGGTGATCCTTCTTCGATTTTTGCGAGGGCACACTCTGACCCTCTTGTTCATTCTCTACATGATCATTCTTTCGAGGTTGACATGATTGTGGATACTTATGTACAACAGTTGGAGGAGGTCTCTTTATTTTTTTGAGGAGACATGTGAGTCTTTGGGACATGTTCTACATCCATCTCCACTAGATCTTGGAGTGCCTTTTTCAGTAGTGTGGCACAGTTTACCACCTTTGGAGGGGGTATATTTCAGCATCGACATGGGGACACTTGAGCAGTTTTCAGAGATTCCTTTCATCATGAGTTTTCTTCATACATCTTCCCTTCATGATTGGGGAGACTTCATGGATACACCTTTGGTTTTGTTTCTTCCTAAGGGGAGGAATGTTGTTCAATGTTCGTGGAGCAGTTTCTTCATACATCGAGCTTCTTCCATTGGTACAGATTCTCCATTGAGGGGGGGTCACAGTTTGACTTCTCTTCTTCTCTCATATGGGGGGGACTTTTTCCTCACATGGAGTTTTGTTCTTCACATTCTTCTATGAGAGTTCTCTTCTATGTTTTTCATCTCTCTATTGGGGGAGGGTTTTTTCCCATTGGGTTTTTCTCTCTTTCCCCACTTTGTGAGAGTTTTCATTGCATTGGTTTGCATGCATTTGCATTTGTACATGGGTACCTAACATGGCCTAGTAGCCGGGACCCATCTTGCATTGCTTAGTTACATTGTAGACTTAAGTGCATTCCCCTAAGTTGCACTTAAGGGGGGGTGTTGGTGTAAATAATTATTCATCTTGGATATTATTACACTTACTTAAGTTTACTTAGGATAATGCATTTCATAGTAGTTTGGATATGAGACACTTGGGTGTTTGTGCCACATTGGGATAGTGTGTGTAGGAGAAATTCCACCTTTTATGGTGTTGATCTTGTTATTACACTATCATATCCACTTATAGTGGAGTGATAATTCCACCTTCAGTGGGTGATCCACCTCATGTGGAATATTATATTATTTCTCCTACCTACCCACACCTATTTCCTACCTACCCTTGTTTCTTATTGAGCCACATGTCATGTTTGTGTGCTCATACATATCCCTAGCCTTGCCTATATAAGCAAGCTTATCTACATTGTATTAAAAAAGCTATGTTATTGATCATTTTCTATTGATGAGACTACAGTTTATTCTTGTCCTATATTGTGTCTCTATTTTGTACATTTCATTGAGCTCTTGATCTTGGCAAAATCCAACAGAGACAATACACTTACATGTGTATATATACTTAATATATTATATATTATATGTATATACACATATTATATATACAATATCATATTATACACATATTATATTACATGTGTTATATGTATATACACATATTATATATTACATATATTATATGTATATACACATATTATATATAGAATATCTTATTATACAATAGCGCGTACACACTGTTTATAGTAAAAAGAGCACATACGCATTGTTTATAGTAAAAAGAGCGCGTATGCGCTGTTTATAGTAAAAAGAGCGCGTATGCACTACTTACACCATAAGTACCCCGTAAGCGCTTTTGACTGTTTAGGCTTGGAAATAGGCTTAGATGACAAAGCTACGGTTTGGAAGTTTGATTTCCCTCCATTTCTCTCATTTTTGACGTGTTTTATTTTATCAACTTGGTTTATCTACTTTGTCATCATCAGGTTTACACTTCATCAAGTGGGTATTTCTAGAATTGCCACCATATTTTCACCCATCTTCTGAGCTTTCTAACCATATAATTTTTTTTCAATTTGAACAACAATAACATATTATTATTGAATTTCTTTTAGCAGTGTCTCCATAGTTATCACATACATAGGTGCACCCATTTTTGAATAACTTTTGATATACTTGTCCAAATTTAAAAATAATTATATATTATTGTAGTGCACGCGATTCTTTACAATTTTTTTTTAAAAATTGTATTTTCGATTTGTTTAGTGCAACTTATGCTTCGCGCACGAATAGGTACCTAATTTTCAGGATGTGCTCGATTGGAAAAATCATAAAAAAAAATACTCAACAAAAAATTACAAAAAAATACACATTTTCTAGTTCTCACTCTTAATTATCTTTCTGCCAAAGGATTTGTCAAAATACTAAATCTAACTATGAATTTTTTGATGTGCATGTTAGACACTGTTATGTTTTTTCTAAAAAAAATCAAGGTCAGTTTTTCATGCGCGAAAGATTTGACCCCCTTAATCTTATCCAATTTTGAAAAAGTTTAGTTGTTTGGAAACTAGATTTAGAGTAATACAATATTTTTTCTTTGATTATCTTCATATTTTGAGTGGATGACTTTCAAATTTTGCCTCCAAGTTCAGGTTCACCTGATTTTAGAAAAAAAGTGTCCACTTATACCCCCCTTTTTGACCACCATCTTTGTGCACTTACCCATCACATGGAAGTTTCTGAAACCATTTTCAACAGTTAATTTCTGTTTAGATTCTGCAACCATAGTGAGCCATGAGTTGACATTTCTTTGAGTCATTCAGTTAAACAATTTATATGCCTACCTTGGTTCCACATTTCTTTTATCTCTTGCAACTTGATTTGTGTTTGTATTGTGTTCCAAAAATCCCAGTTTGCACACATAGGGAGGGCATTGGTAAAGATTGTGGTAAAAAATCATACCCGATGCTTGGATTCGATGAAAATTTGCTTGAGGAATTGGATATTGGATTTTAGCGAATATCGGATCGCTCTAAAAACACCAAACTTGTGGGTTAAAATGACCCACATACAACTGTAATCGGGTATTTAAAATACTTGCAGGTATTGAATATCCAATACCTTTTTTTCATGTTTTTGAAAATACAATGTATTATTATTATTATTATTATTATTTGACTGCAGGAATTGAGTATAACACCCCGCTATAAACTATCATTTGGTGACTAGCGTGACACATCCTCTAGTACCACGTGGGTTGGGAGAGACTAGACCTCATGACCTCATGCTTCACCACTGGAAGCTCTTGTCAATTGAGCTAGGCCCCCAACCCAAAATACAATGCATTATTATTAATATATGATAATATATTAATAATACATATTTTTAATATATAATATATTAATATTATTCATGCGTAATATATTATATATTATATAATATAGTATTAATAAATAATATATAATATATTGGTAATTAGGAAGATGGCAAGTGCAGGTGGTGAATTCGGCAGAGGTAGCGGCAACGATAGGCTTCTAATCGGCGAGTAGATTGTAGTGGTTCTGATCAATGGCAAGGGAGGTCAGGGGAAGATCAGATCATGGAGCGATGAAGCCGATGAAGCCTTTCCAATCAAAGCAATAAGGAACCATACTACCAGCAAGCAACCAACTTTTAATTCATCAGCATGGAATGATCAAACCCTAGGTCAGCCATGGAAGGTGGATGCACCTAATCCTGTGTGGAGAGGAAGGAGGGATCTTAGAATATAGAAGAAATCTGATGCTAGTCACCCTACATAAATAGTAATCTCAGGCCAATAAATTCGCAAGCATGGAAGAAGAACGACTTTTCTTGGAGCAATGATGGTTGGTTTTGATCTGCGAAGCTTCCTGCTTCTGATTTGGCGCACAATTGGAACTCAATCTTAAAACCTAATCCCTTTGTATTGGAGACGGGAACATTTAACATCCCTAATGGTCATAAGAAAGATTTCAACCCTCCTCTAGGTTATGACCCTAATAAGTTTCAGAATGGGAGGTTTAGGCAAGACAGAGCCTCACGAGCTGATCGAGTAGAGGCCTGGCATTGCACTGCCCCAACCAGAAATCAACGATCTATTCTAGATCGAGTTGGGAAGAAGGAACCCAGGCAAAGATACTAATCAGTGGTTTATGCAGACATCCACAAACTGGTAAGGAAAATCTTGAGACCCACTATTATTTTGGATGATAACAAGATCAATTTGGCTAGGTCAAATCTTCAAGATTTTTGTTTTTTTACTAAATGGGGTGGAGGCAAATGGTTAAGGGGGAATTTTGAGAAATGGTGTAGATCGCAATGGGGGCAGAATATTAACATTAATGTCCTTCCGAATAATTATTATCTGATTGAGTTTATGAAAAATGAGGACATGTTTAAAGCTAAAAATAAAGGTCCTTATACTTTGGACAGGATTGGGGTGCACATCATTGACTGGAAACCAAATTTTAATCTCCGGTTCCATTCCTTACTGGAAAACATAGTCTGGTTAAGGTTATACAACTGCCCATCGGACTATTGGCACATTGAGATTATTAAAGATATCTGCAAAGAGTTTGACACCTTTGTATCTGTGGATGATATTTTGGAGGATAGTGTTTGGGGTTGCTTTATCAGGATTTGCATTAACACCGGCCAAATTTCCAGTATCCCAGAGGAAGTCAAAATTATTGGTGTCAGTAAGGTTTGGATTCAAAGGATTGACAAAGAAGATCAGTTGCATCTTTGCCCCAAATGCTTCTCAAGGGAGCACATAGGTCTTGATTGCGAAGTTTCGACCTCCATCCTTAAAAGTTATGCTTGTGTGCAAACTAAGTCGACTGACATGAAGTTATATAAGGAAAATACAGACAAATAGGAAACAAATGATGTAGAACAATCCTCGGCTTCCAGTATGAAGGTGGGGGAAAAGAATAACCCTATTGTTAATTCTCCTCTTGTTGTGACTAATCACCAATAGATCCTTACTGATAATAGTGATAGTACTCAAGCTCTTCTAAATCTCTTGGATGTTGCTAAATCCCTTCAAAAGGATATTGCAACAAAGCTTGCAGCTTCTCTTTCCTCAGTACCCAATAAGGCTAGTCATTTTAGTGTGATGGAGGATAAGATCATTTCCCCTTTACCAGTTGATCCAATCACCTCTAGTGATTTGGGAAAGAAAGGCCCCACCACTGACTTGGAAGAAGGAGAAATTGATTCCTCTGCCTCGGAATGGGAAGAAGACCTTGAACTGGTTTCTAGCCTGATATTGGATAATACAACAAAAGGTTTTGGTAAGTCTAAATCACATATTATTGTACCAAACTTCAATCCAAAGGGAAAAAGGGGGCACAAATCAAGGAAAAAAATGCTGAAAATCACAGGTGCAGCTAGTGGGCAGACCAAACTTAATTTAGGGAAGGGGAACCCCCTTCCCTAGGAACCATACGACTACTATCTTGGAATGTCAGGGGCCTCAATGCCCCTAACAAATGGCACTTAATTAAGTGCTAGATTGATGAGACTAAGGGAGATATT
This sequence comes from Cryptomeria japonica, assembly GCF_030272615.1. Taxonomy (NCBI): domain Eukaryota; kingdom Viridiplantae; phylum Streptophyta; class Pinopsida; order Cupressales; family Cupressaceae; genus Cryptomeria; species Cryptomeria japonica. The sequence continues at coordinate 526,413,122 of NC_081412.1, read as the reverse complement.
TGGGTATTGCAAGAGACTAAATTGAGTCAGTCTGAGCTTATACTAAAAATGAAAGCATGGAAACAATGGAATGGTCTATTGAGGCAATCTAAGGGGGCCTCAAGTGGCATGGGAATAATTTGGAACCCTCTGAATGTTCATGTCACTCTCCTTGGTGAAGATAAATATTGGCAGTATTGTTTGGTCACTAGTTTATGAAAAAATGAGAGCTTCAACCTATTTAATGTCTACGGACCTTTTACTGCCAATGACAAACGTGAACTTTGGGCACTCTTGTCAGACAAATTCCAAAATATTCCTTTGGGCACCTGTGTATTTGCTAGCAACTTTAATGCTATCTTGGCAGGTAATGAAAAGAAGGGTGGTATTCAGAGGATTGGTTTGGCTCAGAAATATTTCTAGGATTTTGTTGATAAGAACCAATTATTGGATATTGTCCCAAAGAATGGGACCTTTACATGGACAAATAGGCATACCGGTTTCACTAAAATTGTTGAACATCTAGACCAGTTTTTGGTTGCTGATGATTGGCTAGCACAAAATTTTATTCTTGAATCATCTATTCTACCCCTTGTAGGGTCAGATCATTTTCCTATTTGCCTAAATGTGTCTTTAGGACAATTTGAGGGTGGCAGTACTTTTCGGTTTGAATTAATGTGGCTCATAGTGCCAAACCTACATGATTTGATAGTAGCATGGTGGAATGAGTGAACTCTCAGGAACAACTCGAGGCTTTTCAAGCGAAATAAGAAGCTCAAGTATATTAAGATCAAAATCAAAGAGTAGAATTTGAGTCAGTTCCAAAACATCCATAAGGAGAAACTTAGGATTACGGTAGAGCTGGAGGTTTTAACCAATTCTGTTATAAATTTAGGCATGAATGATGAACTTTTTAGAAGGGTAACTCTCTCAAGTCTGAACTAAATGAAATTCTTCAGCGTGAGGAAATTCACTAGAGGCAGAAATATAAGGAACTTTGGCTCAAGGATGGGGATAAAAATACCAATTTTTTCCACAAATCGGCTATTGCCAACCGTAGCAAGACCAAAATTTCAGAGGTTGTGAGATCGGATGGCAGTATTGCTAGTGTTTATGAGGATATTGCCTAGGAAGTAGTAAGACATTTTGAATCTTTGATGAATGGAAATTGCTAGAGTGTTTAGGAAGCAAGAAACAAAATTCTAGACTCTATCCCCTCTATAATCACTAAAAGACACAATAATGATCTCTTTAAACCTATTGACTTAGAAGAAGTCAGGAAAGTTACCTTCCAATTGAATCCTGATAAGACTCAAGGCCCTGATGGTTTTCTTGCAGCCTTCTTTTAGCATTTTTGGGACGTTATTGCCCAGGATTTGCACCTAGCGATAGAAGAATCCAGGAAAAAAATGACTATGCTGGGAGCCATCAATCACACCTTTCTATCTTTAATACCAAAAAAGAAGAACCCTCAACAAATGGGTGATTTCAGACCAATCTATTTATGCAATTCAGTATACAAATAGTAACAAAGATCATTGCTAACAGACTGAAACCTCTTCTAAAATGTATATTATTTTAGATGAGCAGAGTGGCTTTGCCCCTGGTCGCTCTATTGTTGAAAGCATCATTACTACTCACGATACCCTCCACACTGCAAGGAAAACTAAAGCTTCTTGTATGATATTAAATCTAGATATCACGAAAGCCTATGGTATGGTGGACAGAGAATTTATTGTAGAAGTATTGAGGAAATTTGGCTTCTGCAATGAATGGATCACTTGGGTCAGGAATTGTATATCAACCCCCAAATTCTCAGTTTTGATTAACGATTCATCTCATGGTTTCTTCCCTTCATCAAGAGGTATTTGTCAAGGGGATCCTATGTCTCCATTTTTGTTTATAATTATGGTTGAAGCCTTAGGTCAGCTGATTAAATCTCTTCACCATGATGGTCGCTGGTTGGGAGTCAATGTGGCTACAAGAGTTGAACACTGAACCCACTTGTAATTTGTTGATGATACTATTATTTTTGGAGCCTCTAGTAGAAGGGAGGCAAGGACCATAAATACATGCCAGGAAGACTATTGCAAGGCATCAGGTCAAAAAATCAACTGGAACAAGTCAGAAGTTTTCTTCATCAATACATTGCCAAATATGCAAGGTGTCCTTTCAAGAATCCTCAATTTAAGAGTGGAAAAATTTCCAGGTAAATTCCTCGGGACTCCTCTTTTTAGTGGCCATAATATGATTTATTATTGGTCACATCTTATTGAGAAATGCAAAGCTAGGCTCGAAAATTGGAAAGGGAAGTTGTTATCTTCTGCCAACAAACTTACTATGATAAAATCAGTCCTCTCTGCCACACCGATTTTCTCCATGGCTTGCATGAAGTTACCGGTTTCTATAGAAGAAGACTTAACTACTTTAATGATAAATTTTCTTTGGAATGGATCAGATGACAAAGGGAAGTTTCCCTTGATTGCCTAGAAAAAGATAAGTCAACCAAAAAGTGCAGGGGGTACTGGTATTTTGCAAATTTTTATTATGAATCTAGCTATGGGAGCTAAATTGGTGTGGGAAATTTGTAGAGGAGGTAATCAGAAGTGGGAAATAATCCTAAAACACAAATATTTGGACTCACTTGAGACCAAAAGGATTCTCACAGTTATCAACCCTCCTAGGGGCTCGACCATTTGGAATTTTATTCTGGAGTGTAGAGAAATCATAAGCGATTAGGTCACTTGGGATGTCAGAAATGGGAGGAATGCATCCTTGTGGCTGGATTCTTGGAGTGGCATAGAAGCCTTGTGTCATAACCTGACTCTCCAATCGATAATGAGAGAAACATGTCAGCTTTGGGGTCACAAGGTCTGTGACTATGGTCATTCAATTAAGGAGAATGGTATTGATAAATGGGTGTGGAATTATTTGGACCCCTTGGCCTTAACCCAAAATTAGAAAGATCTTTTTGTCAGTATTATGAAGGATTGAATCATTCATCCATCCCTGGATGAGGACATCATTAGATGGTGTGGCTCCTCTGATGGTAAGTATAAAGTCTATTTTGGCTATAAATTGAAAGAAGCTGCAGTTGACAAGAAGGATTGACCAGTTAATCTGTTTTGGCACATACACCTTCTTCTTAAAGAAAGTTCCTTTGCTTGGATAGCTTTTCAAAAGAAAATTTTAACCATTGAAAGACTCCTTCAACTGGGTATTAATGGACCTAGTGGATGTATATTATGTCAGAATCAAGAGGAAACAATTGGCCACCTTTTGCTTCACTGCAAATTCTCTAGCAACTGTTGGTAGCATTTTATGGGGAAGCTAAATCTAGTAAATGCCCTTTTCCAAAAGGTTTGGATGATTGGTTTTTACTATGGCCTAAATCAAAATAAAAGGCATTATTTGGGGACTTATTTGTTATCCTACCCTCATTGATGATTTGGGGAATTTGGAAAGAAAGGAACTGAAGAATTTTCCAGGATAAAGAAATGGGCTAGTTAGCCCTCTGTGGGAAAATAGAGAATCACCTGGTTGAGCTCCTGAATGAATCGGCCAAGTCCAAATCGTTGAAAAAGAACCTATATACTGATTGGGATTGGAAGCTAAAGCTATCATTCTCAAATTTGATCATCCCCTCTCTTTTTGGAAATGGCAATCCTGAAATACCGGCTAATCCAAGGTTGGATGTTAAATGGGTAGTCCTAGAACCAGGGTGGTATAAGATTAACTTTGATGGTGCCTCTGCAGGGAATCTAGGGCAGAGTGGTATTGGCTATATTATTAGAGATTCTGACGGCATCTATATTAAGGAATTTTCCAAAGACATTGGTTTGGCCACTAACAATGAGGCTAAATTTTGAGCGGCATTAAGAGGTTTGTAGTTAGGGTCTGAGTTGGGGATAAAAAAATCCATTTGGAGGGTGATTCATTAAATGTTGTCAATGTTGTTTGTAGGAACCATACCCCCAGTTCGTGTCTCAACCTATGGATTCCACCTATAGTGGGGTTGCTTGAGACCTTTGAAGGTTTTCGGATTAGCTATATCTATAGAGAAGGCATTATGGAAGCAGACAGACTATATAAGATGGCAATTGCAAATGGAGGCCTTGATCTAGGTACTCAGCTTGGGCATAGATAAATTTGTTTACCATGATCTTTAGGGTTAAATGCTGCATCCTTTGGCCAATGAATGAACTACTTGGTCCCCTGATGTCTTGGTTCCTACCGATCGGTCATTTATAACGGGAGTTGAACTCTTACTAGTTATGGGTCTCTCTTGATTGTGGTATTCGGGCTCCTACCAGCAAGAGTATCCATCCTGGCTGCTCGGCCTCTTCCGGTCGGTGTTTTTGTCACTCACATAGGTTTATTATACCTGTCCCCAACTGGTACTTACTATGTTCCAGTATAGGATCTCATCGAGGTTACTACAGTCCTATTGTAGATGCTGCCAGAACGATAATCTAGCAAATCTCTGATAAGCGGCAACAATCATTTCTTTCCTCAGATACCCTGTTCGGATTGAGGCAAATCTTTATTTTGATTATGGTGGTTTATAAGGCTTAAGTGATGTAATCGATCCTGTTCTAAGCACGAAATGTTTGTTTCCCCAACATTTTGGCCCCTACCAGTGGTAGCACTTACCAGGAGACATATTCTTACCAAGTCTCTTTCTTAGACTCCTACCGATATTCTTTATGGTTTCGATAATTTGATCTTACCGGGGCCAGTCACTCCAGCTTCAGTTGAATTATTGTTAGAAGATAATTTTATTTTCATCATTACTATTAGATATCATAAAGTCAGATGACGGCTAACATCAAAGAGGCAATTAATAGTGATTAAAGGTGGCATGCTTGAGATGTGCTTTGTTTGTGTGAAATAATTTGTCTCGATTAGCTAAGTCCTGAAGCTCCTCAACCTTTATGAGATTGCCGAGATAAATAACGAATGACCTACATATTTTTAACATATCAAGCTCTCCCTCTTTCTTGCTCTTCTGTCCTTAGAATGAAAAAAACAATTTTGCTGGAAGCAACCTCCCATCAGATGGCATTCCTAGGCAAAATCTCTGATAAGCATCTGCAATCGGTTCTTTCCTCAAGCAACCCTTTGATTCTGCACTGTGTTAAAATAATTTTGGGGGAGGAATTCCTTAATGCATGCCACAGATATAGAGCCAATGCAGACATCTCAGTCTTCTTCCTAGCTATGCTGCTCTATATGAGGATTAGCAAACAAAGGGCGAATCTCATCACCCAAATGGTGTTCAAGCACCGCTTTCTTGGGGAAATTGACATAGTGTTGGATAATGTTGATGACAATCTCAGATTGCCCTTCTCCCAGAATTATTATATGAGCTTGGGAAATGGTGTGGAGGTGTAGGAAAAGGTGATTGTAAACTCTTTTGACTTCAATGCCCTGGAGGCCTCCTAGCCTATTATTAACAAAAATATTGAGTTCCTCTACAAGATTGCTGATATACTGCTAGGCTTCACGACTGTCGAGAGGAGCACCTTTATCTAGGAGGAAGGTATTTCGGGTAGAGAAGACATTGGTATTATGGGAAATGATGACATAGTTGAAGGCAACTCTTGGGGTCTTGGCCGTGGCGAAGAATGGATTCTAGATGATGTCTGCTACCCCTGGGAAAAAGCAGAATCACTAGCTCATGCTGATTGTGGGAGTGACTGCCTGGTTATTCTGGATGCATCAGTTACACTTGCCCCCGGTGATGAGGACCCAAACTCAAAGGATGTAGAATCCTGAACGCATCGTCCTCCTTGGTCCTGTGCTATGGCTCTTGATGGTTTTCCACATCTCATTTTCTTGTACTATTTAGATAATTGTAGGTTTTTGGTTTCAACTAGCTTTTGTTCTCCTCTGGTTGTTTTTTCTATCTTTTTAGGATCTTTGCCAGCCTGGCAGGCCCTCTTACTATTGGAGCAATGGTGGGGTTTTTTTTTCCTGTCTCTTTCCCCCCATGACTCTTTCTGAACTAGGTATGTATTTCTCAATTTTGATTAATACAAGGCTGCTGCCCCTATGCAGTTATTAATCTCTCTCTCTCTCTCTCTCTATATATATATATATATAGTACATAAGTTATTCCAAAGCTTTAAAATTTCATTTTGTCAAATTGTTTATGTGCCTATATGATTCAATATTTTGTATACATTTAGACATTTTGCCTGTCAATTGTTTTTATTAATTTTTTTTGAAATCTTTATCAATAAACCTATTATGTACATTTCTGCCTATAATGCATTCCTTCAAGCCATTTTATTAGATAGTTGTCTATGGTTTCATATTCTAAAAATATGTCTATAATAGAAATTGCAATTTATACATTGGGTGAAATCCCTATATACTTTACATTGTGATGCATGCAAAAACCTAGTTTCATAGTTTCCATAATCCACACTTGTCGACTGCAATTTTTTTAAAAGGCTCTTTCAATAAAATCCTTTATGTGTGCCTCTTGTAATCATTGTAGCCCATTGAGGCATTGTGTCAAATAATTCATGAGCTTTGTCTATGCAACACTATGGTAGTAGCAACTCCCAATATTGTTCATAATTTATTTCAATTTCTCACATCTAAATCCTAAATCTATGAACAAGACTACTCTAATACCAACTTTACAATGGACTTGCAACAATGAAAGCTTAGAGCCAATATTACATTAAAGTTTCTTTACATATTCAACCAACTAAATAACCTATGCAAGTTAGTTTATCATAATCCCCATATCACATGGGAGCACATAGGTAGAGGATATTATTAACTTGCTCCTTTGAGACTCTCTATGACACTTCACACTAAACTTGATATTCAAACGTCTCTAACACTTGATACCTCAAATGAGCTTACAAAGTCCTCTATTTATAGCATTTGGAGGCTAAGAGGTAGATGAAAAATACTAGTAGATGTGAGTGTTAGTTTTGGATTATCGGTAGATGTGGGTGGTGGACATGGGGGATTCACTAAATAGGCAATACCATATCACGTGCGTTCATATTGGGGGGCTTAATATCCCAAAAATGAGGGTACTATATATTGCCTATTGGTGAAAATAGGGGTTTTTTTTAATTTGGGATATGAAAAAATGCAATATTTGGTGAATGGGGGATTTTAATTCGGGTCGTGTATTGGGAGGGGGTGAAAAAAGAAAGGAGTTTAGGGCAATATTTTTTGAAAATAGGGGGATTCTTTAGCATGCCATGAACACACGCGATATAACCCAGGTTCACTAAGTGAAGCCCTCATGGTGGTATGTGGAGGTACTAGTATATGTGACCAGTAGATAGTAGCATCGGTAGATATAAATGGTAGATAAGAAAAGTAGATGGAAAATTAGATGGGGTTTTTGGAAGATAATGAATGAGGAGTGGTAGGTGATGGTATGCACTTTAGAATATTGTCATAATGGAGTGCATACTTTGGAATTTGTAAGCTCATGTAGGCTGCTTTTATTTTTCAATATTTTCTTAAAGATTTATTTACTATCACTTTTGATATACCCGAATGATCCACTTAACACCCATAAGTGGCTACAAGAATCTTTCTTTTTACACAAGTTCGCATCCTGTTGTTAGGGTTTAATATGGTTGACATCATGAATTTTTCAAATAGGGTTGCACAGGCTATCAAATCTTAACGTAGTTGACATCACGACACAGACAAACCTTTTGTGCTATTTATATGTAATGCATAATATTATTAAGCTTAAACACATATTTATCTAGATTGCAAGGATGAATATCATATCGAATGGTTGACAATGTCAATCCTTGCTTTATTGATAGCACTCATTATACACTATTATTGTTTATACATTTATGTACAACAAACTCCACTATGCTTTTGTATTATCATCTTAGGTCCAATTTCTAGTTGGAACACCATTCTAGAACACACCATCATCCAATATCAATAATGAGATGAAGTCTTTATAGGTTGAAAACATTGTCAAATTTCATAACATACTTCTTGTAAGTATATTTCAATCATTTTTATAAAAGTGATCCCATCTCTGGATGATACCAATCACCTTTGATCTGGGTGTCCTTATACTCAATGATCTACTCCAACTGGCTTCTAGAAAAATGTAAAGAAAGATAGATAATATCTAAGAGGAAAATATTGAATTTATATGGAGTTAATTATGATAATAATATTTTACATGAGGGACTAAATATAGTAGTTAGATCATCAACACATGATATCCAAAAGGAAAATGGCTTGTAATATTTTTGCATCTGAATACCATGTTAGCTTTCTTATATTGCCTTACTAATACTTTTAAGACAAATTACTTTTCTTTAGTAATATTTGGAGATAAGATGTGTATTTTTCTTGTTTTTGGGATTGTCTACAAATCACCCCATCCATCATTTTAGAATGTTGGAACAAGATTATCAAAGAAATATCTTTCCAATATCTTTCTTTAACATTCCTTAAGAAGCTGTTCAATTTTTTGGATAGCTAAAGACTTAGGACTCTTAGGAAGAATATTTCCATCTACATAAAATCTTCCAATGACATTGAAAAAAACCTTATCTTGATTAGTATCAATTAATTTAGTTTCCAAATTACTTCCCAAAGTAACATTTGTCTAAGAAAAGGAAACCTTTTGAAACTGGCTCAAAAAATCCCATCCTAAGAGAATGTCAGTTTATATGCTATTATCTTGCCACAATGAACAAGAATAATTGAGCTCTCCTATATTTACTAAAATACCACATGCTTTCCTTTTCAAAATTTTCTTGGTTCTAATTCCCTAAATTAGGATATTTTGAGAATTCCAATAATGAGATCATAAAACATAATCTTTGGCAATGTTGATTGTACATTCCATATCTAGAAGAGAAGAAAATTATTTATCATATTCTCCTAGTGTGACAAAAATTATGGGATTTCTAGGACTCAACTTATATTTGGGCCAATCATTAGATTTATCAATACCCATTTTGCATAATTGTTCCTCACATCTTGAAAGAATTTCCCTGTTATTAGTTTGCTAAAAAGTTATTGGCATTGTGTTGTCATTGATGTCAACTAGTATAGGATGGCAACCACTATAGAGGATTGATGAGAAATGTTGTCATTGATGAATACCAGAAATGGTGTCATTGATGTCATCTAGCATAGCAGGTCACCGGTAAAGGAGAGAATGTCACCTAGCATAATGGCCAATGGAGTCACCGGTACACAAGTTAGTGTTTGACTTGTGTTAAAGATATGGACATGAGATCGATATGGTATAACAACTGGTAAATGATGACATCTGTAAGTGGGCAAGACATTGGGTTGTTGATTGTGATGAAGAGGGGGAATGTTATCAAGAATCACATCAACACTGGAGGAGAAGTATGTGTAGGTCACCGGTATGCTATTGGATGTCAATTTGCAAGACTCCCACTAGATGAAGAGAAAAACTGACAGTGAATGTGTCCAAACCAGATCACATGTGTTTGTTTGAAGATATGCTACTCAAACAGGGAAGCCACATTGGTGTAATGCAAGATGTTGATGATAAGGATCCACTCCCACCAGTAAGTGGAGCTTATCTCCTATTATGCAAGGGGTGCATCATAGTTCTCTAAGATAAGACAAAAGAGTTAAAGGCAGGTGATTGAAGGCTCACACCAGATCTACCAGTGAATAAAAAAGATGCCTTAAGTGTATGAAATCAAAGATATGCACTAAACCAACAAAGAAGGCATGATGGGTTATTGGGACAGATGAAGAGTGAGGGGTTTGTCACTTAGACAAATGAGTCTGCCACCTTGACAACCCGGTTAAGAGAAGAACCGATCAAATAATGAAGAAGTAAAAATGTTGAGTAGTTGCAAACAAAGACTACAAACAGACTAAAAGTGAAGAAAGGCATTATTGTAGATGCAGATAGATGAAGTTTGATGTCATCATGTGCATGGTATCTTACCAATTTACATGCAGAAGATACTACTAGTATAGAGGACAACCGGTAAGGTGATAAAGTGCAGATGCAGAAGGCTCCCATTTGATAAAGATGTGCATGAGGTAGGCTGGTAGGTGTACTCACCGATTTGGGTGCTCCACCAGAAGAGATGCATAATACAAGGTTGAAGGAAGACCGATTAGGCTATAATCGACAGGGTCTATGAACTGGTAGATGAAACTGGTTGTGTGGTTTGTCGGTGATCCTATCCAAACCGACATAGAAAAGTAAGTTGAGATGGATGTCAAAAAAGGGACCACTTGGAGTTGAAGTGGCATGCATGCACAGGTTGGTGAAAGTGTTATTGATGAGGCATGTGGTGATTGGTCGACATTGTCAATAGCGTGTTTCACAAGTCGAAGAGAAGAAGAATGCCTCTCGAGACTGATCAGAGGACAAAGATCTGATTTGATAACTTCATGATCGAGACCAAGTGTCCAAGTGTTGATCAGGGTAGGTGAAGTTGTCTGCATGATCACTTCATAGATGTTTGACAAGTGCAGATCAAAGAAGCTACCATGTTTGCCAAATAAAGCAAACATGTTTTGAACGCAACAGGATTGGTGGAGTCTGATTGATCCATTGTAGGTGGTCAATCTCTGGATGAAGGTTTGAATGGATTTGTTTTGCCTCGAAGTTGATGAAGAAACCCTAACCACTTGAAGTTTGAATTGGTTTTTGGTGGGAGGACTTGTTTATAAATATGCAAGTCAAAATCGATGAAAGGTGTTGCTACTAGATGAGAGAGTGAATAAGTGAAGAGAATAATTTTCAGTCTAGTGCTCAATGTTGATCAGAGAAGAAACTAAGTGTGTGAGAGAATTGGGTTGAAGAGTTCAGTTGGCGAGAGTGAAGCAACCATTGGAAGGGTTTAGCAAAGGTTTAACCGGTAAGGCTAGAGCAACCACTAAATTGCAAAAGGGCATCAGTGAAGACAACCAGTAGTGTTAGAGCCAACATGAAGGTAGCTTAGAGTGAAGCAGTTGTGTACAAGTGTGGCAAAAAAGATTCAACAAACATAGAATAGAGCAGGGGTAAACCGGTAAGCTGAATAACCGTTAGTCAAGTGCAAAGTATGTCAGATAAACAATTGGTAGAGGATGAGTCAACAAGAGAGAAGCAGAGACAAAAGGAGGCAGCAGTGAATGGGATAGAGTGTGATCCGACAAAGAGGAGGCTGAGTAGAAGATAGAACACACTACTAGTAAAGTTGATGAGAAGGAAAATTGATAGAGAACTTAATCATTAGTGCTTATAGAACTCCTTTATAACTAGGCTATTACTTTTGTTATGATATCATGCATTGTGGTCACTGAGTTGGTGTTCCTTGGGTTGGTGCCCTAAATAAGGGGTTGGTGCTCTTTGGGTTGGTACCCTAAACATTGTAATCTAATTTTTTTTATGAGGCTGGATTGGAGCAGTATACTCCAATAACATTTCTCACTGAGGGTTTTCCCATCTTGGGTTTTCCTCATATATACTAGTGTTATGTGATGTGCCCGTGTGTATGCTTGCATTGCATTGTCTTGATTTATCTTACCAGTAGGCCCACTAGGTATTAGGATGTTAACCGATACACATATTTAGAAGATTAAGGGTGAAGTAATTGGAAACCATTGATTCACCCCCCTCTCAGTGGTACCTTGTGTCCAACAATTGGTATCAGAGCGTAGGTTCTCGGTTGATAAGATTTCTCCAGCTTGAGTAGATTCTCGCTTAAGGACACAATGGTCTGTTTAGTGTCAATCCTAGCTCCGGTATTTGATGGTTCAAATTATTTCATTTGGAGTTGTATAATGGAAGTCTACTTATCCTCTCTAGGGTATGATGTTTGGATGTCAGTTGTTAATGGTTTTCCCAGTCATGTTAGTCCTCCCACCAGTCTTGAAGTAGAAAGAAGATCTAGGTGCAATGAAGAAGCCATGAAGGCTATATTTAGTGGACTATTCGATGATGTTTCTTCAAAGGTGGATAAGTGCAGGTTTCCTAAGAGCTTGTGGGATAGATTGAAGAAGCTCTATGGTAATGATCCTACCACTACTGGATCAGATTGTGAAAACAATAAGAACAATGCAACTGATACATGTGTAGGTGTAGAAGGTGGATCAATCAATAGTTGCAGTAATGATGATGAAGAAACTCATCTATTCATGGCACAAGAATTAGAAGATGAGGGACACACATCTAAGAATGATCATGCAGATCATTCCCATCGGCAAGATGTGTTTGGCAGTGATAGTGAAGGTGAAGAAGAAGAAGCAAAAGTTGATCTTGAAGGAGAACTTGTAAGTGAACTCGAATAAATTAGTACAATGAGGAATGAGTATAAGTTCTTCAAGAATGTTGCAATTGTAGAGAAGAACCGGTTGATTAGATGCATTGAAGAAACTGAGAAATGTGTCTCAAAATTAAAGACTTAACAAGAAGACACCAAGGTGTGTCGGTGTAATGATCTAGCATCTGAGCTAGAAGTCAAGGATAAAGAATATCAACAGTTGGTAGGAGAAATGGAGATTCTCCAAAATGACCTTGAGAAATATCAGGATGAGCTTAAGGTAAGAATCTGGTTTGAAGGCAGCAGTGATGCCTTGGACAAAATGTTGAAAAAGAAAAAGCATGCCAAGGATAGTAGTGGATTAGGAAGTGGTGCCAGTGAATGCTCCACCAACCAAAATGTCCCCCACAATGACATTTTGTTTGTCTCCTCAAATGGAGATAACATTGGTCATACCTTCATAGTTAGAGATGCTCCCCAGAAGAAGGTTGATATAACCACAATCGGTGAAGACATGCAGACAATGATGAAGGCCAGTACTGCAAGAAGGAGAAGCAATTCAAATCCCAAAGGAAAAGGGAAAATGAGAGAAGGTAGCTTCACCAGAAGCAAGAACATGAGAAGACATCAAAGAAGACTTCCTACTAGTAGAAGACAAGGAAATGTTGCTATCCTCAAGTCAAGGCAAGTGTGGAAGAAGAAGGGGCCATATGGAAGAAATGCAAAGAATGGACAACCTAGGGTCCATCCCCAGAGAAGTAAAAATGGAGATGCCAATCCAGTAAGATCTCCCCACACATGACAAAATAAGTTTGTAAGTTATAAACCTTCCTTCTCTAGTTATTGCTTTGCATGTAATGGTTACGACCATAGGACAAAAGAATGTAGAAAGGGATCTAGAAGGAAAAACATAGGATCTCATAGATACCATGCATATGAGAAAAATGTATCAAGGAGTAGAAACATGCATACTTCCTCTCCCAGTTATGCAAATAGTGTTTGTTATAACTGCAATGGATTTGGCCATAAAGAGTTTGAATGAAGGAAGAAGGACTTGCAGTCATATGGAAGCCGGTATAGCAGCTATGCTCAACATAGAAATGGATATAGAGCATATGGAGGTCAAAGACCTGCATGGAACCAAATGAGAAATGTTCCCATAGGATCAAGAGGACCACTGGTTGCAATAGTCAGTTACAATAGTATGACTAGAAGAGGATGGTCAAACCAGTTTGATAGAAGGTCCCCTAATCATGCGTTTGGCATGAACACTATTTTCTTCTACAACAAAGTCTCTAGTCATGTGGTAGAATCCGACAAAGCAAGGACTTATCAGCAAAATAAAGTAAGATCTTCTCCCAATACTGAAAATGGGAAGAAGAATGAGATCAAGCAGGAATAAAGGAACAAGCTGTTGTTGGTATGAAGGAAGAAAATGAGATGGTATGAGTGTGTAGTGGTTGCCTTGTCTATACACCTACATATGCAAGATGGATCACTACTGCATGTGTCAGTAGTTGGCAAATTTGCAATTGGGATTACATGAAAATTGACACAAGAAGATAAGAGTTATAGGAAGGTGCTCCAGTAGTGATGATGAACAAGTACAAGAAACCGGTATGTGCGGGATGTTACCAATATGAATGCTAACAGGTACGTGTGGGTTATGTAAGAAAATGAAGGTGAGGATCATTGCATTAGCTCTGGTAGCATGGAATGAGAAATTTATGTCTCACATGGTGATGATGAAGACCTAAATGATAGATGTTGGCCTAGTTGTTGATTATGTATGCATGCATCCTTTGTGGGATAACCGGTTTGATTTATGACATGACAGTGACATTATATGGCATTGTGTACACCTAGGATCATGTCATATGTTGTGTTGGATATAATGGAGCTGATAGATCATCTGATTGATCACATATGCACAACTCAACCGGTATATGGTGTAGATTGGAGCTCCGATTTTGAACCTGACAGGAAATGGGAACCTGAGATGTATGACTCAGGGGGAGCTGATAGTGGCCATGTCTTCTGATTTGTATCAGACTTGATGGACACAAAGGGCGTGCAAGTGTCTATGGTTGTACTTGTATGGTTGTGTCTTTGGAGGTATCCGAGATTGTGAGATATTTCAATGTCTATCCAATTGAAATCACAACCGGACCACCTGGAGTGTTGCTTGAAAAGAGGGAGAGTTACCTGCACAAGAGAACATGCATTTGGTATTAGAAGAGATACAATTGGTATTAGTGTTAGCTTCAACACTTGGTATCAACATTTTGGGGACATAATGGCTTCTACATATCAAAAGGGTGATGATGCAGTCTGACTGATAGGTATGTTGTATTCACTGACATATGTGCCTTCAGTTGGTTTCAATCTTGTATATGCATGTGTTTCCGATTTGCATATACACTTGATTGTTGAGAAATTAGTTTCAGTTGGTGGTTGAGCCCTCCATCTCAAGTGTTGTGATTTGAGAGGATGTAACAAATGATGGTTGAAGGAGGAGAAGCATTCGATAGAGAAAAAGGGGAGTGAAAACTCTGGCAGCATCCGATAGATACAAGGAGGAGAGAAACCCTGCCCGTTGCCATTGTTGTCAAAGGGGGAGAGAGATTTTGTAGTATGTTGCATACTACATGTGTGAGAATCCATGAATCACACAAAGGGGGAGATAGAATATGTAGTATGTCAGATACTACATGTGTTGACATAAATGCTAAAGGGGGAGATTGTTGGCATTGTGTTGTCATTTATGTCTACTAGTGTAGGATGGCAACCGATATAGAGGATTGATGAGAAATTCTATCATTGATGAATACTGAAAACAATACCATTGATGTCATCTAGAATAGAATGTCCCCGATAAAGGAGAGAATGTCACCTAGCATAATGGCCATTGGAGTCACCGGTACACAGGTTAGTGTTTGACTTGTGTTAATGATATGGATAGGAGACCGATAATGATATAACAATTGGTAAATGATAACATCTATAAGTGGGAAAGATGTTGGGCTATTGATTGTGATGAAGGGGAATTTTATCAAGAATCACATCAACATCGGAGGAGAAGTATGTGTAGGTCACTGGTATGCTATTGGATGTCAATCAGCAGGACTCCCACTAGATGAAGAGAAGACTGGAAGTGAGTGTGTCCAAACCGGATCACATGTGCCTATTTGAAGATATGCTGCTCAAAATAGGGAAGCCACATTGGTGTAATGCAGGTTGCAAATGACGAAGATCCACTCCCACCGGTAAGTGGAGCTTATCTCCTATTATGCAAGGGGTGCATCACAGTTCTCCGAGATAGGACATAAGAGTTAAAGGCAGGTGATTGAAGGCTCACACTAGATCTACTGGTGAATCACTAAGATGCCTCAAGTGCATGAAATCAAAGATATGCACTAAACTGGTAGAGAAGGCATGATGGGTTATTGGGACATATGAAGAGTTAGGAGTTTGTCACTTAGACAAATGAGTCTACCACCTTGACAAACCAATTAAGAGAAGAACCAGTCAAATAATGAAGAAGGCAAAAGGTTGAGCAGTTGCAAACAAAGAGTGCAACCAGACTGAAAATGAAGAAAGGCATTGCTATAGATGCAGATAGATGAAGTTTGATGTCACCTTGTGCATGGTATCTTACTAGTTTACATGCAGAAGATACTATCCATATAGAGGACAACTCGTAAGGTGACAAAGTGCAGATGAAAAAGGATCCCATTTGATGATAATGTGAATGAGGTAGGTTAGCATGTGTGTTGACCGAATTGGGTGCTCCACCAAAAGAGATGCAAAATGCAAGGTTGAAGGCAGATCGGTTAGGTTATAACTGGTAGGGTCTGTGAACTGGTAGATAAAACTGGTTGTGTGGTTGGTCGGTGATCCTATCCAAACTAACATATAAGACTAAGTTGAGATGGATGCCAAAGGGGCCACGTGGAGTTGAAGTGACATGCATGCACATGTCGATGAAAGTGTTGTTGGTGAGGTAGGTGCTGACTGGTCGACATTAATGCCGGTATCATGTTTCACGGGTCAAAGAGCAGAAGAGTGCGACTCAAGACTGATTAGAGAACATGGATTTGATTTGATGACCTCATGATTGAGGTCGAGTGTCCAGGTGCTGATCAAGGTAGGTGAAGCTATCTACATTATTGCTTCATAGATGTTTGACTAGTGAAAATCAAAGAAGGTGTAGTGTTTTCTGAATAAGGCAAACATGTTCTAAACGTAACAAGATTGGCAAATTTTGATTGATTCATGGTAGGTGGTCTATTTCTAGATGGAGATCTGATTAGATTTCATTTTCCTCAAGGGCAATGAAAAAACCCTAACCGCTTAAAGTTTGAATTGGTTTTTGGCGGGAAGACTTGTTTATAAATATGCAAGTCCAAATCGATGAAAGGTGTTGCTGCTAGATGAGAGAGTGAAGAAGTGAAGAGAATCATTTTCAGTCAAGTTCTCAATGTCGCTAAGAGAAGAAACTGAGTGTGTGAGAGAATCGGGTTGAAGAGTTCAATCGGTGAGAGTGAGGCAATCGATGGAAGGGTTTAGCAGAGGTTTAACCGGTAAGGCCAGAGCAATCGATAAAATACAAAAGTACATCAGTGAAGACAACCAATAGTGTTAGAGTCAACACAAAGGTAGCTCAGAGTGAAGTAGTTGTGTGTGAGTGTGGCAGAGAAAATTCAGCAGGCATAGAACAAAGCAGGGGTAAACTGGTAAGCTGAATAACTGACAGTCAAGTGCAAAGTCTATCAGATAAACAACTGGTAGAGGCTAAGTCAGCAAGAGAGCAATAGAGACAGAAGGAGGCAGTAGTGAATGGGAA
Source organism: Cryptomeria japonica (assembly GCF_030272615.1). Taxonomy (NCBI): domain Eukaryota; kingdom Viridiplantae; phylum Streptophyta; class Pinopsida; order Cupressales; family Cupressaceae; genus Cryptomeria; species Cryptomeria japonica. Next base: position 526,396,028 of record NC_081412.1, on the reverse strand, counting down.
AAAGTGTGATCCGATAGAGAGGAGGCTGAGTGGAAGATAGAACACACTACCAGTAAAGTTTATGAGAAGGGAAAACAATAGAGAACTTAGTCATTTGTGGTTATAGAACTACTTTATAACTAGGCTATTACTTTTGTTATGATATCATGTAATGTGGTCACTGAGTTGGTGCTCGGTGTAGGGGTTGTAGTTCCTTTGGGTTGGTATCCATAAACTGTGGGGGTTGGTGTTCCTTGGGTTGGTTCCCTAAACATTGTAATCTGATTTTTTTTTGTGAGGTTGGATTGGAGTAGTAGACTCTAGCAAAATTTCTCACCGAGTTTTTTCCCATCTTGGGTTTTCCTCGTATATACTAGTGTTATGTGATGTGCCCTTGTGTATGCTTGCATTGTATTGTCTTGATTTATCTTACTAGTAGGTCCACTAGGTATTAGGATGTTAACCGGTACACATACTTAGAAGATTAAGGGTGTAGTAATTGGAAACCACTGATTCACCCCCCTCTCAGTGGTATCTTGTGTCCAACAAAAGTTTCATATAGTTGTGTTGTAGGATCCATCTTAGGTGCATAGTGTGATATAACTTCTTTCTTGTCAAAAGATTCTTCATTAATCATTGCAACATTCCCTTCAAGGAAATCTTTTGCATAATCAAGAAGAGTTTTATCATACTCGGCAAAAAATAATTTACTATTTTCAAGCATTCATCCATGTAGACTTTGATTTATCTTTTTTGTGTATAACCTTTTAGGAGGAATATATTGATCCATTATATTCATTATCCTTTCTTCATCTTCAATCATTCTTGCTATATTTTCTAAACTATTTATGTTATCGTATTCTTTTGTTACCATGTTGAATTGCTCTCAAGTGCATTGAGGAACTGTATCATAATCTTTGCGAAAAATAATTTCTTAGAAAAACCTTTCATCATGATCATGAATATTTTGATTATAGTCTAATTCTAAAAGAATCCCTTGAGAATGATTATAATCTACTTCATTAGCTTCATTTAAAAGCATTTCCACATAAGTGTCTTTATGGTTGTCATTATTTTGTGAATAACTTGCATCATTATAGTAAGATGATTTACTACAAAGAGATGTAAGACACATTGAATCTTTCCGCTCTATATACAATGGTTTAAGGAATTTTTCTTTCGATAAGATTCTTTCTTCAATTTGTATTTCTGAAGAATCAACTAGTACCTTTCTATCCTTATCTATGATGATCTTAGACTTTCTATATGAATCATAGTAAGCATAAGCTTTAATAGGGCACAATAGTCATTATTTCTTTTCTCTTCATTTGTTTCTCCTTTTATCTTGATAATAGATTGATACTTGATCCTAAGTCCTTGGGGGCTTGGTGTGTCTTGCCTCTTTAATGTCTTGATGAAATTTTTCAATGACTTTGTCCTTTTACCAAGAGTTTGAGCATAGGGTGATACTCCTTCTAAAGTGGGGGCTAGATGTATCATCGTAAATTATAGCCTTAACATAATTTCATCCGCACCTAGGCATCACTTTCAAGTTCTAACCTCCTATGTCCTGATGCTATTTTTATTCTGCTCATACATACCTAGATTCAACATGTTCAACACTTGAGTGGGACCCTATTTAAATATGTATCTTAATTGGAAAGACTAGGATGCCCTAGGCACCATGGTCCTCCCAAAATGGGCCCAAATTTGGACTCCACAATGGTCACATCTCAAAGGTGGGAAAAAATTCCCAATGTTGGCCTACCCCAAAATTTCAAACATATTTTTTGTAGTTAGGTATATATAAAAGCAATCCCAACTATCTTATTTTGATATACATGATCTTTCTAGCAATCTCTCAATTTCTCTTTTTGTAAATTCAAATGAGAAAGTAATCAAACATTATCAAGGCAGTTAAGGAGAGGTCAAAGTTCAAATTTCAAGCATTCATGATGGCATCCATGATCAAGACTTTATGAAGACATCCTACATGACATTATAAACCTTGTCATGGACACTTCAATGCAATATTTCTCAGGGTATCAAGTTCCAATTCAAGTATTTAAATTTATATGTAGCCTTATTCTCAAAAGATAAGCTTTTACTTCAGCATTTCAATTACATTTCAATTCAATTGAAGGACTAATTCTGAACCTGAGGGTTGACCTAAGGAAAAGCCCCCTCAACAATAACATTTTTATTCTTTCTCCATGTAGGTGATAGATCTGAGAGCCATGGATGGAGACTTTGGCAAAGGAGGTGATGACGATCAAATATGACTTTTGTAGAGGCAAAATTAGAGGACTAGAAACAAATCCACCACGATCATGATAATTTTTTTGCGAGCTTTTAGGAGTAGATTCCTTGTGACATTGTGATACTAAAATATTACAATCCATCTACATCTAACATCAAGGACTGATATGCAAATTGTCATACTGTCTTGCACTTTCAGGTCGAACTTGCCATCACAAATGCTCTTTTATTTCTTCTACTCAGACTTAGCCCCATGTCTATAGTCTGTACTTGTAGCTTGTTGTTTCTATTATTTCATGTCAACTCTTCATCATTAACCCTAGATCTAGCATCAGTATTCATCCAAACCAATTTCAAATAAATGAAGGGAAAAGAACTTGATTTGCATTCGATTGTCTTGCATTGGATCAATTGGGTTCTCCCTTCCTTCAATGTTTTGTTTGGAAAGTTAGGTTATTTCCTAGTTTACAAGTTTTAACTTGTGATAATTTTATCACCATTAAATAAACTAGAGCATTTCAATCTATATTTATGAGGTTTAGAATATGATTTTACCATGTGAAATTCTATATAATAGCTATTTCACTATTATTTTATGAAGGCAAGAATATAGTTTGCAATGAACGTGAAAGACCTCAATTGAAGCATAATGTAACAAACTTGGAGAAACTTGAGTGAATAAAAGAGTGTTTGTGTTGAAATTTTATTTTGTGTGTTTGATATTTATTTTACATGTTTCTTTGTTTTACCCCTATTTTTAAATCTGCAAATATGGGCTACAAGAGATCTTGTTAATGAACATCATCCATGATGGTATATGCATTTTACATCAAATATAGGAATGATTATTTCAATCAATTGTGCTCCATATATGACAATCTTACAACATTCATTGTAATGCCCCGCTAGGAAACCCCGAAGGGATTAAAGCCATAACACAAGAATAGAGTGCAATTTTTTTTTTTTTTTAAAGTTACAACACATAAGATGCAACAAGATATCAAAGATTCAGATTACATAGCAGAAGACATCAACTAACACCTCAAGAGTTTCCCAACGAGATTACTTAAATTTCACAATTCCCTTAACTCACACGATTAATCCAATAAGCTGCTAATCTAACAACGAGATAATTCTTAATCAGGATAATTTCTTTCAAAGGACTGAAATGAAAATCACAAGAAAGGATTCATCATTAAGATCCATTCATAATCCTCATTCAAGCTTTTCATTTAAAATTACAAACCATACATCTAACATTCTAATACACTAGGATTTCATCATAACATAAGAGATCTTTCTAGGCATATTTAAATTCCTTAACAACAACTGAGTATAATTCATTACTCTAAGTTACATTCTTTCATATTCCAACTTATTGCATTTCAAAAGACGATTGCATACTAGCATCTACGGAAGATTCTCATCTAATCTACTTACGCATTTGATCAACATGGCATTCAAGAAAGAACTGAATATAAGCATTTAAAGTTGATTCCATTTATCCACTTAACCATTCTAACATAAGCTAATCATACATATAAAGCTGAATAAAGGAAACATAAGAGAATACATCACATAACACCATAATGATCTCGGAGTTCACCCCTAAAGGGCTACATCTCCGGGTCTGCTCAACTGCAAGACCCCCTCTGATAAATAATAAAGTTAAGAATACAAGAGGTTACACCATTACAATCCAGCCATCAAGGCGATACATAAGCAATATACAAACGACCACATCGGTCCATCAATACATAAACGATCCCTGAAAAGAACAGGATCCAGCTGAACATAATCAAAGCTAAAACAAAGGTCCAGAAGAGCATCCATAAAACTGAGCCATCACCATCCAAGGTCAAACATGAAACCGATACTCACAAGGGCAGAGACAAAAAGGACGACTCACAAAGGTACTCCTAACAGGACAAAACGACAACACACTAGCGAACGTAGGGACAAGTGTCATCACACAACCTGGTATGGATACCATGGCAAGTCTTCATAGGTCCCGACCCCATACACTGGGTCACCCTGGCAACCTAATCAGAGCTTCCGGCCCATCCTAGCCTCATGTGGACCCACACATCCTCTCGTGAAGACAAGGATGGCGGTTTTCCATTTCAGGCTTTCTCACAGCATGTCGAATCTATGATAGCACTCGTCCCATGTGTGAGGCACATTTATCTTACTTAGAGATTACATTCTAATCTATTGTTAGGTTATCACTTATTAGACTCACTTTCGACGGGTTACCCAGCAGCCACTTTGGGCACGACCCCCAATCGAAAGCCACTTTCCCATACGACACTAGACTATACTCGGACGAACTCAAAACCAAGGAATACACATGGTCAGACGAACGGAGTTCAGGAAGAGAGAAACCACCATTTGGTCAAACACGACTCAAGGGTAATCACTTACTGACGGAACTCAACTAGAGACCTGACCAACAATGGTCAACCACAAATCATCATTCGACTCACACAAAGAGGATATGGTCAAAACGACACTACCACAATACAACGGTCAACTCGGAATCAAGGACTAAAACAGGTACCCCAAGTCAATCCATACGATAGGGTCCTACTAAACAAAGCAAAACATGCCATTTCATAATTAAAGGTGAATACAGAAATTAAACTCGCAAGGCAATAATCAAAAAAGACAATATTTCCTCAAATTGATTTAATCATTACAAGTCAATCAAGTTTTCTACAAGATCTAAATCAGCTTACAGTTATCTACATCTTCTAGGATAGGTTGTTCTTGGTTTTCTAACTCCTAAGGTTCAAAGCATCGAACAGGCAAATTAAGCCATAATGAGTTTTTAACCAATTCATATTAATAAATTTCAGACAACCATTAATCAACTAAAATAAGATATTTAATCTCCAACAAAACATCATTAACATACTGGTCTAAAACCGACCTCTACAATTTCGTATTATTCAATTCCAGATACATTATACGGATTACAGAAATAAAAATGTAGAAAGAGAATCTAAATGGAGATAATCATTTCTAAAGCATATCGTTTAAATTCAAATACCCAACGATAAATATTTCACTTACTTCTCAATTACTCAAATGATATGTTCTAAAATAATATTTAACAACATCAATTAGTAATTACATTGTATTTCAACGATCTTCCAATAACATATTATTCTCTATTATTTTAAACAATACTACCTCAATTAGCCAACTTCCCTAATCAGCTAGAAGGTAAGGGATAAATATATTAATCCAAGATCAATCATAATATAATCATTAATATTCCATTGCGAAAATTCACAGTTTTAGAACTTAATTAGAAGGAGGGCAGAAGTCACGAAATGAAGTTGAATAACAATTAACCTATAAACTCCATTATAAGATTAATCAATATTAAACTAACATTTGTCATGATATGCCACCTTTAATCGTAATTAAGAACTAATTAACACTAACATTAAAATAATATTCAACATATTATAAACATTTTTTTTTTTGAATGGGAAAAAAATACATTAAAAGAAAAAAATCCATTTTATAAACTACGATTTACAACATTTGAAAACGCATTGAAAATGCAGGCGAGGGCGGTCGTAACCCTAACCCTAGCCGCCGGGCATTACCCGAGCGGCGGCGCCGCTGCGGTGCCCGCAGGCTCCGCGGCGCCCTGCGGCCACCGCAGTGTGCCGCGACCGAAGTTTTAACGCCAGCAGGTGGGGGAAGCAAAGGGAACGAGCGGGGGGAGAAGGGGGACGTGTGGGAGAGAGGGGAGGAGGAGCGGGTGGAGCTCCGCTCCCCGCCCTCCAACCCCAAACACAGTCCGAAACAAAACCTCCGCCTAGTCCTAAAAAAAAATGTTTTAAATTTTAATTTGAACACACCGTTCGGAAATAAACACAAACGCCTAGTGCGATAAGAAATTAAATGTTTTCTTTTTCCCTTTTTAAAACACAGTTCGAACTTGGCTAAAAACGCCATACCCAAATACGATTTTATAAATCTCGATTTGCTATGAACTTGGTTCAAACGAACTGCTTGGAATCATATTTTCTTGCTGGTTTTTCATTCTTTACAAACACCCAAGGGTTTCAAACGCCCAAAACGAAAAGAGGAATTAACAACGTCTCAAACACACTTCCAGCCAAGCTAATTAATTACTGAATTAGTTCATAAGCATGGCAGACAATGGAGAATCTAAACCAAGTAAAACCCCCATTTCCATTTTAAACAACAACTAAAATCGAGAGTTGGATCCTACCTGATCTCGCGTTCCTGGCAAGATCTGCCGAAGAGTCCAAATCTCCAGCTCCCAAATCCTTCCTTCTCCATCCAAAAATCCTCCAATTTCATCTCCCAAATCTTTTTCAACCAAAAATTCTCCAAAAATGTCCATCCTCTCCAATTTTCCCCAAATTTGGGTTATATGGAAGAGTTGACCCAAAAATTCCATTTTTGGAATAAAAATTCTTATTTACAAATAATTCACAAAATTTAATTCTTTTCAACTATAGCAACAATTTAACTTGCTTTAACAATTCCGAAAATCGATTTTCTCCTTTGATTAAATTTGACCTTTCAAATCAAATAAGCCAACAGAACACAATTAACTCTATGGCGATAAAATATAAAACTTTCTTTTCAATAGCATATATATAAATGCATTTAATATTCAAGATCAGTCATTTAATCGAATTCACTCCCAATATAAAATAAGCAATTCATATCAACGAAAATCGCATAACGGAATCCCGATTAATCTAGTCCATAAATCTCTAATGCACAAATACATAAATAATCAAAATAATTACTAAGGACTAATTAACCATTTTAATCATGCACACCAAGCACGCAAACCGAGAAGGTCAACCAAACAGACGACTCGCAAACCCAAACAAAAAGGGATTACCGACGACGACTGGCGATGCTCACTTGAGCACGACTAAGGTCGACTAGGGTCCTACGACCACCTATCCAACTCTAAGGATAAAAGAGGCACACTCAAACCTGCACAACCAGGTGAAGACGAACCTCACACTCATGCGGCGTTGTACCTGAAATCTCCTGCAACCAAGGATCATACATGCATACATATATAAAATTTAATGAAAACGTTAGCTCAATATTGATACCACGAAATAGGTACACTAACAACTTGCATACAACTAGTGTGAAAACCACATCAATAGCTATGCGTTAAATCAAACATCTGACAATAATCATTATATTAAGATAACTAATCAAGATTAAACCAAGGTTAGAGATCGATTACGGTAGGGGTACTACATTCATCGAGAGATTCGAGAGATGTGTAGGCATATATTTTGATCATTTAAATTATTTATGATAGACATCTATACTTATATTGTTGAGAGTTGTGGTAAGTTTTTTTGATAGAAAGATAACAAATATATGTTAGTTGAAAGTGATTTTGTTATAGTTAAATTTTATTTTATTTTTATAAAGGAAAATAGGTTTTTATTAACTAATAAGATCTATTAATTATGTATTTTATGGGTATAGTGATGATGATCCAAATGACAATAATTGGTAACATCAAATACCACTAATAAAATGAGTACTTTAGCATTACTAAGTGGAATATTTTTTAGATGAGTGGTGACCATCGAATCAACATTAATTACAAGCACCAATTCTTACAGATTTACTAGATTACATACTTTTAATTTTTTTTTTTAGACTAAAGCCTTCTTTTATCCACAATTTGAAATTATTTATTGTTTTTCTTCATTCGTACCTCAAATATGAAAAAGATCTCACAACATTTACATTTTTCAACTCTAAAATATAATTTAAGAATCATATTCTAATATTTAATCTATTTTATTTTTCCATGGCTTTTTTTTCATTTAGCTCTCATACCATGCTAGAAATGAAAGAGCAACTCCCTGCACCATCTAGTATCTTTTGTAGGCTTTTGACTCATCTACAATAATTCAAGTTTTGAGAGTTTAAATAGTAGTTTTTAAAAGCTTCATGAAATTATCATTTATACCAAATTGATGTTGCTCCCTAGATAACCTATTTGTTCAAATTTTCAAGCATCAAACTGTGGCCTATGGAAAGACCTTGAATTCTATGATCTCTATTTGAATCCATGGGAAGATTTATGGTTTACTAGTGGTATAGTAGATTTTCCCTTATATAATGTGTGACCTACAAATATTTGTGACATTTTTGTTTAGCCTTCATATCTTTTGTTGGTTTAAAGGTTTTAATTTAATAGCATTATGAGAAGAGTTTAAAATTTTTCTAATTATTTATGGTGGTTTTGAGCAACGAGAAGTAGAAAATGACCTCAAATTTGAAGTTCAACAATTCATAGATTTTCCTATACCATGAAGTTATGATCCACTTAACATTTTCACATTGTATCCTAAAGGATTCAATCTCTCCTCCACTTGGTGAAAATAAGACTCCATGAAACTCTCTACAAATTATTCTCCTTTTAATACAAGAATGGGTTGTAGTGATGATGCTCATTGTGGCCCACACTTTGATGTTTCACCCCTCCACCATCTATAGGAGAAGCTTTTGGGTGGTCAAGTGAAGGTTCTTCCAACTAGTTTAATTCTAACAAAATCTCTTAACCAATTCTTGTCATTTTTCATTCTCATCCTATTTCAAAGAAAAAGATAAGGATAAGGATAAATGAAATGTTCATATGCTCATTCCATACTTGCTAATGTATGAGATAAATCAAACAACTAGAATCTTCCTCCTACCCCATTTTTGTTATTATTCTTATTGCTTAGCATCATTTTTTATATTTTTATTCTCTAGGTTATGTCCCTGTATGGAATTTAGGGTAGAATATTTTCACTCACTTATTTTTGTAAATATGTTTAACCCTAATTCTTAAATTGTAATATAAATACTTGTTCATAGAAAATCCAAATTTGTACATTCTACACCAAGAAAAATATTTTCATATAGGTATTATAATAAATTTAATATTTGAAAAGTAGAAACAAAATCCTGCATTCCATAATTTTATACTATGCTAATATTTTATGAATTATTTTCATACTTTTAATGCAATTTTAAAACAAATGGAATTTAAGGAAAAATATTTGTATGAGCTTTGGCTAAAAAATGCATTCGTTATCTTGTACTTACCCTCAAAAAATTTATAGGGGAATGTTGGGTTATCATCTTTGGATGAGGGGATTTTCATTGTACCTATGCTTCACTTATCTCCTTCTCATGGTTCTTATGTGATTATTGTGTCCAACAAATAATCTGCAAATTCTTCTCACTCTCCTCAAAATAAAATGGCTCCTCCCTATGTTGTAGATGATACCATGGTGATTTTGGGGTAGGAAGTGATTGACAATAAATCCTTCTTCACAAAAAAATAGTTGGTTTGTAAATTTATCCATTTATGACCTACTTCTCCTTGATTTGCATCATTATATTCTTAAGTAATTTAATCCACTCAAGAAGGATTTATATACTCTTGTTCTATGAAAATCTTTGTGGTACCTTTTGAATCTTCTAATGATAGATAACTTGTGCTAGATTTTTATAGCTATATGTAGGGTTTGCATCCTCTCTTAGTTCATACACAATATCCCTTTTTCAACCTCCTAGAGTCTATTGAAATGATTTTATTTTTCATGAAGTTGTCTTATTTACCCTTATGCTTTTAAAGAAAATTAAACTTTAAGGCCATTGATATCCTCTACATCACTTCCTTAAGGAGAACTCTAATATTTTAGAATTCACTTACAACTCCTTTTTATATATTATAGTGTACATTGATCTAGGAAGAGATTTACATGGTTAGGTTCTTTTATAGGCGAATGACAAACTTTGATTTTAGTCTACAAATTATGAAGAAACCCCTTCTAATGTAGACGTTTCTTTATAATTAGGAGTTTAACTTTACATTTTCCTCATGTTTTCAAAAATTCAACTTCATCTACTTAGTGTTGTAGTCCCCCCACCTTCATATTTTTTTTTTTAGAGATTTTGATTATTAATTATAGAGAATCAAAGCTACACTTCCCCTCTATAGGAAATATATCCTATACCTAGTGAGGTTCCTAGAGTTCAATTGGTTGAATTTGACTTAGTTCATGATATGGTTGTTCAACAATCTATTTTCAATATTCATATCATATAATAGAACAAGCATCACAAAATAACAAGAAAACCAAACAAAAAAATGTTGGCTGAGGTAAGTTCTGCCCGGGCCTGGCTTAACTGGCACACTCTAAGCATTGACTTAGATTGTGTCGTGCGATTTGGGGCCCTTTTATCTTCTAACCTTTCCGTTTTCATCGAAGGATTTTTCATTTTCCATTTGTTAGTGTGTCGTGTGATATGGGGCCCATTTACCTTCTAACCTTTTGTGTTTCCGTCAAATGTTTTTTCATTTTCCATTTCGAAGCTATTCCCTCTCACATTGAACTTTTGGAGAGATATTTTTTTTGTTTTATACAAATGGTTTTTAATCCCATAGCAATTGCATGAGGGGAAACAAGGGAGGATGACTTATGAGTAAAAGATTTTATTGTGCATATTACATTATTTTATGGTAGAATTAAAATGTAAATAAAGAGATGTATGATTCCTAATTTGAAATAATTTATTTTATGATGTTTAGTATATATTTTTTATCCTTAAATAAGAGCTTCATAAATAAATTTAACTAGCTACACTTGGAAATCACTAAATTGTCCTTATTATAACATCTTGTTTGTCATTATGATTCTTGTAAAATTAAGAATTGGAAGCTATAAAATCTTTTCAAGATTAATTTTTTTTTATAAGAGAGGAATATGATGGTATGATGAAAGAATAAGTATCCGGTAGATTACACAGAAGGGGGGGGGGGGGGGGGGGGGGTGAACCTGTAAACTGAAAAACTGATACAAACTCCCAAACTCAAAATAAACTTATCAACAAATAACTCTATCAAGATAATATCTCAAAGATTAGTCAACATCAACCAACATTAACCAACATTAACCAACATCAATCGATCTCACTATTATACCAACTTAATAGTAAACAACTTCAATCTTGTAAACATTAACAATGCTTAATCATATGTCAACATATTAATCTCTCAATGCTTCCGATTATCATGCCTTATCAAAATAGTTAAGTAGTCAATCAAATCAACAAATAAGATCATAACCACAAAAGCATTCACCACTTGACACAAATATTTATACTTGGAAAACCCAAATAGGTAAAAACCACGATCAAATGAAACTCACAAGGATAGCTATTTGAACTCTTTTGAAGTTTTCCCTGTTAGGAGCCAATCTTGTTAAAGCTTTTACAATAAGTCTTGTTAAGAATTGATTCTATTAGGAATCACCCAGTAAAGGGATTTACAATATGCCTTGATGAAAAGCATAATACCCTATTAGGAGTAACCACAGTAGAGGGTTTGAGAATCCAAGCTAATGGACCACCTTGTTAGAGGATTTAAGAAGTAACCAAGCTTGTTAGAGCTTACCCAATTAGGAGATTTCAATTTCTGCTATAATTATTAGAAAACAATAGGTTTTCTTGATTTGTCTGAATAGAACTACATCTACTTGATCAAATCCTTCTTAAGCTTCAATCTGCCTATACTCAAACTATAGATCCTTCCATCGGTTAGGCAACCACACACTCAACCGATTTCTGCCAATATTGCCAACTATGCCAACACTTAACAAAACAATATCATCGACCTTAAATACAAATCAACTAGGTCGGTAACACAACAAAAACCTAATTCTCATCATCAAGATTACAAACAAGTCGGTACAATCTTGACCGTTAGAAATCATAACAATCTCTTCACATTAATCAAGAAAATTCCAACCGCTCCATGATCATTGCTTCATCGGACTTGTAACTCATCATGCACTATGCATTTGATTCAATCCACTTTGCTCCTTCCCAAGACAATCAAACAAATGCACCAAGTCAATCTAAACTTATCCTCATACAATGATCACACGTTTCTCCATCATTACCGCTCAACATTAGATCTTAAACCAACAAACTTGATCAGTTAGGTTTGATCAAAAAACAACTAGTAGGGTTTACCAGTTACATAACATAGGAAGGTTTAACCCTTTACACCGGTTCAACTTACAAACTACCATATACCGGTTTACAACATCTTCCTCAAATTTTATCATACCGGTTACAAGGCAATAGCAATAACAATAATAACATCAACAATATATCATGAATACCATTCACCGGTTCAATTGACATCAATGACAACATATCATTAATGCAATCTATATGCAAAATGCCAACAATCTAAAAATGCCAACAAAATAAAGTCCCTAATTTATGAATTCTTCTACCCTATCATTTTAAAATTAAAAAAATAGGCATTAGGAGGGAATGCTTAATATTTTTGAGTTTAGAAGTACTAAGTGTACGATTGATTACATGGGACCTAGTTAAGATAGAGTAACTTCATCTTGATGAATAGTCTACTTAATTTTTAAGGAGATTTCCTTGATGGATAGTTTGCTTATTTTTTAAGGATTCTCTATAATTAATTAAGATTATATTAAATAAGCTTACTTTTTATCCTAGCAAACAAAATAGGTATATGGAAATCATGACTAACAATAAGAATTGCATGTACATTTTCTACAACTATTAAATTTTAAAGATTGAAAAATGTGTTGATAATTTATTTTAAAAGTTGTGCACTTTACCTAAGAACATTTAATGGATATCCAACATAGGAAAAATGGTTTGAACGAGGTTTTAACAATTCAATTTGGTACTTCATCACTCCCAACAATTAATATGTTAATTTGGGTGCCCATAATGATTTTGAGAAAAAAAAATTAGGAATAAGCTGAGAGGAAAAATAATATAGAATAAAGTAAGGGTGTGCATTAAATAGGAGATAATACAACCATAAGTGATTATTTTGAGAGATTTAGAATTCAAGAAGTAATTAAAGTAACTAGGTTAGGATAATCACAAAAAAATGAAAGAGAAAGAGAAGGCCACACATGATGGAGTAGAAAATGTTGAGACAATTAAAAAAATAAAAAATAAATCACATAAAAGGGGAGTTCATTCTTTATCCAATGAAGAAGTTAGCAACCACTTATTATGCATAGAAAAATAATTAACAAGAAGAGGAGACTTCCTATAATAGGCTTCCATTCTCTCAAATGTGAAATCTTATATTTTATCATCATGCATTTGAAGGGAAAATATGACATAGGGACTAGGAGGAGAAAGATTAAGGATAGGAAGGTGTGATAGATGGGAATATAGGAAATTTTTTTGTGATGAATTCAAGAAATTATTAAGATAGAGAGGAGAGAAGTAAGGCCCTTGTTAATAAGAATGCTTGTCTTGCTATAAAATATTGTATATTTGGGAGAAACAAGGTCAATTCCAAGAGATAATAGATTAGGTAATAAACCCATTTCCATGTAAAATTACCAATATTGTAATGAATTTAGATAGCTCGATCACTTTTAGTTTAGTGAAGAACAAATACACATTTTGATGTATCAAAAAATTTCATAATTTTCTATTTGCATGTGATATTTGTATATTTATTTATTTTTATATATGCATGTGTATATGTTTATTGTGCTTGTAACCTCAAATGAACATGGTTGATAGAAAATAGGCCTTTTACTCCATTTATGAGGCCCTAGAAACATTTAAATCTATGGCCTCTAGAGGAATATCTCCATTGAAAAGGAAGTGAAGAATGCAAAAGCAGAACAAATTAAATTTAGATAATTTTTAGGAGTAACCTTAAATCCCCTTTTATGCTAAAACCTATAGGAAAACAAAGTAGAGAAACCTACACGCCTTATGTTAACCTACTCTTGACAACATTCAAACCTCCAAACATTTCCATATCATAGAACATTATAAATTTCACCTTCAATATAGCAATAACAAGAAGTCATCTATCCCTCCTCTATCTAACCTATTTCACTCTAAGTGTGATTGGATTTTTAAATTCACTGCTAGGTCCTTCCTAAGTGAGTACTTCTCATGCTAGATCTAGTTGAATTGTGTATGAATAAATTATAGGATTGTGATCTATGCTTTCTCCTTGTGGTGGTCATCATTCTATTGTCCTAGTTCTCTTTTGGGTGTGTTTGTACTGATAATAATTCTTATATCTTATGTTACAAATGTAAGTGCTTTAGTTTTCATATACATCTTTGTGGTTAATTTTTGTGATCTTATGGTGTCATGTTGGTGGTTTTAATTTTTCATTATCTTCTTTTATTGTGGTTTGATGCTTTATCATGCCATTATACAACTAATCTCCATGCATCACTCATTATTGATTTATAATTCAACATAATGTCAAGGAAATGACCAAAGACAAAAGTCAAAGAGCATGAAACTAATAATGTGAAAAAAACGGAATGAAGGGGGCAACTTTGTGAAAGTAAGAAATTGAACATGATAGATAAAGATATGTTATATCTTTTTTCAATTGAATTAAATTATGAAAAATCCATTCAATGAATGAAAGAGAAAAATTTGGAGAAGCAAAGGAAATAGATGATAAATTCTCTATTTTGAATGTCACTTGTGATTTTCTCCTTTGTTTGATTATGCCTTTAGACCTCACTTACCTCTACCTTTTGTACTTCTTTTGATTTTTGGTCATGCTTAGAAGTGTGGTAGGATTTACTTCATTGATGAAATTCAAGCACACAAAGAGAATAAGGTGTCTCAAAAATGTCAAACAAGGTATTTGATTGCAAAATACAATGTGCTAGTTGACTAGTAAACTAGTGTAGTATAAAGAATTGACATTTTTTTTTTTCTAAATTAGATTTATCTTTTGTGATTGATTGGTTGGTAGATGGATTCAAATGTTCATTGGATAGTTTCATAAATACATGTACATGGTCATTAATTGGAAATATGTGACATGAGATACAATGTGAATGAATATTATGTGAAAGTTTTGACTTTTGGACATGGGAAAGGTAAATTAAAATTTGGTAATAGAAAATCCTAAGGTGGTTTTTAATGGTAGATTACTAAAATGTGTTGTGCACTAAATGGGTAAAAGTTCATGTTAGGACTAAGTATTTATGATGCTTGTAAAAATAATATAAAAAAGGTGTAAATTCTAAAGTATATACAATTATCTCTTCAATTACAAAGAATATTATAGTTGAACTTCCAAAAATTGTATGATTTTAAAATTAAATACTTTAGCAATCTACACAATTTAATTTATTTTAATAATATTTAAGAACACATGCATTGAAAGATAATGATTTTGATAAAAAATGTTGATTAGAGAAGTATATATTAATGAATTTATGTATTAAAATTATAATAAAACTCTTAGGAGAACACTCTCAAACTAAACTTACATAAAAAAAGCTATGTAAAATAAACAAAAAAAAAACTAAATTTAGTATATGAGGACATAGAAATACATGTTCAATATGTATATAAATGTGTCATGAAACAACACATATTATACTCATGTTTTAAAATTGTTAAATTTTAGTTCGAATAGGTAGTTTAGTTGGCTTGGGAGATGGGTTTGCTCCCCATCGGTCTTGAGTTCGACTCCCTTCCTGAGTTTAAGAGGGGGGACCGCTTGTGGGTTGTGGATTCAACCCTCGTAACAAAAAAAAATTAAAAATGTTAATTTTATTTTTGAACAAGAGAATAGATTCATTAATATTATTCTACACACACATATCTAAAAAACTTTTGCACATTTGTTGTCAAATTTCTCTTTTGTACATTGTTTTTTTTTTATCGATTATTTGTACATTGTTATATTGTTTCTACTTCATATTTTTAATCATTTATCTCTTGAAAAAAAAACCCAATTTGATGGAATCTCACTATTTTTTATTACGTAAAGCCAAGCGGATATTAATTTAATTATTTGCAATAGATAATTTTCCTATAACTTAGATTTTTCACTCAATTTTAAACACCAGATCCAAAAATATTATGATTCATTAACCTTCTAAATCTTCTTAGAATGAGAGATTATTGAATTTTTAATGTTCAAAATGAATTTAGGTGAGGTGAGTTCATAGTTATGAGACAACCTAATGATTATGGATTTTACCTAGGATAAAGTAGATGGAATAGATTGTAATAAACATAGAGTTTGGAAACAATGCATATATAACTATAGATAATTCAATGAATACATCAAGCATATGGATACACGTGTATATAGAATTGTGACATTAATAAGGATATGAACTTGTGAAATAACATCGATGTAAATATTATTTTCTTTACATTACAATATTGACTTATGTATGCAACATTTTTCCAAAAAACATCATTGTTATACATTGTTACACTTATAATTATATAAAAATAAATAAATCATTTTTTATCTTTACAATTGATATAAAAAATAAAATTATTAAAATAATAAAATAATTTTTAAAATTAATAAATTTAACTAAATTTTCTACCCTATAATTATATATCAAACTTAAACCCAATTTATATATAATTAAACTCAACCTATATAATTGGGTTATTAAAAAGAAAAAAAGTTGAATGTGGAAAAAATCTTATGATTGATGCTCACAATTTAGTGGAGATCTCCAATATGAAGGAAGAATTGGATTTTTGATGCAATTATAAAATACAATATCTAAAAAGTTTGGGGTAAAGATCTACCTAATTGAGCTATATATATGTATGCAAATCTAATTATAATTTTTTCTGTAAAATATGATGCTCCGTCTGAATAAGCGCTTTCATAATCAGACGAAGTTTGAACAATAGCTAAAGTTTTTTATTAAAAACTTATTTAATTATTAAAGCATATTGTACAAAGCATAATAACTTAGTCTATCCAATCATGGAAACATTTATTTTATATCAATAAGCATCATAAAGATGGTATTTGCATGACTACTTCAAAATCCTAATTATACACACTTCCTACGTTACTAGGTTAAGCACAACATACTTTCAAATTAAACTTTAAAATTAAGTCATAACTAATATTTCATACTACCTCTAAGGTACATAATGCATACACATTAAATGAATAAAGGCTCAAGGTGCAAAATCACGTCAATAACAACACCAAAACATCACTCCTAAAGCAAGACACAACATCGTACGAAAGAAGAAATGAATATATAATTACCTATGTTCAACCATCTAAGGTCTACTTAATTCAATTATAACTCATGTAGGCTTTTCAACCACTCAATGAAACAATAAATCTACAGATCAAAAATACTTATCTAACATTTATCACTCAATCTATTAGATCCAGTTCACACTTCTTCCTACTACATCTTATAATTCTGATGATAACAAACCAATTTCATCAAAGAAAACACACTTATTTCCTTAACTAATCTCATTGTTTAATTAGTTACCTCATTATGCCTAGAATCACTTTCTGCGGTGTTCTCCCTTAACACACTATCAGAGGTTCAAGTGTTAAGTGTTAAGTGTTATATCTATCATGTTGATAATATAAAAATTTTTATGGTGAACATAATGAATCAACAGAGTGGCATTTAAAAATATTCTATTTGTTTATAGAAAACCATGACATTGATGATGAAGGACAGGTAATGATGCTATTTTCCAGAAGATTGAAAGATAGAGCAAGATAGGAGTATGATTCATTACCCACATAGTACCTTTCATCATGGAGGGATTTTGAGCAATGGTTTTTTCATATGTTTCATGATACAAGTGAGGAAGAGGATGACATCTGCTATGAGCTTCATGGAAACCAGATTTATACTATGGAGGAAGAATCTTGCATTTCTCCTCTAGATACATTTCTTGACATAGAGAAATAGGAAGATGAATCTGCAACACAATTATGTGTGAAGGTGTTTAGTATATACACAAAAATACCTTCAAACATCAAGCCCTCATTGTCAGAAAAATGTAGGAGTTGGTTATTTATCACGATCCCCAGGTAAGGCTTCTAGTTGAAATTATATATGAAAACATGTTAGAGGAAGAATATAGTGATGATCCATTTTCAAATAGCGAAGAAACTATGGATTTAAATATTGAAGAATCAATACGCGTAGAAGCAAATATAAATAATAAAGAGGAAACATTTCTTAGTATAGAAGAAATTTCCTATTTGTTAGTAAAAGAATATGAAATGTATGTTAAGAAAAATGGTCCAATTTTTTTTCAAATAAAGCAAACTAATGGATTAGGGCACATTCAGGGTGTGTTTGATGAAGTAAAATATGATTCCTAGGGAAATAATATATCAGAGGAAAAAATCAGTGAGGATAGTTTTCTTGTGGACAAAACAAATGATGATTCTTAGAATAATGAGAAATACATACATAGTAATGAGTGTAATAGGGAGTATGTGCTTGATCTTCAGTATCATGAGACTTCACAGGAATGTGAGGAAATAATTTCTAAATGTGAATATTTTTTTAGTCCCTCTTGTGAAATAAAAATGTACCATCCAGGATGTGAAGACGAAATGGATTTACATTCAATATACAGATTTGAAGGAGCTTCAACAAAGCACAATGATGAAGATTTTCAAGAAGATACTTTCAGTAAAGGTATGTATTATGATTTGCCATATGGTTTCATACATGCTGAAGCACGGGAAGATTCCCAAGGAGATAGGAATTATTTCCCTATATATTCTTAAATAAATGAATTAAGGAAAGTATAGAAGAAGCTAGGGTTGAGAATAGTTTTAATTTTTCAAAGTTGTTATATAATAAAACTATGGAAGAAAAGGAAACACATGGGGAAAATGGTGAAATGTTTTCACATAATATCTGTGAAAGTAATACATGTTCGGAAACCCTACTTGAAAGACAAAAGGAGGAAAACGGTACTTTTGAAGATGGCCTAAATTTTTTAAAATTAGCATATGATAACATTGTGGAATATGAAAAAAATAATATGTGGTGATGTAATACTTTTTCCAAATACTCATGAAAATGAGGTTTTGTCCAAAGTTGATGTGCGTAGAAAGAATAATGTCATTTGAGTATAAGAATATAATACAACATGACACAAAAGATAATTGTGAAAATTTGGAGGACCTCAATTCATATATTATGATTCAAGAGACAAATATTTAAAAGGATTATAAGAAATATTTACCAATTATTTTTCACCCAAGGAATGTTGCACAGTCCAAAAATACATTGCATGCTGAAAAGAATATTCTAATTTATAATATTGAAGTTCTCTATGAAAATTACACTCAGGAAAGGATTATATATGATAAAAATGATTTAAATTTTTCAACAAAGGAGGCATATGATAACATGTTGGGGTTTTCAAATGAGCATGAAGTGCATTGGAGAAATAATTGCAAACTTAGACGTCTGGAAACCAAAGGTGATCAAGGATGTGGTAATTAGGAAATATTAATGGAATATATTTGCGAGAAAAATGATGACATGGTGAAAAGGGGAATAATGAGAAAGTTGATTGGAAAAGAAAAGTGTATTGTGTCCCATAGGCTAACATTATTACAGGATCAAAATTGGGTGTTTGACAGAGGGAAGAGATAATGTCAATTTTGGGGGGCCTAAGGCCACCCAATTTAATTCAGATGATGATTTACAAAAGGGAATGGCATCAAGTGGTCTATTTCTCCATAGATAACTGGTATCTTGGTATGCTCACAGTGAGCATACATCCCCAGAAAGAGCCACTGTTGGAACCCTAAAATTTTAGAGTTCCAGATTCATATCGAAAACAAATTTCTCTATGCAATTTGCGTGCTACCCATGATCAACACCTGAAGATCTATGAACACAAGGTCAATTTATAGGTATGTATGTGCATTCAAAAGGTGAGTTTTTCAGGTACGCCCTTTTGAACCAGAATTCTTCTCATCTGAGCATAATTATGTCAAGTTTAAGAATCATTTGATGTCATTTGCTATGTTGTCTAAAAATAAATCCCAATGAGATACACTGTGCAAATTTTTTTAATTTTTTTATCAAAATGGCTTTAGTAGAATACTATCAAACTCATTTTGCAGGAGTTTCACGTGAACGAATTAGGTCTCGAAGCCCTATGATTGTATTTTACATGAAGGAAAGTTTATTTATATTTTATAATTATTTTTCCTAAGTATAATATTAATTGGAAATATTTAATTTTGAATATTATAATTGTCCTCCAATTAATACTATAGTTTTTAAATTATTAGTCTTAAAAGGTCCCAAAAGGGTATTTTAACTAACACAAATTTTTGAGTTTGTATTTTATGCAGGATTATTATAAAAAAGAAATAAAATATTTTCGGTTTGATCAAATGAAATGATCAAATACTTTATAGTTGGTTGAAGCAAGTAAAACGTTTTTATCTAAAAAGGTGAAATATTAAATCATATATTTTTTTCTCTTTTGATCGATAATAGATCTCAGTAAGTGTTTATTCTATAAATTAGAATACACTAATGCTATGACTGCAGTAATGTGAAGAAAGGAAATGACAAGACTATTCAATTCATATAAGAATATAAAGCAGATCAAGTAAATAAGGAACCGGTTGACAATGAATAAGATATTCATTAATAAACAACATATACAAGATTCGTTAATAACCTATTGAGTGCTCAAGCTGAAGTATTATATATACATAATGTTGTGATCTTTTGCAACACCTCAACAAGAAAATGATTGGGGTGATGACAAGCAGCAATGAACTATTAAGTATATGCAACGATCTTCACCCACAATCGAGTAAGCTTAGAAGATATTAGAGAAGCAGAGAGGCTGTGATGAGAAGTATCACCAACAATAGCAAAAGTTCATTCACGTTTTTTTAATTCGGGCCATTTTTTGCACTTGAATATGAGTTTTAAATGGTGATTTTTGTCTCTCAACAGAGGCCCAAACCATTCACCCTACCTTGAAGGCCATTTTTACAAGATTTTTGATATTTTTGGAGTGTCGGTAAGCTAAAAAATGGCCCATATTTTAAAGTGACAGCCTGCAACATTTTAGTAAAAATATGTATATAGAAAATCATTTATTGGTGTTGGTGTGTTAACGCTTGCGATTTATGGAGACATCTTTACTTTTCCTCTTGCGCATTCTATCTTGGCTAGAATTTGAGATGTTATAATGCCTCATTTTATTTTGTCTTACAATTAATTATTTTTTCTATAGATGATCGCCAAGGCGTTATTGTCAAAAATTCTGGAAGATAAAAGTAAATATAAAGAACTTGAATTATGAAGGAAAGAAGGTGCGTAGATGCATTTCTCCGCAAGAACGGTGGTTGTTGATACCATTGTTTTCTAGATTCACTACGACAGTGATACTCATCTCTCAGGGGGTCAAACTGTAGCAGAGATTTTTATAGTATACGGAAAAGGGAGATTAAGAATGCTTTGTGATGCTGTAATAATGAAGCGCAAGGCATTTCAAAAAATTGGTTTACATTTCAAATATTATATTTGGAAATGCATCAAAGCTCCTTTACCAAAAGCTCTTAAAAGATATGTTTCATTTAGGTAGCCATGAGATTTAGCAGATTACACTGGAAAGTTGGTGCATATGATTTTATTCAAGAAGAGAAGCTACTGTTGCTGATCTTAGCATGCCGCCCTGACCCTAACCCTATCGGGTATCGGGGTAACTAAAACCTCATTTCCCTGATATCCCAATGGAGTGGCTATACTGATGAAACTTTGCAAAGTGCAAGTTTAAAAGCATCGAGTGATTGGCAGAGCGAAGATAAAGTTACACCGATGAGCCGATGAGGTAGTTTCATCTCATTGGGTCATTGGTAAAACTTAAAAACACTTACCCCGATAACTAAAATTTACACCGATGAGCTCTAGGGAGGTGAAGGTAATGCATTTTAATTTCATTTTTCAATTAAGGATGTTACACATGTGAAAATTAATACGTCCTAGGCACATATAAGGGAGTATTTTTCAACCAAGATTTATATGTTGATATTCTATTTTGAGATAAAATACTTTGAGTTATTAAAGAATTTTAAAGGTGAAATTGTTTTGATAACATCTGTTCTTCTTTACCTTTTGAGAAGTCATAAATGTATTTAAATATTGCTTGAAAATCATTTTACTATAATAGGCATCATCTTTTTATTATAATATTTTTACCCTTTAAAGATCATTGAATTATTTATATTAGGGTAAATAATTTTTAAATTTCAAAAAACATAATGTGAATATTATTGATTACAAAAGGATACATTTTTACCAAAAAGGGAAAATTATTATTTTAAAGACTATACATTTTCCACATTGAATTATTTTGAAAAGAGAATATTCTATTTACAAATGCTTTTGACACATAG
Source organism: Cryptomeria japonica (assembly GCF_030272615.1). Lineage (NCBI taxonomy): Eukaryota > Viridiplantae > Streptophyta > Pinopsida > Cupressales > Cupressaceae > Cryptomeria > Cryptomeria japonica. The sequence goes on along the minus strand of NC_081412.1, from coordinate 526,373,488 downwards.
TGAAAGTAATGAATTACATTTCATGAATGGTATTTTCTTCTCTCTTATAAATATACTTGCCATAGATCAATGAATAGAATAATTCATCAAGGAAAATAATTATAATGCTTTTAAGCATCAAAGTGTAATTATTATTATTTTGAGAAAACATACTTTTACTAGAAATAAAGTGATGAAACTGCATTTATTAAAGATGAAGACTAATGTTATAATGCAATCCTTTCATATGCATATTTTTGCAAAGGTATGTCCATGTGATAAAACATTTCCAACCTATTTAAGATTGCCCTACAAGTTGAGAAGGTATAGAAGTTGTTCTACGAATATCATTTCTACACATGGAAGTATATGCTTTTATTTGCTATATAAAATCTTTTACCTTATGTTATTTAATAGAACTATTATTAGGGAAAATTATTTTTAATATTTACAAGTGTAAAATATTTTGATCTAAGTGAATTATCCTAAAACAAGTATTTTACATAAAGGATTATTACCTAATCAAAGGTAAGATATAGTTAATGGTCAAATCAAAGGGATTTAATCGATTCACCTTATTGTGCAGGACATATTGAGGAGATGATGAATATTTGCCGAGAAATATTATCAAACTAGAGGATAAAGGATATATTATTAAAGAATTATTTAGTATGGTGTTTTAGGGTTTTCTTTTTAAATTATATCTGTAAACCAAAGGGTGTGTCCTTTGGAAAACAACTGTATGTAGATTCCTTTTGTAAATGAAAGGGTGTGTCCTTTCGTTCATGTCTATTGGCTCACATATTTATATGGAGTCATTTTTTGTATGAGAGGGGACAATCTATCACTGCTTGTAAGGGCTATAGGCTATATGTATTAGAGAAGTCTATAGGAAGAAGGAGTATCATTTTGTGCAAGAAAATTGTAATAAAGTATCTCCAACTATAGCTTTTGTGTGCTGTCATTTCTCAGAGATTAATATACAAGGTTTGTTATTTCTACTTCAAATATAGTGTATACTTCTGTGTTGATGAAATATTCTTTGTCCTCTTGATAAATTTGTTTAAGGACTTGCTATAATGTGAATCACATGATGTTACATTAAATGTGGGATTGGGTTCTTATTGTTTATGTGACACATATTGAACCTTTATAGTGATGATTAACATTGTCTCCTGAGTTGATAAAGTTATTTGTCCATTAAGTATCATATATATTCTTGGATAGAGGCACTGGTCTGTTATTCATTCTCTGAGATTCTGATTTGATACGCATAAGGTCCATGAGAGAGAAACATTCTTCTAAAGCCTTTTGAACTAATCTATTGCATATTTCTTGTATGTCCTGAAAGCATTTTATTTCCAAAATACAACAATCTTTATACACAATTATCTTTACATTCACTTTTCAATGTCAAAAGCATTCAAATAAAAGCACTCAACATTAGCAAGAAATTATTGCCATTCTTGCAAAGAGTTGTCTTACCAAAGTTTAAATCCACTTTAAATAACTCTTTTTGTGCTTGAGAAGTGGAGGTATACCCATCTAGGCTCAGTGGAGCCTAAAGTGCAGAGGGATTTACTGTTTGACTATCCCTGTTTGTTGGCCAAGGCTGATTGGACTACTTCAGGATTTGGAAAATCTTTAGGTTTTCCAATTTGTGGTTTTGGGCACCAACAAATTGGCGACTCTACTGGGAAGTTGTCATACATAGTTTGGAATTCACCTAGAAGCTTTGGTGTTTTTTTATTGAAGATTTGATAAGTTTTGTTTTCCCCATCCGAGTCACATAATAGATTGGCGACTCTGCTAGGGAGTTGTTCAGAAGAAGTTTTCAGAATCTTTGGTAGTTTGTTTCAGACTCTACTAGAGGTAGGATCCTAGAAGATCAGTTAGGTTGGTAATATTTTCCTCTTAGGAGGTGGTGACTCCATATTAATAGTTTTTTTAGTTTGTGACTCTATTAACGGAGGAAAGCCCAAGGGAAACGAGAATTCTTCCCTTTGATAGTAATAGGAAATCTATTACAAAATGTCTCAAAATTGGTTGAGTAAACTATTATTTCTAGTGGAAAATAGGCCATTGGACCTTAGAAGATTTTCATGTGAGATTGATGATATATTTTTATATTTTGTGCAATTTATAACAAAATGTTACGATGAACATAATGATTCAGTAGAGTGGCATTTAAAAATATTCTATTTGTTTATAGAAAACCATGACATTGATGATGAAGGATAGGTAATGATGCTATTTTCCAGAACATTGAAAGATAGGGCAAGAGAGGAGTATGATTCATTACCCACGCAGTACCTTTCATCATGGAGGGATTTCTGGTGCAGGAGCACCTAGGACTTAGGCAATTTAACTTTCACAATATAGGCTTGTACTGACCCTAGAAAAATAAGTGGTGAGTAAGGACTCCAAGAGGGTCCAAGAGTGAGTATTTTGTGTCAATGTGGGCCTAGGTTGGGTTCATTTTACTTAGGTTTGCATTTTTGTGTAAATAGTAAGTTTGAGTATGTATTTGGCCTTTTTGTTGGTCAAAAGTGTCAAAAGTTGGTAAAAGAATTTAAGAGGGTTATATAGGTCTTAAGAATGCTTGAAATGTCATGTGTCATTACTTGAAATAGGTCTCATAGGTTGGAGAGACCAAAAGTGCAAAAATCACAAAGTTGCAAAAAGTTGTCATGACAACTTTTGAAAGTTTTCATGACAACTTTTGTCCTGGAATTGGTTAGCGGTGGAGTTAGGGATTTTAAAACACCATGGGATGACTCCACACATGGGAAATATATATAAACCCTCTCTTTCATGTTTAACAAGGTTGGTGAAATTTGTTTTATAAGTTCAATAACTGAAACTACTCATTTTTAGTCTTGTTGGTAGCATTTTGGTTTGTTTTACTCAATTTTGCAATAGAATATGGATTGAATCCATTAATCCAGAAATGGATTGAGTTAATCTTGTGTGTTATTGTATTGTTGGTTCATTTTAGAGATTTGTAAATATTGTACATAGGTGTTTTCTTGCTCAAGTTTGTAAACAACCAGTTTTGGCTTGCAAATAGCAATTTTCTTGTAAATATGGTTGCCCCATGAGTCCCACACGTGCTGCCATCATGGATAATTGGGAAATGGTTGGAAACCTCCTACAAATTGTACATATGAAGGTTCAAGTGCTGGAGATTTTTTTAAACATGACTTCCCCCTTATTCTAGGCAAGTCCAGGAGCAACTTGACTAGAGAAAATAAGGTGAAAAAGTGGTGTAAAGTGCAGGGGTGAGTGCAAGATCACTATTTAAAAAATTTGGAGGCGTCAATGGGTTTGGGGGAGAATTTTATATGTAGGGAGGAGCCTTGGCTAATCCATTTAGTAGCAAAACCCCAATTTATTCATTCACTGCCGGTTAAGGGCCTTTTAAACCCTTCGAACCCTCATTTTTGGGGTTCACATATTGTATGGTCAGACCAGGGCCTAAAACCACAAAAAAAATTTAGGGATAGGTACATCATTGAAGAAAATTCAAACTTGTTTGGGGGTCCTTTGAGTCATTTTCTCTCAAGCCCTTAAAAAGCCAGTTTTGGAGGTCTAATTGGGGCTCTTTCCTTGTAGCCCTTTTCCAGGCAAGATTGTGAAATCGGTAAGAAACCTAAAGGTTGAAAACCACTAATGTAAACCATATGCACTATAAACATATTAGAAGACCTCTCTACACATCTGCATCATATCACAATAGTTGGAGGTCATTTTGAAAAGTTGAGGCCAAGAGGCCAAAATTGAGCACTTGAGAAGCACAGTGAATTGATAGGGTTCCTAACCAAAACACCTGAAGAAAAAACCTTAAAAAATGTCAAGAATCAAGCCCTAGAAGAGATTGAGGAGGACTTGGAGGTCTAGAGTGTAAATAGGCCTGGTGAGTTGATGGAATTGAGCAACAATAACTAGGTGGAGTGTTGAGCAGGCTAGGTAAACCCCATCAAATTGGTATCAAAGCCTATAAGATTTGGGCTAGTAGAGTTGATGTCCTTACTGGAATCTATAGGAGACAACAACATGGTGACCAATGCAGAGTTGTCAAGGAAAGTAGATGATCAGGAGGAAGAGAATAGGCTCCTGAAGGTGAAATTGATTGAATTGGAGAGTAAGCTTGGTGCAATTGAAACCAAGGCTGGTGAAGTGCTAGTAAAGGTTGAAGGAGCAGAAGGGAAGAGTAAAGAAGCATTAGATAGATAAGGTGTCTGAACCTGATCCTATCCTAGAGAAAGAACCTTTCTTGAAGGCATTGAAAGCCTTGAGTGGTAAATTACTAGAAGGATTTCCATTGTTCACTGGTAAGATGGAAGGAAAAGTGATCCTAGAATGGATAGAAGTTATGGAGAACCACTTTGAATGTGAAGGTATAACTGAAGCTCAGAGAGTCAAAGTATCCAAGTCCAGGATGAGAGGAGCTTCTCTCACATGGTAGCAATTTGTACAAGATGGGAGGAAGAAAATGGGCAAAGAACCCATCTCTTCTTGGCAAGGTATGTTAGTCAAAATCAAAGAAGTCTATCTCCCTGATGATTATAGAGTGCAAATTCATAGGAATAGACAAAACCTAAAACAAAAGACCTTGATGTTAGTAGCTACACGTAGGAGTTTCATAAACTTAGCCTTAGATCTCATGTGGTTGAAGAAGAGAGTCTTAAAGTTTATAGGTACCTAAATGGCCTATGGTGGAATATCCAAGAAGAAATCCGTTTAATGAGCCCAAAAATAGTCCATCAAACCTTCCAACTTGCCCTTAAGGTTGAGGAAAAACTGAAAAGAAAACATGACACAAGCAACAATAGGGGCAGGGGTAGAGGAAAAGACAATAGAGGCCATAGGGGAGGCTTTGGAGGAAGAAGTAGTGAGAAAACAACATAAGGTGAGTCCAAACTCACAGAGCAGCAAGAGAGTGGCACTAGTAGAGGAGGATATAATAGAGGAAGGGGATCAAATATTGGTTCAAGAGGAAGATCTAGTGGACAAGGTAGAGGTTCCTCAGATTTTGCAACTATGAAGTGTTACCATTGTAACCAACTTGGCCATCTAGCATATAGGTGTCCAGAGAAGGGGTCATCATCACATGGTAGTGAAAGAAGAGTGAACTATCTTCAAGAAGAATCTTCAAGCAACAAAACTTCAGTGGTTGTGTTAGAGTCAAAAGTGGGTGAAAACTTGATGATAAGAAGAACTTTGATCAAAGAACCAATTAGAGAATAGCCTAGTCAAAGAAGGTCCTTATTTAGAATTAAATGCAAGATTATGGATAAAGTAGGCAAGGTGATCATAGATTCAGGGTCTACAGACAATATTGTATCAGAAGAGGTAGTGAGTAAGCTATAATTGCAAAGGATACCTCACAAAAATCTCTATAGAGTCACTTGGTTGAACAAAGGCCAACATGTACTAGTCAATGAGAAAGCATGGGTGGATTTTACCATTGGGAGGTATAAGGACAAGGTGTTGTGTGATGTCCTTGTTGGCATTATGTGAATCGATATGAGGACATAATGATATTGTATGTTATCATTGATGTCAATATGTGATATGTGAGAAGAGAGAACTGGCATATGTGTGAACCGGTATATATGCCAAAGTGAAGCGGTATATTTGTTCATGGTGAACCGGCATGTTTTTATGAGAACCGGTTCATCAAACCCTTGTGTGACTACTGGTTGGTAGTGTCAGGGTTTCCGGTTGGTAAACCTCAAGCCTATGTGACTTAATCGGTGACTTTGTGTGATAAGTTAGCAGTGCAACAAAGAACAGCTCATGTTACCACGTTAGCCTTGTGCGCATGATGGATATTGTATGAAGGAGATTATCCCTATCTACCTTGGGAATGTGTGAAGTCTGTTAAATGGTGATAATGCATGATGGGTTATCAGCCACCATGAAATCGGTGGATAATGAACGATGGAGAATGTCTTGAGATTGATTCAAGAACTGTTGCATTTAATGCAGTATGATCAATGGTCAGGATTGAACCATTTGAATTGCTCAACCTAACAAGTTTAGGGTTTAGGGTTTATGCTACCGACCTGTCTATTTCCTATAAGGTCGATGTTGTGTTTCTTTCAGAGGTTGTTGGCAAAAGTTGTATGTGTGTATCCAAGGGAAGTGATACGTGATTCTTTCCAGACCAAAGGAAAGAAGAGATACCTGCAAAGTGAATGTGCAGAAGGTGAAAAGGAGCCAAAGTGGATCTGCATTAGCATTGAGTGCTATTATGAGATCATTGTAATTCTTGTTGATCTTTAGCCACTTCAACAGCTGTGAAATCCCTTAACAAGGTAGCCCTAACTAGCTTGATACAAATCCCTTAACAGGGTAACTCGAAGTTATTGAGTTCTGGGAAGCTATAGAGCTCTGGAGATCCTTTAGCTATTGAGTTCTTGAAATCCTCTAACAAGGTAACCCTAACCGAGTTTAACCCTTAACCGGGTATTGTAGCCATCCCTAACAGGATCGGTTCCTAGCAAAACCTATTGTAATGTCTTTAACCGGACATGGCTCCTAACAGAGCGGACTTCTAAAGAGTTCAAAAAGTAGCTTGTGGGTATTCATCCCCACCGTGGTTTTTCCTAGTTGGGTTTCCACGTGAAAAATATGTGTGTCATGTGTGATGCTTTTATCTTGTGATGCTTTGTTATTGCCTATTAAGCATATGATGGTTCAGCGTTTTATGCCTATCAATGAAACATGTTGAACTAGCTATTGTGAAGGTATGATGATAGATTACCTGTTCATGCATGAGGGTGAACTGATAGTATAGTTTTGAGCTAAGAGGAAAGCTAAGTAAGTAACCGGTTTATGATTGTTTTAGTTGTTCTGGGTTTTACTGGTTTCACTCTGTTCCAAACCAGTGTCACTATTTGCCAGTCATTTGGAGTATTTGCTGTCAAACCAATTTTGGACTGTATTTTTGTCTGTACTGATTCACCCCCCCCCCCTCTCAGTGCCGGTTTGGTACTATTCATTCATCATTGAGTTATCAATTGGTATCAGAGCATCCTCTAGGTCCTCTGTGTTGTAAGCTTAACCGCTTGAGGGAAAGATCCTGTTGTAATGATGAAGAGGGAAGGTCCAAAGTTTAACAAAGAAAATTTTAGTATATGGAAAGACAGAATGAAGATATATATCAGAAGTATGGGTGCTCAACATTGGAGCTATGTTGAGAATCCCTATGTTGCTCCTACTGGTACTCTCACCGATGATCAAAAGAGAGAGATACATGAGAATGGGTTAGTCATAGAAGCCCTAATCAGTAGTTTATCTGACATTGAGTTCATTGATGTCCAAGATAAGGTAAATCCCAAAGAGGTATGGGATGCTATTGAAAATATCTATGGAGGTGATGAGCATGTAAAATAGGCTAAGGAAGAAAGTCTTAGAGGGAAGTTTAAAGATATGCGAATGGTTGAAGGTGAAACCATTCAACAGTATGGTATTACAATCAAAACTGTTGTCGGAGATATCAAGAGTGTAGGTGGTAAAATGGAAGATGCCACTGTGGTAAGCAAAGTCTTGAGATCCCTATTGCCGGTCTATGCAATAAGGGTTGCTACTATTCAGGAGCTGAGATCAATAGACAAGACTAAGGTATCCCTGGACTCCATCATTGCAAAGTTGATAGCCTATAAGCTAAATAGTTTTGATGGCAGTGTTCAAAAGACTGAATCAGCTTTTAGAGCTTCTGTTGTACCATCTAGGAAAGGAAAAGAAGCAAGCACTAGTATTGAACCAAGATAGAGCAGAGTGATGGATGATGAGGAGTTTCTGATGGAATTTGAAGCTCTTCTTGCAAGGAAATTTCCAAAAGGAACCAATAAATACAGAGGTAAGCTCCCTTTGAAATGTTTTTCTTGTAACCAGATAGGACATATTGCTATGAACTATCCTAATAGTGACAACAAGGATAAACTGGAAAGGTTCAAGAAATTCAAAGGAGCAAACCAGAGAAACTATTTCGTTGCAATTGATGAAGGTGTCATAGATGAGGAATCAGAAGATGAAGACAATGAAGATATTGTGTTTGTTGCTTTAAAGGAATATGTGTCAGACAAGAAGGCTCTTGTCTTCCGCTTTGATAATTTCAATGAGTGGATCATTGATAGCGGTTGTTCTCACCATATGACTAGTGACCAGAGCAAGTTTCTATCCTTGGAAGAGTATGAAGGTGGTGTGGTTTGTTTTGGTAATGATGCACCATGTATGGTTAAAGGAAAAGGGTCCATCTCTCTGAATGGAAAGAGTAGTGCTGACAATGTGTATTGGGTTGATGGTCTTAGACACAACCTCTTGAGTGTTGCCTAGCTGAATGACAGTGGTCTCACTCTGGAATTCAAGAATGGAGTGTACATAATCAAAGGAAAGAATGATGAATTGGTGGCTACCGGCATGTAGACCAAAGGTAACCTATTTCATTTGAATGCAAATATAAGTACATGTCTCATGGCTAAATTTAATGATAGCTGGATATGGCATAGGAGACTCTGCCATGTAAACTTTGATAACATTGTGAATGCTAGTAAGATCAAGGCAGTTAGAGGATTGCCGGTGTTAAGCAAACTGGATAATACCTTGTGCAGAGAGTGTCAATTGGGGAAAATGTCTTCCTCAACCTTTAAAGGTAAATCTTTCACTACTGACAACTTGCTTGATCTTGTGCATACTGATTTGTGCGGTCCTATGAAAACTAGAAGTGTGCAGGGTGATAGGTACTTCATGATTCTCACTGATGACTGCTCAAGAATGATGTGGGTCACATTCTTGAAAGACAAGTCTGAAGCCTTTGTAAAGTTCAAAAGCTTTCAGAGCATTAGTGGAGAAGGAAAGTGGTAAAAGGATCAAGTGCCTAAGAACTAATCAAGGAGGGGAATTCACTTCCAGTGAATTCAACAAGTATTGTGAAGAATTTGGCATCAAGAGGCAATTGTGTGCCCCCTAGACTCCATAGCATAATGGCCTAGCAGAGAGGAATAACCAGACTATGGTTGAAGCAACTAGAACCATGTTGATTCAAGGGAAAGTAGCTCACACCTTTTGGAGAGAAGCGGTGAGCACTGCAGTCTACACATTGAACCGGGTACTCATCAAGAAAGGTAAGGATAAAACTCCTTATGGGTATTGGACTAGTAAGACTCTTGTAGTCAGCTACTTTAGGGTATTTGGTAGCAAATGCTACATCATGAGGAGTGAACATCAGGGCAATTTTGAAGCTAAATGTGATGAGGGGATATTCCTAGGATATTCCACCAAGAGTAAAGCTCTGAAGTGTTACAACAATAGGACTCAGAGAATTATGGAAAGCATCAATGTGAGAATTGATGAAATCTCTAAGAAAACTGAGGAAATCAGCAGTAAGCAAGCAGTAAATGAATCGGTTGTTACCTTCTGGGAACCGGTTGCCAGTCAACCAAGTACTAGTAAGTGTGTTCCCACACCGGTAGATGTAGATTCTGATACTGATGGAGAAGAAGATGAAGAAGAAAAGCAAGAGGAATCTATCAAGACCATTCCTCGGTATGTAAAGCTGAACCATGATCCTAAGTAGATCATAGGAGATAAGGATGCAGGAATCCTTACAAGAAGGAAAATCAGAGAAAAATCATGTATGATCTCTGAATTTGAGCCTAAATCATTCAAAGAGGCTCATAAAGATGAAGATTGGATCAAGGCAATGGAAGAGGAACTTGACCAGATAGAGAAAAATGGTACATGGTCCTTGGTACCTAGACCGGAGCATAAAAATGTCATTGGCACCAAATGGGTTTTCAGAAACAAGCTGAATGAGGATGGCACAGCGATTAGAAACAAAGACAGATTGGTGTGCAAAGGATATGCTCAAGAAGAAGGAGAAGACTATGGAGAAACCTTTGCTCCTTTAGCCAGATTGGAAGGAGTTCGTATGCTTCTTGCATATGCAGCTTTTAAAGGATTCAAGGTATATCAAATGGATGTAAAATCTGCATTACTAAATGGTGTACTTGAAGAGGAGGTGTTTATAGAGCAACCAGATGGGTTTGCCCTATCTAAAGATAGTGACATGGTATGTAGGCTACATAAAGCCTTATATGGTCTAAAGCAGGCACCTAGAGCATGGTATGAACGTCTACATTCCCATCTTGTGATAATTGGATTTGAGAGAACAATTGAAGATAGCAATACCTACTTGAAGTCTGAAGGGAATCAGATCCTGATCTGTGAGGTTTTTGTTGATGACATTATCTTTGGTGGAGATGACAAGATGAGTCATGAGTTTGCTGATGAAATGAAGAAAGAGTTTGAGATGTCACTCATAGGGGAGATTAAGTTCTTCATTGGACTATAGATCCAGCAGATGAAAGATGGAATCTTTATCACTCAGTCCAAATATGTCAAAGAGGTGTTGAAGACCTTTGGCATGGAAGATAGAAAACCGGTTGGTACACCGATGGTGGCCGGTTGCCAGTTATGAAAAGAGGATGATTCTGCATTGGTTGATGAGAAGAAATACCAGTCAATGATTGGTAAGTTGCATTATGTAGTGCATAGCAGACCGGATATTGCACATGCAGTTGGCATTACTGCAAGGTTCTAGAAAAGTCCAAGAGATCCCACTTGGTTGCAGTCAAGCTGATTCTTAGGTATCTGAAGGGAATAGTTGACTATGGATTGTGGTACCCATACAACAATGATTTCAACTTGAAAGTATTCACAAATGCTGATTGGGCAGGTAATATGGATGACTGGAAAAGCACAACCGGTGGTGCATTCTTTTTTGTTGGTAGACTAGTCTCATGGATGAGTAAGAAGCAGAGTTGTATCTCTCAGTCTACAGCGGAAGCGGAGTATGTTGCAGCTTTCATGAACTAGACTCAGACTATCTGGATGAAGCATGTTTTAAATGGCTTTAAAATTCCAGTATTTGAACCAGTAAGTATATTCTATGATAACACAAGTGCTATCAATATTTCAAAAAATCCGGTTTTACATTTTAGAACCAAGCATTTTGAGCTCAAGTATCATTTCTTGAGGGAAAAGGTTCAAAATAAGGAGATTGCACTGGAACATATTTCTAGTAAGGAGTAGTTAGCTGACATATTCACCAAGCCTCTCCCAAAGGCTACATTTGTGCACTTAAGAGGTGAATTAGGGGTATTGCCCCTTCAGGTGGTGAACTAAAAGTATTGGTTCCACATCAGTCAGGTATTGCTTAGTCAAATTTTTTATGATTGATGTGTTGAAGGATGCTACTCCTCAGGGGGAGCAACATAATGGAACAGGGATGCTTGTGCCTCCACTTTGGCATTATTGTCAAAGGGGGAGAAGAAGTGAAATGGAGAAGATATCTACAGGAAGGGAGAAGATCTGAAGCAGAGAGATATCTTTGTATATTGCCATCAATACCAAAGGGGGAGATTGTTGGCATTATGTGAACTGGTATGAGGACATAATGATATTGTATGTTATCATTGATGTCAATATGTGATATGAAGTGAACCGGCATATGTGATATGTGAGAAGAGAGAACTAGCATATGTGTGAACCGGTATATATGCCAAAGTGAAGTGGTATATTTGTTCATGGTGAACCGGCATGTTGTTATGAGAACCGGTTCATGGAACCCTTGTGTGACTACCAGCTAGTAGTGTCAGGGTTTCTAGTTGATGAATCTCAAGCCTGTGTGACTTAATCGGTGACTTTGTGTGATAAGTTAGCAGTGCAACAAAGAACAGCTCATGTTACCACGTCAGCCTTGTGCGCATGATGGATATTGTATGAATGAGATTATCCCTATCTACCTTGGGAATGTGTGAAGTTTGTTAAACGGTGATAACGCGTGATGGGTTATCAGCTGCCATGAAATCGGTGGATAATGAACGATGGAGAATGTCTTGAGATTGATTCAAGAACTGTTGCATTTAATGTAGTATGATCAACGGTTAGGATTGAACCATTTGAATTGCTCAACCTAACAGGTTTAGGGTTTAGGGTTTATGCTACCGACCTGTCTGTTTCCTATAAGGTCAATGTTGTGTTTCTTTCAGAAGTTGTTGGCAAAAGTTGTATGTGTGTATCCAAGGGAAGTGATACGTGATTCTTGCCAGACCAAAGGAAAGAAGAGATACCTGCAAAGTGAATGTGCAGAAGGTGAAAAGGAGCCAAAGTGGATCTGCATTAGCATTGAGTGTTGTTACTAGATCATTGTAATTCCTGTTGATCTTTAACCACTTCAACAGTTGTGAAATCCCTTAACAGGGTAGCCTTAACTGGCTTGATACAAATCCCTTAACAGGGTACCTCGAAGTTATTGAGTTCTGGGAAGCTATAGAGCTCTGGAGATCCTTTAGCTATTGAGTTCTTGAAATCCTCTAACAAGGTAACCCTAACCGGGTTTAACCCTTAACCAGGTGATGCCTAACAGGATTGGTTCCTAGCAGAACCTATTGTAATGTCTTTAACTGGACAAGGCTCCTAATAGAGAAGACTTCTAAAGAGTTCAAAAAGAAGATTGTGGGTATTCATCCCCACCTTGGTTTTTCCCAGTTGGGTTTCCACGTGAAAAATATGTGTGTCATGTGTGATGCTTTTATCTTGTGATGCTTTGTTATTTCCTATTAAGCATATGATGGTTCAGTGTTTTATGCCTGTCAATAAAACATGTTGAACTAGCTATTGTGAAGGTATGATGATAGATTACCTGTTAATGCATGAGGGTGAAATGATAGTATAGTTTTGAGCTAAGAGGAAAGCTAAGTGAGTAACCAGTTTATGATTGTTTTAGTTATTCTGGGTTTTACCGGTTGCACTCTGTTTCAAACCAGTGTCACTGTTTGCCAGTCATTTGGAGTATTTGTTGTCAAACCGATTTTGGACTGTATTTTTGTCTGTACTGATTCACCTCCCCCTCTCAATACCAGTTTGGTACTATTCGTTCATCATTGAGTTATCAGTCCTACCCATGGATGCATGCCATCTCCTATTAGGAAGACCATGGCAATTTGATAGACAACATATCCATGATGGAGCCAAGAATGCATACTCATTCAAGAAAGATGGGGTCACATTCAAGATTCAGTCTATCCTTGACAAAGGTGAAAAAAGGGCAGTAGATCCTAATGTTCTTTTGGTAAGTGAAAAATAGTTCTTGAAGACACTTGAGGAAGGTAAAGGTGTAGGGTTTTCACTAGTAATGAAGAATAAAGAGGAAGACAAGAAAGAGCAGCAATATTTTCCAAAAGAGGTGCAAGATTTATTGAAGAAATTAAAAACCATAGTAAGTGATGGACAACTAGCCACATTACCTCCTAAAAGAGACATAAGCCATCAAATAGGCTTCATTCCCAGAGCATCCTTACCTAACAAGGCATCCTACAAGATGAATCCCCAACAAAACATTGAGATTTCCAAAAAAATCCAAGATCTCTTAGATCAAGGATTGATTAGGAAAAGCATTAGTCCTTGTATTGTCCCTACCATGTTAGCCCCAAAGAAAGCTGGTACTTGGAGGTTGTGTACTGATTCTAGAGCCATAAATAGGATCACCATAAGATATAGGTTCCCTATTCCTAGAATAGAAGACCTCATGGATTGTTTAGGGGAAGCCAAGTACTTTACCAAGATTAAACTTAAGAGTGGATATCACCATATTAGGATTAAGGAGGGTGATGAATGGAAAACAATATTCAAGAAAACAGAGGGACTGTATGAATGGGTTGTAATGCCATTTGGCTTATCTAATGCTCCAAGAACCTTCATGAGGCTCATGAATGAGGTGATGAAGGACTTCACAAGTAAATTTGTGATGGTATATCTTGATGAAATTCTCATTTTTAGTAAGGATAGGGCAGATCATATTTCTCATTTGCAAGATGTATTACAAAGATTATATGATGAAAAGGTAACCATGAACATGGATAAGTGTGAGTTTGTCAAGTAGGAGTTGGTTTACCTTGGGTTTGTGTTGTCTAAAGGAAACCTCAAGCTGGATCCCAGAAAGGTTGAAGCTATAGTAAATTGGCCTACTCCTAAGTCAGCAACAAAGGTGAGAAGCTTCCATGGGCTAGCTCAATACTATAGGAAGTTCATAAGGCAGTTTAGTGCTATATGTGCACCAATGTTAGACACCATTAGATGTGGAATGAAAGGAAAATTTCAATGGAATTAGGTAGCAAACAAAGTTTTTGAAACCTTGAAGGAGAAGATAGCTACTCAACCGATGCTACTATTGCCTAGTTTTGAGAAAATTTTCATTGTGAAATGTGATGCATGCAATGTTGGAGTAGGTGTTGTCCTAAGCCAAGAAGAAAGACCAGTAGCTTTCCATAGTGAGAAGATAAGTGATGCCAAAAAGAAATACCCTTCTTATGATCTTGAGTTGTATGCTTTAGTGTAGGCTTTGAGGAAATGGAGACACTACCTTCTCCCTAAAGAATTTGTAGTCTATACGGACAAGCAAGCATTGAGTTTTCTGATTTCACAAGATAAAATCAGTCACAAACACATGAAATGGGTGGAGTATATGTAGGCCTACACATTCACCATCAAGAATAAGAAAGGGAAGCTAAATCGGGTAGCTGATGCATTGTAGGCTTTTGAGAGTCCAAGAGATGCAATTGAGAAGCATAGGTGTTGACAATTTTAGAGGCTTATATCCAGAGGATGAAGACTTCTCAAATGCCTACAAGGTGTGTAAGGAGTATCAAAATCACTTCCATAGTGATTATTCTGATTTTACTTTACAAAATGGACTCTTGTTTAGAGGTGGGCAGCTTTGTGTGCCTAGATGCTCAATGAGAGAAAATCTTATACAAGAAAAGTATAATGGTAGCCTTAGTGGACATCTTGGAGTCAATAAAACTCAATAGTTGGTTTAGAGGTACTACTATTGGCCAAGAATGAATAAGGATGTGAAGAAGTATGTGGAGACTTGCATAGTTTTCCAGAAGGCCAAAGGTACTTCAACAAATGCCGGTTTATACCAACCTCTTCCCATACCAAATAGACCTTGGGAATGCATTACCTTGGAATTTTTAGTAGGTTTACCAAGGATAAAATAGGGATATGACAACATTAATGTGATTGTGGACAGATTTAGCAAAATGGCTCACTTTGTGCCTTGCAAGACTACTCATGACGCATGCTAAATAGCTCAATTGTTCTTCAAAGAGGTAGTAAGGATACATGGCTTACCCATGAGAATTGTTTCAGATAGAGACTCAAAGTTCATGAGTCATTTTTGGAAGACACTTTGGCAAAATCTTGGCACCAACCTCTCTTTTGGATCAGCCTATCATACTCAAACAGATGGGCAGCTGAAGTGGTAAATAGGAGCTTGGGAAACTTATTGAGGTGCCTTAGTAAGGAATATGGTCAAACATGGGATCAAGTGCTCTCACAAGCTGAATATGCATACAATGATATCATAAATAGGACTATTGGCAAGAGCCCTTTTGAAGTGGTCTATGGAGTGCACCCAAGAGGCATTTTGGAGTTGAGAGACTTAAGTAGTGCAGAAGAAAGAAGTGGATACATAGAGGAATTTTCTCAATCAATGAAGGAGGTCCATGAATCAGTCAAGCAAGCATTGATGGAAAACACAAGCAAACTCAAGCAAAAAGTGGATGAAAAGAGGAGAAATCTACAATTTCAAGTGGGAGATTTTGTCATGGTGCACCTCAAAAAAGAAAGGATACAACAAGGAGTTCCTAACAAGTTACAATGAGAAGGATAGGTCCATTTACCATTCTAGCCAAGTATGGAGAAAATGCATACAAAGTGGATCTACCTATTGACATAGGCTTGTCACCGGTTTTTAACATAGAAAACTTGATTGCCTAGAAGGGACCAATTTAAGGTTCAGATTGTAGTCACTAAGAGGTTTTAGATGATTTGAACAACCTTCAGTTACCTGCCAAACCAAATCCAAAGGCCGAGAAGGTGTTGAGTTCAAGGATCGCCAAGAAAATAAGGCATCAAGCTTATTGGGAGCACCTCATCAAATGGCATGGTATGGGTGATGTTGAAGCTATATGGATACTTGAGTCTGAGTTTAAAAAGCATGGGATTGATCAAAATCTGATTCCCAAAGAGGTTACATAGGACTTAGGCAATTTAACTTTCACAATTTTGTTTTGTATTGACCCTAGCCAAGTTAGTGGTGAATAAGGACTCCAGGAGGGTCCAAGGGTGATTATTTTGTGTCAATGTAGGCCTAGGTTGTTTTTATTTTACTTAGGTTTGCATTTTTCTATTAATAGTGATTTTGAGTAGGTATTTGGCCTTTTTGTTGGTCAAAAGTGTCAAAAGTTGGTAAAAGCATTTGAGAGGGTCAAATAGGTCTTAGGAATGTTTGAAATTTCATGTGTGATGACTTGAAATAGGTCTCATAGGTTTGAGAGACCAAAAGTGCAAAAATCACAAAGTTGCAAAAAGTTGTCCTGACAACTTTTGTCCTAAAATTGGTTAGCAATGGAGTTACAGATTTTCCAATGCCATAGGAGGAATCCACACATGGTAAGTATATATAAAACCTCTTTTTCACATTTACCAAGGTTGGTGAAGTTTTTTTTGTAAGTTCAACAAATGAAACTACTCATTTTCAGTCTTGTTGGCAGCATTTTCGATTGTTTTACTGAATTTTGCAATAGAATATGGATTGAATCCATTGATCCAGAAATGGATTGAGTTACTCTTGTTTGTTATTGTACTTTTGGTTTATTTTAGATATTTGTAAATACTGTACATAGGTGTTTTCTTGCTCAAGTTTGTAAACAACTAGTTTTGGCTTGTAAATATGGTTGCCCCATGAGTCCCACATGTGTTGTCATCATGACTAGTTGGGAAATGTTTGGAAAGCTCTTGTAAATTTTACATATGCAGGTTCAAGTGCTAGAGAAGTGTTTAAACATGACTGCCCCCTTATTCTAGGCGAGTCTAGGAGCAACCCGACTAGAGAAAATAAGGTGAAAAAGTGGTGTAAAGTGCAGGAGTGAGTGCAAGATCACTATTTAAAAGTTTGGAGGGGTCCATGGGGTTGGGGAAGACCTGTCTATGTAGGGAGGAGCCTTGAATAATCCATTTAGTAGCAAAACATGAATTTATTCATTCACTGTCTGTTAAGGGCCTTATAAACCCTTCAAACCCTCATTTTTGGGGTTCACACATTGTACGGTCAGACCAGGGCCTAAAATAAAAAGAATCCTTTAAGGATAGGTACATTGAATAAAATCCAAACTTCTTTGGGGGTCCTTTGAGTCATTTTCCCTCAAGCCCTAAAAAAACCGGTTTTGGAGGCCTAATTGGGGCTCTTTCCTTGTAGCCCTTTTCCAGGCAAGGTTGTGAAATCGGTAAGAAATCTAAAGGTTGAAAACCACTAATGGAATCCATATGCACTATAAACATGTTAGAAGACCTCTCTACACCTCTACATCATCTCACAATAGTTGAAGGTCATTTTGACAAGTTGAGGCCAAGAGGCCAGAATTGAGCACCTGAGAAGCACAGTGAATTGATAGGGTTCCTAACCGAAACACTTGAAGCAAACACCTTAAAAAATGTCAAGAATCAAGCCCTAGAAGAGATTGAAAAGGAATTGGAGGTATAGAGTGCAACTAGGCCTGGTGAGTTGGTGGAATTCAGCAACACCAACTAGGTGGAGTGTTGAGCAGGCTAGGTAAACCCCATAAATTTCGAGCAATGGTTTTTTCATATATTTCATGATGCAAGTGAGGAACAGGATGACATCTGCTATGACCTTGATGGAAACAAGATTTACACTATGGAGGAAGAATCTTGCATTTCTCCTCTAGATATATTTCTTGACATAGAGAAACAAGAACATGAATCTGCAACACAATTATGTGTGAATATGTTCAGTATATACGTAAAAATACCTTCAAACATCAAGCCCTCATTGTCAGAAAAAATGCAGGAGTTGGGGATTTATCATGATCCCCAGGTAAGGTTTCTACTTGAAATTATATATGAAAGCATGTTAGAGGAAGAATACAGTGATGATCCATTTTCAAATAGCAAAGAAACTATGGATTTAAATATCGAAGAATCCATATGCGTAGAAGAAAATATAAATAATAAAGAGGAAACATTTCTTAGTACAGAGGAAATTTCTTATCTGTTAGAAAAGGAATATAAAAGGTATGTTCAGAAAAATGGTCCAATGTTTTTTCAAATAAAGCAAACTAATGGTTTAGGGCACATTCAGGGTGTGTTTGATGAAGTAAAATAGGATTCCCAAGGAAATAATGTATCAGAGGAAAAAATCAGTGAGGATAGTTTTCTTGTGGACAAAACAAATGACGATGCAATAGGGAGTATGTGCTTGAAAATCCTTTTGAAATTTTTTTAAATCTTCAGTATCATGAGACTTCACAAGAATGTGAGGAAATAATTTCTAAATGTGAATAATTTTTTAGTCCCTCTTGTGATCTAAAGATTTACCATCCAGGATGTGAAGATGAAATGGATTTACATTCAGTATACAGATTTGAAGGAGCTTCAGCAAAGCACAATGATGAAGATTTGCAAGAAGATACTTTCAATAAAGGTATGTATTGTGATTTTTAGTATGATTTCTTACATGTTGAATCATGATAAGATTCCCAATGAGATAGGAAGGATTTCCCTATATTCTTAAATAAATCAATTAAGGAAAGTACAGAAGAAGCTAGGGTTGAGAATAGTTTTAATTTTTCAAAGTTATTATATAATAAAACTATGGAAGAAAAGGAAACACAAGGGAAAAATGGTGAAATATTTTCACATAATATCTGTGAAAGTAATACATGTTCAGAAACCCTACTTGAAAGACAAAGGAGGAAAAAGGTACTTTTGAAGATAACCTAAATTTTTCAAAATTACCATATGATAACATTGTGGAATATAAAAAAATAATATGTGGTGATGTTTACAGAAGGGAATCATATTTACAGAAGGGAATCATGTCAAGTGGTATGCTTCTCCTGAGATGACTGGTATCTCGCTATGCTCACAGGGAACATAAATCCCCAGAAAGAGCCATTGCTCGAACACTAAAATTTTAAAATTTTAGAGTTCCAGATTGATGTCGTAAACAAATTTCTCTATGCAATTTGTGCGCTACCTATGATCAACACAGGAAGATCTATGAACACGAGGTCAATTTCTAGGTATGTATGTGCATTCAAAAGGTGAGTTTTCAGGTACGCCCTTCTGAACCAAATTCTTCTCATCTGAGCATAATTATGTCAAGTTTAAGAATCATTTGATGTCATTTGCTATGTCCTCTAAAAGTAAATCCCAATGAGATACACTATGTGCAATTTTTTTAAAATTTTATCAAAATGGCTTTAGTAGAATACTATCAAACTCATTTTGCAGGAGTGTCACACGAATGAATTAGGTCTCAAAGCCCTATGATTGTATTTTACATGAAGGGCATTTTATTTATATTTTATAATTATTTTTCCTAAGTATAATATTAATTGGAAATATTTAATTTTGAATATTATAATTGTCCTCTAATTAATACTATAGTTTTTAAATTATTTGTGTTATAAGGTCCCAAAAGGATATTTTAACAAACACAAATTTTTGAGTTTGTATTTTATGAAGGATTATTACAAAGAAGAAATAAAAGATTTTACGTTTGATCAAATGAAATGATCAAATACTTTATAGTTGGTTGAAGGAAGTAAAAGGTTTTTATCTCAAAAGTTGAAATATTAAATCATATCTTTTTTCTCTTTTGATCGATAATAGATCTCAGTAAGTGTTTATTCTATAAATTAGAATACACTAATGCTATGACTGCAGTAATGTGAAGAAAGGAAATAACAAGACTATTCAATTCATATAAGAATATAAAGCAGATCAAGTAAATAAGGAAAAGAAGATATTCATTAATGAACAACATATACAGGTTTCCTTAATAACCTATTGAGTGCTCAAGCTGAAGTATTATTTATACATAATGTTGTGATCTTTTATAGCACCACAACAAGAAAATGATTAGAGTGATGAGAACCAACAGTGAACTGTTAAGTATATGCAACGATCTTCATCCATAATTGAGTAACCTCAGCAAATATTAGAAAAGCGGAGAAGCTATGATGAGAAGTATCACCAACAATAGCAAAAGTTCATTCACGTTTTTGCAATTCGGGCCATTTTTTGGGCTTGAATATGAGTTTTAAATGGTGATTTTTGTCTCTCAACAGATGCCCAAACCATTCACCCTACCTTGAAGGCCATTTTTACAAGATTTTTTATTTTTTTGGACTGTCGGTAAGCTCAAAAATGGCCCAGATTTCAAAGTGATGGCCTGCAACATTTCAGTAAAATTATATATATAGAAAATCATTTATTGGTGTTGGCATGTTAACACTTGCAATTTATGGAGACATCTTTACCTTTCCTCTTGCGCATTCTATCTTGGCTGGAATTTGGGATGTTACAATGCCTCCTTTTATTTTGGCTTACCATTAAATGTGTTTGCTACAGATGATCGCCAAGGTATTATTGTCTAAAACTCTGGAAGATAAAATTAAATATAAAGAACTTGAATTATGACGGAAAGAAGGTGCGTAGATGCATTTTTCTCTACAAGAATAGTGGTTGTTGATACCATTGTTTTCCAAATTTGCTGCGACAGTGACATTCATCTCTCAGGGGGTCAAACAGTAGTAGAGATTTTTATAGTATGCGGAAAAGGGATATTAAGAATGCTTTGTGATGCTGTAACAAAGAAGCACAGGGCGTTTCAAAAAATTGGTTTACATTTATTATATTTGGAAATGCATCAAAGCTCCTTTACCAAAAGCATTTAAAAGATAAGTTTTGTTAGGTAGCCATGAGATTGAGTAGATTACACTAGAAAGTTGGTGCCTATGATTTTATTCAAGAAGAGAAGCCAATGTTGCCGATCTCAGCATGCCGCCCTAACCCTAACCCTATCGGGTATCGAGGTAACTAAAAACTCATTTCCGCGATATCCCGATGGAGTGGCTATACTGATGAATTTTTGTAACGTGCAAGTTTAAAAACACTGGGTGATCAAGAGAGCAGAGATAAAGATACACCGATGAGCCGATGAGGTAGTTTCATCTCATCGGGTCATCGGTAAAACTTAAAAACAAACACTTACCCTGATAATTGAAAGTTACACCGATGAGCTCCAGGGAGGTGAAGGTAATGAGTTTTAATTTCATTTTGCAATTAAGGATGTTATACATGTGAAAATTAATACGTCCTAGGCACATATCAGGGAGTTTTTCTAAACCAAGATTTATATTCTGATATTCTATTTTGGTATAAAATACTTTGAGTTATTAAAAAATTTTAAAGGTGAAATTATTTTGATAACATCTCTTCTTCTTAACCTTTTGAGAAGTCATAAATGTATTTAAATATTGCTTGAAAATCATTTTACTATAATAGGCATCATCTTTTTATTATAATATTTTTACCCTTTAAAATTCATTGAATCATTTATATTAGGGTAAATATTTTTTATTTTTCAGAAAACATAATGTGAATATTATTGATTACAAAAGGATACATTTTTACCAAAAAGGGAAAATTATTATTTTAAAGATTATATATTTTCCATATTGAATTATTTTGGAAGGAGAATATTCTATTTACAAATGCTTTTGACACATAGTGAAAATAATGAATGGTATTTTCTTTTCTCTTATAGATATACTTGCCATAGGTGAATGTATAGAATAATTCATGAGGGCAAATAATTATAATGCTTTTAAGCATCAAAGTGTAATTATTATTATTTTGAGAAAATGTACTTTTACCACAAACAAAGCGATGAAAATGCATTTATTAAAGATGAAGACTAATGTTATAATGCAATCCTTTCATATGCATATTTTTGCAAGGGTATGTCCATGTGATAAAACATTTCAAACCTATTTTAGATTGCCCTAAAAGGTGAGAAGGTATAGAAGTATTTCCACGAATATCATTTTTACACAAGGAAGTATATGCTTTTATTTTCTATATAAAATCTTTTACCTTATGTTATTTAATGAGAACTGTTATTAGGGAAAATTATTTTTAATATTTACAACTGTAAAATATTTTGATTTAAGTGAATTATCCTAAACCAAGTATTTTACATAAAGGATTATTACCTAATCAAAGGTAAGATATAGTTAATGGTCAAATCAAAGGGATTTGATTGATTCTCCTTATTGTGCAGGAGATATTGAGGAGATGATGAATATTTCCTGAGAAATATTATCAAAGTGGAGGATAAAAGATATATTATTAAAGCATTATTTAGTATGGCGTTTTAGGGTTTTCCTTTTAAATTATAGATGTAAACCAAAGGGTGTGTCCTTTGGAAAACAACTGTATGTAGCTTCCTTCTATAAATGAAAGGGTGTGTCCTTTCATTCGTTTCTATTGGCTCACATATTTATATGGAGTCATTTTTTGTATGAGTCAGAACAATCTATCACTGCCTGTAAGGGCTATAGGCTATATGTATTAGAGAAGTCTATAGGAAGAAGAAGTATCATTTTGTGCAAGCAAATTATAATGAAGTATCTCCAAGTGTAGTGTTTGTGTGTTGTAATTTCTCAGAGATTAATATACAAGGTTCACTATTTCTACTTCAAATATAGTGTATACTTTCGTGTTGATGAAATATTCTTTGCCCTCTTGATAAATCTGTTTAAGGATTTGCTATAATGTGAATCACATGTTGTTACATTAAATGTGCAATTGGGTTCTTATTGTGTACGTGACACATACTGAACCTTTATAGTGACGATTAACATTATATCCTGAGTTGATAAAGCTATTTGTCCACAACGTATCATATATATTCTTTGATAGAGGCACTGGCCTGTTATTCATTCTTCGAGATTCTAATACGCATAAGGTCCATGAGAGAGAAACATTCTTCTAAAGCCTTTTGAACTAATCTATTGCATATTTCTTGTATGTCGTGAAAGCATTTTATTTCCAAAATACAACAATATTTATACACAATTATCTTTACATTCAGTTTTCAATGTCAAAAGCATTCAAATAAAAGCACTCAACATTAGCGGGAAATTATTGCCATTCTTGGAAATAGCTGTCTTTGCAAAGTTTAAACCCACTTTAAATAACTCTTGTTGTGCTTGAGAGGGGGAGGTATACCCACCTAGGTTCAATGGAGCCTAAAGTGCAGAGGGATTTATTGTTTGACTATCCCTATTCGTTGGCCAAGGCTGATTGGACTGCTTGAGGATTTGGAAAATCTTTAGGTTTTCCAATCTGTGGTTTTGGGCACTAACAAATTCGCGACTCTGTTGGGGAGTTGTCATACATAGTTTGACATTCACCTAGAATCTCTGGTGTTTTTTCATTGAAGATTTGATAAGTTTTGTTTTCCCCATCTGAGTCACACAACATATTGGCGACTCTGTTGGGGAGTTGTTCAGAAGAAGTTTTCAGAATCTTTGGCATTTTGTTTCAGACTCTACTAGAGGAAGGATCCCAGAAAATCAGTTAAGTTGGTAATATTTTCCTCTTAGGAGGTCAAGACTCTATATTAAAAGATTTTTCAGTTGGTGACTCTACTGACGGAGGAAACTCGAAGGGAAATGAGAATTTTCCCTTTGATAGTAATAGGAAATCTATTACGAAATGTCTCAAAATTGGTTGAGTAAACTATTATTTCCAATGGAAAATAGGCCATTGGACCTTAGAATATTTTCATGTGAGATTGATGAAATATTTTTACATTTTGCGCAAGTTATACCAAAATTTTACGGTGAATATAATGAATCAACAAAGTGGCATTTAAAAATATTCTATTTGTTTATACAAAACCATGACATTGATGATGAAGGATAGGTAATGATGTTATTTTCTAGAACATTGAAAGATAGGGCAAGAGAGGAGTATGATTCATTACCCACGCAGTGCCTTTCATCATGGAGGGATTTCTGGTGCAGGAGCACCTAGGACTTAGGCAATTTAACTTTCACAATTTTGGCTTGTACTGACTCCAGCCAAATCAATGGTGAATAAGGACTCCAAGAGTGTCCAAGAGTGAGTATTTTGTGTCAATGTGGGCCTAGGTTGAGTTCTTTTTACTTAGGTTTGCATTTTTGTGTAAATAGTGAGTTTGAGTAGGTATTTGGCCTTTTTGTTGGTCAAAAGCATCAAAAGTTGGTAAAAGAATTTGAGAGGGTTATATGGGTCTTAGGCATGTTTTAAATTTCATTTCTGATTACTTGAAATATTTCTCATAGGTTGGAGAGACCAAAAGTGCAAAAATCACAAAGTTGCAAAAAGTTATCATGACAACTTTTGTCCTAATATTGGTTAGCAGTGGAGTTAGGGATTTTACAATGCCATGGGAGGACTCACCACATGGGAAAGATATATAAACCCTCTCTTTCATGTTTACCAAGGTTGGTGAAGTTTTTTTTGTAAGTTCAACAACTTAAACTACTCATTTTTAGTCTTGTTGGCAGCATTTTGGCTTGTTTTACTCAATTTTGCAATAGAATATGAATTGAATCCGTTAATCCAAAAATAGATTGAGTTAATCTTGTGTGTTATTGTACTATTGGTTCATTTTAGAGCTTTGTAAATAATGTAAATAGGTGTTTTCTTTCTCAAGTTTGTAAACAACCAATTTTGGCTTGTAAATAGCAATTTTCTTGTAAATATGGTTGCCCCATGAGTCCCACACATGCTTCCATCACGGATAGTTGGGAAATAGTTTGCAACCTCTTTTAAATTGTACATATGAAGGGTCAAGTTCTGGAGAAGTGTTTAAACATGACTGCCCCCTTATTCTAGGCGAGTCCAGGAACAACCCGACTAGAGAAAATAAGGTGAAAAAGTGGTGTAAAGTGCAGGGGTGAGTGAAAGATCACTATTTAAAAGTTTGAAGGGGTCCATGGGGTTGGATAATACTTTTATATGCAGGGAGGAGCCTTGAATAGTCCATTTATTAGCAAACCCCTAATTCATTCATTCACTGTCGGTTAAGGGCCTTATAAAACCTTCAAACCCTCATTTTTGGGGTTCACACATTGTACGGTCACACCAAGGCCTAAAACCATAAAAATAATTTAGGGATAGGTACATCATTGAATAAAATCCAAACTTGTTTGGGAGTCCTCTGAGTCATTTTCCCTCAAGCCCTAAAAAAACCGGTTTTGGAGGACTAATTGGGGCTCTTTCCTTGTAGCCCTTTTCTAGGCAAGATTGTGAAATCGGTAAGAAACCTAAAGGTTGAAAAACACTAATGGACTCCATATGCACCATAAAAATGTTAGAAGACCTCTCTACACCTCTGCATCATCTCACAATATTTGGAGGTCATTTTGACAAGTTGAGGCCAAGAGGCCAAAATTGAGCACTTGAGAAGCACAGTGAATTGATAGGGTTCCTAACCAAAACACCTGAAAAAATTTCAAGAATCAATCCCTAGAAAATATTGAGAAGTATTTGGAGGTCTAGAGTGCAACTAGGCCTGGTGATTTGATGAAATTGAGCAACACCAACTAGGTGGAGTGTTGAGCAGGCTAGGTAAACCACATCAAATTGGTATCAAAGCCTATAAGATTTGGGCTAGTAGAGTTGATGTACTTAGTTGAATTTGTAAGAGACAACAACATGGTGACCAATGTAGATTTGGAAAGGAAAGTATATGATTAGGAGGAAGAGAATAGGCTCCTGAAGGAGAAATTGATTGAATTGGAGAGTAAGCTTGGTGCAATTGAAACTAGGGCTGATGAAGTGCTAGTAAAGGTTGAACGAGTAGAAGGGAAGGGTAAAGAAGTGTTAGATAGACAAGGTGCCTGAACCAGATCTTGTCCTAGAGAAATAACCTTTCTTGAAGGCATTGAAATCCTTGAGTGGTAAATTACTAGAAGGATTTCCATTGTTCATTGGTAAGATGGAAGCAAAAGTGGTCCTAGAATGGATAGAAGGTATGGAGAACCACTTTGAATGTGAAGGTATAACTAAAGCTAAGAGAGTCAGAGTAGCCAAGTCTAGGATGAGAGGAGCTTCTCTCACATGGTGGGAATTTGTACAAGATGAGAGGAAGAAAATGGGCAAAGCACCCATCTCTTCTTGGTAAGGGATGTTAGTCAAAATCAAAGAAGTCTATCTCCCCGATGACTATAAAGTGCAAATTCATAGGAAGAGACAAAACCTAAGACAAAAAGACCTTGATGTTAGTAGCTACATGGAGGAGTTTCACAAACTTAGCCTTAGATCTCATGTGGGTGAAGAAGAGAGTCTCAAGGTTGCTAGGTACCTAAATGGCCTACAGTGGAATATCCAAGAAGAAATCAGTTTAATGAGCCCAAAAATAGTCCATCAAACCTTCCAACTTGCCCTTAAGGTTTAGGAAAAACTGAAAAGAAAACATGACACAAGCAGCAATAGGGGCAGGGTTAGAGGAAAAGATAATAGAGGCCATAGGGGAGGCTTTGGAGGAAGAAGTAGTGAGAAAATAACACAAGGTGAGTCTAAACTCATAGAACAACAAGAGAGTGGCACTAGTAGAGGAGGATACAATAGAGGACGGGGATCAAACAGTGGTTCCAGAGGAAGATCTAGCGGAAAAGGTAGAGGTTCCTCATATTTTTCAACTATGAAGTGTTACCATTGTAACCAACTTGGCCATCCATCATATAGGTGTCCAGAGAAGGGGTCATCATCACAAGGTAGTGAAAGAAGAGTGAACTATCTTCAAGAAGGAAAACTTCAGAGGTTACCTTAGAGTTTGAAGTGGGTGATAACTTGATGATAAGAAGAACTTTGATCAAAGAACCAGGTAGAGAAGAGCCTAGTCAAAGAAGGTCTTTGTTTAGAATCAAATGCAAGATTATGGATAAAGTATGCAAGGTGATCATATATTCATGGTCTACAGACAATATTGTATCAGAAGAGATAGTGAGTAAACTCAAATTGCAAAGGATGCCTCACAAAAATCCCTATAGAGTCACTTGGTTGAACAAAGGCCAACTTGTACTAGTCAATGAGAAAGCATGGGTGAATTTTACCATTTGGAGGTATAAGGACAAGGTGTTGTGTGATGTCCTACCCATGGATGCATGCCATCTCCTATTAGGAAGACCATGGAAATTTGATAGACAAACTATCCATGATGGAGCCAAGAATGCATACTCAGTCAAGAAAGATGGAGTCACATTCAAGATTTAGTCTATCCTTGAGGAAGGTGACAAAAGGGCAGCAGGTCCTAATGTTCTTTTGGTAAGTGAAAAATAGTTCTTGAAGACACTTGAGGAAGGTAAAGGTGTAGGGTTTGCACTGGTAATGAAGCTTAAAGAGGAAGACAAGAAAGAGCAGCAATATTTGCCAAAAGAGGTGCAAGATTTGTTGAAGAAATTCAAAGGCATAGTAAGTGATGGACAACCAGCCACATTACCTCCTAAAAGAGCCATAATCCATCAAATAGACTTCATTCTCAGAGCATCCTTACCTAACAAGGCAGCCTACAAGATTACTCCCCAAGAAAACATTGAGATTGCTAAACAAATCCAAGAACTCTTAGATCAAGGCTTGATTAGGTAAAGCATTAGTCGTTGTGTTGTCCCTACCGTGTTAGCCCCAAAGAAAGTTGGTACTTAAAGGTTGTGTACTGATTCTAGAGCCATAAATAGGATCACTAAAAGATATAGGTTCCCTATTCCTAGAATATAAGACCTCATGGATTGTTTAGGGGAAGCCAGGTACTTTACCAATATTGACCTTAAGAGTGGATATCACCAAATTAGGATTAAGGAGGGTGATGAATGGAAAACAACATTCAAGACAACAGAGGGACTATATGAGTGGCTTGTAATGCCATTTGGCTTATCCAATGCTCCAAGAACCTTCATGAGGCTCATGAATGAGGTGATGAAGGACTTCATAGGTAAATTTGTGGTGGTATATCTTGATGACATTCTCATTTTCAGTAAGGATAGGGCAGATCATATTTCTCATTTGCAAGATGTATTGCAAAGATTGTATGATGAAAAGCTAACCATGAACTTGGATAAGTGTGAGTTTGTCAAGTAGGAGTTGGTTTACCTTGGGTTTGTGTTGTCTCAAGGATACCTCAAGATGGATCCCACTAAGGTTGAAGCCATAGTAAATTGGCCTACTCCTTAGTCAGCAACAGAGGTGAGAAGCTTCCATGGGCTAGCTCAATACTATAGGAAGTTCATAAGGCAGTTTAGTGCTATATGTGCACCAATGTTGGACACCATTAGAGGTGGAATGAAAGAAAAATTTCAATGGAATGAGGCAAGAAACAAAGGTTTTGAAACCTTGAAGGAGAAGATAGCCACTCAACCGGTGCTAGTGTTGCCTAGTTTTGAGAAACTTTTCATTGTGGAATGTGATGCAAGCAATGTTGCAGTAGGTGTTGTCCTAAGCCAAGAAGAAATACCAGTAGCTTTCCATAGTGAGAAGCTAAGTGATGCAAAAAAGAAATACTCTTCTTATGATCTTGAGTTGTATGCTTTAGTGCAGGCTTTGAGGAAATGGAGACACTACCTTCTCCCTGAAGAATTTGTAGTTTACACGGACAATGAAGCATTGAGTTTTCTGAATTCACAAGATAAACTCAGTCACAAACACATGAAATTGGTGGAGTATATGTAGGCCTACACATTCACCATCAAGCACAAGAAAAGGAAGCTAAACCGGGTAGCTGATGCATTGAGTAGGAGGCTTTTGACAGTCCAAGAGATCCAATTCAGAAGCATAGGTTTTGATATTTTTAGAGGCTTATATCCAGAGGATGACGACTTCTCAAATGGCTACAAGGTGTGTAAGGAGTATCAAAATCACTTCCATAGTGAGTATTCTGATTTTACCTTGCAAAATGGACTCTTGTTTAGAGGTGGGCAAGTTTGTGTGCCTAGAGGCTCAATGAGAGAAAATCTTATACAAGAAAAGTATAATGGAAGCCTTAGTGGACATTTTGGAGTCAATAAAACTCAAGAGTTGGTTTAGAGGTACTACTATTGGCCAAGAATGAATAAGGATGTGAAGAAGTATGTGGAGACTTGCATAGTTTGCCAAAAGGACAAAGGTACTTCAACAAATGCCAGTTTATACCAACCTCTTCCCATACCAAATAGACCTTGGGAATGCATTAGCATGGACTTTTTAGTAGATTTACCAAGGACAAAATAGGTATATGACAAAATTTATGTGATTGTGGACAAATTTAGCAAAATGGCTCACTTTGTGCTTCGCAAGACTACTCATGATGCTTGCCAAATAGCTTAATTGCTCTTCAAAGAGGTAGTAAGGATACATGGCTTACCCATGAGTATTGTTTCAGATAGAGACTCAAAGTTCATGAGTCATTTTTGGAAGACACTTTGGCAAAATCTTGGCACCAACCTCTCTTTTCAATCAGCCTATCATCCTCAAATAGATGGGTAGACTGAAGTGGTAAATAGGAGCTTGGGAAACTTATTAAGGTGCCTTACTAAAGAATATGGTTAGACATGGGATCAATTACTCTCACAAGCTGAATATGCACACAATGATACCATAAATAGGACTATCGGCAAGAGCCCTTTTGAAGTGGTCTATGGAGTGCACCCAAGAGGAATTATGGAGTTGAGAGACTTAAGTAGTGCAGTAGAAACAAGTGGATATGCAGAGGACTTTTCTCAATCAATGAAGGAGGTCCATGAATCAGTCAAGCAAGCATTGATGGAAAACACAAGCAAACTCAAGCAAAAAGTGGATGAAAAGAGGAGAAATCTACAATTTCAATTGGGAGATCTTGTCATGGTGCACCTCAACAAAGAAAGGATACAACAAGGAGTGCCTAACAAGTTACAAATGAGAAGGATAGGTCCATGTACCATTCTAGCCAAGTTTTGAGAAAATTCATACAAAGTGGATCTACCTAGTGACATAGGCTTGTCACCGGCTTTTAACATAGCAGACTTGATTGCCTACAAGGGACCAATTCAAGGTTCAGATTGCAATCACTCAAAGGTGTTAGATGATTTCAACAACCTTTAGTTACCAGCCAAACCAAATCCAAAGGCCAAGAAGGTGTTGAGTTCAAGGATTGCCAAGAAGACAAGGCATCAAGCCTATTGGGAGCACCTCATCAAATGACAAGGTATGGTTGGTGCTAAAGATACATGGATACTTGAGTCAAATTTTAAAAAGAATGGGATTTATCAGAATTTGATTCCCAAAGAGGTGACATGAACTTCTTTTGTTTGGGAGAATGGTGCAAGAGCACCTAGGACTTAGGTAGTTTAACTTTCACAATTTTGGCTTGTATTGACCCTAGCCAAGTCAGCGGTGAATAAGGACTCTAGGAGAGTCCAAGAGTGATTATTTTGTGTCAATGAAGGCCTAGGTTGAGTTTATTTTACTTAGGTTTTCATTTTTGTGTAAATAGTCAGTTTGAGTAGGTATTTGGCCTTTTTGTTGGTGAAAAGTGTCAAAAGTTGGTAAAAGCATTTTAGAGGGTTAAATAGGTCTTAGGCATGTGTGATGACTTGAAATAGGTCTCATAGGTTGGAGAGACCAAAAGTGCAAAAATTTTACTCCACATATGGGAAAGTTATATAAACCCTCTCTTACATGTTTACCAAGGTTGGTAAAGTTTGTTTTGTAAGTTCAACAACTGAAACTAGTTATTTCCAGTCTTGTTGGCAGCATTTTGGCTTGTTTTACAAAATTTTGCAATAGAATATGGATTGAATCCATTGATCCAGGAATGGAATGGGTTACCCTTGTGTGTTCTTGTACTGTTGATTCATTTTTGAGCTTTCTAAATATTGTACATAGGTGTTTTCTTGCTCAAGTTTGTAAACAACTAGTTTTGGCTTGTAAATAACAATTTCCTTGTAAATATGGTTGCCCCATGAGTCCCACATGTGCTGCCATAACAGATAGTAGGGATATGTTTGGCAACCTCCTATACATTTTACATATGCAGGTTCAAGTGCTGGAGAAGTGTTTAAACATGACTGCCCCGTTATTCTAGGCGAGTCTAGGAGCAACCCGACTATAGAAAATAAAGTTAAAAAGTGGTGTAAAGTGAAAGGGTGAGTACAAGATCACTATTTCAAAGTTTGGAGGGGTACATGGGGTTGGTGCAGACTTTTCTATGTAGGGAGGAGCCTTGAATAATTCATTTAGTAAAAATACCTCAATTTATTCATTCACTACCGATTAAGGGCCTTATAAACCCTTCAAACCCTCATTTTTGGGGTTCACACATTGTACGGTCAGACCAGAGCCTAAAACCAAAAAAATCCTTCAGGAATAGGTACATAATTGAAGAAAATCCAAACTTGTTTGGGGGTCCTTTGAGTAATTTTCCCTCAAGCCCTAAAAAAACTGGTTTTGGAGACCTAATTGGGGCTCTTTCCTTGTAGCCCTTTTCCAGGCAAGATTGTGAAATCGATAAGAAACCTAAAGGTTGAAAAGCACTAATGGAATACATATGCACTATAAACATGTTAGAAGACCTCTCTACACCTCTGCATCATCTCACAATAGTTGGAGGTCATTTTGACAAGTTAAGGCCAAGAGGCCAGAATTGAGCACCTGAGAAGCACAGTGAATTGATAGGGTTACTAACAAAAACACCTAAAGAAAACAACTTAAAAAATGTCAAGAATCAAGCCCTAGAAGAGATTGAGAAGGAATTGGAGGTATAGAGTGCAACTAGGTCTGGTGAGTTGGTGGAATTTAGCAACACCAACTAGGTGGAGTGTTGAGCAGGCTAGGTAAACCCCATCAATTTCGAGCAATGGTTTTTTCATATGTTTAATCATGCAGATGAGGAAGAGGATGACATCTGATATAATCTTGATGGAAACAAGATTTACACTATTGAGGAAGAATCTTGCATTTCTCCCCTTGATACATTTCTTGACATAGAGAAACAAGAAGATGAATCTGCAAAACAATTATGTGTGAATATGTTCAGTATATATGCAAAAATACCTTCAAACATCAAGCCCTCATTGTTAGAAAAAATGCAGGAGTTGGTTATCATGATCCCCAGGTAAGGCTTCTACTTGAAATTATATATGAAATCTTGTTAGAGGAAGAATATAGTGATGATCCATTTTCAAATAGCGAAGAAACTATGGATTTAAATATCGAAGAATCCATACGCGTAGAAGCAAATATAAATAATAAAGAGGAAACATTTCTTACTACAGAAGAAATTTCTTTTTTTTAGAAAATGAATACGAAAGGCATGTTCAGAAAATGGTCCAAAGTTTTTTCAAATAAAGCAAACTAATGGACTAGGGCACATTCAGGGCATGTTTGATAAAGTAAAATGCGATTCCCAAGGAAATAATATATCAGAGGAAAAAATCAGTGATGATAGTTTTTTTGTGGACAAAACAAATGATGATTCTCAGAATAATGAGAAATACATACACAGTAATGAGTGCAATAGGGAGTATGTGGTTGAAAATCCTTTTAAATTTTTTTTAAATCTTCAGTATCATGAGACTTCACAGGAATGTGAGGAAATAATTTCTAAATGTGAATATTTTTTTAGGCCCTCTTGTGAAATAAAGATTTACCATCCATGATGTGAAGATGAAATGGATTTACATTCAGTATACAGATTTGAAGGAGCTTCAGCAAAGCACAATGATGAAGATTTGTAAGAAGATACTTTCAATAAAGGTATGTATTGTGATTTTCAATATGATTTCTTACATGTTGAAGCACGATAAGATTCCCAATGAGATAGGAAGGATTTCCCTATATTCTTAAATAAATCAATTAAGGAAAGTACAGAAGAAGCTAGGGTTGAGAATAGTTTTAATTTTTCAAATTTATTATATAATAAAACTATGGAAGAAAAGGAAACACAAGGGAAAATGGTGAAATGTTTTCACATAATATCTATGAGAGTAATACATGTTTAGAAACCCTACTTGAAATATAAAATGAGGAAAAAGGTACTTTTAAAGATGACCTAAATTTTTCAAAATTACCATATGATAACATTGTGGAATATGAAAAAATAATATGTGGTGATGTAATACTTTTTCCAAATACTCGTGAAAATGAGGTTTGTCCAAAGTTGATGTGCCTAGAAAGTATAATGTCATTTGAGTATAAGAATATAATACAACATGATGCAAAAGATAATTGTAAAAATTTGGAGGACCTCAATTCATATATTATGATTCAAGAGACAAATATTTCAAAGGATTATAAGAAATATTTACCAATTATTTTTCACCCAAGGAATGTTGCACAGTCCGAAAATACATTCCACGGTGAAAAGAATATTCTAATTTATAATATTGAAGTTCTTTGTGAAAATTACAATCAGGAAAGGATTATATATGATAAATGATTTAAATTTTTCAACAATGGAGGCATATGATAACATGTTGGGGTTTTCAAATGAGCATGAAGTACATTGAAGAAATAATTGCAAAGTTAGAAGTCTGGAAACCAAAGGTGATCGAGGATGTGGTAACCAAGAAATATTAATGGAATACATTTGCGAGAAAAATGATGATATGGTGAAAAGAGGAATAATGAGAAAGTTGATTGGAAAAGAAAAGTATATTATGTCCGATAGGCTAACATTACTACAGGATCAAAATCTAGTGTTTGACAGAGGGAAGAGATAATGTCAATTTTGGGGGGCCTAAGCCTACCCAATTTAATTCGAATGATGGTTTACAAAAGGGAATGACATCAAGTGGTCTACTTCTCCAGAGATAACTAGTATCTCGCTATGCTCATAGGGAGCATACGTCTCCAGAAAGAGCCACTGCTCGAACCCTAAAATTTTAAAATTTTAGAGTTCCCTATTAATGTTGAAAATGGTTTTCTCTATGCAATTTGCGTGCTACCTATGATCAACACCAGAAGATCTATGAACACGAGGTCAATTTATAGGTATTTATGAGCATTTAAAAGGTGAGTTTTTAGGTACGCCCTTTTGAACAAGAATTCTTCTCATCTGAGCATAATTATGTCAAGTTTAAGAATCATTTGATGTCATTTGCTATGCCCTCTAAAAAATAAATCCCAATGAGATACACTATGTGCAATTTTTTTAAAATTTAATCAAAATGGCTTTAGTAGAATACTATCAAACTCATTTTGCAGGAGTGTCACGCGAACGAATTAGGTCTCGAAGCTCTATGATTGTATTTTACATGAAGGGAATTTTATTTATATTTTATAATTATTTTTCCTAAGTATAATATTAATTGAAAATATTTAATTTTGAATATTATAATTGTCCTCCAACTAATACTATAGTTTTTAAATTATTTATGTTATAAGGTCCCAAAAGGATATTTTAACTAACACAATTTTTTGAGTTTGTATTTTATGAAGGATTATTACAAAAAAGAAATAAAAGATTTTACATTTGATCAAATGAAATGATGAAATACTTTATAGTTGGTTGAAGGAAGTAAAAAATTTTTATCACAAAAGGTGAAATATTAAATCATATTTTTTTTCTCTTTTGATTGATAATAGATCTCAGTAAGTGTTTATTCTATAAATTAGAATACACTAATGCTATGACTGCAGTAATGTGAAGAAAGGAAATGACAAGACTATTCAATTCATATAAGAATATAAAGCAGATCAAGTAAATAAGGAACTGGTTGACAATGAAGAAGATATTCATTAATAAACAACATATATAGGTTTCCTTAATAACCTATTGAGTGCTCAAGCTGAAGTATTATATATACATAATGTTGTGATCTTTTATAGCACCTCAACAAGAAAATGATTGGGGTGATGACAGGCAGTAGTGAACTATTAAGTATATGCAACGAACTTCATCCATAATCGAGTAAGCTCAGCAAATATTAGAGAAGAGGAGAGGCTATGATGAGAAGTATCACCAACAGTAGCAAAAGTTCATTCACTTTTTTGCAATTCGGGCCATTTTTCGGGCTTGAATATGAGTTTTAAATGGTGATTTTTGTCTCTCAATAGAGGCCCAAACCATTCACCCTACCTTGAAGGCCATTTTTACAAGATTTTTGATATTTTTGGAGTGTCGGTAAGCTCCACAATGGCCCAGACTTGAAAGTGACGGCCTGCAACATTTCAGTAAATATATATATATATATATATATATAGAAAATCATTTATTGGTGTTGGCATGTTAACACTTGTAATTTATGGAGACATCTTTACTTTTCCTCTTGCACATTCTATTTTTGCTGAAATTTAGGATGTTCCAATGCCTCATTTTATTTTGGCTTACCATTAAATGTGTTTGCTATGGATGATCACCAAGGCATTATTGTCTAAAATTCTGGAAGATAAAAGTAAATATAAAGAACTTGAATTATGAAGGAAAGAAGGTGCGTAAATGTATTTTTCTTGGCAAGAACAGTGGTTGTTGATACCATTGTTTTCCAGATTCGCTGCGGTAGTGACATTCATCTCTCAGGGGGTCAAATCGTAGCAGGGATTTTTATAGTATGTTGAAAAGGGAGATTAAGAATGCTTTGTGATGTTGTAACAAAGAAGCACAGGGTGTTTCAAAAAATTGGTTTACATTTCAAATATTATATTTGGAAATGCATCAAAGCTCCTTTACCAAAAACTCTTAAAAGATATGTTTCATTTAGGTAGCCATGAGATTTAGCAGATTACGCTGGAAAGTTGTTGCATATAATTTTATTCAAGAAGAGAAGTACTGTTGCCGATCTCAGCATGCTGCCCTGACCCTAACCCTATCGGGTATCAGGGTAACTAAAAACTTATCTCCACGATATCCCGATGGAGTGTCTATATTGATGAAACTTTGCAAAGTGCAAGTTTAAAAACATCGGGTGATCAGGAGAGCGGAGATAAAGTTACACCGATGAGCTGATGAGGTAGTTTCATCTCATTGGGTCATCGGTAAAACTTAAAAACACTTACCTCGATAATTGAAAGTTACACCGATGAGCTCCAGGGAGGTGAAGGTAATGAGTTTTAATTTCATTTTGTAATTAAGGATGTTATACATGTGATAATTAATATGTCTTATGCACATATAAGGGAGTATTTCTCAACCAAGATTTATAGGTTGATATTCTATTTTGAGATAAAATACTTTGAGTTATTAAAGAATTTTAAAGGCGAAATTGTTTTGATAACATATGTTCTTCTTTACCTTTTGAGAAGTCATAAATGTATTTAAATACTGCTTGAAAATCATTTTAATATAATAGGCATCATCTTTTTATTATAATATTTTTACCCTTTAAAATTCATTGACTCATTCATATTAGGGTAAATATTTTTTAGTTTTCAAAAAACATAATGTGAATATTATTGATTACAAAAGGATACATTTTTAGCAAAAAGGGAAAATTATTATTTTAAAGATTATATATTTTCCACATTGAATTATTTTGAAAGGAGAATATTCTATTTACAAATGCTTTTGACACATAGTGAAAATAATGAATTACATTTGATGAATGATATTTTCTTTTCTCTTGTAAATATACTTACCATATATCAATGATTAGAATAATTCATCAGGGCAAATAATTATAATTCTTTTAAGCATCAAAGTGTAATTATTATTTTTTTGAGAAAATGTACTTTTACCAAAAACAAAGTGATGAATATTCATTTATTAAAGATGAAGACTAATGTTATAATGCAATCCTTTCATTTGCATATTTTTGCAAGGGTATGTCCATGTGATAAAACATTTCCAACCTATTTTAGATTGCCCTAAAAGGTGAGAAGGTATAGAAGTTTTTCCACGAATATCATTTTTACACAGGGAAGTATATGCTTTTATTTTCTATATAAAATCTTTTATCTTATGTTATTTAATGAGAACTGTTATTAGGGAAAATTATTTTTTATATTTACAAGTGTAAAATATTTTGATTTAAGTGAATTATCCTAAAACAAGTATTTTACATAAAGGATTATTACCTAATCAAAGGTAAGATATAGTTAATGGTCAAATCAAAGGGATTTGATTGATTCATCTTTGTGAGGTTTTTCCAAGATCTAGAGGCAATGGAAAACACAAATAAGAGAGAACAAAATAGATGATAGGAATAAACTGTATTCTATCAAGATGAAAATATTGATCAACTGGATCATCAAGCGTTTCATACCAGACAATGAATATGAGCCTACTTATAAAGGCAAGACTATATGGATATGTGAGCACACAAACATGACAGGTGGCTCAATAAGAAACAAGGGTAGGTAGGAGATAGGTGTGGGTAGGTAGGAGAAACAATATAATATTCCACATGAGGTGGATCACCCACTAAATGTGGAATGTAACAAAAAGATAAGTCCACAAAAGGTGGAAATTATCCTACACACACTATCCCAATGTGGCACAAACAACCAAGTGTCTCATACCCAAACTACTATGAAATGCATTTCCTAAGTAAACTTAAGTATAGTGTAATAATATTTAAGATGAATAATTATTTACACCAACACCCTCCCTTAAGTGCAACTTAGGGGAATGCACTTAAGTCTACAATGCAACTAAGCAATGCAAGATGGGACCCGGCTACGAGGCCATGTTAGGTACCCATGTACAAATGCAAATGCAATCTCCCATAAAGCGGGGAAAGAGAGAAAACCCCAATGGGAAAAAACCCTCCCCCAAAAGAGAGATGATGAAAGCACACAATGCTCTCAATGATGAATGAGAAGAACAAAAATATGTCCCCCCAATAAGAGAGAAGACAACATGAAGCCCTCCCTCAATATCAAATCTCCTGCAAAGATAGTCCAATGATGATGACCAAAATACCTCCCCATAAGGAGAAAGAGAGCCAATGCTGCATCAATAATGTCAAAGTGTGACAAAACCAAGTACCATGTCGATGATGATGAATCACTCATTGCAACAAAATGAAGATCAGGCATGGAGACAACCTGCTATGAGCATCATCTGGATACTTAGAAATAGCAAAAATACTAGTACAATCTAAGTCTCACGGGAGCCATGCACAAATGTGTACAATCTAAGTCTCAACTGGAGCCATGCACCAAGTCTCACAAGATATTCCTAATCTACGTGTACAAGAGGATTGCATCAAAGAGTCAACAATAACAAGATACAAAGAGGTGTGGCACTTTATGATAGTGTGAGTACAACATTGCTCAAGCAAGAGCATACATCATGATAAAATATTCAAATGTGGAAACATGAGAATGATGCCACCAACAAAGAAGCCCTGTAGAATATTGCAGATGAAGATGCCTCTGAATGGAATTTCACCAAGAGATATAAATGAACAACTGACCCCCCATAAAAGATTGTGTTGACACTTGCAAATAATGACAAAGTGGACTTTTAATTTCAATGATTAAAACTTCTCAAAATGAGATATAAGAGACTTCAACAAATACTGCTAGTGATCTAAACAGAGATCCAAGCAAATACAAGTACCAAATAGGCCAAAAATGACCAAATACTGAAAGTATAATTTCTACTTAAAATCACTGCAAACAAATAGTAGATTATGAAAGTAGACAAAAAATTATGTAGTTTAAAAAAAAACGGCACCTGAAAAGGAGTCCATATGAGCCCAAATGAAGCCTCCAAAGTTGTAAAATTTGGGATTTCACGATTTTCAAAAAACCTGTATCTGAAAATTAAAACACTCTTGCACCACTGTACAGATCAGGAAATTCTACCCCAAAACAAAAAAAAATTGCTTGAAAAAACGAGTCCGGATGAGTGAGATATCGCTATTTGAAAATTGCCTGCAAAATTATAATTTCTAGAAAATTTCCGCCACAGCTTCAAACTTCAAATGCCTCTAGATTTGGCCTCCGAAGTACAATTTGGATGAAACAAAAGGAAAAATTGACTTTCTTGGACCTCCTCAATCCAATGGTGACCTCAGATTTGACCTAACAAGCTTTAATAAAACCTGCAATAGAAATCTCCAAAATGCAAACCCCAAATAGCATCAAATTTCTCTTAATTAGCAAACCAATGACACTCTAATGGCTCTGATACCATGTGAGATTTTTCCAAGATCTAGAGGCAATGGAAAGAACAAATAAGAGAGAAGAAAATACATGATAGGAATAAACTGTATTCTATCAAGTTGAAAATACTTATCAACTAGATCATCAAGTGTTTCATACAATGAATATGAGCCTGCTTATATAGGCAAGGCTATATGGATATGTGAGCACACAAATATGACATGTGGCTCAATAAGAAACAAGGGTAGGTAGGAGAAATAATATAATATTCCACATGAGGTGGATTACCCACTGAATGTGGAATGTAACCAAAAGATAAGTCTACAAAAGGTGGAAATTCTCCTACACACACTATCCCAATGTAGCACAAACACCCAAGTGTCTCATACCCAAACTACTATGAAATGCATTTCCTAAGTAAACTTAAGTATAGTGTAATAATATCCAGGATGAATAATTATTTACACCAACAACCTTATTGTGCAGGAGATATTGAGGAGATGATGAATATTTGCCAAGAAATATTATCAAAGTGGAGGATAAAGGATATATTATTAAAGCATTATTTAGTATGGTGTTTTAGGGTTTTCCTTTTAAATTATATCTGTAAACCAAAGGGTGTGTCCTTTGGAAAATAACTGTATGTAGCTTCCTTTTGTAAATGAAAGGGTGTTTCCTTTCATTCGTGTCTATTGGCTCACATATTTATATGGAGTCATTTTTTGTATGAGAGGGGACAATCTATCACTTCCTGTAAGGGCTATAGGCTATATGTATTAGAGAAGTCTATAGGAAGAAGAAGTATCATTTTGTGCAAGCAAATTGTAATGAAGTATCTCCAAGTGTAGCTTCTGTGTGTTGTCATTTCTTAGAGATTAATATACAAGGTTAGTTGTTTCTACTTTAAATATAGTGTATACTTCTGTGTTGATGAAATATTCTTTGTCCTCTTGATAAATCTGTTTAAGGATTTTCTAATGTGAATCACATGTTGTTACATTAAATGTGAGTTTGGGTTCTTATTGTTTACGTGACACATACTGAACCTTTATAGTGATGATTAACATTGTCTCCTGAGTTGATAAAGTTATTTGTCCACAGAGTATCATATATATTCTTTGATAGAGGCACTGGTCTGTTATTCATTCTCTGAGATTCTGATTTGATATGCATAAGGTCCTTGAGAGAGAAACATTCTTCTAAAGCCTTTTGAACTAATCTATTGCATATTTCTTGTATGTCCTGAAAGCATTCTATTTCCAAAATACAAAAATATTTATACACAATTATCTTTACATTTAGTTTTCAATGTCAAAAGCATTCAAATAAAAGCACTCAGTATTAGTAGGAAATTATTGCCATTCTTGCAAAGAGCTGTCTTAGCAAAGTTTAAATCCACTTTAAATAAAATTGTTGTGCTTGAGAGGGGGAGGTATACCCACCTAGGTTGAGTGGAGCATAAAGTGTAGAGGGATATAGTCTTTGACTATACCTATTCATTGGCCAAGACTAATTGGACTGCTTGAGGATTTGGCAAATCTTTAGGTTTTCCAATTTGTGTTTTTGGGCACCAACAGTTTGAATAATCTGGTTGAGATCATCAAAGACACCATGAAGAATAGTT
The DNA here is from genome assembly GCF_030272615.1 of Cryptomeria japonica. Taxonomy (NCBI): domain Eukaryota; kingdom Viridiplantae; phylum Streptophyta; class Pinopsida; order Cupressales; family Cupressaceae; genus Cryptomeria; species Cryptomeria japonica. The sequence goes on along the minus strand of NC_081412.1, from coordinate 526,332,888 downwards.
TTGAAGGCTTGATGAGGGTCAATAATATGATTGCATATTATAGGGTTAATCCCATTACTAGTGTCAATCCTTCACACTCCAAGTAGAAAAAGAAAATGAAGGGTGCAGGTGGTCAGATTTCTCAGACCCATAGTATGAAAGGTCCGTGTACCTGTACCAGGAGCAAGGCAACTCCAGATTTATCATGGACAAGTTGGAGGCTATCAACATAAAAGTTATTCAAAAGAATGTAGATATATTGTATTCTTATCAGTAGGTCTCTATTTTTTTGGTCATTGTCTTTTTTAATTTTTTAGGTTGTTTTATGGGCTTGGCCCAAGTTCGTTTAGCTTCTGCTATTGGTTCTGTACTTTGATGCCTATTCTCTGATTTTTGTATAACTTTTGTGTTTCGGGTCCTTTTAAAACTCATTTACCTTAATAAAAAATATTCTTAACCCTAACCCTAACCATTAGCCTAACCCTAAAAGTGATGCAAACCATAACTATATCACTAATCCTTAACCCCAAGTCTAACCCTATGATATAAACCCTAACCCTACACATAATCCTAACCATGACCATAAATCCTAAGCTTAAACATAATCTTAACCCTAACCCTAAATCTAATCCTAACCCTAATCCTGACCCTAACCCTAACCATTAACCTAACCCTAAAAATGATGTAAAATCTATCTATAATCCTAACCCTAAGCCTTAACCCTAACACTAATCCTATGATATAAACACTAACCCTAGACATAACCCTAACCATAATTCTAAATACTAAGCCTAACCACAATCTTAAACTTAACCATAACCCTAACCATGATGCTAATCCTAACCCTAATGTTGTAATATAAACCCTAACCCTAATAATAAAACTAATCAATATCATAAATCCTAATCCTAGTCCTATGATATAAACCCTAACCCTAGAAATAATCATAACAATAACACTAAATCCTAATAATAACAACAATCATAACCCTAACCCTAACTTTAAACCCTAAATCCAAACCCTAAACATTAACCTAATCCTAACATTGATGTAAACCCTTACTATAAAGCTAACCCCAACCATTAACCTAACCTTTAAAGTGACACAAACAAAAACTATAACCCTAACCCTAACCCTACACATAATCTCAATCATAACCATAAATCCTAAGCCTAAACACAATCTTAATCTTAATCTATCTATAATCATAACCCTAACCCTTAACCCTAACCCTAGACATAACCCTAACCATAATTCTAAATATTAAGTATAATCATAATCTTAAATTTAACTATAACCCTAACCATGCTGCTAATCCTAACCCTAACACTATGATATAAACCCTAATCGTAAACATAAAATTAACCATAATCGTAAATCCTAATCCTAACCACAATCTTAACCCTAACCCTAACCCTAACACTAATCATGATATAAATCCAAACACTAACCATTAAACTAAATGTAACAATGATACAAACCCTAACTATAATCTTAACCCTAACCCTTAACCCTAACCCTGGCCCTATCATATAAACCCTAACCCTACACATAATCTTAACCCTAACCCTAAATCCTAAGCCTAACCACAATCCTAACACTAGTTGTATCACTAACCCTGATGTAAATCCAAACCCTAACCATTAACATAACCCTAACAATGATGTAAACCCTAACTATAATCCTAAATCCTTAACCCTAACCTTAACCCTAACCCTAACCCTATGATATAAACTCTAATCTTAGACATAATCCTAACCATATATCTAAAATTTAAGCCTAACTAGAATCTTAACCCTTACAATGATGTAAATCTACACCCTAACCATTAACCCAACCCTAACAATGATGTAAATCCTAATTATCATCATAACCCTAACCCTAACCCTAGACATAATCCTAAACATAACCCTAAATCCTAGGCCTAACCATATTCTTAACATTATCCCTAACCTTAACCCTAGCCAAGATGTAAATCCAAACCCTAACCATTAGTCTAACCTTAAGAATTATGTAAACCCTTACTATAATCCTAACCCTAACCCTTAACCCTAAATTTAACCCTATAATATGAACTCTAACCCTAACCCTAACGTTAATCCTAACCATGTTGTAAATCCAAACCCTACTTGTTAACTTAACCCTAACAATGATGTAAACCATAACCATAATCCTAACCATAACCTTATGATATAAACCCTAACCATAGACATAATCTTAACTATAACCCTAAATCCTAAGCATAAAAATAATCTTAACCCTAACCATGATGTAAATCCAAACACTAATCATTAACTTAACCCTAAAAGTGATACAAACCAGAACTATAGCCCTGACCCTAACCCTTAACCCTAAGTCTAACCCTATGATATAAAGCCTAACCCTACGAATAATCCTAACCATAACAATAAATCCTAAGCCTAAACACAATCTTAACCCAAACCCTAACCTTGACCCTGACCCTAACCCTAACAAAGATATTAAATCTATCTATAATCCTAACCCTAAGCCTTAACCCTACCACTAACCCTATGACATAGAGCTTAACCCTAGACATAACCCTAACCATAATTCTAAATCCTAAGCCTAACCACAATCTTAAACTAAACCATAACCCTGACCATGATCCTAACCCTAACATTGTGATATAATCCCTAACCATAATCATAAAACTAACCAAAATCATAAATCCTAATCTTAATCCTATGATATAAACCCTAATCCTAGAAATAATCATGACAATAACACTAAATCCTAAGCCTAACAACAATCATAACCCTAACTCTAACCTTAAACCCTAAATCCAAACCCTAACCATGAACCTAACCCTAACATTGATGTAAACCCTTACTACAATCCTAACCCTAACCATTAACATAACCCTAAAAGTGATGAAAACCATAACTATAACCCTAACCCTTAACCCTATGATATAAACCTTAACCCTACACATAATCCCAACCATAACCATAAATCCTAAGCCTAAACACAATCAAAACCTCATCCCTAACCCTAACCCTGACCCTAACCATTAACCTAACCCTAACAATGATGTAAAATTTATCTATAATCCTAACCCTAACCCTAGACATAACCCTAACCATAATTCTAAATATTAAGCCTAATCACAATCTTAAACTTAACCATAACCCTAACCATGATGCTAATCCTAACCCTAACACTATGATATAAACCCTAACCCTAAACATAAAACTAACCATAATCGTAAATCCTAATCCTAACCATAATCTTAACCCTAACCCTAACCCTAATCCTACTCATGAGGTAAATAAAAAAACTAACATTAAACTAAATGTAGCAATGATGTAAACCCTAACTATAATCCTAACCCTAACTGTTAACCCTAACCCTAGTCCTATGATATAAATCGTAACCCTACACATAATCTTAACAATAATCCTAAATCTTAAGCCTAACCACAATCTTAACACTAATTATAACACTAACCATAATGTAAATCCAAACCCTAACCATTAACCTAACCCTAACAATGATGCAAACCCTAACTGTAATCCTAAACCTAACCCTTAACCCTAACCCTAATCCTATGATGTAAACTCTAATCATAGACATAATCCTAACCATATACCTAAAAATTAAGCCTAACCGGAAACTTAACCCTTACCATGATGTAAATCTAAACCCTAACCATTAACCTAACCCTAACAATAATGTAAACCCTAACTATAATCCTAACCCTTACCCTAGACATAATCCTAACCATAATGTTAAATCCTAAGCCTAACCACAATCTTAACCCTAACCCTAACCCTAATCATGATGTACAAATCCAAACCCTAACTATTAACTTAACCCTAACAATGATGTAAACCATAACTATAATCTTAACCCTAACCCTTAACCCTAATCATAGCCCTATGATATAAACCATAACCCTACACATAATCCTAACCATAACCCTAAATCCTAAGCCTAATCATAATCTTAATGTTAACTGTAACACTAACCATGATGCAAATCCAAACCTTAACTATTAACCTAACTCTAACAATGATGTAAACCCTAACTATAGTCATAAACCTAACTCTTAACCCTAAACCTAACCCTGACCCTAGCCCTAACAGAAAAGCGAATTGAACCCTATTCCTTATATATTTAGGCCTACTATTTTAAACCAAATCAAATCCTAACCCGAATAGTAAATCAAAATAAATCCTAATCCTTATTGAATTAGGTGTACTATTTTTATTCCAATCCTAACTATAATTATAAATCTAGAATTGAACAAAATAGAATCCTAAATCTAACATTGTACCAATCGAAAATATATAACTACACAACAATATATATTTTGAAATTAATTTGTCATGTCTTCCAATTCATGCTACGACTGCTACTAGCTTATATATATTTAATAATATATATAGAAAAAGTCAAGAGATATCCTTCTCAACGCGTCTATTGCACTTCAATGTTGAAAAATTAATAATAAAAAAAGGTGCCTCTAGAAGGATATCTATCATCTTAAATAAGCATGTAATTACACAATAGGTTGAATATATAGAGACACGTGCACATAAAAACAACATAAAATAATTAGAATAGGAATGTGTATTATATAATTAAACAAAAAAAACTAAATTTTATACAAAATTATAGTATTTATCATCATATACATACAGTAAGACTTTTCTTTAAAACAAACACATGATTGAATGAAAAATTTAATATAATGACATTAATTCAATCATTACAAAAACTAACTCACATATGTTTAAAATCATTCCTTTTAAAATAATCATTTGTTGTAACATTTTCAAAAGTGTATATAAATATAATAATTAGAAAAATAGATTGAATGTATCATTATATTAAATTTTTCATTTAATCATGTGTTTGTTTTGAAGAAATGTCTTAGTATATGTATATGATGATAAATACTATAATTTTGTATAAAATTTAATTTATTTGTTTAATTATATAATACACATTCCTATTCTAATTATTTTACATGTTGTTTTTATGTGCACATGTCTCTGTATATTCACCCTATTGTGTAATTACATTCTTCTTTAAGCGGAGAGATATCCTTTTAGAGGCACCTATTTTTTTAATTAATTTTGGGAAACATATTTGTACAAAGACCTTCCCAATTTTGGGAAACATATTTATTTGTAGTGGTTTTTTCTTAATAACAAAGGAACTTAGGAAATCCATCATTGAAAGAAGACGTTAGAAAGCATACTGCTAGACCACAAGTCATCCAAGAACCCAATGGAATGCAATAGTTTTTAATGTGTCTTTTCTTGAAAGAATGCGTTAGGAAATATAATATTTTTAATAGTCTTTTACTTTCCCCTCCAAAGAAAGGAAAAGATAAATCACAAATCACTCAAGGAAATAAGGAAATGAAATGCTTTTTAATACAATTTTTTTAAATAATGTGTTAAAGTTAACTAATTTTTTAATTTCTATTTTCAAATTTGTGTATATTGTTTGTGTATATATATGTAGCTCTTGTCCATCTTATAGATACATATCTACATTATGGATGAATTTGACCTCGATGAGTTTCTTAAACCCCCACTTCCACCCCTTCAAATGACCGAGTTCAAGGTTCTCCACCTCCACCTCCACCTCCACCTCTAGATTCGACGAGGCTCAATATCGAGCCAGGATCAATGATAATGTTGGATCCATTTAGCAAAGAGTTCATGAGATCCTTAATGCGCCATACATGCCCCTTGTATAGTGTGTTTTCCATCGAAGATGCAAAACATTATTGATGCAGTTAGGGCCATCGATGTAGAACTAGATTCATATTGTGCTTAGCAGGAGAAGAGACAATAGTTCTATTCAGATGGCGTCTCCTATAGGGATATTTTACACTTCAAAATAACCAAAGCCCACTTATCTCCATATTTTGCTGACCCCATCACGAACCTACCAATTCCTCCAAACAAATCACGCACATCCATGAGGTGGTTTGTACATAAGCTAAGTGCCCCCTTTACTTTTTGAGGAAATTAAAGCTAGAGTTTATTTTGGGTTTAAAACCCAATTATTTTGATATGAGATTATTCTAGGGTGTTGGTGGTGACATGCCACAACAGAGGTTGAGGGCATGTGTTGACCACAACTAACCTGTCCCTCACTAGCCCATCGTGGATCCCCCTTCTATTGCTATACCTATTCCTATTCATCAACGTTTTGTGATATCAAAATTGGGTGCATTGACTGCACTCACTGCTAACCTTACTGAGCAGACATCTAATATGGCACCTAGTCCTGATGATGGTGGAGCATTAGGAGAAGATGGTGATAGTATCAGTGATATATGCATTGATGGTGATATGCACATGGAGCATCTGATGATCATGATAATATTGGTTCATTTGTTTATTTTCTACATACTGACAATCATTCAATGGATCACCATGATAGACAATGTATATTGTATAAATGAAATAATTAAGTTATATAAATAATAACTTCATACATGTATATATTAAATTATTCAAATAAATGATATTTAATAAAATTTCAAACATGTTATGTAACTTTTTTAAAATTTTAAATATATTAATTTTTTGGTACATGTTTTTTAAAGGGTGTGACACCAAATTCCATGTCGGATCATCCACCTCCACTTTTGATCTTGATGTAACCACTCAAACCATAGCACCTACATATACTAATGTAGAGCACACGGATGTGCACTGAGGAGGTGATCAAGTACATGCTATATTTGTATATATGAATTTACAAATTTTAGTGCACCTAATTAGGACATGTAATTCTAGGATCTAATTTTATTTATAATCATTAAATAAATATTTTTGATTTCATTTTTATTCTATAGCATGAGAGAGGAGAGAGTTTGATTTCAAGTTTGTTTGTTTGTTTGTTTGTTTTTTTGTCTTGGAGAGTGCTTCTCTAGATTTTAGGGGTTAGATATAGATTTAGTAAATGTTTCACAGACTTATTTTAGTAGGTGTAGTTGGTTTGACTTTATTACAATATGTTCTTTAGTACATTTCATGGACATTATGCTTTAGTATATTTCAGGTCCTACATTATACTTATGTCATGGACATAATGATTTCTATTACTTTGTTCTATGTATGTATGGAGTTTATAATATGTCTTCTTATGTACATGTGTCAGATATTGATTTCTAACAATGCTCTTAACTTGATTACAAATGAAGCAATATATAATAATAACATAAATTAAATAGTATATACACATTTAAATTAAATGTACACACATTAAAACATTACAAATGAAACAACTGATATATTATAGTTGTATGTGCTTTCTAAAGTTACATAATTTCATGGACATTATGCTTAAATCTCTTGTACTTCCTTCTACTTGCATGTATGGACTTTATAATATGTCTTCCTCTTTACATGTTTTATTGATTTCTAACAGCATGCTCTACCTTGATTACAAATGAATCAATTTACATATTAAACACATAAATGAAATGCTATACATATTTAAATTAAATATACACACATTAAAACATTACAAATGAATCAATTTTGATAGATTATAATATATACACATATAATTATTTAGTTCATTACAAACATGAAGCAATAAATAATATACATCTATATTACATAATATGTGAACATATTTAAATTAAATAATATACACAAAAATGCTATATATGTGCTAATTGTATGATTTTGGGGCCCATCACCTTCTTAACTTAATAAAAAATAATTAATCACAAACATATTCATTTTAATATTTATTGTTATTAAATTTTGGGTTATGTCAATATCATTGATAAATAATTATTTGCATTGACGTGCATATATTTCTACCATGAAAGTTTTCTAATCTTTACGCTTTACTTGAGCAATTAAACTAGTTAACTTTTTTACTTTATTGAAAATTCATTATGTCAAATAGGTGTGATCTATGGTGATAGTAAGGAGAGAAGCATTTAATTAATATTGTCACCATGAAAGAAAAGTTAAAAAGAAAAATATTAAGAAATGATATTTATTTTTTAAACAAAGGACATCAAAGTTTTGAAATATTGATTAAGATGTTAATATTAAAGCATTAAAAAGTAATATAACTAGCACTTGCACCTATAGGAGGTTCAAGAGATACATGGATAGGAAATTACAAATAAAGTTTAAATGTATTTTAATATTACATAATTAGTTGTATAACAATATAAATCTATACATGTTTTGACTATAAATATGAATTTTTATTTGTAAAAATAATCATTGTATCATATAATTAGTTATCCTCAAAATGTTTTAAACAATTAGATTCCTTTGAAGATTAAAAAGTGAAAAGCTATTTATTTTCATACTTCAAATTTTCAAACTAAGGTTCACGAGTAAATGAATATGAAGATGGCTATATTATATACAAGTGTAGTCATAAAAAAATGTCAACATGGGGATAGGGACATGCTCCATTTTCCTATACTAGAATATGGAGTCCTTTTAGTAACTATGCATTTGCCTATTTAAACAAAGAAACTTAATTTAATGCAATTATTGTGCAACCAATTATAAATATTTAACTCTTCTCAAGTGAATAAAATATCCATAGTGTGGTCTTTGACTTACATCATTGATACTGATGAGCAAATACAACCATGTCTCAAATGATCCAAAAAAAATCACTTGCATATCAATCACATTTTGAAGATTAAAACAAACATACATACAACACAAATTTCTTTGTGCAACAAACACTTATAAATATAACTTGTGTAGGAAAGGCATGCATTTATATGTAAGTGGTATATGATTTTATTTTTGCAAATTGCTTAATCAAGATACATAGTTCACAATTGGACCAGATAAATTTGATGGGTTCCAAAACACGTTGAATAGTTGTTGGGCATGTTGCTTGCTCTTTCAAAGTTGGTGAAAGAAAATGACAAAAGTCTAATCTTTTCACATTTTAACATAATGATTCAACATCAAGGATTCAAATTTGATCTTAAGAAACCAAGTTTGTCCATGAATTTTTTAAGTGTTGGATGGAGAAGTGAACTCCAAATTTATACAAATATGTATAGCTCCTTATATTTGTATAATTTTGAAAAGTAGGTGCTAAAGATTTTTTTAAATTATGTTTAAATAATTTCATGCATATATATATGTAAATGACTAAATCTATTGATTTTGAACCATTATAAAAAAAATGATAAATAAACATATTTACATTTAATTCATATATACCTATGCATACAAATACATGTACCTGTATTTATAAATTCAATTGTTCAATGATATTGACAATTTGAGTTAAGAATAATAATGATGACATTATATATTCTACAATCATAACATTATTTTGAGGTATCTTATCAAATAATTTATGTGCCTTGCCTAAATTTATAAGAATTTCAAACCTAAAAATCAACATAAGACATCTTTCCATAATAAATAAAATCAACACAAAAACTAATAATTAAATTGATAAAAGTTTAAAATCTTAACACAATCAAAACCAAGTAGTAAGAAGTACAAATGTGTTAAAGTGTAGCATGTTCTTGAATAAGTGATAACATTACCTACAATTATATATAGCTTTATCAAATAGAAATAATGGATGGTAGAGATCATTGAGCCTTAGTTGTTCCTAAGAGAAATTTATAGTTCATTGCACCAATAGTCTGCATTCTTGTGGATCTATATTCAATATTGTGCATGCCAATGATCCTCCTCGCAATTGGTGCTTATGCATCACTATCACATGCCTCATTGTCTTCTATTGTGACCATCGTCAAGCTTTATTGATTGTTCTTTTATGCTTGTCAACTTCATGAAAGTCCCTTACCCTTATATTCTTCACACTTCGTCTTTTTGTAGACCTTAGATTGTCATGACTAAAACTTGGAGATTAATGTCATTTCTTGTTTTTCTTGTTAGCGTGCATATTTACCCTTATAACTGGTTTTCATGGTAGACTATCTTAGGAAGCTCTTTATATTTACCTTTTTTAGTGCTCTCAATACCTTAGTCTCTTTTGCCTTATCATTTACACTTTTGTTGTCCTCTTCTTAATGATTCTTTACCTTTGACAGTTGTGGCATTCGGTGTCACTTATCAACAATACCCTCATGTCTTGACTGCACACCATGTTGAGGATCTTATAATGAGTGCCCTTCATGCAAAGTCATTTATCATGTTGGCATATTGTATCTTTCAAACTGCAGAACCAAGGTCCGCAACCTTGCTAGCATCTTTCTAACGTTAGCCAAAATGGGAGTCTTGGAGCAAAGAAAAACTACCACAAAAGAGAGAGCTCCTCTAGCTTCGATGATAAACGAAAAGACATCCATCATGAGCAACCGGTGAGATTATGAAACTGTTCTCTGGTAGCGATAAGTGTAGATTAATATGATTATTTTTATCTACACTTATCGCTACCAAAGAACAGTACAGGATACAGTTATTCTGGTTTCAAGAATACAGTATGTTTGTATGGAAATTGCATAATACACATTTGATTTTGCAAACTGTCGCAATAAAACGATGTCCAATTTGACTGTTTTGAAGTCAGTTTAGATTCTGCGGAACAGTTTCATTGACAATCGATAGAAGAGAAATGTGAACCAAACCCAAAAAAAATGCAAGTTATAAAAAGGCAATAGAAATTAGCATCAAGTGTGGGGGGTTGCGAGAAAATAGAATGGTGTGGTATGTGGAGCAGAGGAAAGAAGAAAACGGTGTCATTAAGAGTTGAATCAACCCTAAGGTCCCTGCGAATGAAATAGAAATTGGAGCAGACCAAATGAAAGAGAGATGACTGCGCAGAAACTAGAGAAGGATAAAGAGGCATGAAGAGAATAGACTGGAGCTAGGAGAAATAACAGAATACATAGTAGTGAAATGAGGAGAAATGCTCTAAGAAAAGGGCATGATTTTAAAGAACGTAGGAAACATATGAGAATATAACCAAAAAAGAAATGCTCAAGGGAAAAGAGGATTTTGGGACTGCAAAATGAGATATCGCCTGAGTTGCAGTTGAAATTGATATTTTTTATTTTTATTCTGCAGATATGATGTGAATTTAAGTTTGTTAAATGTTGCAATCTATGTGTTTAGTTGAAAAACAGAGAGTCTTTGTATGTTTGTGTGCTGAGTTTTGAATTTGAAGACGGGTACAAGATTTTTTCTTGCATCACAAAGTTTGAAGCAAAAATATTACGAATCCTAGCAAAGGCTAAATTTTTGAAAATGACACAACCCAAAATCAATCTCCTCTCACACAATACACAAAAAATAGATAGGAAAATATCTGGGCATTAGAGCTGCTAGATTCTTGAGCTTGAGACGAGTTTTACAGTCTTCAACAGAGCTGCTAGATTCATTTCCTGAGCTGCCTCTTCAATGCATTCATTTCCTGAGCTGCCTCAGTTGACGTGACAGGACTGGTACCTGAAAATGGATTAGTGACTTGACAATGGTATTATAAAATATGGTTTCGTAATGTCACTGATAATAATGATAATAATGCGTGGAAAACTACAACGAAAACATTTACGAAAAAATGGTAGGGGAAAAACCGAACGGTATTTACCTTTTGCAACCGACGACATATTTTCAGGCACACTATTCCCGGCACACTATTTTTTCAGGCGTGAGACAATTTTTCGGGGAAGTAATGTGGCAAGTTCATTTATAACAAAAACTTATTGGTTAAATATATAATTAAAAAATAAAACAAAACAAATAGAAAAACAATGAATAATAGCTTTCCAAAAACAACAATAAAATTTGCATATAAAATTTAAATAAAAAAAATATTGTTAAAAAATAATTTTTCAAATATTTTGTATTTATATTTACTATAATTAATTAAATAATAATTAAATTAAAAAAATTACTAATTTATAAATAAAAATACTTAAAACTAATTATTTTCATAACAATGATAATCAAGATTCAGGAATAGCCTCAAATTTGTTGCCTCTCAATTCGTGTATCTCTTGAATACAAAAATATAAGGAAATAATCAAGTTAATTTCAGAAGAAGTAGATTCAGAGTGTGGTAAACGTGATTAAAGTGCGAGGAAGCAAGAAAACGCGTTATATTAAACCCTTTGGCATACTTGCTCACCAATTTTAGACAATGGCGGCGCTATAAATTATGAACTATTCCTTAATACCTAAAAATGACTTTTTCAAAAAGTAAAGAAAAAGGGATTCTTAGTATCTAACCTTCCAATTACATCTCTCTGCAGTTTGCGACATTATTCTCTTGGAAACTTTTGACTGTGTAGCCACAGAAGAATCAAGGTGTTAATTGTTGTAGAAATAGGCAAAAACATTCAACAACTTAATCATATTTTGTGGTAAAGCCTGCTTAGAAATAGGCAAAAACATTCTACAACTTAATCATATTTCACAACGAACAAAACCTTGCTTTCCTTTATTAAAATAGAGCACAAAAAACAACAAAAGGAAGCTTGCACTAGACAAGGCCTCCTTCGAAAGGCATCTTCATGGCAGATTCATCTGCGCTATCATTTACAAAGATTGATGGCAGAGTCCCATTTTCTTTTCTTATTGTTTTAGTTTTGTTTGATAACAATCGCTCAGCCTTGATATAACCGCCATGCAATCGTTAAACTTGCCAAGCACACCAAGCTGCTCCGCGTTTAGTTCATTCCTCTCACCTTCCTCGCCTCCTCCAAACATTCGCTTATAAATTGAAATCAAAATCCTAGACATCTTAAATTAACTCGATTATTTCCTTTCATTGTATTCAAGAGATTAAAAGTTTGAGAAGCAAAAATCTTGAGGCCACATAATGACGGTAAAACCTAGTTTGCTTGCATCTCAATTAGGGTTTTGTTTAAAAATTACAAGTGTTTCTTTAATACTTGAAGATAAATTTATCTGCAATAAATTCATGGGTTTTATTTAGGTTACTAATAAGAGAGAAAATCTTTGTTGCAAGCATTGCAGATTGTGGAGATGCAAGTAAATATGGATTGCGGTGGCTGCGAAAATAAAATTCGAAAGGTTCTCTCTCAACTCCAAGGTAGATTAATTTTTCATGCTTTCAAATTACTTAAATTAGTTTCTAACTACTGTAAATTCAATCGTCTATAGTTACAATCTCTGAATATTTTGTTGGGTTTTTGAAACAATAGGTGTAGACAACGTGGAGATCGACATGGGAATGCAGAATGTTACGGTGACTGGGTATATCGATCGTAAAAAGGTAGTAAAGGCTGTGAGAGGCTGTGTGAAAAAGGCAGAGGTGTGGCCTTATCCTTATGATGCCGAGTATACTTGTTATATTGATCGTTATTATGAAACACAAATGTTTGATTCGAGTTACAATTACCGTAAGCATGGATACAACGGTAGCAGCCATGGCTATTAGCAAAATCCTCCCTGCTCTACAATTGTAGACGATAAATTGACAGATTTTTTCCGCGATGAAAATCCGCATGCCTGCAGCATAATGTAATGTAATGTCATTAACTTTTTGTACAGAAAATTTCCCAGTTTGGGGGAACGTTTCTATTGGCAGATTGGTTTTTTTGTCTCAATCGCGAAGGAACTGCATCATTGAAAGAAGACGTTAGAAAGCATAATGCTTAATCACAAGTCATCCAAAAGAACTTGGTTTCTTTTTATAATATATGGTGTTTCTTATATGAAATTATTCAAAAGAACTTGGTATCTATTTGTCACTCTCATCTTCTTTCATTTTTATCTATTGTTGAACATTTTATACCTTACACTTAATATTAATCTAACAATGAGTGCAACCTCTTATGTTCAACCTTTGTGTATTTGTTTTTTATTAGGATAAATAGGTTTTGAGGGGACTAGAAACCTCGTACAATAGGTTTGAAGGGACCTGAAACCCATATTTCATGGATCCAGAACCATCAAAGGTACGCTGCAGACACATACAACAGAGTTAGCTAGCAGCAAAGCCACAGTCATCCACAAAAGAAATTCACCACTCGGGAGCAGCCAAAACGAAACAATCACTAGCCAGACACAAAAGAAAAACAATACAAACCAACAATACAAACCAAGCTGGCAACCACAACAAATCTAAACTACCTTATAGACTTGAGAAGCATAAAATGAGGGTTTATTTGCACCCCCAGCCAAAAAAAAAGTTAAAAAAGTTTTCCCAGGCTCTCTTAACCTGTAACAGAATTTCCAGATCATTAGGAACAAAACCTGAACCTAACCCAAAACACAAACTGGCCAAACTAGGCCCTTGAAAATTGCCAACAACAACCTATCCAAAGCAAAAAAACAAGGGTTTTTCCAGGCTCCCTTAACCTTGAGAGAGGGAGGGTTTTAAAAGGCTCCCACAATGTGACAAGGTCTTAACACAACACTCAGTACCTTCAACACTCCACCTCAATAGGAGAAAGGTCTCCTCCAACCACCTCCATCTCCACCTCCATAGAAGATAGGTCCACCTCAATAAGACTAACCGGAGAAACCCCAAGATGCAGATATAAAAGCATAATAAACCAATCCATGAAGCGATGGCAGATAGGGATAAAAATACTCACATAAAAATGGGAACCAAGATAAACTTTTGTGTATTTGTTGACAAGAACTAAACCAACAATTATTAATAATTAGTCTTCCCAATCTTGAAGTTCTAATTGAAACAACCTTTGTAGTCAAGCAAATAATGTTTGGTAAAACGAATTGACTAGAAGAGAAAATTCTTGATATGAATGTAATAGAAATACGCTTCTAAATTTGTTTCTTATCTTGCATGCTTGAGTGTGGAATTTGTCAATGTTTATATATCACTATTTAGCCATTTTGAAGATTTGCCCCTAGATTTGACTATTTTTTCATTCTTAAGTAGTGTCTCAATCAGTCACATTTCATAAATAATTTCTAATAAATAAAAAATAAAATCAAGTTTGAAATGTTATTCTTTAAAGATGGACACATATCATTCTATTATATATAAAAAAAATGGGCCTAAGTCATGCTCTACTATAAGAGGTTGGTTTTAATTTTCTATAAAAGTACATTTTTAACATCTTTATTTAAAAATTATATATTGATATGGAAATTTAAACATTGAATCACCATAAGCATTATATAATAATTAAAAAATATTATTCAACAAATTACAAAAATAAATGATATGAAAAAAAGGATTGCCACCCATTCTAAAATTCTATATTCAATATCAACAAAATTGCAAAAGACATTATTACTTTTTGTTTTTGAATTTCCAAGGTTTCTATAGCCTAACCTAATCTCTGGTTATGACTTCCTCATTGTAATTATCATCATTATATATCAAATTATATCAAATATTTATCACTTTTTTGTGTTATAATAACCTTCATAACTATACTCTTCAATTAACAAATACAACACTACTTGATTCAAGCGAGAAGGCTAGGGGAGATGGGTAAGAGCAGCAGTGGAGGAGTTAGGGTTTCTACAGAAAGGGAGGAAGAAAGCGGAGATGGTGATCCAGATGAGGGTGGATCATCGTTGCCCTATTTGTTTTTGGGTAAGACTTGTATGTATGTGGTCTCCCACAACCAGGAGGCTCTATGGTGGTACCCCCTACTTGTGGGGTTTTTGTTTATCTCTTCTTAGGTGCCCCCTACATTGGTTTCCTTCTGTGGTTGTTTGGTTTTGAGTTGGGTTCACATCATATCTACCTATTTCTAGTGGTGGGGTCTTGGATGTATCCTATGGAGGCCTTTTGTTTTGAGTTTTCATAGGTCCCTAACTGACTTTTTTTATTCGCTTGAGTAGCTTGATCCCTTGTCTAGGGTTGTCGGGAGGCATTTCTATTTTCCCTTTTTGTGGGAGTTTTCACTGGGGTGTGTGTTGTTCTGGTCTGGTTTTGGCCTAAGCCCGTGTAGGCAAATATTTTGGCTATGGCAGTTGCTCTGTGTTCTGCCTCTAACTGGTTGCTTAATCTAGACTCTGCCCCTACTTTTTAATTATCTTTCTAAACCAAGATATATCTTAAGTTAAATAAGAAATTGTTTCACAAATTAATGAAATATAATATATTAAATATAGTTTTAAATATTTGAATAAAAATATAGTGTTAAATTATTATTGTCTTTGATAAGTATGCAAATATTCTTTTTCTTGTCTATATATTGTGGTTCTTATATGAAATCATTGAAAAGAAATTGGCATCTATTTACCAATTTTGTTTTCTTTCATTTTGATCCATGTCTTAGACATTTTATACCTCATAATATTAATTGTAACAATGAGTGCAGCCTCTTATGTTAAACCTTTATGTGTTTCTCAACAAGAACTAAACAAATATTTATTATTAGTGTTCTCAATCTTGAAGTTCCTATGGAAACCACGCTCTTCACTTACATCCACCAATAACAAATTTATAATACTTTTATCAACTGGTTGACCAAGCGATCAACCAAATGATGTTTAGTTATATGAACTGACTAGAAGAGAAAATTCTTGATATGAATGTAATAGAAATATGTTGCTAGATTTGTTTCTTTACAAATCTAGGAATTAAAGAGATTAAAACAAGAACAAGATTACATGAATATGAGCAAAGTCGACCAAATGTATTAGCTTATGAGGACGTACATATAGGGAGTAGAAAAGGGACCCAATCTCCATGAAGCATGGATGGGACTCCTCAAACATGGAGTGGGGGTAGGTTGCCTACCACAAAGGTAGCATGAGGTGTCGAAACTAAATCGACACCTCTCTAACAACTCCTAACCAATTTAACATCTGGCATGAACAAGTATGAAGCATAAATGTATGAATAAGTAGGCTTAAGTAATCCTAAGTGTAAATAAATAAAATAATTACACTAACACCCCCTTTAAGCATAACTTAGGACAATAAGAAAAATGGGTCTTGGCTACTAGCCTAGTGATGTACCCATGTACAATGAAATTTCTCATAAGTGGAGAAAGATAGAAATCCTAGTGGGAAAAAAAACTATCCTCCAAAAAAGAGATAAGAAGAGAAGAAGCCTAGAAGGCCCCCAAAGGATGATGATACTGCTAATGTAGACCACACACCAAGAAGAGCTCGTAGATGAATGGACTTGCTCACTGAAGATTGCCAAAAGACTAAGTCAATGATCTGCTCATGAAAGGAGATTAGTTGATAGTGAAGACACACTTTGAACATTTGAAAATGTTCCCCCTTCAACTTCAACAAACCCTCTTCCCTTTGACAAATGCTAGAGTATCATCCCCTAAGGTGGTTGAAGACATATTGATTTCTTCTAAGGATGAGAACTCAACCTTTTGAGAACCCATATGGTGTGTAGCACTAGAATCTTAAATCCATGGAGATAAAGATGATGATGAAGCAACTAAGGCCTTGCCTTTTAATTTCTATTTGTCCTTAGTATTTTCTTGATTTGAAGAAGATGTTTTAACAGAATTAGTAACCCCAATATTATTCTTTTTGAGTAGAAAAGTGAGGTGCTCAATTTTATTTTTCATGCATTCATGTTCTTCATGACCAATTTTCTTACAAAAGGAAAATGTAACTTTATCAATCATTGATTTACTTTGTTGAGAAGAGTTATCTTTTTGAAGTTGTTAATTTTACAGCTCGCATGATTGAGGCTCGTATGCTCACATTGTCCCTGGCCCGTGCAAGCCCTGCACCCGCAAGATGAGGTACACCTCCGGCTCTTGGTACTTGAGGCGCTGCACCTCTGCGCATCCTTTCGGTTCGACTCAAAGGTGGCGTGGGGATTTTGTTTTTCTCTCCTTAGGACCCCACTTTGTTGGTTTCCTTATATAGTTTGTTGGTTCTGAGTTGGTTTCACATCAGATCTACCTCTGTCTAGTGGAGGGGTCTTGGATCTATGCTATGGAGGCCTTCTGTTTTGGGTTTTCATAGGTCCCTTGCTGACATTTTTCATTTGCTTGAGTGGCACGATGCCCTATCTACCCTTCACTGGGGTGTGCGTTGTTCTGGTTGGGATTTGGCTTAAGCTCGTATGGGTAGAAAGTTTGGCTGCAACTGTTGTTCTATGTTTTGCCTATGACCGGTGGCTTCGTCTACACTCTACCCCTAGTTTTGGTGCAACATCCTTTTGGTTGTAGTTTGTGAATGTTTGTGGATGTTTGGTTGGGCTCAACCCCCTCTCTCTTCATGAATTGTGTTGATACAAGATGCTCGGTCTTCATTTCAGTGGGATTTGGGCTGGAAACTCTCCTCTAGTTATTTACCTCTGTTTGTGGTTTTGGGGCTGTCCTTTCTCAACCCATGCTTCCTCTCACTCTCTTGTCTTGACGAGGACTGAGTTTTATGTGTAAGGATTTGTATTACCCACTGTTTTCTCTCCTTTTGGTTTGTTTGTGCTTCTTTACTTTGATGGAAGGAGTTTGTGGGTTCCTCTGGCTGAGTGTGTTCCAGAGGAGGACGAAACTTATTCTAGTAAGGGTTTTCTCTTTGTGTCCACTAATGCTACTAACTATGGACAACCAAAGTTTGTCGATGATTCTATGTACGCTATTATAAATAGGCCTTTCGAGGTGGCCCTAATGCTTGTACCTGCAGGGGTGGTCTTTAATTCTACTACTAGTGGGTTTGTGGACGTGATGCTTTCATTTGGTGGTTACATTGTGACAGAGAGATTGCTACCTTGTTGACAAAGGGCCTATTAAGGTGCTCTTGAAGATTGTGTTTACATGGATTGCTTTGGTTATTGATACTACTACCACAAAGAATCTATGGAAGTAGTCCTCATGGTAGTAGGATTTTATTTTTAACAATAGGTTTAGGGATGGCTGTCAAAATCCTTGAAGTCTTTTAGCTCAAGTCTAGTTCTTCTTTATTCGATGTACTATTTATTTTATGGGGATTGGTTTTTTCATGGTCATAATGTCCCGGGTCATCCCCAAATCCTTGTGGTCTCCTTCCATGGATAAGAAAGTATTTGTTCATGGTGGTACTTCAAGCAAAAGGTTTTGGGAGGCCTTTCAAAACCCATTGGTTACTTTTTATTTCCTTGTCTAGTTTGTCAATGTAAGGATTTTTTATTGGTATTTGGTTCAGGGTGCTTTTCTAAACCCCTTTATTCTAAGAATGTAAGCCCGTTGAGCGTATGAGACCCTTGTTCCCATTGGTTGAGTGCTCCAGTAAAAAACCTCTCTTTCAAAAAAGAGGTATCCACTTTTTTGGTGTTGATATTCTCATTGCATGTGAGTTACTCCTTGTTACATTTTGGGTTTGGTCCCTCTCTCGGTTTAATTTAATTAGAGCTATATTCTTCAATTATGTAGAGCTCATGTATGAAGGATGCAGGGGCATCTTTGGATACATTTTGTTTCCTGTTGGATTTGTTTTGTTTTTGAGTTGTTTTGATTTGTTTTTCAAGAAAATATGGCCATTTGATACCATTTGGGGTAATTTGAGACCATTTGTGGTCATTTTAAGACCATTCTAGTATGTTTAGCTATTTAAATGCAAATGTTGCTAGAAGTTGTCAAAAACTTACAAATATTGTCACCAGTGTTAAAAAGGGAGTTAATTGTCATTTGGGAATTTGAAAGGTGGTTTTAACATGATAGATATGTAATTTAATCTCAAGAATAGAGGTTGGAGAATGGTTGAATGAAAGAAACTTGATTTTGGCACATTTTTTACCTTGTTTTCTTGTGTAAATAGACTGTATTTTTTTTGGTACAACCTGGTATGGGCTTTTATGGGTCTGAAACTTATATGGATGGAAAGATAATTTTATGAGAGATATTTTTTGTTCTTACAAGTCCTAAATTAAATATTGTTTGATTGGTCTAATAAGCGAATCTACCTAATAGCCATGTTAAAAAATTGGGGTTTCCATTTTTGATAAAAAAAAATCATTTCTATTGTTTGGCATAGTGAAAAATGCTAAAAAATTTAGGAAATCTCTATTTTTGCATCCTCTAATAAATTCCAAAATCTTATCTTGATATCATTTGGCCATGAGAAGTTACGGGTGACTTTTATAAAGAAAACTCTGTCAAAAAAGGAAAAAAAACCTTGTTGTTGGAGGGTTTCATAAAATATTTACATAGGTTTGTCATGGTTAGGTGTAGAGTCAATGATATATTTCATAAGAGAATTCAAGTGTTAAACAACTCATATATGATGTTGTCCTTCATTGTTGAATTCCTATTAGGCCACTATAACAATGTTCCCAAGTTGAATTAGGGTGCACTAATTTATGGTGTGCAATGAGTCTTTGTATGAAATGTGTAAAGATAGTCAAGTTAATCTAAGTTGTGTTTTCTCTGCATCAATCAACTAGACAAATATATCTCACAAAAGGTGTTTGCATCAAATAGTTAACATACAACATCAAGTGCATTTTTAGACGAAATAACAATTGACTAAAACTTGAGTAGCTAAAGATATAATTTTAAATGAAGTCACCTTCACTTGATGCATTTCATCTCCACACCTACATCAAGTGCAATAAATGCAATTTTTTGTCACTTAATGATCCTCATTAAATTCTATGGAGTAATATCTACATCAAGCATGCAATATTAGTTATGTAAGAACTAAAATTATAAGCCATACAACTAGGATCCACATATGTTTTGAATCATATCTATGAAAAAAATTTATAGCATAAATTACCGAGTAAGGTTTAATTTAAGTGGCTACATAAATTTGCAATGTATATTTGTAAAATAGAATTTCAAGTAACATAGGAGGTGTGTACCTTCATTCCATTTATTCTAGAGGTACAATCCATAAGCAAAATACTATCAAGTGTCTATTATCAAGTTCCTCAAATGGTACTTTAATTTCTAAAGAAAGTGTTTTCTCAATCTCTATCAAAGCCAATGGTTATGTATTCTTGAACGTGTTCTCTCAATCTCTAAAGAAAGTGTTTTTTCTAATCTCTAATAATTTATTTTTGAGATATGTTTGAGGATACCCATTTCGACATTTTTGATATCCATATCAGACCTATCATCACTTCATCATATCCCATGGAGGTTGTTGTATAGGTATCTTCTTAGTTCTTTAGATTTGCTTCATCTTCTTAGTTCTTTAGTTATTTAGGTATGTTCAAAAATTTATTCTCTCTCTCCTCAAAATAAAATGACTCCTCCCTATGTTATAGATGATACTATGGTGATTTTGGGGTAGGAAGTGATTGACAATAAATCCTTCTTTACAAAAATATAGTTGGTTTGTAAATTTAGCCATTTATGACCCACTTCTCCTTGATTTGCATCATTATATTCTTAAGTAATTTAATCCACTCAAGAAGGAAATATACTCATGTTCTATCAAAATCTTTGTGGTATCTTTTGAATCTTCTAATTATAGATAACTTATGCTAGATTTTTATAGCTAGATGCAGGGTTTACACCCTCTCTTAGTTCATACACAATATGCCTTTTTCAACCTCCTAAAAGAGTCTATTGAAATGATGTTATTTTGCATGAAGTTGTCTTATTTACCCTTATATTTTAAAGAAAATTAACCTTTAAGGCCATTGATATCCTCTACATCACTTCCTTAAGGAAAAATCTTTTTTATTAGAATTCACTTACACTTCCCCTCTCTAGGAAATATATTCTATACCTAGTGAGGTTCCTACAGCTCAATTGTTTGATTTTTGTGAGTACCTACCCACTCTTCATTTAGTTATTCATCAATTATATTCTTCTCATCATTCCTCAAGTTGTGTAGAGCTCATGGATAGACCCTTTGAAAGGGTGTCCTCCCTTCTCCTAGGTAAATGGAATTAGAAAATAATAGTTTGTGCCTAATTATTCAAGACAAAAGAAATTTCATTCCAAGATAGTATCTTAACTATGCATTCTAGGTTTAAGGGTGTGAGGTTGAATATGTTAGGGTTTGACATTGTTTAGGCTAGATCCTTGATTTGAAGCATCTTTTGTGTTTTCTTTTATTTGTGTTTGTGTGCTATTTTAAACTATTGTTGTTTTAATCCTTTGCTACTTTGGAGGTATTTTGTTCCTTTTTGATTTGGTGTAAAGAGCTTGGGACACTTGTTTCCTTTCTTAGTATATAAACAATAATTATATAGTTTTTATAAAACAAGTAAAAAAGTTTATATTTTTAAAAATTTAATAACATGTCTGATGTAAAAATATTTTTAAGCTTCAAATGAGAATATTAGAGAAGTAACCAAGTGAATGATTATATTTTAAAGTTCTTGTCAATTAAAATTTGTGAGAAAATATATTGATTTTCAATACATGTGAAGATTACAATCAACTTCTTCTCCACAAAATATTATGTACCTATTATCAATTACAGCAATTAAAATAAAATAAATCTTATTTTAATTCATTTACAATAAATTCATAGACTTGATGACGTTTATATAATATTCATTATTCTTCATAATGATGTATTATTTTGGACATCTAATTAAAAGAAATCTTAAAATATAAATATCTTATATAATTAAATTATTTGAAAAACTACCATTGCCATTCTATAAATTAAAAAAGAAGAAGACAAACCACAAATTCCGACTCCATATCTATACATTATATAACCTAAATATTATCATCTATTTCAACATCAATGCTCTGTCCTTATATCAAAATCTATTATTGCCCTTCAATATTGAAAGAGAATAAAATATAAAACTTATTGTAAACTAGGTATTTCTTAACAACAGCAGAAACGAAGATAAGCCAGTAAATGAAGATATAAACGGCAGAAAAGTTAAAATACAGAATTTTCATAGCACAAGCATCACATAAACCAAGCAAACCAAACAAAAAAGAATGCCCGAGGTAAGTTCTGCAGAAGAGTAAACTCATATAGAAAGATTTATTTCCCAGTTTCTCACTTAAAAACAAATTTCATATTTCCTCCAACAGTTAAATTCTCCTTACAGTAAGTGAAAAGCATTACATTATTCTGCAGGCATGCGGATTTTCATCACTGAATAAATCTGCGAGTTTATCGTCTACAACTGTAGAGTATGGCGCCTTTTGATAGTAACCATGGCTGCTACCATTGTATCCATGCTTACGGTAATTGTAACTTGAACCAAACGCTTGTTTCTCATAATAACGATCAGTATATGAAGTATACTCAGTATGATAAGGATAAGGCCACACCTCTGCCCTTTTCCCGCATCTTCTTACCGTCTTCATAACTTTTTCTTGATCGATATACCCACTTACCCTAACTTTTTGCAGTGCCATGTCGATCTCCACACTGTCTACCCCTGTTTTTTCAAAAGCCCAACAAAATATTCAGAGTTTATAACAATAGAAAATTCTGTTAATAATAGTTGAAAGCAGGATAGATAAATCTACCTTTGAGTTGAGAAAGAGCCTTGCGAATTTTCCTTTCGCAGCCACTGCAATCCATATTTACGTGCATCTCCACAATCTGCAATGACTGCAGTAAATCCATTCCATTTCATTAGGTGAAAACGAATGAGCTTATTGCTAATAAATTCATCTTCAAGTATTTCAGAGACACTCCTAATTTGAAAACAAAATCCCAATTACGATGGAAGGAAAAAAAGTCTAACCTTCATTGTGTAGCCTAAAGATTGTTGCTTCTGAAACTATTTTATCTACTGAATGCAAAGAGAAGGATATAATCGAGTTAATTTCAGAAGTGTGAGGCTCTGATTTCCTTTTATAAGTGAATGGTGGGAAAGGAAGATGAAAGTGCGAGGAAGCAGGAATACACCGCTGCATTAAAGAAGAAAGAGTAGATTAACTTGTTCACCAAGTATAACAATTCCAATAGCGGTGCCGCGGTGTTAAAAAGTCTGAAACATTCCTATTAACAAAAAAAAAATTAAAACTATAAGAAAACTAGGAACACTTTTATATATTAAAACACACCAAATGTTCGAGTCATCATTCCCTTTAATTTTCTAGGTATTGTTTTTCACACACATATATAGAATCTTTTAAGGTTACGAGTCAATGATTTTTCTTTTTAAAATATTTTTAAAATTTTAAATATAATTTTTTATTTTGATATGTATGTATGTTGAGGGTAATTTTACAATAGTAACTAGCTTTCTTGTTCATTTAAGTAGATGGGATTTCTATTTATTATATCTTTAATATAATTTATTATTTTTATTAAATCATATATGAAGATTAGTATATTACTTTTTCTTGTGGAAGAGTAATTTTAAATATTTTTATAATAATGAGATTTATAATTATCTCTATGTTTGTTATCTCTCAATTTATTTAACCCTAAAAGAAACTAATCCAATTAAATTTCAGGAATGTAAAATTGAGACCAATTTTACAAGCCAATGAAAATGCTAAGAAACAAGATAACACAGAACTAGAAGCCAAGTAATCTTCTAGAAGATAGTACTAGGCTTTACAACTAGTTATTTTTCACTAAGCAGCCAATGCGCGTGGATGAATCTTCTGCAGGAATATTTGAAAGCTATTCTCGAACAAGCTTTAATTCATTGGAGCCTTCTTCCTAGAAATTCTCGTCATTTTTTTCTTTTTCCTAGAAATGCTCGTCATTTTTTTTTTCCTTTTGCTTGTTTTCTTAATTAAGAAAATCTTATGATTAGATGCTCACAATTTAGTGGAGATCTCCAATGTGAAGGAAGAATTGGATTTTTCATGCCATTATAAAATACAATATCTAATAAGTTTCGACTAATTGAGCTGTATATATGTATGTAAATCTAATTATAATTTACTTCTCTAAAATATGATGGTCCGTCTGAATAAGAGCTTTCATAATTAGATGAACAAGAGCTAAATAAAATTATTAAAAACTTATATTGAATAAGTTTTGACTGTGACACGCAGAAGATTCAAGGTATTGATTGTAGAAATAGAGAAACATTCTAGAATTTATTTATATTGTACAGTGACGCATTCAATAATTTAGGCGACTTTTCTATCGAAGGAAAAAAGCCATCAAAACTTCTGTAACTTATACTCTACGTAAATAAGCTTATGGTATATAGTAAGTAGCATTATATTATCATGTAACAGATATAAAGCTTGATAGACCATTCAAATATATCGTTATCCAATTTGTATTTTAACTTTTAATGTATTGATGAATAACGATCTACAGTGAGTTTCTATATGTTTAGTATTTTGTTTTAATGAGAAAATTTTAGGTTTTTTTTTGTGTATTTAATATTTTGATGATTTGTTTTATGAGATTTTATATTTTTTTTCTTTAATGAATTTTATTTATTTATTGAAGTTGATGGATTGTTCTATCTTTAGACTTTAATAATTGTTGTTGTTTGGACATCATTTTATAACTTTTGTAGGATATTTAGTTATATAAATATTTATTCTTTTTAATAATTTTTTTATTAATAATTGTTTTTTTATAATGAATTATAGAATGATTTTAAGTGTATTATACATATTTTTAAAATATATATTTCATTAAGGTGAAATAAATTATTGTTCCTTCATTTTCTCTTCTATTATATTTGAAAAAATAATAGATATTATCATATGAATGTTGTGTAATAAATAAATTGAAAGGAAAAATAGATACAACTTTTTAAAAACTATCTTGTAGAACAAACAATGAATTTGAAGTCTAAGTGCTTCTTCTAGATAAAAAGGTTTGTAGCTATTATAAGATTTTATAAATTCATATTAAGGGAGATTCTATTATCAACATCAACATCAATGAAAATTGACTATAAATTCGAAAATCAAGAATATTGACATTTCATGTTCATTTAACATAAAATATTGTTATGAGATAAAAATAAAATGTTAGATTACCTTTGTGAAATATATAATTCTGAGTACTATAAATGAAATGTGGGAAAAAGATTGAAAAATATCTAAGATAAAATTTTAAATGTTCCATTGAGATTATTATATTATTTAAGAAAAAATAATCATTGAAATACCATGGGTGGTAAATAAGGGTAGCCTATACACATGCCTAGACAATTCATAATAAGTACATTGCATGTACTAATCTTCTATTAATGTCATTAAGGTACAATAAACTATTAAGACCTGAAACCAACACATTAACATTTGAAAATAAAGAAATTAGACATCAAAATAAAATAATTTGTTATTCATAATATAGTTTGTGTAATAATAAAATTGGAATGAAAAATAAAATCTATAACCTATATATAAAAAACTACTAGACCAAACAATGAATTGGAAATCTAAAAACTTCTAGGTCCACAAGTTTGTGAATTTTACAAGATTTAAGAAATTGAAACGTGGGAGATTCTATATCATCAACAACATGGTTAAAATAAAATTTCTAAGTTAGAAAATCAAGAATGTTACTCAAAAGACATGACTCTAGCTTGTCTTTTCAAGTTCCATTACCTTAAAACATTGTTACAAAAAGGGAATAAAATGGTAGAGTATCTTGTGAAGCATGTAATGCATCAAAGTACAAAAGTATTTTGAGTAGTATATATGAAGTGTGGGAAGCATTGTAAAACAGTGACACATAAAAGTTTAATGATTTTTGAGAATGGCATGTCATTAAAAGAACAATGAATACTAGAAATGTCATGGAATGTAGTAAATAAGGGTAGCCTATAAACATGATTGGACAATTCATAACAAATAAGATGAATTCATTAAGATACAATAAAACATTAACATCTGAAATGAATACATCAAAAAAAAATTTAAAAAATTATTCATCAATTTTTATTTTTTCCAAAATATAAATAATTATCTATTTAGACTCGTGATAGAAATCAAATATTTAAATTGTTTTGAACGATGAATTAATCCTTATTGACTTTACCACCTTAAAGATCCCTTACACCATAATATAAACTTCTTAGTCTATAAATAAAAATCATGTTGACTTATATTGTTTTGAATAGTTTTGCAACCCTCAAATTCTTCTATGATTGATAAAAAAATTATTATTTTTAATATTAAATAAGTTATAAACAAATTAATATTGGTCTCATCCATACAAATTTACAAATTGTGTTTATGATCTATTTCCCTGTTAAATGAAAGAATAAGAGAGCCTTGCTTATCATGTGAATAGTTCACAATGCCAAAGTCAGGTTTAGAATTGCCATTAATAAGCTGCACTTGATGCCCAAATTTCTTTTTTTCTAGAAACTTCTTCCTCTTCCATTTAGTTTCTCAATAGGCTTTGAATGTTTGAAGCTATTCCCAAATCTAGAGAAGCAAAGGGAATAATTGGAGATTGCTCCATAGAGTCAAGGGCCTCCAAAGAAAGATTTAGATGCCTTGGGTTGAGAGAGACACTCCTAGGTGGGGGGCCTAAAAGGAAAAGGAGAGAGTTGAGTAGGGGAAGGGGATCTCTTGGAAGCCTCACCCATCCCAGGAAATTGCAAGTTCTCTATATTCTATGAGTGGATCTCATCTTCTGGAACCCTGGCCTCCTTAAACCCATTCTTTTCTTGTAAATATCCTCCTTTAAATTTCCTTTAAATTTTTTGTCTCTGAGAGGAGGTCTGAGAGAGCTTGAGCTTTAGCTTTCTTTTGAGGCATGAATCTTGTAGATGCTCCAACTTTAGCTTTCCCGACTCGTTTCCTTTTTTGGTGGGCTTTTTATATTTGTCTAGAAAAGCCTTGCTAGATCCCCTTTTAAAGGATATCTTCTTGTGGCTTTTAAACTTTTTATGATCACCCAATGCGGAATTAGGACTCAGGGGAAATTCAGGGTTAAGATCATAAGGAGATTCATTTAATCCTTCTTTGGAAGGGATAATAAAATCATTTTCTAAAGAGATATCAATCCCCTCTCCTTGCTGCAAAATTGCCTCCTCAACTTGAGATGTCTCTGGGATGAGCCTGCGGGATTCTTGAAAGAGAGGGCCTGATGCACCTTCCATAGAAGTTCTCGAGATCATCTGATTCCTCGATAAGCATTTCCCTAGGTACCTACCTATCAATCTTTTAAATTTTTGTTTCCATCTTCCAACTTCAAACACTATTTCAAGCTCACCATAGAAGCATATGTCTAAATCTATATCTACATAAATATTTGCGAGATCCCCTTGGCTCCCATTGAGGAAGTCATCTTCTATACCCAGAAAGAGAGCCCAAAGCATCTCCAATTTTTAGAAGGGCTTCCACACACCAAAAATTGAAAGGAAGACCAACCAAGATGAGCCAAATTGGTGTCCTCCTAATTCTATATGTATGTAGATCAAATCCAGGTTTCTAGTCTACGAAATGAAAGGTGGATGCTAGATAAAAAATGGAGCTTCCCTGAAAAATGCTTCTTTTCAAACTAGATTCTATGCATTTGATTAAGAGGAAATCATTCTAAATTGAGCGAATAGAGACCATACCAGGGAATGATTGTTTCCAGCATACAATGATTTCTTTTATTGCTGCTAATACCACACCACTTAGCAAAGAAAGCTTTCTCTTTAAGAAGACCAATGGAAGGGTTGATAGCATCTGATGGCATAACAAAAAGTTTTCTTCCCGGGCCCTTCCTGCTCCAATCTTTTGGTGAAGTCTTTGGCCTGGCTGCCTCAGGGTATAAGGGAGGGGCTCTTCTATCTAGCTCCTTAATCTGTTTGGAATCCTTCGACAACATATTTCCTTCAAGCTGTAGCTGTGGACAAGGAGGTCTAATAGAGGATGGATCCATTTTTCCTCTCCAAGACTTTTTCCTCGATAAGCCTTTCCATTTGGAGTTCATGTTGGCTTTTTTGGACCCTACTGTGCCTGTAGGAAGAAATGTTACTTTGGGTAGTAAACCATTTTCCTTTTGAACTAGCACAAATTTCTTGAGGTTCCCAAGAGGAATACGATTTGCACCTATCGCCACCTTAATAACCCAGTCTGGGCTAGGAATTTGTCTGCAGTTGGAGCCTCAATAGTTCCACCACACCGTGGAGAGCCATGGAAGGCCCACCCATCTAGTTGGAAATAGAGAGGAGCATTATTTTTCCTTTGAGGGTTTCTTCGCCTTATTCCATGAGGTCCATTCCGATGAGAGCTATTTTGATTCATTACTTTAGGCCTATGCTTGATGAATATTGCAGATATCCTTTTGGGAAAGCTCCACAAAGAAGGTTGATTGAAACTTGGGGCCAACTTAGAACGAGCAGAGTTGCCAAATGATGGGCGCAGGTGACGAGAGGAGCTGAAGCGTTCATTCCTTAGAAGATATGTTCACCCAACCCACTGGTGATACGATCGCCCATGGATTGCAAAAGCCATCACCATACTACTCTCTTATTATTTTCTAATTTTAAATAATTTATAAACCAAGTAATCCTAGATCATAAGAATCACCAGTAGTATGCATTACTTGGTTTATAATAAGAATCCCTTTTTCGCTTCATATTGTTTCAGTTTTATTTTAAAAGGATTGCTCAGCCTTGATGTCACCATCATGGAATTGAATTGTTAAACTTGATAAGTCGCGTTTTCTTCATTCCTCTCACCATTCACTTATAAAAGGATATCTAAATCCCAGACTTCTTAAATTAATTGGATTGTTTCATTATATTTCTATTCAAGAGATAAACAAACTAAGAAGCAACAATTAGGAGGCTACACAATGACAGTAAGACCTAGTTTGCTTGCATCCTAATTAGGGTTTTGTTTAAAAATTGCTGTGTTTCTTTAATACATGAAGATAGATTTATTAACAATAAATTCATGAGATTTTATGTGGGTTACTAACGAAACATGAATAGCTTTATTACAGGCATTGCAGATTGTGGAGATGCAAGTAAATATGGATTGTGGTGGCTGTGAAAGTAAAATTCGCAAGGCTATCTCGTAACTCCAAGGTAAATCAATTTATCATGCTTTCAACTTAGTTTCCAACCACTATAAATTTAATCATTTGTTGTTACAATTTAAAAAAATAGTTCTAGACAACAGGGAGATCGACATGGAAATGTAGAAAGTTACAGTGACTGGTAACATCGATCGTAAAAAGGTTATCAAGGCTGTGAGAGGATATAGGAAAAAGGCAGAGATGTGGCCTTACCCTTATAATGTCGAGTATACTACTTATATGGATCGTTATTATTAAAAACAAACGTTTGGTTTGAGTCACAATTATCGTATGCATGGGTACAATGGAAGCAGCCATGACTATTATCAAAATCCTCCCTACTCTATAGTTGTAGATGATAAATTGATAGATTTATTCAGCGATGAAAATCCGCATGCTTGAAGCATAATGTAATGTTATTCACTTTTTGTACAGGGAGTTTCCCAATTTGGGGAAACATTTTTATTTGAAGTGTTTTTTTTTCTTAATAACGAAGGAAGTCATGAGGAATTATGTCATTGAAAGAAGAATTAGAAAGCATATAGCTAGAGCACAAGTCATCTAATAAACCAATGCAATTCAATAGTTTTTAATGTGTATTCTGTTGAAAAGATGAGTTAGGAAATGCAATATTTTCTAATGGTCTTTTTCTTTCCCCTTGAAAGAAAGGAAAAGCTAAATCACAAATCACTCAAGGAATTAAGGAAATGTAATGCTTTTTAATAAATTTTTTTAAAGAATGTGTTAGAGTTACCTAATTTTTTATCCTTTTTTTGAATTTGTGCATATTGTTTGTATATATATATATATGCAGTTTTCTTGCCCATCTTAGATATACATATCTATATCATGGATGAATTTGATATTGACAAATTGCTTAATCTACCACCTTCACCCCTCCAAATGACCTAGTTCAAGGTGCTCCACCTCCACCTCCACCTCCACCCCTAGATCTGATGAGGCTCAATATTGAGCCGAGATCAATGATAATGTTGAATCCATTCAGCAAAGAGTTAATGAGATCCTTAATGCACCATACATATCCCCCATATATTGATGAGGTTTGGGCCATCGATGTAAACCTAGATTCATATCATGAATGGCAACAGGAGAGACAAAACTTCTATTAAGATGGCCTCTCCTATAGGGATATTTTAGACTTGAAAATAACCAAAGCCCGCTTATCTCCATATTTTGTTGACCCCATCACAAACCTATCAATTCCTCCAAACAAATCACACCTATCCATGAGGTGGTATGTACATAAGCCGATGGCGGATCATTTTTGGGAGTGGTGGTGGATGCTCCTTGACCAACCACCACACGCTAACTTAGAGTGTCCCCTTTACTTTTTGAGGAAATTATGTGTAGAGTTTATTTTGGGTTTAAAACCCAATTATTTTGATATCAGATCATTCTAGGGTGTTGGTGGTGGTATGCCGCAATAGAGGTTGGGGGCATGTGTTGACCCCAACCGACTTGTCCGTTTCCAGCCCATTGTGGATCTCCCTTATGCTACTATACCTATTCTTATTCATCAATATTTTTTGATATCAACATTGGGAGCATTGAATGCACTCACTGCTAACCTTACTGAACAAACATATGATATGGCACTTGGCCTTGATGATGGTGGATCATTAGGAGAAGATGGTGGTAGTACATCCATTCCTCACACATCAACATCCCATTTTTGTACTAGCTCTAATTGATTATGTTATGGCCTTGGTGATCCAGGTGCATCCACTGTAGGTGCACATGATCTATCCACTTTAGCTACACATGAAGCATCCAATCATGATAATATTGGTTCATATGTTGATTTTCTATGTGCTAATGATCGTCTGATGGATCACCATGATATATAGGTACATACTATATAAAAAAATAATTAAGTTATATATTAAAAAATAACTTCATATATAAATTAAATATAAATTATTTAGATAAAAGTTATTAAATAACTTCATACATGTAAATTATGTTTCTAGGCCATGTCCGGGGGCATGTCAACTTCGTTTGTTGATCGATTTTGTCCACTGTCAACACCTGCAGATCTCGACATGCCTTTTGGGGTATATTTTTAATTTGATTGATTTAAATCATAACTTTTAAAAAAATTTAAATATATATTGATATCAGTACATGTTTTAAAGGGAGTGACACTGACTTCCATGTCGAATCATACACCTATAGTTGTGGTGAGTTCTCCTCCAACATTAGTTGTTGTAGATGAGCCTACAGTTAATTTACGCCAACTGATCAATTTTGTATTTATATAGTTAAAGTGTTATATATATGCATATATATATAAAAGAAAAAGTGGTGGATGGGGAAAGACGAAGATGTTGCAGGCACTAATTTTGGGGACATGTCGGGACTGCTAAGTCGGGGGAATCTACAAAGATTGGTGTAAATATCAATAAAAATTATATTTTCGTAGATCTTTCTGAAGAAATTGAGGACTCGGGTATTGATTTATGGGAGAATTTGGCGATCATTTGCAAAATCATAGGCCCTAGATATGAAAGGAAAACTATTATGGCTTGGGTTGAGGATAACTGGAAATTCTAAGTCACCCTTAAATTTATTCCCAAAGGATTCTTCATTGCAATTTTCATAGAGGTTTTGGAAAAAGAGAAAATTATGCAGCATTTTCTCTGGTCTATCCATAACAATCCTATTTATATGCAACCATGGTTCTTGAATTTTGATATAGTACCATTTTTTCCCTATGATAGGCCAATCTAGATTAAATTGTACATTTTATTGATTAAAAATTGAGTGGAAGGCGGCCTAAAGAAAATTGACAGATCTTTCTAGAGTACCCTTCTGCAAATAGATGAGGATATTGTGGAAAAGGATTCTTACGCTTACTATGGGCGTGTCAAGAATCTTATGCTTGCTATGGGCATGTCCGACAAAGAGATAGTTTATGATTTAGGGTTTGATGATGACCCTAGAGAAGAGGATGAACTGGACATTATAAACTCTATATGCCTCAGCTAGTCTGCTAATTTGTTGTTGGGAAATCGAATTCATGGAATGTCAAGTGTCTTTTAGCCCCTGAGAAGAGACGCTCGATTAAAAACACATTAGAAACTTATTCTAATGATTCTTCAAGAAATCAAGCTCAATGTTGGGGTTAGTGCAGGACCATGGGGGCCAAAAAGTGGCAAATCTATGCAAATTGGATATTTGATTTTTATTTGTAATTATAAATTAAAAAATATATTATATATTACATATTATGTAATATATAGTATATTATTATATTATATAATATATATAATGTAATAATATATTATATAATTATATAATTATATAATATAATACGTATTATATAATATATTATTATATTATATTATATTATTATATTATATTATATTATATTATATATTATATGATATATTATTATATTATATTATATTATATTATATTATATTATATATTATATAATATATTATTATATTATATCATATTATATATTATATAATATATAATTATATTTTAAAATATAATACAATACGTATTATATAATATATATATATATATATAATATGTATTATATAATATAATAATACATTATATAATATATTTTATATATATATATATTATATAATATATTATATATATTATATAATATATTATTATATTATATTATATAATATATTATTATATTATTATATTATATATGTTATTTTAAAATAATTTAAGTATAAAAATCCGATTTTCTGAGACAAATATATTTCGACACTGACAGCCCATGAGTCATTTTTAACTCACAGGCTACGCGATTTTATAAAAATCCAATATCCGGTGCACCCGATATCCGGTGTTTTGGCCAAAAATTGCTAAAAATTAGATTGGAAGGGAAGAACTTAATTGTTTTCAATCATTTTCATTCATTTTTTGTATTTTTTGTTAATGTTTATTTGATTTTTCATTGAAAACTAGGTTTTTTAAAATCAAATACCTAATTGTTTAAATTTTTTAACTAAATTTAATTTTTTACATTCAATTAGTTTTAAAATGAGGGATAACAATGAAAACATTGATCAACCACAACCACAACTGCAACAACCAAACCCTCCTTTGCCAACGCTCCCTCAATTCAGGATTTGATTGCACAAAATTTGAATGAATTGAGGGGGATTGCAGAAGTATATCGTAGGATCCCTCATCTAAACCCAATGTTTGATCCTCTAACATTGATAGTAAAGAGTATGAAAACCATGACTGAGGAGCACAATGCCGCCCTTTTGTGGCGAGATTCTATGAGGAAAAATATGCAGATGGCTTGTCGTATAAGGGTATCAAGGATCTCGAGATATCCAAAGTTGATATCGCCTCATTGTTTGTGAATCCTCGCACTGGTCAACCTATAGATCCCCAAAAAACAAAACTTTCTATTAAATGGTGTACACATGATGGTATTGTGAAAAACTTTTGGGATCATTGGTGGATGGTTTTCGACAAACCACCCAACAACAATCTTGATGTCCCCTTCTATTTCATAAAAAAATTGTATGCTGAGTTTATTTTATGCAAACATGTTAACTACTTTGACATCTAACCTTTCCAGGGTGTAGGTTTAGGTATGCCCCAAAATAGACCTGGGGCAATCAGAGTAGTTCAGGGCCCATATGTCCCCCCTTCTCTTGTTGATCCCCCACCTGTAGTGCAGCATCCTGATATCATTTGTGAGGCGGCTTCATGGACCATATCGGCTATTCACTCTTTGAGTAGCCTTTTGGTTTCTCACGCTGGGTCAGTAGCTCAACCTAATCTTGATGGTAACGGTGCATCCGGTGGCACTGAGATGTCATCCTCGGCTCCACACATATGCATGCCCCATAGTTGTGTCATGTGTGGGCACGTATGCTTGGGTCCAGTTGGACACCCTGTTGATCCTCCTGCTGACAGTGCAGATTATGAGGTGCATGAGATGCATGATGCACTAGATATTATTACATAGGCTGGAGGATACTCTTGGGAGTCCTCACATGCTAGAGGCAAGGAGGCACCATCATCATACATTGATGATGTAGTCGTAAGATTTGTATTTTCACAGTTCATGTTATATTTTAAATGAATATTTATAATCTAGATAAGATTAAGTACTAATTTTATTTTTCATGGTCTATTTAACAGTTGATGACCGAGGAGGAGTTGAGACAAATTTAGGAGGGCACCTTGTTGGCCATTTCATTTGGCCTTGATAGCTTGATGGTACATATATTATTCCACCTAGTTGTTTATATTTTGTTGTACATACATGTTGATCATTTATATTGGTATTAATTAGATTATGTATTAACTTGCATGTATATCTTATTTTACTCTTGTAGGGCACAAGCAGCATGAGTGCAGGGCAGTGTGATTTAGGATCTACTAGTGCAGTTGGAGACAAGGGAAAGGTAATTGAATGCAAATATGATTGAATGAATAGTTTAAATAACTTATAGTGATTATACACATCTAGACATAGATTGATAGTTTCATATACTTGTTGTGTATATATACAGAGAATTCTTGGCTTCACATCCTTGATGACTACACCTAGTATACCTGAAGAAGAAGAAGAGATGCCTTGAGTAGATGTGTGCTTATTTTATTGTGTGATTAGTAGATATAATTTATTATTATCAGTGACAATTATATGTTAACTTGTATCAATGTCATGTTTCTGAACATATGTAGGTTGTGTATGAAAATATTCAAAACATACCTCCTCTACCGAAGACATACATCAAGAGTCCTGCAAAGCCGAAGAGAAAACATGGAGATGAGGTAAACATGAATAGTTCAATTATAGTTCATTTTTATGTTAACTTTTGGAATGTGAATTATATAATATAACTAATATTAATCGTGGTTTGTTTTTCTTGTGGAGGATCCTTCAGAGCTGAGCAGTGCGGCGAAGATGATCAATTTTGATGATCCAGCAATAGCTTAGGATGTTATAGATAGTTTTGGGATGCTTACATGTCTAGTTGGCATGTATATTTTGTATATGGACATACATTCACGTATTTAGACATACATTTTGTTTCAGTTGGCATTTACGCCATATTTGTGTATGGACATACATTTGTAATCATTTGACATTTTTATATATACAGAAGTTGATATTCAATCATATAAATTGTTGCTCATCTGTGAGTGGTATTATCATGGAAATCTTTAATCTTCATTCCAATAATTAACAATGGTTAATAATGGTTATTTAATGAACAATACAATTCATTTCATTTCATCGTAAGTGTTGTTTGTATAATGAACAATATAATTCATTTAATGAACAATACAATATAATTCATTTAATGAACAATACAATTCATTTAATCAACAATACAATACAATTCAATTAATCAACAATACAATACAATTCATTTAATGAACAATACTTGATACATTTCATTATTACCCTACGCATGGTCCTATTTTTCCCCCTACCTCGGTCGAACGCTCAGGGTTTTATTAGGGCAGCAATTTTTTAGTTGGCGAAAAAATCGTCAGTCTCACTCAATCAAATGTTGTCGCATGGCCAATTTCTCATTCAGCTCATCATGATGGCAAACCGTCAACTCCGACATGTCCAATTAGGCATTATTACCCTATGCATGCCCTTAATTTTCCCCCCGCACTCAATCAAACGCTCGGGATCATACCCTACCGACGTCGTCCCTTGAGTGCCCTAAGGGCTAAAAATTATCAAACTTTGATGGGCCCTAACTCGGAATCTGTGGCACCTACGATTGATCTATTTGAACCTATGATGCCATGAGAGGGGTCCCTACAAAAGCCTATGTCGGTTTTTCAAGTTTCCCTATGGTTTTATTAGGGCAGCAATTTTTGGGTTGCCAAAAAAATCATTAGTCTCACTCAATCAAATGTTGTCGCGTGGCCAATTTCTCGTTCAGCTCATTGCGATGACGAACTGTCAGCTCTGACATGTCCAGTTAGGCATTATTACCCTATGCATGCTCCTATTTTTTCCCCACACTTGATCAAATGCTCGGGGTCATACCCTACCGACGTCATCCCTTGAGCGCCCTAAGTGCTAAAAATTGTCAAACTTTGACGGGCCCTAACTCAGAATCCATGGCACTTGCGAATGATCCGTTTGAACCTACGGGGCCATGAGAGGGGTCCCTACAAAATCCTATCTCATTTTTTCAAGTTTCCCCACAGTTTTATAAGGGAAGAAATTTTTCGGTTGGTGAAAAAATCATCAGTCTCACTCAATCGAATGTTGTCGCGTGGCCAATTTCTCATTTAGCCTGTCGCGATGGCGAACTGTCAGCTCTGACATGTCTAGTTAGACATTATTACTCTATGCATGCTCCTATTCCCCCCCCCCCCCACTCTATCGAAAGCTCGGGGTCATACCCTATCGGCATTGTCCCTTGAGCGCCCTATGTGCTAAAAATTGTCAAACTTTGATGGGCCCTAACTCAAAATCTGTGGCACCTGTGAATGATCCATTTGAACCTACGGGGCCATGAGAGGGGTTCCTACAAAATCCTATCTTGGTTTTTCAAGTTGCCCTACGGTTTTATTAGGGCAGCAATTTTTCGGTTGGCAAAAAAATCGTTAATCTCACTCAATCGAATGTTGTCATGTGGCCAATTTCTCATTCTAATCATCATGATGATGAACCATCAGCTTCAAAATTTCCAATTAGGCATTATTACCCTATGCATAGGACTATTTTGCCCCCCCACTCGATCGAATGCTCGGGGTCATACCCTACCGACGTCGTCCCTTGAGCGCCCTAAGTGCTAAAAATTATCAAACTTTGACGAACCCTAACTTAGAATCCGTGGCACCTGTGAACAATTTGCTTGAACCTATGGGGCCACGAGAGGGGTCCCTACAAAAGCCTATCTCAATTTTTCAATTTGTCATACGGTTTTATTAGGGCAGCAATTTTTTCGGTTGGCAAAAAAAATGTCAGTCTCACTCAATCGAATGTTGTCACGTGGCCAATTTCTTGTTCTTCTTGTCACAATGATGAACCGTTAGCTCCGAAAAGTCCAGTTAGGCATTATTACCCTATGCATGTTCCTATTTTGCCCCCCAACTCGATCGAACGCTCGAGGTCATACCCTACTGGCATCGTCCCTTGAGCGTCCTAAGTGCTAAAAATTGTCAAACTTTGACGAGCCCTAACTCAGAATCTGTGGCATGTGCGAATGATCCATTTAAACCTACGGGGCCACAAGAGGGGTCCCTACAAAATCCTATCTCAGTTTTTTAAGTTTCCCTACGGTTTTATTAGGAAAGCAATTTTTCGGTTGGCGAAAAAATTGTCAGTCTCACTCAATCGAATGTTGTCGCGTGGCCAATTTCTCGTTCTGCTCATCCCGATGATGAACCGTCAGCTCCAACATGTCTAGTTAGACATTATTACCCTATGCATGCTCCTATTTTGCCTCCCCACTCGATCAAACGCTCGGGGTCATACCCTACCGGTGTCATCCCTTGAGCGCCCTAAGTGCTAAAAATTGTCAAACTTTGATGGGCCCTAACTCGAAATCTGTAGCACTTGCAAACGATCCGTTTAAACCTACAGGGCTACGAGAGGGGTCCCTACAAAAGCCTATCTTGGTTTTTCAATTTTCCCTACAGTTTTATTAGGGCAACAATTTTTTGGTTGGTGAAAAAATCATCAGTCTCACTCAATCGAATGTTGTCGCATGCCCAATTTCTCATTCATCTCATTGCGATGATGAACCATCAACTCCAAAATGTCTAGTTAGGCATTATTACCCTATGCATGCTCCTATTGCCCCCCCCCCCACTCGATCAAACGCTCGGGGTCATACCCTACCGACGTTGTCCCTTGAGCACCCTAAATGCTAAAAATTATCAAACTTTGACGGGCCATAACTCGAAATCCGTGGCACCTGCGAACAATATGTTTGAACCTATGCGGCCACGTGAGGGGTCCCTACAAAAGCCTATCTCAGTTTTTCATGTTTCCCTACGGTTTTATTAGGGCAACAATTTTTCGATTGGCAAAGAAATCGTCAGTCTCACTCAATCGAATGTTGTCGTGTGGCCAATTTCTCATTCAGCTCGTGGTGATGATGAACTGTCAGCTCTGACATGTCTTGTTAGGCATTATTACCCTATGCATGCTCCTATTTTTCTCCCCCACTTGATCAAACGCTCAGGGTCATACCCTACTGGCGTCGTCCCTTGAGCGCCCTAAGTGCTAAAAATTGTCAAACTTTGACGGGTTGTAACTCAGAATCCATGGCACCTCCAAATGATCCATTTGAACCTACGGGGCCACGAGAGGGGTCCCTATAAAAGCCTATCTCATTTTTTCAAGTTACCCAACAGTTTTATTAGGGTAGCAATTTTTCGGTGGGCGAAAAATCGCCAGTCTCACTCAATCGAATGTTGTCACGTGGCCAATTTCTCGTTTAGCCTGTCGCGATGGCGAACTGTCAGCTTTGACATGTCTAGTTAGGCATTATTACCCTATGGATGCTCCTATTTTTCCCCCCCACTCGATTGAACACTCAGGGTCATACCCTATCGGTGTTGTCTCTTGAGCGCCCTAAGTGCTAAAAATTGTAAAACTTTGACAAGCCCTAACTCGGAATCCATGACACCTGCGAACGATTCAATTATATATAAAAAAGCATTACACTGTAGACACATAATGATCATCAATATTTCCATGTATTGTATACACATAATTACCACACACTTGCATGTGACATCCATGAAGGGATATGCAAACATGATTTTTTTTTTCATTATCAATACAACTACACCAATGTACTCATGTACAGATACATGGACATTATCATCAATATAACTAAACCAATTTTCTCATGGACATTGTATATCATCATAACAATGTTACATCAATTCACATCCATATACAAATACAACATCCCACTTCATCTGCATTAGACATCCTCATGTCCTAAGAGAAAATCTTATGTACAGCAATGCCTACATATAAATGAAGACCAAAATTAGTAACCTTTTTATGCGGAATGAATGTGGTACAAGAAACAAATTATAACACTTCATACAAATTAGTTTGGCAAATTATAAATAGATCATTTGAAACATTTTTAAGACGTACAAGATTGTATAATTACAAAACTTACCAGTTTCTCTGCAAAGTATACAAGCATAACTTTGAAGAAAGATGCATGTTGATTAAAGCCCGTCTCACCGCATTTCTCTGCATGGTTGAAGACGATGGTAGATATGGTCATTTCTAAATAGCAATACATTCACTTGAATTAATGTTTATACACAAAATTTTATCTCATCAATGCACAAAGGAATATGTACCATCACCAAGAGAGGGTCTTGTCAATGACGAATGATCTAGCATGAGCCTGTATTTTTAAGAATTGTTAGTCTACACATAAAATGCATGGATGAACATAAAGGCTTTATGATAATCACTTCAACTGAGATGCATGATAATAAATGAAAAGGTGGGATTATATACCACAAAAATACGTCCCTTCGAATTATATCAACAAAACCCACTATGTTGACGCAAAAATCATAATGTGATATTGTTGTATATCATCAAAAAAGACCTGCATGAGCATAAAGGTTTTGCGATAATTTTATCATCAAAAATTGTCAAATAGTGTTCTCTAATAACAAAAATTGCAAATCTCATCAAATGCATGATAATAAGTCATGTTGCAAAAATACGTCCCTTTCGATTATATCGAGTGTACCCACTATGTGCATGCAAAAACCATGTTGCCAACAAAAACATTCATCAATAGACCTCCATTTTGAACACATCCTTAATATACATGTAACAAACTTGAACATTAAGGTTTAATGATCATTGTTTGAAATGAAATGCATGATAAAAAAAATAAGGCACCATTAAAGACCTACTACTCAAGTTTGTCTGAAGGGTCATCTCTTTGCTTAAGAGTATCTAGTATTGCTTCATGATTAGCAGTAGTCACTGTCCATAGCTCTTTGGTCTTTGGTTTTGCTTGATGCTTCAA
Organism: Cryptomeria japonica; assembly: GCF_030272615.1. Taxonomy (NCBI): domain Eukaryota; kingdom Viridiplantae; phylum Streptophyta; class Pinopsida; order Cupressales; family Cupressaceae; genus Cryptomeria; species Cryptomeria japonica. The sequence continues at coordinate 526,292,174 of NC_081412.1, read as the reverse complement.
CAACTTGACATTTGTAGCTATAATAAGGTGTGAATACATTATAATGGTTTTGTTTTTCTCATAGTCTTCAAATGCAGGTATGCCATTCTTTCTAATCATGTATGTTCACAACCAAGTTCCCACAACAACAACTGAACCTGTAGGATATGTGAACCCATCATCATGTGTCACTGGTTGTGTTAGCTTTTTTTTCTCTGTACACATCATGCCAACCAATATTCTGATCTCTCTTCATTCCCTTGCGGTGCGACAACTACAAAAACATGTCCTGGCTGTACAAGATCTGATAGATGGTCATACTCAAGTGAACTTTCCATGTCATCATTTGACTAGGATATTGTTTGAGATAAAGGATTTAGATAGTGGGGAACCCACATATCAACCCACTCACTTGACTCGCACTGATCCCAATCACACCGAACACAACTCTGACAAAAACAAGCCAATGCTCATGTCTAAATGGTCCATGTACTTGCATCTAAGCTGAGAAATGAATGCATCTTTGAAGAATCTTTAATTGTTTGACAATCCAATCTATCTCCCACTATTCCCTCCTCAGCCAACCAAAAGAATCTGGTCACTACTAAATCAAGAGTACCTCCATGTGACAATGCTAAACTACACCAATCAACAATAGAATGTGCATCAGAGAAATTTGCACCTGAAATCCTCAATTGCTCCTTAACTAGAGCTCTCTTCAAACATGCACCTGCTCCATCATGCTCTCCCTTCCCATGCCTTGCCTCAAAAAAATACCAAATATGAGGTATACGCCTCTCTACATGCATTCTAATAAACCAATAAAACATATGGGCATTCTTGAATTGACCCGTACAGTTATCTGACCATATTATATGTCAGTCAATTGCAATATCTTTCTCATGCAAGAACTCAAAAAAATTCTCGAAAGAATGTTGCACATACTCGGAGGAGTGTGATCTATCTTCACTCATATAAAAATGATACTCCCTGATTATCTTCCTGTCCTCTTCTGTACTATCAGGAGCATGTCTATATCTAATGTGAACAAAAATAGCAATCTGGACTGAATTGTAGTATTGAGACTATACCTCATTTTGTGGTTGCAATGTATAGTTCTTTGCAAAATCAACCATTGATACAATAGTGCCAATCGGGAAAGAGTTCTTACACATCCTGAACTGTTGATCCAACCACTAAGACCTATGGGTGTACCTTGCATACTTGTAGAAAATATTTTCCTTAAAATCCAAAATAAAATCAGCAATACTCACTTCTCTTGAGACTAATTCGCATCTAGAACCTTCACCTCCACTCTTCAAAGTATATTTCACTGTCTCATATCTTTTTTTATCAACATAATTCTTTCCAAACTCGTGTTTACTGCCCTCATGAAAACATGAAACAAACTTTGACAACCCACCACATTCTGAGCACTTCTCATTCAAACAATCATTTCTATAGAAATAGCAGCCATCATCTCTGGGGCATAAAAATAGATCTTGCAAGTCTCTTGATGATCTCGGAAATAGCATTGCACCACACTCCTGCAACATCTCATTAGTATGCATGGTAGAACGAATATGACATAAAAGTTCATGGTACTTGCAACAACAAGTATTACGACTCTTAAGAGGAACACAATAAAATGGTTTCAAAGATTCAAAGGCCCTTTGTGATATTTGCAAAGTTGGATGTAATTCACAAATTTTTTTGTACAAAATTGTTTGGCTTGATTCCAATAAATGTTTGGGATGCGATGTGTGGTCTCAGTTGTTGATTCTTAATTTCAAAACATGCTTTACATTGGGTGACACTCTAGAATTAGAGTGCCAAAATTGTTGAATCTCCTCCTTCACATTGTTAGTCAACTTTCTATCAACACGTGGAAGCCTCCCACCAAAAGCCCATGTATCTTTTTGAAGTGCTCTATCCAAAGTTTTATGGTTTATGTTAAAATCAACACAAGTTTGTCTCATTTGATGAGCCTTCCTCAATTGATGGCTTACTAAGGAGGTTGTAATCACTCTTTGAGCGACTCTCTTATCTCTTTCTTTGGTATTCTTTCAGATAAAATTGAGAGCGTCAAATAGATTTTTGGCAATAATATAATTTCTCTCCATCTTCTTGTTCATACGAATCTTCAATTTGTTTAGCAATGGTCTCATCTTTATCATCTTTAGCAATTGAACAAAGAGTTGGCATTGCTCGGTCAATGTCTTATTGCTAAAATTTTGGTTGAAAAGTTGTGTAGCCCACAAACGAACGGTTCTTGTTGACCTCTTGCCTTCAAGATTAGCAATAATGTTCTCATCAATTTCAAATAACCATTTTGGGGTTCTTGAAGGTCTTGGATTTGGAATTTGTCTTTCATCCATGAGAGGGTCTTCATTTATAAAGTAATTAGGTGTTACATATGGTTCACTTGGTTGAGCAATTCCACCTTCAATGTCAAAGTTTTCCACATTTTCACCTCCTATGTCAAAGTTTTCCACATGTTGAGCATTTTCATTAACCATTTCCACATTTTCAACATTTTAAAATTTTCACTTTCAAAATCTACATTTCATTTTCAATAATTTGTGGCACATTTTCAAATTCAATTTCCTCTTCACTTGAAGTAACATTAGCAATATTTAACATACCTTGTCTTCTCCTCCTATGACATTCTCTATCTCTTTCTCTATACACTTCAATTTGGTCATTTGAAAGCTTTGTTTTGCGTTTAGACTTCCAACAACTACTATTGCACATTTCCCTCCACATAGATGCTCCTACATGATTGACAATGTAATATTTGAATTTAAGAATCTCCCAAAAGCACAAATTTATCTCAACCTATTTGAAAACCCGTGATCATCGATAGAAAATAGAATATGCAGACCGTGGGCCGTTGGAATCCACAAAATGGCCCACAAGGATCTTTTTTATGTACATTAAAATTCGATATTTGATTTTAATGTATAAATTTGTGGTCCCCAAAAATTTTCTCATTGTCACCTTTTTTTTTACTGAACTGTCACATTAATGACAATGGCAGAAATCGAATATCTGATTAAATCTAATATCGGATTTTATTAGACATATTTTAGAGAGAGAGATTAGGGGAGGGAGAGAGAGAGAGAGAGAGAGAGAGAGAGAGAGAGAGAGAGAGAGAGAGAGAGAGAGAGAGAGAGAGAGAGAAGAGAGAGAGAGAGAGAGGAGAGGAGGAGAGATATAGAGAGGGATACAGAGAGATTAGGGAGAGAGAGAGAGAGAGAGAAAGGGGGGAGAGAGAGAGATATTAGGGGAGAGGGACACCATATTACCCATAACAACACAATTTGGTGTCTTAAGGGTTCATATGCTGTCCTAGAACACCATATGATGCCTATGGACACCATATGACCCCTAACGACACCATATGGTGTCATAAGGGGTCATATATTGTCCTTAGGGGTCATATGGTGTCCCATGAACCCTTATGACCCGTTAGGACACCATATGACCTGTTATGACGTAATATTGGGTCGCTTTGGGTCCTATGGTGTCCTAAGGGGTCATATTATGTCCTACGACCCCTTAGGACACCATATAACCCCTAATGACACCATATGGTGTCATAGGGGTCATATGGTGTCCATAGGAGTCATATGGTATCCTATGACCCCTTAGGACACCATACAACCCCTTAAGACACCATATTTGGTTGTTATGGGTCATATTGTGTCCTAGTGCGTCATATTGTGTCATATGACCCCTTTAAGATATCATATGACCCCTTAGGACACCATATGACCCCTAATGACACCATATTGGGTCGCTTTGGGTCAGATGGTTTCCTAAGGGGTAATATTGTGTCCTGCGACCCCTTAGGACACCATATGACCCATAACGACATAATTTGGTGTCTTAAAGGATCATATGGTGTCCTAGGACACCATATGACCCCTATGAACACCATATGTCCCCTAACGACACCATATGGTATCGTATGGGGTCGTATGTTGTCCTTAGGGGTCATATGGTGTCCCATGAACCCTTATGACCCTTTAGGACACCATACGACCCGTTAGGACGCTATATGACCCACAACGACACATTTTGGTGTCTTAAGGGGTCATATGGTCTCCTAAGGGGTGATATTGTGTCCTACAACCCCTTAGGACACCATATGACACCTATGGACACCATATGACCCCTAACGACACCATATGGTGTCATGAGGGGTCATATAGTGTCCTTATGGGTCATATGGTATCCCATGAACCCCTATGACCCCTTAAGACACCATACGACCCGTTATGACACCATATTGGGTCTCTTTGGGTCCTATGGTGTCCTAAGGGGTCATATTATGTCCTACGACCCGTTAGGACACCATATGACCCCTAATGAGACCATATGGTGTCCATAGGGGTCATATGGTGTCCTACGACCCCTTAGGACACCATATAACCCCTTAAGAGACCATATTTGGTCATTCTACATCATATTGTGTCCTAGTGGGTCATGTTGTGTCATATGACCCCTTAGGACACTATATGACCCCTAATGACACCATATTGGGTTGCTTTGGGTCATATTGTGTCCTAAGGGGTCATATTGTGTCTCACAACCCCTTAGGACATGATATGAACCATAATGACACAATTTGGTGTCTTAAGGGGTGATATGGTGTGTTAGGACACCATATGATGCCTATGGACACCATATGACCCCTAACAACACCATAAGGGGTCGTATGTTGTCCTTAGGGGTCATATGGTGTCACATGAACCCTTATGACCCCTTTAGACACCATACGACCCGTATGACACCATATTGGGTTGCTTTAGGTCCTATGGTGTCTTAATCTCTCTCTCTCCCCCCTCTCTCTCTCTCCCTCTCCTTCTCTCTCTCTCTCTCCCCTAATCTCTCTCTATCGCTCTCCCCTAATCTCTCCATCTCTCTCTCTCTCTCTCTCTCTCTCTCTCTCTCTCTCTCTCTCTCTCTCTCCTCTCTCTCTCTCTCTCTCTCTCTCTCTCTCTCTCTCTCTCTCTCTCTCTCCCGTCCCCCTCCCTATCTATGTTTGTCTGTCTGTCTGTCTGTTTCTCTCTTAATCTTTCCCCTAATCTCAATCTATCCCTCTCCCCTAATCTCTCTCTCTCTCTCTCTCTCTCTCTCTCTCTCTCTCTACTAGTCTCTTTATCTCTCTCTCCCTTCCCTCCCCCTCCCTCCCTCCCTCCATCCCTCTCTCTCCATCTCTCTCTCTCCCTTCCCCCTCTCCATCTTTGTCTGTCTCTGTCTATCTTTGTCTGTCTGTCTGTCTGTCCCCCCTAATCTCTCTCTATCCCTCTCCCCCTATTCTCTCCATCTCTCTCCATCTCTCTCTCTCTCTCTCTCTCTCTCTCTCTCTCTCTCTCTCTCTCTCTCTCTCTCTCTCTTCCCCCTCCCCATCTCTATCTCTCTCTCTCTCTCTCTCTCTCTCTCTCTCTCTCTCTCTCTCTCTCTCTCTCTCTCTCTCTCTCTCTCTCTCTCTCTCTCTCTCTCTCTCTCACTCTCTCTCTCTCTCTCTCCCCCTAATATCATATACTAATTTATTTATAAATTAATATATTAATAAACATTAGATTAATCACGGGCAAATTTAGTTAGAGAATTTACTTATTAAAATCGGATATCCGATATAATCGGATATCCAATTTTTGTAGTCAAATTTTGGCTCGGGAATGCTCTGCTATTTGGCTTAGAAGTGACAAGCCTGGAAAGTCAACTGAAAAAACATGTTTTTCAGTATTCCGTGATTTTCCAGACTTTACACTAGTGGCTGATGACTTTTTTTGTAGCCAAAATTGATAAAATGAAAAGGGTTTTTTAAGGACGTTCCTAGCTTTCCAACAATATAAGGCTTGTCTTATTTCAACTTTAATAAATAATTATTATTTATTTTCTAATTGAATTCTGACAATAGTCTTGATTGACAGACTGATTGAAAATCACTCATAACTTTCAAACGGTATAACATTTTTTGAATCCAAAACATGCATCACATCTTATGCTTCTTCTACTATAGGGAAAAATTTAAAAAAATTAAATTTCATAAGGTTTTGACTAAGTTAAGGTGGTCAGACGTAGTAGTTTCTGAATTTCTGAAAAGCTGTAGTAAAAAATTCATAAATAATTATTTACTTTATAAAAAATTAAAAAAATATATGTGTCACATTTGGACATAAGTCTAATACTTATAATATAAATATTATAAAAAAATATTATGATTTGATTGTGATTAGGGTGGTCAGACATACATCTACTTCTTATTTGTTTCCTGAAATTTTAGTACCACTGCATTGAAATTTCAAATTTTCATCAAATAGGATTTTTTTTTTTCCAAAAACCAACTAGTAGCTTAGAAACTAAATTCAATTTTCTATATGTTCTCTTCTTACATATTCTCAAAATAATGTTCACAACTTATTCAAATTTTCATGTCAAGTTGCATAACTCTGTTTTTTGAAATTTCATTGCCACTTAAGGGCCTATTTTGGCACACCATGATCCTGCACATACTCGTTGATAAAGCGCTTAGGTTTTTGAGATTTTGTCACAAATGGGAAGGTGTTTTTCAGGAAGCTAGAGGATCCTCAAGTGGATTGGGGATTATGTGGAACCCATTGGCAATAAAGAACAATCTCATTGAATCGAAGGAGCACTGGATGATTTGTAGCACTTATTGTTCCTCCCAGAATTTGGAATTTTTTATTATTAATTTGTATGGTCCAATTAAAACAGAGGAGAAGGTTAGTATGTGGAAGGATTTGACTGAGAGAATGAGGCATATAGGTAGGGACAAATTTATTGTTGTTGGGGACTTTAATGCTATTTTGGACCTTAAAGAGAAGAGCAATGGTATGTCCAAAGTCAATAGAATTATGGAGGATTTCAGGGCTTTTGTGGCTGATAATGAGTTAATTGACATCATTCCTAAGAATGGACAATTTACTTGGACTAATTGTAGAAGGCATATTAACAACATATCTGAGAGACGATCATTTTTTGGTAGGATCTTTTTGGATGGTTGTTAATCAATCTTTGGCATCAACAATCATGCTAATCTCAGTGTCTGATCATTATCTAGTACAACTGGAGATTGATGTTGGCGATAATAAGCATAAGGGATATTTCAAATTTCAGAGCATATGGTGGAGGGACGAGTCCTTTACTTCCAATGTCAAATCCTGGTGGGAGGAAAGTAGGGTATTCCAAGGTATGCATAGCTTTTGTTTTGTAAAATGTTTGCATTTTCTTAAGAAAAAAAATTCAAAATTTGGAACTTAGAGAAATTCTAGAATATTTTCTCTCAAAAGATTAAGACGGAGGAGGAGCTTTGTGTTCTCAATGAGAAAATTATTCAGTGTGGTATGAATAACGTGGATTTTGTGAAAGAAAAGTATTTAAAGACTATAATATTAGAATTATTGGAAAGAGAAGAACTATATTGGAGAGATAAGTCGAGAGAAATGTGGATTTTCGCGGGTGACTCCAACACCAATTTCTTTCATTCGTTGGTCAGACCTAGAAGTTCTACCAACAAGATAGAGGCGGTTAGAGACAAGGAAGGTAATTGGTGCACAAAAGAAAAAGATATTGAAAGAGTTGCGGTCTTTCATTTTTAGAATCTATTGGGTAGTATGGTGGAGGGTGGTTGCAATCTATGGGAAAATGTGGCTGTGGATATTCAGAATGAATTCTTGCAGGAGGAAAATGAATTGTTGATGTAGCCCTCTACTTTCATGGAATTGAAACCGGTAACATTTATGTTGCATCCTAACAACTTGCCTCAGGCCCGAACGGGTTTACAACGGAACTGTTTTAGAAGTATTGGGAGTTTATGAGGGAGGATATTTTGGGTTTGGTTGAGGACTTTAGGAGGGAGAAAAGGCTTGTGAAGGATATCAATAACATGGTGATTACATTGATTTCAAAGAAGCAAAAATGTGAGACTATGGCTGATTATAGATGCATATCCCTCTGCAATTAGTTATACAAGACCATTTCGAAGGAAATGGCTAATAGGCTTAAGAAACTTATAGGTAGACTCATCTTTGATAAACAAAATGGCTTCACCCTGAGAAGGGCAATTACGAACAATATAACCTTAACTATTGAGACTATTCATTCAATGAAAGCTAATAATCTAAAGGGTATGGTGATCAAGTTGGATGCAAGAAAAGCTTACAATCATGTTAATTGGGGATTTCTTCTATTTGTATTGAAGAAATTTGATCTTGACAAAGGTTGGTTGGAATGCATTCATCACTGTATATCATCTTCAAAAAATTTAGTATTGATTAATGGTGCTACTAGTGGGTTTTTTGAGGCAACTAATGGGTTAAGGGAAGGAGACCCATTGTCACCTTCATTGTTTGTGTTGATGGTTGAAGTTCTTGGAATGAATATCAAATCAGAATGTAAACAAGGTTTATGGATGGGGATTAAAGTTCATAGAGAGTTGAATAACATCTCTCATTAGCAATTTGCGGATGATATTGTTCTATTTGGAGTGGCATTGGAGAGGGAAGCAATAGTTATGAAAACCTCATTGGATGAATATTCTCGGGAATTAGGTTAGCATATGAACAAGGAGAAATCATAGGTATTATTTTTCAACACAACTAAAAGGAATTTGAAGAAGATTGTGGGGATTCTGGAGTTCCAAATTTCCTCATTTCCTATAAAGTATTTGGGGGTTCCACTATTTCTTGGGAGAAACGTGGCTGCCCATTGGGAGGAAGTTATCAGCAAATATAAGAAAAAAGAAGGGGCTTGGAAAAATAAATGGCTTTCTCAAGCAAGGAGGATTTAGATGATTAAGTCTTTCTTGTCGTCCATGCCTATTTATATTATGCATTGCTTTAGATTATCAGCCAGAGCCATTGGGTCCATCGACAAATTATCTCATATCATATCCCAATTCTGTCTCACGATCAGGTATTTTGATCTGGCAACAAAAGAGAAAAAGATTAAGATGAGTAAGGCTTGGAACTTGTATAAGGCTAGAGTTGAGAAGGAGAGTAGCCTCAACAAGTTTGTAGCATTCATGAACAAGAACAAGGCGCTCATGCCCGAGGAAATAGTGGAGTCTCTTATGGCAATGTGGATATAGTGAAAGGAATGGCTTATTTGTATAAATGAGAGTTTCTCTCCCACAATGTGCTATGTAATTTTCCTTTGGTTTTAATATAAGGGTACTACCCCTATGATAGATCTTAATTATATATGTGTGTGCGGATTTAAAATCTGTACATGTATAGATATTACAGTACACATTAATGTATGTGCTCCTTTTGACTTATTTTTATTTATGTGTGTGCATGTGTTTCACAGGCTTGTTTCAATGTGTGCAGTTGGTTTGGCTTTATTACAATATGTGCTTGAGTACATTTCAGGGTCTACATTATACCTATTTCATGGATATTATGCCTTCTAGTACTTTATTCTATGTATGTATGTACTCTATAATATGTCTACTTATGAACATGTGTTAAATACATTGATTTGTAATAATGCTCATACCTTGATTACAAATGAATTAATTGATAGATTATAATTGTATGCATTTTCTAAAATTACATAATTTTATGTACATTATTCGTAAATCTCTAGTACTTTGTTCTACATGCATGTATGGACTTTATAATGTCTTCATCTTTACATGTTTTATTGATTTATAACAACATGCTCATATATTGATTACAAATGAATCAATTTACATAATAAACACATAAATTAAATGCTATACACATTAAATTAAATACACACACATCAAAACATTACAAATGAAGTAATTTTGATATGTTATAATATACACACATATATAATTCGTTAGTTCATTACAAGCATTAAGCAATAACTAATATACATCTATATTAGATAATATGTGTACACATTTAAATTAAATAATTTACACACAAATGTTATATATGTGCTAATTGTATGATTTTGGATCCCATCACCTACTTAACTTAATTAAAAAATAATTAATCACAAACATATTCATTTTACTATTTATTGTTTCATTCATAAATAATTATTTGTATTGACATGCATATATTTCTCCATGAAAGTTTTCTAATTTTAGACATTACTTGAGCAACTAAACTAGTTAATTTTTTATTTTATTGAAAATTCATTACGTTGAGGTGTAATCTATGGTGAGAGTAAGAAGAGATGCATTTAATTAGTATTATGATCATGAAAGAAAATTTAAAGGAAACATATTAAGAAATAATATTTATTTTTTAAATAAAAGACATCAAAATTTTGAAATATTGATTAAAAAATCAAGATTAAAGTATTAAAAAGTAACATAAATATATAATTAAAAATATAAAAATAAATAAATAATAGCATTTCCAAAATAATAATAAAACTTGTATATAAAATAAATTAAAAAATAATTCTTCAAATATTTTGTGTTTATATTTACTATAATTAATTGAATAATTATTAAATAAAGTAAATTACTGATATATAAATAAAAATATTTAAAACTAATTATTTTCATAACAATGATAATAGTCTCAAATTTGTTGCCTTTCAATTCGTGTATCTCTTGAATACAAATAAAAGGAAATAATCAAGTTAATTTCAGAAGTCGTAGATTCAGAGTGTTTTAAAAGCAATAGAGGCGTGGTGTGATAAGAGTGGTTAAAGTGCGAGGAAGCAAGAAAACGCGTTATATTAAACCCTTTGGCATACTTGTTCCCCAAGTTTAAACAATGGCGGCGCTATAAATTCGGAACAATTCCTTTATACCTTAAAAGGACTTTTTCAAAAAGTAAAGAAAAAGGGATTCTTAGTATCTAAGCTTCCAATTACATCTCTCTGCAGTTTGCCGCAGAAGAATGAAGGTGTTAATTGTTGTAGAAATAGGCAAAAACATTCTACAACTTAATGATGCATATACACGACTTGGTATTCTTTAATATTAATTATGTTCTAAAGAATTAATATAAGTCTTGCCCGTAGAAATTTACCAAACGAATAAGCTCCGAAAATGCTCAGATATAGTGTTTATGAGCTCTCTACAAATTAAATCAAAGAATAACAAAACCTTGCTCATCATGCGAATATTTCCTTGCTTTACTTTATTAAAATAGAGCACCAAAAACAACAAAAAGAAGCTTGCACTAAACAAGGCCTCCTTAGAAAGGCATACAAAAATTTCGGCAAAAGAAGAAGATTCATGGCAGATTCATCTTCGATATCATTTAGGAAGATTCATAGCAGAGTCCCATTTTCTTTTCTTATTGTTTTAATTTTGTTCGATAACAATCGCTCAGCCTTGATATAACCGCCATGAGAATATAAAACTTGCCGAGCACGCCAAGCTGATCCGCGTTTTGTTCATTCCTCTCACCTTCCTCTCCTCCTCCAAACATTCGCTTATAAATTGAAATCGAAATCCCACACATCTTAAATTAACTCGATTATTTCCTTTCATTTGTATTCAAGAGAGAAAAGGTTTGAGAAGCAAAAATCTTGAGGCTACACAATGACGGTAAGACCCAGTTTTGTTTAAAAATTACAAGTGTTTCTTTAATGCTTGAAGATAAATTTATCTGCAATAAATTCATGGGTTTTATGTCGGTTACTAATAAAAGAGAAAATCTTTGTTGCAGGCATTGCAGATTGTGGAGATGCAAGTAAATATGGATTGCGGTGGCTGCGAAAGAAAAATTCGAAAGGCTCTCTCTCAACTCCAAGGTAGATTAATTTATCATGCTTTCAAACTTAGTTTCTAATTACTATAAATGCAATAATCTACTGTTTCAATTTCTGAATATTTTGTTGGGTTTTTGAAACAATAGGTGTAGACAACGTGGAGATCGACATGGCAATGCAGAAAGTTACAGTAAGTGGGTATGTCGATCGTAAAAAGGTTGTAAAGGCTGTGAGAGGATGTGGGAAAAAAGCAGAGGTGTGGCCTTATCCTTATGATGCCGAGTATACTTCATATACTGATCGTTATTATGAAACACAAACATTTGATTCGAGTTACAATTACCGTAAGCATGGATACAATGGTAGCAGCCACGGCTATTATCAAAATGCTCCCTACTCGACAGTTGTAGACGATAAATTGACAGAGATTTTCAGCGATGAAAATCCGCATGCCTGCAGCATAATGTAATCTTCCTCAATTATTGTACAGAGATTTTCCCAGTTTCTGGAAACGGTTTTATTTGCAGATTGGTTTTTTCTGTCTTAATCACGAAGGAACTCAGGAAATGCATTATAGAAAAAAGACGTTAGAAAGCATAATGCTAAATCACAAGTCATCCAAGGAACCAACGGAATGCAATAGTTTTTAATCTGTTTTTTCTTCAAAGAATTTTTAATCTGTTTTTTCTTCAAAGAATGGGCCAGGAACTGAAATATTTTGTTAACAAAAATCTTTTTCTAGAAAGCAAGCAAAACCTAAATGACAAATCACCCAATGAACTATTGAAATGCAATAATTTTTTTGTGTTTTTTAAAGAATCTGTTTAAGAAATCTAATATCTTTTAAATGTCTTTCTAAAGAACGATATATATCAAGTTAAATCAGAAGTTATTTAAGAGATTAATGAAATATAGTATTATTCAATTTATTTTTAAATAGATAAAAAGGTTTAGTGTTAAATTAAGATTGTTATTAATAAGTATGTAAATATGCATTTTCTAATAAATATATGATGATTCTTATATGAAATCATTGAAAAGAAATTAGCATTTATTTTCCATTTTCATCTTCTTTCATTTCCATCTATGTATTAAACTTTCTATATCTTACATTTAATATTATTTGTATCAATGAGTACAACCTTACTCAACCTTCTATGATAAGCTTTATGTGTTTTCTAACAAGAATTAAACCAACATTTATTATTAGCCTTCCCAATCTTGAAATTCCTATGGAAACCATGCTCCTTATTTACATCCACCAATAACAAATGTAAAATACTATTGTCAACTAGTTGACCAACCAATGAACCAAATGATGTTTGGTAACATGAATTGACTAGAAGAGAAAATTCTTGATATGGATGTAATAGAAATTTGCTACTAAATTTCTCTTTATCCTACATGCTTGAGTGCTAAATAATATCAATTATATACCAAGGAATTTGTAAGTGGTTATATATCACTATTTAGCCATTTTAAAGGTTTATCACTAGATTTGACTATTTTTACATTCTTTAGTAGAGTTTCAACTAGCCACATTTGATAAATGTTTTCTAATAAATAAATAAATAAAACTACTTTAAGTTTGAAATGTTATTGTTTAAAGATTAACACATATCATTCTATTATATATTAAAAATTCAGCCTAAGTCATGCCCTATTATGAGAAATTAGTTTTAATTATCTATACAAATCCATTTTTAACATCTTTATTTAAAAAATATATATTGATAGAAAATTTAAACATTGAATCACCAAAAGCATTATATAATAATTTAAAAATATTTTTTAACAAATTAAAAAAACAAATGATATGAGAAAACATTACAGCCCATTCTAAAATTCTATTTTCAATATTAACAAAATTGCAAAAGATATTATTCTTTTTTATTGTAGATTTTTCAAAGTTTTTATAAAATATTTGAACCAATTTCTCTGGGAAGTACTTCAAAAATATGCACATAATGTGTCTTGACACTCAATAGAAAATACCATAATCTCTCTTCTTATGGCATCATCATTGTAATTATCATGTATTGCAAATCAATTTATATCAAACATTTATCCCTATTCTATGTTATGCTGGCCTTCATAACTATATTGTTCAAATATGTAGGGCTAATGTATCAACTAAACATATATATTTCACACAAGATGTTTGCATTGGATAGTTAACATACAAGATCAAATGCATTTTTAGATGAAATAACAATTGACTAAAACTGAAATAGCTAAAGATATATTTTTAAATGAAGTCACATTCAATTGATGGATACCATCTCCACATCTGGATCAATTTTGTCACGTAATGGTCCTCATTTTAAATTCTATGGAGTAATATTTACATCGAACATGGACAAGACATAAACATATAACCCGTACAATTAAGATCCACATATGTCTTGAATCATATTCAAGATAGAAATGTATAACATAAATTACCAAGTGTAATTTAAGTGGTTAAATAAATTTGTAATGTATCTTTGTAAAATAATTGATTAATTATTAAGTAAAATAAATTACTAATTTATAAATAGATATATTGAAGATTAATTATTTTCATAATTATAATAATCAATATATGAAATTCAAGCATAGCATGAAATTTTTGGCTTCTCAATTTGCTTATTTCTTGAATACAAATGGAAGGAAACAATCAACTTAATATTAGCTCACCTTCTTAGATCTCTATTTCATGAAAAAAAATATACAATATCCTTTTTTGATGGTTAAAGATATAAGATGAATGGTTCTTAAATTTTTATGACCAAATGAAAAAAAGAAACCATATAGATTAAAATGCATCATATAAAATCAAACTACCAAATAAAACTATCAAGATAGAAATAAAATCATATACCACAAAGTTCTCTTTGAAGAATAGATCAATCTGAAATTTTAGTGAAATTCTACGAAATAAGACATGGAGTTATTATAATTTTCTTATATTCATTGAAACTTGATCTGAATTTTCTTTTGAAAATCTTGATATATGAATATTTCTCCAAGTCATACAATACAGTCTATTATATTTATATTTTTCTTAATATTAATTATTTTAAAATTTTATTTAATTATATTAATTAAAAAATTATATTAAAATTTTAAAGAGATCTATGGAGTAGCCATTACACCTCTTCGGATGCAATCGCTAGTTGTAAACTATTTCTTAACAATGGCAGAAACGAAGATAAACGAGTAAATGAAGATATCAACGGCAGAAAAGTTAAAATACACAATTTTCTTTACGAACTTAATTAATAGCACAAGCATCACATAAAACAAGCAAACCAAACAAAAAGGAATGCCCGATGTAAGTTCTGCCCGTAGCGCAAAAAGAGTAAACTCATATAGAAAAATTTATTTCCCAGTTTCTCATTAAATAAACAAATTTGATTTTTCCTCCAACCGTTAAATTTTCCTTTACAATAAGTGAAAAGCATTACATTATTCTGCAGGCATGCGGATTTTCATCACTGAATAAATCTGCCAGTTTATCGTCTACAACTGTAGAGTATGGCGCCTTTTGATAGTAACCATGGCTGCTACCATTGTATCCATGCTTACGGTAATTGTAATTCGAATCAAACGTTGGTCTTTCATAATAACGATCAGTATAACAAGTATACTCAGTATGATAAGGATAAGGCCACAGTTCTGCCTTTTTCCCGCATCTTCTCACCGTCTTGATAACTTTTTCTTGATCGATATACCCACTTACCCTAACTTTTTGCAGTGCCATGTCGATCTCCACACTGTCTACCCCTGTTTTTTCAAAAGCCCAACAAAATATTCAGAATTTATTACAAAAGAAGATTGCGTTTATAATAGTTTAAAGTAGGATAGATTAATCTACCTTTGAGTTGAGAAAGAGCCTTGCGAATTTTCCTTTCGCAGCCACTGCAATCCATATTTACTTGCATCTCCACAATCTGCAATGCCTGCAATAAATCAATTCTAATTCATTAGGTGAAAACTTATGAACTTATTGCTAATAAATTCATATTCAAGTATTTCAGAGACACTTCTAATTTGTAAATAAAATCCCAAATATGATGGACGGAAAAATAGTCTAACCTTCATTGTGTACCCTCAAGATTGTTGCTTTTGAAACTGTTTTATCTACTGAATACAAAGAGAATTAAACAATCGAGTTAATTTCAGAAGTGTGAGGCTCTGATTTCCTTTTATAAGTGAATGGTGGGAGAGGACGATGAAAGTGCGAGGAAGGAGGAATACACCGCTGTATTAAAGAAGAAAGAGTAGCTTAACTTGTTCATCAAGTATAACAATTCCAATAGCGGTGCCGTGGTGTTATAGAGTCTGAAACATTCCTACTAACAAAACAATTAAAAAAACTATAAGAAAATTAGGAATACTTTTATATATTAAACACCCCGAATGTTCGAGTCATCATTCCCTTTAATTTTCTAGGTATAGCTTGTCAGTCATATATATATATATATATATATATATATATATATATATATATAATCTTGTTAGGATAGAAATCAATGATTTTTCTTCTTAAAATACTTTTACACTTTAAATATAATTTTTTTAAATGTAATTCTGTCAGCTTAATTTTACAATAGTAACAAACTTTCTTGTTCATTTACATAAATATGGTTTCTATTTATTATATCTTTAATATAATTTTTTGTTTTATTAAATTATAAATGAAGATTAATATATTACTTCTTCTTGTGAATGAGCAATTTTAGATATTTTCATAATAATGAGATTTATACTTATCTCTAAATTTGTTATCTCTCAATTTATTTAACCCTAGAAGAAACTAATTGAGTTAATTTCAAGAGTGTGAAATTGAGACCAAGTTTATAAACCAATGAAAATGTTAGGAAACAAGAAAACACAGACTATAAACCAAGTAATCTTCTAGAAGATAGGCTTTACACTAAGCAGCCAATGGGAGTGGATGAATCTTCCGCCGAAAGATTTGAAAGCTTTTCTCAAACAAGCTTTAATTCATGCGAGCCTTCTTCCTCGAAATTCTCGTCATTTTTTTCTCTTTCCTAGAAATTCTCGTCATTTTTTTTCTTCTGTTTGTTTTCTTAATTAAGAAAAAAATTGAATGTGGAAAAAATCTTATGATTGATGCTCACAATTTAGTGGAGATCTCCAATATGAATTGGATTTTTCATGCAATTATAAAATTCAATATCTAAAAAGTTTCGACGGTCAAGATATAACTAATTGAGCTGTATATATATATATATGCAAATCTAATTATATTTTTTTCTGTAAAATATGATGATCCGTCTGAATAAGCGCTTTCATAATTAGACGAATACTAGCTAAATAAATTTATTAAACACTTATATTAATAAGTTTTGACTGTGACACGCAGAAGATTCAAGGTAGTGATTGTAGAAATAGAGAAACATTCTAGAATTTATTTATATTGTACAGTGACGCATTCAATAATTTAGGCGACTTTTCTCAAAGTTGACAAACCAAAGGAAAAAAGCCATCAAAACTTCTGTAACTCATATTCTATGCATATTATTATATTATCATCTAACGGATATTTTAGGTGAAAAGTCAAGAAAGCTTGATAGATCATTCAAATATATCGTTATTTCTGTATTTTAACTTTAATGTATAGATGAATAATAATTTATATTGAATTTTCTATTTTTAGTATTTTTCTTTTAATAAGTATATTTTAGGTTTTTTTTGGTATTTAATATTCTGATGATTTTTTTTCATGAGATTTTAGGTTTTTTTGGTATTTGATTTTTTGATGATTTTTTTTCATGAGATTTTATGTTTTCTTGGTTTTATGGATTCTTTTATTTCTTGAAGATGATGGATTTGTGAAAACACAAGTTTATGATATATAGTATTATTTTACCATGTAATGTATATTTTAGGTGAAAATTCAAGAAAGATTGATAGGCCATTCAAATATATCGTTGTATTTTAACTTTAATGCATAGATGAATAATAATTTTAATAATTTATATGGATTCTATCATTTCTTGACGATGACAAATTTGTGAAATTTTTTTTTAATTTTTTATCTTTAGATTTTAATAATAGTTGTTGTTTGGACATTATTTGATAACTTTTGCTGATACTTAGTTGATATAAATATTTATTCTTTATACTTATTTTTTTATTAATATTTATATTTTTATGATGAATAATAAACTGGTTTTAAATATATTATACACATTTATAAAATATACTTTAGTGTTCATCCATTTCTTGACTGAGAACTTTGTAAATCTGTAAAAATTCAAACAGCTCGGAGCTATTTGAGACACAATTTCATTCTGGGTTTCTCCCAATAGCAGAGTCACACATTCCTTTTCAAATTAGCTACAATAATTTTTTCTCGAGGTTGAAAACTTCAAATCTAAAATAAATTTCAGATTCTTAAAGATCATGGACTCTTCCTTCAATGGACTTAGCAAGTTATCACCAGAGATTCCATATCATTCATCCCCAATAGCATTGTTGATGGGCTATCTTGGCTTGAATGTGATTTGTCAAGATATCATTGGAGACTCTGTATCATTCTCCCCAGTAGAGTCACCATTTCTATTGAATATTTTTCTTGCTACATCCAACTCTAAGAAAAATATTTGTTTGTATGTAGGTATGCATGTGTATAGATATGTATACAATTACATATATACACATAGTTATTTATTCTTTTATATATTATTCCTTTTTATTTATATTTTCCTTCTCCTTCTTGTTTGGAATAAAGGGGTAAAAATTTATTAATAATCAGAGACAAGCATTACATAAGAAAACCAGAGCCTCAAAGCTCCATAAGAAAACAACAAACCCAACCAGTTATCATCCAGCTTCATAACTATCCATATCCTTAGCAAAGATCTTATGCAAGTCTCGATAGTAATCAGGGGAAAGATGCTCCCAACCCTCAACTTTCCAATCATCACCATGTTCCAAAGCCCACTTAAGCAAATAATCAACTGCTCTATTCCATTCACGAGGACTGTGGATGAAAGACACCTTCTCCATTATAGCACTAATTTACAAAATTTGGTGAACAATCCCTGCCAGCTGCCAATTAATCCCACTCACCTTCTACTCAATCAATAGATCAACAATAATTTGTGAATCCGATTTGTAGATAACCTTATGCCACTCCAACTCATATGTATGCTCCAGGGCATAGAAAATTGCTAATCCCTCCATAAAATTATTAGGCTTCTGCCCTTTATGTGCTAAAAACAAGAAAACCACATCCCCCATACGATCCCTACCAACACCTCCAATCTCAGTAGGACCTGGATTACCACAAGAGGAGCCATTGGTGTTAATCTTAATGGATTCATCTCGAGGCAGGAAACCATCTTCCCACCCTTTGAACCTTCTTCATAGCATGTCTACCTCTTCTGCAAACCCAACCTACTCACAATATTAACCTCTCCTATATCCAGAGGAAAATTCACCTCACATTTAGCTTCCACCATCTCTTGGATCATTCCAATTATTTTATTACACACTTGTTGAACTAGCAATTTGACTTCCCAAAAGATCCTCCTATTCCTCTCTAGCCAGATCTGCCAAAGTATGAAAATGGGCCCAATGTGATAGACAGTCTAGAGAAAAGAGGACAAAATAGGAGGCCTGCCCAAACTACTCCAAAACTCTACGAAATAGTCCACGTGAATAGAAGGGTGCTTCCACACCCCCCACCAGTAATGCCAGATCTACAACGAGAAAGGGCATCTAAAGAACAAGTGTGAAGAATCCTCCTCCCCATTACCACACAAAACACAGATGGAAGGCCCATGGAACCCACGCTTGTGAATATTGTCCCAGGTTAGACATCTATCCAAGGCCAAAGTCCAAGAGAAATAGTTGCACTTCGGCCAGGAGAATTTGTTCCAAATATATTTCCACCAATGCACTTCCCTCCCCTCCAATCTATAGGATAACAGCTCCTGGTACCCACTGGCAACAGTAAAAATACCCTTAGGATTTAGAGACCAAGCAAGTATATCCCTATCCTTAAGGGAACTACAATGTCTACTAGCTAAAATTCTATGAAGCTCAATGCAGTCTTCCTCCATACCAACAACCGACCATTCATTAGGAACCTTCCACCACACCATCTCTAATTGCCCACACCTATAAGCAGACTTAAAGTCGCTCACTCTAGACCACCATGCCTCCAGGAACCTCGGCCAAAGATTCACTAAATTAGGAAACTAATCAATAATGGGGGGGTAGCCATCCCAAGAATCAAACCAAAAAAGAACCTCTTCCTCCCTCTTACAGATCCAAAAAAGTACTTCTTTTATCAGTAAAACCCCTTTCTTGAGAGTACTCCAAATTGTAGAGCCTTTTTACACAAGTGGATATCTTGGGATCCTTCAAGATCCTCTCCAAATACTTGTAAGACAAAATCCTAGCCCAGCTTCTATCTTGTTCAACACACCACCTCTAGTACAATTTTTCCTACCAAAGCCTCCTCAAATAAAGTAGACTACCTTAAGCCAAGCCCACCCAACTATTTTAGGCTGCTCACCATTTTCCATTTGATAAGGCTCCATTTATAGGAGGAAAGGTTGCCTGCCCATAAGAATTGCCTTGCCAAAGAATCCAATTCCTTCATAAACCACTTTGGGGCCACTTGGAGCATACACCTATAAATCAAAAGAGCATGAACCACCAACTGGATCAGTTGCACTTGACCAACAAAGGATAACCATCTGTGTGTCCAATGTTCAACCTTCATGCGAAATTTATCCAGAATACCCTGCCAAGAATCCCTGGGAGGATTACCAGTAGAGATAGGAATACCCAGGTAAGTCAAGGGATGAGAACCGACCTGGAATCTCAAGATATGAGAAATCCTCAACTGAATATCTTCAAGTGTGTTGAAGAAGAGAATGGAAGATTTATCCTCATTGATCAACTGTCCAGAAGCAGCAAGATAGACATCCAAAACTTTACACAAATTTATAGCTTCTCTGATCCTAGCTAGTCCCATCAGAGTCGTATCATGTACAAACTACAAATGGGACTAAGGAGGTATGTCATTACCCCAACTCCAAGTATTAATAATACCCAAACCCACATTATACTTATTCAGTCTCCCCAGACCCTCAGCCAGAAGAATGAATAAAGAGGGTCCCTCTGGCGAAGATCCCTCGACGCACCAAATAACTCGGTATGATCTCCATTAATTAGCACATAGAATGAGGTAGACAAAACACAAATCATTACCCATTGGATCCATTCATCAACAAAACCAAAGGACCTAAGAATCTTCTGGAGAAAGGACCAACATAATCTATCATAAGCCTTTGCCATGTCCAGCTTGATAAACATAGTTTTTTCCTTGGAAGTTGCCATAAAATGAATGGTCTCGGTAGAAATGACAACTCCATCCAAGATTTGACGACCCTCCATAAACCCACTCCACTCCTCAGAAATGACACCCCAAGAAAATTCTTCAACCTTTCCCCTATTAACTTAGAAATAATCTTATAAATCATATTACAGAGAGATATAGGGTGGAACTGGCCTAACTGGTCAACCTCATCACACTTGGGGATGAGTGCAATGATAGTCACATTCAAAGCTCAAAGAATCTGCTTATTCCTCTAGGACTCTTGGACCACCTTCAATAAGTCCAATTTGATAATATCCCAAAATTCTTGATAGAACTCAATGGGAAACCCTTCCAGTGTAGGACCTTTTCCCTTCTTCATATGGAACATAATCCTCTCTAGTTCATCCAACAAAATAGGTCCCATAAGCTTCTCATTCATCTCCCTAGTAACTAGAGAAGGAATACAAGCAAGACCCTGATTTTCCTCTTCTGATTCCCCCTGAGAATCCTCACTTAAAAGGGATTGAAAATACTGCATAGACTCCCTAGAAATCTCCTGCAAGGATAAACACTGCTCACCTTTATCATTAACTAGAACAGGGATGAAATTTCCATGTCTTCTTTCTTTCAATGAATTAAAAAAGAACATAGTGTTCTTATCCCCCACTTGAAGCCAATCAATACGAGCTCTCTGTTTCTAGTAGATTTCCTCCCTAAGCTCCTTCTCATCTAAATCCTTGACTATCATATCTTCCTCTTTAAGAAAGGCTGCTGACAATCCATTCTCTGTTATCTCTCTTGTAATGCCATTCAACTCTAATTGAGAAGCTTTCTTAGCATGAAAAATATTACCAAAATATTGACGATTTGACCATTTAAGCTGAAACTTAACAAATTGCAGCTGCTTGGCAAAAGTGTACATAGCAATGCCAAAGGCTGGCCTCCCTTTCTTCGACCACTCCACAACATGATCCCACAAAGAAGAATATCACAACCACATAAGATGGAATTTGAATGAAGGAATGTGAGAGAATCGAGCAGAAGTAGACACCAATTTGATGGGTCAGTGGTCCGAACATCTCCAATCTAAAATCTCAGAGCATGCGGACCACTCCCCACCAACCCAAAAATTAGAAACCAGAAAGTGATCCAGCCTCTCCACAATCCAATACTCCCCTCTCCTCCCGTTGTTCCAAGTGAAAAAACCATTATCAAGCTTGATATCAACAAGATTCAAGGTTGATATACTATCCCGAAGAAGAAAGGAAGAAGGCTCCAATCGCATAACACCACCCTTCTTCTCACTCAACTCTAAGATGGCATTGAAATCACTCGTCATAATCCACGGATGGAAAGGAAAAAATCCATGCATAAAAGTAATATGAGATTGCAATTTCTGTTTACCTTGAAGATCAGTGGGGGCATAAATGTTAGTAAGCAAGATATATTCCCCAATCTCAAGACTAGAGGCAACCTCGGATAAAGATGATCTAGAAGAAACCCACCATATAGGACGAATCCTCAAGGGGTTCCAAAGACAAGCCACACCTCCAAAGGAGCCAGATGCCCCAATACACTGACATTCACCTCTCCCCCATATCTTTGGTACCAGAACCAACATAATATCCATAGACAATTTAGTTTCCTGCAAGAAAAGGACATCAGGAGAATGACTCCTTATCAATTCCCAAACAACTTTTTATCTAGGGCCACTGTTCAAGCCCCTCACATTCCATGATAGCACAATCATTTCGAGGGATTAGAAAAATGAGAATCCAGAGCCTTTACTGACCTTGACTCAACTAAATTCTCCCCACATAAATTTGATCTTATCCGAGTCCTTCTTTCTGCCAACCTTTGAAATCTTCTCTGTTGCTCCTTTTTTAATGTCTTTCTAAAGAAGATGCAGATGTAAAGAGATCTTATTACTTTTAACCCTAGCAGAGTCCAATTTTTGTGCTACAAGAAAAACATCCCTACCAACTATCTTCACTTCAGTACTAGAGATGGGTCCCTCATGGGCCACTACCTGCTGATCCATCTCCATCTATTGACTCCAAACCTCCTGAAAAACCTGGGTAGTATCTAAGTTCACACTATCAGGAATCAACCTTGATACACTACATGATCCAAAGGAATGATCCCCAAATTCACCTCCTGCTGGCTAAGATCATCCAAGGCTTCAATTCTGTTAAAGGTATCCTCCTCCCAACTCTCTTGCAAAGACCTTTGTTGACCTCAGTTCCTATTCTCTATCTTAACCGAAATGAAATCCCAACACCCATAGCCTCACTAGACATGGAATATTTTCCTTTATCAACCCCATCAAGGTTATGGGACAACTGTTGAAGTTGATTCTCAGTTGGTTTAGACCTAGGGCACTTGCATTGCAAATGACCATACTCATGCATAGACGGAACTGGAATGGTAAAGTCTCATAATCAAGCTATTGGACCCAAGAATAAGAGCCCACACATATATCTATAGCATTTGGCAAAGGCTTATTAAGATCAATTTTAACACAAACACAAGAAAAAGTCATTACCTTTCTTCCTAAGGTTTGCATTGAAGATCCAACTGGCTTTCCAAGAATTGAAGCTAGCATTCACAACACATCCTCCCAACAATATTCCACCAAAAAATGAGGTAATTGAACCCACACTGGGATCTGATTCAGGAGATCCTCCGAAGGGTTAAATCCAGCATGCTAAGGTTTAGTGAACATCCCCACCTGGTTATAAAAATATGGCCCTCCCTCAAATACCCTATTGCGATCATCTTATAAGGATTCTCTCTTTGTATTTTCATAACAACTGTAATTATTGAATTGCATTCTTGTTGCACAATCAATATAACTCCTCTTTTCTAGATCTCTGAATTCTGACCTCCATAGCTATTTTGCTTCTCTCTTTCTTTGACAGGTTTGCATGTAGGTGATCTTTGGGAGCTATAGAGTTGATTTTTCCTCAACTCGAATATGGTATCAGAGCCAAAGGTTCATTTTTGCACTCCAGTAGACATAACTTGAGCATCCGAACTCCATTTTTCAAAAAAAAAAATACAATTGGAAAGCTTGTTTTGTGTTCTTTCCATTCATATGAGTTTTCTTGCCAAATTCTGCTCCAAGTATATTTTATTCATTTTTTTTCTTTTCATCACTTTGGTGAATATCTTGGATGTTTCAGGTCCTAGTATCTCTTTTTTCTTTGGGTAGGATGTCTTGTCTTTGGTTGTTCTTTCTGTTTCCATTCTTCTATCTCTTTTGATCATTGTAGCATTTTATTTATGCAAACGCACTGAGATAAAGTGCCATCATACATTGTATACTTGGGATCTTGCACATCTTGTGTCTTATTGTACATGCACTACTTATAAAGTGTCATGGGGGGGTTGATGTTTGCCTTTGCTTGCCATATACCTTTGTCACGTGAGTGTTCCTTCCACGACATTAGCTTCATGATGTGTGTGAAGTGAGTATTCCTTCCACGACACTATGTACTTTCTTTGCACCTTCGATGTTCCTGGTTCTTTGTCATGCAGTTCTTATTGGCCTTTATTTTCAGTGTACCTATCCCTCTCTCTTTTCAGCATTATGGGGAAGTTTGTCTTATTGTTCTAATGCTTCCTTGGTTCAATTGATCAGCTCATCAAGCATTGGTGTTTCATGCCATTTGTATCTTCGAGTTCAATTGTTTGCCTTTGTTTGCCATCTAATTCAAGTAGTCTCGTTTGAGGGCACTCATGCAGATTACACTCTTCTCTACCTAATCACGTTCTATTTCAGTGGAGGTTCTTTAGATCAACAGTTACTCTTAGACAATGTTTGCAGCTATTTCATGCTTTAGTGGTATTCTTCATTCTCTTTTTTTTGTTCCTATCTTCTGGAACACTCTTGTTTGGAGGCTTTTTAGTCCTTCACTTGAGTATTCATCTCTTCTTGGAGAGGATCTTTGTTCCCACAGGGTTTTCTCCTTTTTCTCCACTTTATAGAGATTTTATTGTACTTGGGTACCTCATCAGGCCTAGTTGTCAGGACTCATTGTTGCTTTTCTGCATTTTTTACATGCTTTTTTAGTTCTTAGTTAATTTTTAGCTACTCCTTAAGTACATCTTAAGAGGGGGTGTTAGAGTAATCTTTTATTAGCTAATAATTATTTATTTAATTATTAGTCTATTATACTCTATACTTAAGCTAAACTTAGGAATCTTATAATTCTTTAGGGTTTCGAGTACCCTCTTATAAGGATTCTCTCTTTGTATTTTCATAACAACTGTAATTATTGAATTGCATTCTTGTTGCACAATCAATATGACTCCTCTTTTTTGAATCTTTGAATTCTGACCTCCATAACTATTTTTTTTTCTCTCTTTCTATGACAGGTTTGCATATAGGTGATCTTTGGGAGCTGTAGAATTGATTTTTCCTCAACTTCAATAAAAATCTTAATTTTCTAGAATAATTAAATTATAATTATAATTTTAGTTATTATTAAATAATATAATTATCATTTAAATTAAAATTAAGACTTAATAATAATTATGATTATAACTATTCAATAATTAAATTACATTACTAGAAAGGTAAGTACTAATCATTATGTAGCACTTGTTAATATTAAGTATAAAAAATTGATATAATCTTACCCATACTAATTTACAAACCAACCAAGCAACGAGCATTCACAATATTGTGTTCATGGCTAATCGTGGTAATACTTCACAGTGAACTTGCTTTCTTGAATTAAAATAGAACCCAAAAACACAACAATGAAAGAAATCTCTCATAAAACAAAGTCTCCTAAGAAACGCATAAAAAAATTCAGGCAAAAGAAGATGTATTGCAGATTCATCTTTGCTAGCGTTCAGAATCTTCCAATTGGAAGTTTTGATCATAATAATGAATTAGGAAACGTAATATTTTTTTTGATGTTTTTTATTTTAGTATTTTAGTATTCTCCATAGAAAGCAAAAGCTAAATGATAAATCACCCAAGGAACTAAGGAAACCCAATACTTTGTAAATGTTTTGTAAAGAATGTATTAAAGAAATCTAATTTTTTTTCAATGTCTTTCTGAAGTAAGATATCAGTCAAATCGCTTAAGAAATTAATTATATATATAAAGAAATTGCAGCAGTAAGTATGCAAATATTTTTTCTTTGTTTATGATAGTGGTTCTTATATGATATCAATTAAAATAAATTGATATTTATTTGTCAGTTTCATCTTCTTTTATTTTCATTTATGTGTTGAACTTCCACAACTCACACTTTGTAACCCTGATCGATTCTTATGTGCTTGAAATTCTTAGTGTATATATCAGAAAAATTGTTAGTGTATATATCATCATTTACAAGAAAACGTCTTATATTAAACCCTTGCCCTAACTTTGGCTTTTTCACCAAGTTTAGACCATGGCCGCGCTATAAATTCTGAACAAATAATTTACAGCCAAAAAGGATATTTTTAAAAACTAAAGGAAAAGGATTCTTAGTATCTAAGCTATCCAATTACAGCTCCCTGTTTACGTCATTATTCTCTTGGAAAATTGTATTCTTCTCCTGGAGCAGATTATAGCTTATTGAGGAATTCTGATCGTTTTCTCTTTTGCTTGTTTTTCAATTGAAAAAATTGTTTAAAAAATCTTACGATTAGATGCTCACAATTTAGTGGACAGATGTTCAATATGGAGATCGAGATTTTTCTACATCAAAATGTTTGTACTTTGTATTGAATGCCAATAAATTTATAATTTATATTATTATATTATCATAGAATAGATGTTTTAGATGAAAAGTTTAAAAAAAGATAGAAAAATGAAATATATTATTATTCAATTTATATTTTTAGTTTTGAAATGTATAGATCAATAATAGGTTAATTTATATTTTGTTTTTATATTAAAAATATTTTGTTTTGATAAAAAAAAATTACATTTTTTAAGATGTTTCAATTTTTCATTATGATTTGATTTGATCATGCTCATTTCTATGAGATTTTATGTTTTGTTGGTTTTATGATATTTTTTATTTCTAGAAGGTGGTAGATTTTAGAAGAATTTTCTTAAATTTTTATCTTTAAATTTTAGTAAAATTATTATTATTATTTTTTTATTTTTTTGCAAAAGTGGACAGAGCCACTAATATATATATATTTATATTATTAAGCTAGTTCAAGAGCTCAATAGGGAAAGAACTAGCAAGAAAACCCCATATCCTTGTTCTAGTAAAAAGAAATGTTGTTTGAAAATCATTATCTAATTTTTTCCCAACACCTAAGTTAATATGGATATTTATCAATTGTAGATTTTGTAATAAAAAATTAGAAGGAAAAATAATAGCTACAACTTGAAAGAACTACCTATCTAAACAAATAACGAAGTTGAAATCTAAACAGTTATTCTAGGTTCACAAATTTTTTATTTATAAGGTTTTAGAAATTTAAATTGAAGAAAGTGAACACTAGATTGACTATGAATTAGAAACAAAAAATGTTAGCATTGTTATATATGAAGAGAATAAAATGGTAGATTAAGTTGTGCAACATTCAATTGATCACGATATAAAGGTACTAATGAGTATTACATGTGAATTGTGAGAAGGATTGAGAAACAGTAAGAGATGAGAATTCAATGACCCTTTAAGATTGGTACACCATTGAAACAACTACCAAGCATATAAATGTTGTATATGGTAACTACACAAATAGACAATTCATAAAAAGTACACTAAATATAAGAACCCTCTCCAATATTATTAAGATAGAACACAACAATAATATCTTACATTAATACATATAAATTTGATAAAAAAAATAAAAAATCAAAATAATATAAATCTTATTAAAAATTAATCTATTATTTATCTATATTCTAATATTTAAATTAAAATGAAATATCAATATCCTTGTATGATTGATGAAACTTTGTCTTTTACCATTATCACAAAAATATTATTCAATAGTAATAATATGAACTTACTAATATAGAATAGAAAACTTGTTTTCTTTTATTTGTTTTCTTAAATTCTTCCATCATACATATACACAACTTGGCAATCTTTAATATTAATTAAATTGTAAAGAATTAATAGAAGTCTTGCCCATAGAAATTTACCAACAAATCAAGCTCCTAACGTTCTCAGATATGGTGTTTATGAGCTCGCTACAACTTAAATTAATTAATGAATAACAAAACCTTGCCCATCATGCGAATATTTTACAACGAACTCGCTTTCCATTATTTAAATATAACACAAAACAACAACAAAAGGAAGCTTGCACTGAACAAGGCCTTCTTAGAAAGTCATAAAAATATTTCGGCTGAAGAAGAAGATTCGTGATAGCTTCATCTTCCCTATCATTTAGGAAGACTCATGGCAGAGTTCCTTTTTCATTTCTTATTGTTTTACTTTTGTTTTTATAACAATTGCTCAGCCTTGATATCACCGCCATGGAATTGTTGAACTTGTCAAGCACGCCAAGTTCCATTCCTCTCACCTTCCTCGCCTCCGTACTCACAGCATTCGCTTATATATTGAAATCTGAATCCCAGACATCTTAAATTAGCTCGATTATTTCCTTTCATCTTGAGGCTACACAATGACCGTAAGACCAAGTTTCCTTGCATCTCAATTAGGGTTTTGTTCAAGAATTACAAACATTTCTTCACTAATTGAAGATAAATTTATTCATGGGATTTTATGTGCGTTACTAATAAAACAGAAAAGCTTTATTGCAGGCATTGCAGATTGTGGAGTTGCAAGTAAATATGGATTGCGGTGGCTGTGAAAGAAAAATTCGCAAGGCTCTCTCTCAACTCCAAGGTAGATTAATTTATCATGCTTTCAACTTAGTTTATAACTACCATAAAACAAATCATGTATTGTTAGAATTTCTGAATATTTTGTTGGGTTTTGAAACAATAGGTGTAGACAACGTGGAGATCGACATGTCAAAGCAGAAAGTTACAGTGACTGGTTATATCGATCGTAAAAAGGTTATAAAGGCTGTGAGAGGATGTGGGAAAAAGGCAGAGGTGTGGCCTTATCCTTATGATGTCCAGTTTACTTCTTATACTGAGCGTTATTATGAAAGACAAACGTTTGATTCCACTTACAATTACCGTAAGCATGGATACAATGGCAGCAGCCATGGCTATTATCAAAGTCCTCCCTACTCTACAGTTGTAGACGATAACTTGACAGATTTATTCAGTGATGAAAACCCCCATTCGTGCAGAATAATGTAATGTCGTTCAGTTATTGTACGGAGAATTTCCTAGTTCAGGAAATGTTTTCATCTGTTGAGTTTTTTTTCTCTGTCTTAATCACGAAGGAACTCAGGAAATGCATCATTGAATGAAGTCATGAGAAAGTATAATACTAAATGACAAGGCATCCATGGAACCAACGGAATGCAATAGTTTTTAATGGTTTTTTCTTGAGAGAATGCGTTCGGAAATGCAATATTTTGCCACAAAAAAATCTTTTTCCTGAATGAAACCAAAAGCTAAATCACAAATCACCCAAGGAATCAAACAAACCCAATACTTAATTTTTTTTTTACTTCAGAGATTCTGTTCAAGAAATGCAATTTTCAAAGTTAAATCAAATATTCATTAAAAAATTAATTAAATATAATATTATTCAATTTAGTTCTAAATAAATAAAAAAGTTTAGTATTAAATATTATTTGTCTTTAATAAGTATGCAAATATTCTTTTTCTTATCTATATATGATGGTTCTTATATGAAATCAGTTAAAAGAAATTCAAATCTATAATCTGTCACTTTCACTTCTTTCATTTTCATCTATGTATTGAATTTTTTATACCTCACACAACCTCATATGTTCAACCTTTATGTATTTGTTAACAAAACTCAAACCAACCTTTATTATTAATCTTCTCAATATTGAAGTTCTTATAGAAACCATTCTCCTTTCTTTCAACTACCAATGATAAATGTAAAATACTATTTTCAACTAGTTGACCAATCAATCAACCAAATGATGTTTGGTAAGATGAATTGATTTCAAGAGACGATTCTTCATTCGAAAGTTAGAGAAATTTTCTATTCAATTTGTTTCTTATCCTTATACTTGAGTGTGAAATAATATCAACTATATACCAAGGAATTAATAAAAAGGTAAATATGTTATTTTGAAATGAGGAAGCGGGCGGGAGCGGGCAAAGGAGTTCTGTGAGGGTTTCGACAGAGGATGTTGTTGATTCGGATGAAGGAGAGGGCAATGGCAATGGGGTTGACCTTTTCTGGGGTGTTCGTGCTTGCTCCCCCTATTGCAGTGTTGGTCTCCCAGCTTTGGGCTGCCACCTTTATTTCATCTGGCCCTCTGTTTTTGCCCATAGCCTTGAGCACGGCGGTCATCTTGTTGCTGGGTTTTTGGTTAGTGGCTTTTGGAGAAGGTGTGCGGTCAGGTTTTCTACGGAAGATGCTGACGTTCCTCGTTTTTGGATCGCTGGTGGTTTGGTGGATAGCCCTGTTTGGGAGGTCTTCATTGCTTCCCCCTTTGGGGTTGATGCTCTTCTTCTTGAGGACCACCTCTTGTGGAGCTTTGTGTCCTCCTTTCTTGTCCAATGGTGTGGATTTGACTGGTATCCTCGACGTTGCTCCTATGGTGCTTTTCTCTATTCCAGTTGTCTGTTCACAGGTTTGGCCCTGTGGGTTACCCTTTCTCTTATTTGGGATCTTGTTTGGTATTTTGGTTTGTGGGGGCTTATGCTTTCATTGGAGATCTTGTGTGCCCTGTTTCTATTGGTTGGATGCATTGATACCTGCTTCACCAGGCTTCCATTTCTCTGTATTTTTACTCCTATGGAGGTGGGGTTATTAGTGGAATCCTTTCTCTTGGTGTTTGAAGGGTTTGTGATGCTTCTCTTCTTTAAGGTTCTGGGAGCCTTTTTAAAACCCAACAGATTTTTCGTCTTGTCTCATTCTCAGCATCTCTAGTTTTCTTTAGATTGTCTTATTGAGGTGGCTTTTTCTTCTATTGCGGTGGAGATGGTGTGTTCTAGAGAAGACCCTTCTTCTATTGAGGGGGAGTTGGTTGCTATGAGTGATGTTAGGAGGTGCTGGTGGACTATTGTTGGTGAGTTGTTTCTCAACTGTATGGATTATGAGGCCTCTTTGTTTCATGTTCTCTCCCCTTATTCTCCTATTGAGGTGGAGTTCTTGAAGGGTTTGGTTATCTTAGACCTGCTCATCCTCAAGATTAAGGTTATGGGAGCCTTGTTAAAACCCATTGTTGTGGTTAAGGGATACTAGAAAAACCCTATGTTGGTTATGGGAGATATTTTAAAACCCAATATGAAGAATTGGTGAGCCTTTCAAAACCACTTGGTCTCAGATTATGCTTGTATGTGTATCATCAAGAACCTGACTGTTGTGGATTTGAGATAAAAAAAATCATGGGGGCCTGGAAAAACCCATGTTTTCTCTATGTTAAGGTTAAGGGTGCCTTGTTAAAACCCTTGTTGCATAACGCTTTGGCCTTCCTCCTTTTCAACTTGATCTCACTATTTTTTCTTTGTTGCTAGGCTAAGTTTGGGTCGTTGGTTTTCATCATTGTATCTTTTGGTAACTGTTTATTTCGGGCAATGAATCCTTCTTTGATCTGAAGGTTTTGGGTCCCTTCAAAACTTGTTGTACGAGGTTTCTGGTCCCCTCAAAACCTATTTTCCCCTCTAATCAAAACTATATACCAAGGAATTTGTAAGTGATAATATATCACTACTTAGCTATTTCTAAAATTTGTTGACTATTTTTACATTGTTTAGTAGAGTCTCATTACCCACATTTGATAAATATTTTCTACTAAATAAATAAAACTACTTCAAGTTTTAAATTTTAGTGTTTAAAGATGGACACATTCTATTATATATAAAAAAAATTGGGCCTAAGTCATGCTCTATTTGAAGAGGTTAGTTTTAATGTTCTATACAAATACATTTTAAAACATTTTTTTTAAAATTATATATTGATATAAAATTTAAATATTGAATCACCATAAACATTATATAGTAATTAAAAAATATTATTCAATAAATTACAACAAAATGATATGAAAAAAATACTACCAACTATTCTAAAATTCTATTTTCAATATCAACAAAATTGAAAAGTATATTATTCCTTTTTGTTGTGGATTTTCCAAAGTTTCTATAAAATATTTGAAAGGTTTCTTCTCAAAGTATATGTTGTTACACATCCACTCTATCAACCAATTTTCCCCTAAAGTACTTCAAAAATATGCACATGATGTGTTTTGACACTCATTAGCAAATTATAACCTAACCTCTCTTGTTATGAATTCCTCATTGTAATTATCATGCTTTATTAATTAAGTCACATCAAATATTTATCACTCTTTTGTGTTATACTAACAAATGTATCTCACGCAAGATGTTTGCATTGGATAGGTAACATAAAAATATGTGCATTTTTAGATGAAATAACAATTGACTAAAACTCAAGTAGATAAATATATAATTTTAAATGAATTCACATTCACTTGATGGATTTCATCTCTGCATCTACATCAACCACCATAAATGTAATATTTTGTCACTTAATGATTCTCATGTAAA
This sequence comes from Cryptomeria japonica, assembly GCF_030272615.1. NCBI lineage: Eukaryota > Viridiplantae > Streptophyta > Pinopsida > Cupressales > Cupressaceae > Cryptomeria > Cryptomeria japonica. The sequence goes on along the minus strand of NC_081412.1, from coordinate 526,259,558 downwards.
TTTTATCAAGTAATATTTACATCAAATATGCAATATTAGTTGTGCATGACCTAAAGTTATAACAATTATAACCATCTATTGAGTCCTACATGCGATGAAGTCTATTTTGGAAGGAATTTCTAAACACAAACCATAGATATTGAGTTGAAATACAGATATCTCTTCTATGTTTCTATAAATTTTACTGGACCTTGGGTTGAGTGAGGAAAAAGCAAAGTTGTTATGGAAGAAAGTAGTTAAAAGGCAGTTCTTGGGAGGGATAGATGGTGTCTTGATGAATTTGGAAAATCATTAGATTCCCAATCCTAAGGATTACTAGAAGATGGTTAAAGAGGTGCCAAAGTTTCCCCTAATTCTAATGGATGATGAGGAAGAGTATTAGGACAACAAGCCTTCAGTAACTAGAGGACTGAATTTTCTGCAGAACTGGATGAAGATTGAAGAAAGTGAGAACCCAGATTGGATCAAAACCTACATTCTACTAGAATGGATTGAAGGGAAAATGTAGGTGGAGGCTCCAAACATGGTGGAAGATTTAGATAATGAAGATTTGCAAGACTCGTTTGAGTTTAGGATGATCGGTTCCTGGTTAGAATTTGTGCTTTGTCCTATCTATATACTAGTACTGGTTTAGAGCTAGTCAATCCTTTTTGGGGTTCTCTTTTTTGGGACTTGGGATATATGGTTAAGAGACATTTTGCATGGTGAAAAACTCTTATAGAACCCTACGGTAAATGGGGTGTCTGTAATATGAAAATTCTATAGAACTCTACAGTTGCTAATAACTTTGCCTCATTCATCAAAAGGAAAAATGCCAAATGGTGCCTCCCCCTCTCATTCTAAGTTTAAATTAAATAATGATGGTGCCTCCAAGGGGAATCCTGGTAAGGCAAGCACTGAAGCAGTCATTTTTTATCATAATTCAATCATAGTGAAAGCAAGGTGTCATGATATTAGAATTGGGACTAATAATTATGCTGAGTTTCAAGCATTATCTTTTGGCCTTGACTTGGCCATTTCCCTTGTTATTAAAAATACCATTATTCAGGGAGATTCCATGGTTACGTTTCAAGTTGTTACTAATAGGAGAAGTCACTCCTAGCATCTTAAATATTTGTTAGATCAAATTCTATTCAAAATTTCATTTTTGGATTCCTATTCCATTTCACATTGTTATAGAGAGGTTAATAGAGTTGTAGATTTTTTAGCCAAGAAGGCAATTGATGAACAAGCTGATCATTTGGATGTTGTTTCTTTAGAAATTCCTTCCTTTTTTATTGAACGAAAGTGTTCTAATATGAATTGATTGACATTATATTAAAGGGTAAGCATGTAAGTGCTTAGTCTTGGGTATGTGCCTTATTTGTAAAAGCAATAAATTGGAGGCTTCTTTCTAGTTTTTTATTCCGGTATGATGTAATGATCCACAAATTTTTATTGCATTAGATCTATGGAGGTGATCATTTACTATTTCTTGTTTAATTGAGGTTGTTTTTCGCCTTGAGTATATTTATGACTATTGATTATGGTAGGATATGATAGTATTTGCACTATTTCGGATGATGTACACTTTATGTGTGTATCATTCGTAAGGGTGCTTGCTATCTTCCTAATATACTCGGTTTGTTGTACGTTATAATGGAATATTCATTGCTTCATGTGGCCTAACATAATTTAATTTCATATTAGCATTTTAATTAAAGGAATAACATACTCTTATTTTAGGAACTTTGGTGGGTTGTCTTGAACCAATGAGATTTTTTTTTTCTTGTTTTGAGGATTATTTTCAATCAAGTTGCTTGGTTGTCACCCCTCCTTAGTCTGAATACTTGATTGTCCTGCATTAGGGGTGGTACTTTCTATGTTTTGAATATGTGGCTACATTTTTACTAATGTAATGCCCTTGAGTCTTTATCATTGGGGGGTGGTGCTTCCCATGCTTCTCCTATGTGGGCTTGCCTTTATTTGGCCTGACTCGGTAATGATTACTCTGTGCAACTTTAAATTGCTTCATTTGGGTTGTAAGTATCATCATTTATATTGGTGGCCTTCATTTGTTTCTCTCATACTTGACTATCTTGGGATGTAAATTTATTTCATAGTATCTGTCATATCGCATTGGATGTACATTGTCCATATCTTGTCATTGCAATTATTTTGGAGATTGCTTGATGTTGTGGTGCTCTATTTTTTATTCACCTGGTTTGGTCATGTCGTTGAGGAATATGTAATTTAATTTTGATTATTGGTGTTCGATATACTTCCTAAGTCGACTCTCTCAACTCGTGCGGGATGTCAAGCATCACTGCTAAGCAGTATATGTTATAATGTCACCTTTTATGAGATTTATATTATATATGCTCAGGAAATATGAACCTTGTGGCATTGGTGGTTCTTTCAGTTGTGCAATTTTTTCTTTTTTCCTTATGTTACTTGCTCAATCAAAAGTCTGATACAAAGTCTTTGTTCCTCAAAATTTTGGCGATTTTTGTGACTCTCATGCATACGATAACGAGAAACTCGGCTGCACTTTTAATCTGTGTTCTCTGAATTCTTTTTAGGCAATTAGGAGGGTGGTGGGTAAATCTTGGTTGGTGGAAAATGCAGATACTAGCATATCTGAAGTGGTTTCTTGTTTTCTCACTATTTGCATTGATTTTATTTTGTATTCTCCTATGGTTCAGGCTTTGGTTAACGCCTTCTTGGTCTAATCATTCTATTCTTCTAGTGATGTGGATTATGCTCTAGCTTTTTACAGTTTTGATTATGGTTTACTCCCTTATTGTGGTTTTACTTGTAATTTTGTGGCTTGACCACTATGGGTTGGGGGGGGGGGGGGGGTTGTTGTACAAGGCTTCTTGGTTTGTACTGGGTTGGGTTTAGCTCTATTATCATGTATAGGGTGTTGTCAAATTGGTATCTTTATATGGGTTTTTGATCAAAGTCTATAATCAGAGGTTTTCTTTGCCTGGTTCTTTCATGCCAATATGCATGTCTGAACGAGGCTTTTGTAATCCTTTTTATATTAATAAAATTATTCAGTGGTTTTGCCACTTTTATCCAAATAATAACAATAATAGTAATAATAATAATAATAACAAAAAAAAATATTACATGAAGAAGCTCTTTGAGTAGGGCTTACAGTCGTTGGTGGTTCAAAATGGGTATGGTCGCTTTCCTCTCCCAAAACCCTATCCCATAGCTAGCTATTTTGTAATGAAATATTTCACATTAGAGGATCGCTACAATTTAGTTCATGGGTACCATTTCACCATATTAAACCACATAAGACATGGGGAAATAATTAACCTACCTTATTTCTTGTTTACATCCCTAAGTCTTATATTGCAAATGGGGCAAATCTGCCGCTCCACCAAGGTTTGATCTATCCAATGTATAAATATGAATTTGACCGTTCCCTGAACTAAAATTGTTTACTCTCTTTACCTAGTAGTGATAAGCCTAAAAAGAAAAAGTAGGGGTCCTCTATGAAAATTGAATTAATTGAGTCAAAACCTCTACACTCTCCTAATTCCACCACGAGCTAATCTTAAAGGTAAGAAAATGCTAATGTTGTAGAAAATTGAGCCCCTTGAAGCCACCCTCTTTAAAATTAATCCAGACAAAAGAAAAATGGATACCCCCAAAAGAAGCCCTCCAAAAGAAAAAAAGAAAGAGAAGGACTATGTTAGGAAGAGCATCACAATTGATCTTGACCTGCATGACTCAGATAGTGAGGCGAGGATTCTGGAGAGGGAATGAAAGGGGGGTAGTTCAAAGGAAAGAATATCTGCTAGGCTACTTTCAAAGGAGAAGAAGATTGTGCCCGAGACTAAGGAGATGGCCACTAATCTCGAGGAAGCCTTTAACCTGGAGGGAATGAAGGATATATCTAATGAGGATTCACAGGAGGAAGAATTTTAGGTTGAAGAAGAGGAACAAGAAGAACGGTACAAAGAGACAATGGAAGAAGAGAGCGAGTCTGAGGATGAATTAGAGGATTCTGACTAGAACTCACAACCTTCAACTCCTCAAGAGGATGTGGAGATGGTTCCCTATTCACTAGATTTGCCATCATAGAAAGAAAGTAGTAAAAACCTGGAGGATCAAAATATGGAGCTTAAAGAGAGAGTCTTCAACTTGGAAGAGAAAACTAATTGACTGCTGTCAACATTTTGATTAAATGTGTGAGGCTTTTGGCTCACTCTGCACTATCATGGATGGTGTCATGAGGAAGGCTACTATGGGGGTAGTGTCAGGATAGCTCAAGATAAACAAGAAAGCAAGGAAGATGAAAAAGGAAGGAAAGTTGGATGAGGGTAGTGAAGATAATGAAGACAATCAGGAGGATACCAAGGTGAGTCAGGTTAACAAGATTCAACAAAATTGGAGTATAATCAACAATGAGTAAACTATTTTGCTCAGTTAATATTATGTTTAACACTATGCTTAGGATAGTAGATTATGATAGTGTTAGTATATATGATAGTATGGGGCATGCATGCCACTTAAATCATACTTTTGTGAAGATAGTTTCTATAGTTAAAATTTTTAGTATTGTTGATACTCATATTACTTTTATTATGCTCGGAAGGTGGTGGTTAGTCAATATTAGTATGTTTAGTTATAGAGTCATGTTAATTTTTTATTACTTTCGAGGAACAATAGGTTGGGATTTTTTATTGGTTATTTTATGCTAGCTCCTTTATTGTTGTACTCTAATTTTGTTGTTTTATAGGTTCAGGGCCTTCTCCTTGATAATATGATAAAAAAACAACACGTATTTATATAATAAATAATATTAAAATTCAATAAAAAGATCATAGGATAGTTTTCAAAGTAACAATAAAAATTACATATATAATTTAAACAATAATATTATCAAAATGAAAGCAAGAATATTGTCTCTTTAGTCGATTGGGATACCGTCTACAAGCATACAATTAATGGTGGGTTGGGGGCTAGAAAGGTAAGTCTCATGAACAAGGCTCTTCTTTTGAATTTTTTTTGGAACCTTATTAATAAGAATTTGGATTGGACCAACATAATGAAAAAGTACAAACCTGAACAAGAGAGATGACATTACCTTCCTTTAAGCTCAACTATTATTCAAATATATAAAATAATTTAGTGAAAATTAGATATACTATTGCCCAAGGGGTGAGATGGCTAATTAGTAAAGGTGACACAGTTATATTTTGGTAGGATCCATGGACTTCTAATATTCCCCTGGAAAGGCATCCTATCTACTCCATGGTGAAACCTACACTTGATAGAAGATTGGGTACTTTGCTCATTGACAACTAGGACTCCTTAATGGTCCCCCCAAAGTGGAAAATTATGCAAAATTGGGTGGACCCCCATTTACACCCTATTGTGGATGATTTCTTGGTTTACCTTTATAACCAAAAATGCTATAGAATCCATCATAAGAATGTTCTAATCTGGCCCGGTTCTAACAATAGGGTTTATTCTGTGAATGCTAGTTTTAAGATGTTGGAGCTTGTTTGGCTCCCCACTTTCGATTGGAAGAGACTATAAAATTTTAACATTATCCATAAGATTCATTTCTTCTTGTGGATGGTCTAACATAGAAAAATCCTCACAATTGATAATGTCAATAAATTTTGTATGTAGTTGGTTAATTTAGATGTGTGCTTTGTGAAAAGGAGGAAGAGTCAATTGATCATAATCTAATTTACTACATGTATTCTTGGGATATTTGGTAGAACTTGGTTGGCCATTTTATTATTTCATGGTGGTGTCAAAAGATATTAAAGGCATGTTGGAAATTTGGTCCCCTCCCTTTTCTCATCCTCTTATCATTCAACTTTGGTGAATGGTTCTACTTCACACGAGTTGGTGGCTTTGGAAGGAACACAATAATAGACTCTTCAGGAATTAAAAATACCCTAGGTCATGTATTAGTGGAAACTATTGGCAATGCCATAAAAAGATAATAAAGGTTCCAATCTAAAAGAGCCAAATGGAAACCCCACTAATTTGGAAATTAAAATTGCTACAATTTGGAAAATAAATGATCTTTATGTAATGTCGACCACACAAATCTCATGAGGAAAAAAGAAACTATTTGGCCCCCCTTGCCCAAGGCTAGCTAAAACTTAACTTTGATAGTTCCTCTCATAGGAACCTTGAGTAGGTGTGAGGGGGTGGTATCCCAAGTGACCATGTTGGGAGGCTCATTTTTGCATATGCCATCAACTTGTTTGTACAAAATTTACACTTTGTTGAGGTGGTGATGGTTTGTCAAGTCATCCTCATTGCTAAAAACAAAGAGATGAACAATATCATTATGAAGGCTAACTCGATTAATGTAATCAATCTATTGAGTAATAAAGAAAAATCTAGCTGGCAAGTGAAATATTTGATTGACAATGCATGCTGAAATATCTTGGCTTTCCAAAATCACATGGTCCTTCAAGTATTTAGAGAAGGAAATAAGGTTGCGGACCTACATGCCAACCTAGCAACTCATATTAATGATTATAGAATTCAGAAGGACATATCCTTAGCATTGAATAACATTGTCCAAAGGTTACACTTGGACAAATGTGGCATTTCAATTTAAGTCTCATTATCTTTGGTGCAAGTTGCACGTATAAGACTCATAATGAATTTATGATTATTTATTTCATTCCTCGTGGTTCTAGAACCCACCTCCTTCTCTTTCCTTTGGCTCTAGTGTTGGGTATTTTTTACCATGTCTGCAACTAGGTGAATATGGGTGGTGATATGGTAATGTAATGGGTTTGGGTTCGGGCCCTTTCCCATGCTATTCTAATCACAACAATATTATCAAAATAAAATTCTTGAAATTTTGTTGCTTTATGGTTGACTTGTGTGTCTTTTTGTTTCATATTGACATTTCTCTTAGTTTTATCGTTGTTTGATGGTTCATTAGACTTTTATTGTATGGTCAAGAAATGGTTGTGAGGGCCATTTGACTCACCTTTTATTAGTTTTGTTGTTTATTGGAATCAGAAACCTTTCCCATTTTTTAAATCAAAAACACTATTATTAAAAAAATAAAAAATTAATATTAAAATTGATATATTCACATATACATATATAAATAAAATAATAATAAAATTAACTCTATATATATTATTTTAAATTGATATATTTAAGATATACATAACATTCAAGTTTGTTGCGAATCAAACTAATTTGAGGAGTTTGAAATTGAGGAAAAAATTCTAAGTGAAATAGTGCAAAGGAAGATGAGAGTGATGAAAGTGTGAAGAATCAAGAAAACACGGAGCTATTAACCTAGTAAGTCTGAATAGGTTCACCAAGTTTACCAATTCCATGATGGCGCTATAAATTTTGAACAATTCCCTTAAACCAGAAGGAAGAAAAAAGAGGATTCTTAGCATTTAATCTTGCAATTACAATCTCTCTAAATGTTTGAGTCCATATTCCCTTGGAAATTTTTGCTATATTTAGTAGGAAGCTAATGTGCGTGGATGAATCTTCTGTTGGAATATTCAAAAGTTGTTCTCATACAGGTTTGATTTATGTGAGCTTTCTTCCAAGAAATTATCGTCATTATTTCTTATGGTTGTTTTCTAAATTTAAAAAAAAAATCATTATGGAAGAAAAATCTTATGATTAGATGCTCATAATTCAGTTGAGATCTCCGATTTTGAATTTTTTCAAGTGATTATAAATACAATATCTGGTAAGTTTTGACTGTAAAAATCTAACTGATACCCGGGGTGAATTTGGTCATGATCGTGCCCCCAACAAATTTGGCAGAATGGATACCCCTCAGTCCTTGGTTCTTAGCTGAAGAGGTTCATCCTATTGGCTTGTGCCCCTATATCGGGTGGCAAAAAATACTTTGTGAAGACCCTTGCTGAGTTGGAAGCTCGCGGACTTCATGCCCTTGCTAGGCTGTCATGCTCGCAGGTTTGAACCTCCATCAAAAAAAAATCTAACTGATTGAACTATCTATGTGTATGTAAATTTAATTATAATTTTATTAATTTTTGTTTCGATTCATTCTAAATTATGATGTAAGATAAATATTAAATATAAAGCTATATGTTTTAGGAAGATGGCTCTGCTCTACGAATTTTCGACGCCTTCATCCACACCTTGAAGTTGGAAGTTGGATCGAGGCACACTCACGGGACTACTTCTGCATCTACGTGGAGGGTTTTATCACCTCCACCCGGTTTGCACCTCCTATCTTCTTGTTCTTTATCTTTCTTTCTCTGCTCTACATTTATTACAAGATTACTCCACCCGATCTGCCCCACCCTGCACACCCTAACCCTAGTTTCTGATGGAACCGGAGTCAGACGGTGTTAATATTACTAACCCTAAACCCACCCCGCATACCATTCTAGCCCTAAAAACGTCCTTCGCCAAAACCGTCGCCCTGCCTGCAGTTGGAGTCCGCTCGTCGGCGCACTTCATTAAGGCTTCTGCAGATGAAGGATCCAGTAAGGTAGGTATGTCCCCTTGCAATACGTTGGACCCCTTTGTTGTTTCGCCAAATTCTGAAATGATAAGTGAGATTGCTTTGGAAAAACGAAGACTATGTGACACTGCTATTTTCTTCGCCTGTGTGGATGCTCAAGAATGCCCACCTAGGAAATTTGTAGACGACTGGTTTCACAATCTATGGAATCTCAAATTAGGGCTTAAAATTACATTCTGTAGACAAATACAAAGAGGTCTCTTTCTCATTTTTTTCAACTCGCATGAAGCCCAAATGGTAGCACTTAAATGCCAGTACTGGACGGTAGGGAATACCTCCTTTAGAGCCCTCGCTTGGTCTCTAGAGGCGGTTAATGAGGAAGTCCTCACATTGTCCTCTCCCAGATGGGTCATCCTCAAGGATGTCCCCCCTTTTTTGTGGTGTTTCCTTCCCCAACTAATGGCACCATTTGGTAAAATCATTCAGGTTGATGAAACTGCTAGGTTGGTGCCCAACCTAGACGCAAGAATGTTTATATCAATCAAGCCCGGAATTGACATTCCGCCTTCTTTAAACCTAGATATTAACGGAGACACATTCGTCTATCCAATTGAAATGCTTGGAGGATTGAATGCTTGTTTTCTCTGCAAAAAGGAAGGGCATATTCACAAAAATTGCCCAATTATCAGTCATAGGAAGCAAAAGTATAATTTTGATGAAGCTTTTGTAAACCCTAAAAAAGTTAATGATACACATCCTCCCCCTCCTATTATTGTTCAACCTAAAGACATGGTGTCCACAGATCCTTGTCCCACTCCTAATGATGCTAACCCTCTCATCCCTGATCTTGCACCCTTGGCCTCCGAGCCCCTCATCCCTACATTCGACCCCTCTCAAAATTTGTAGAATCGCCTACTGATTGCTTTCAACTTGTTACCTCAAGAAAAAGGAGACGTAAAATCACCCCCCTTAAATCCCTAAATCTTAGCCGCTCCTCCTCCAGCCAATTGGCCTCTTCTCCTAAGCCCCATGTCCCTGACCAATCCCCTGTCAAATCTATGGTTAGAAATATGGTTAATAAGTTGGAAAACCCTAGTCTTGGTGTCAATGGTGCTAGCATTAGCAATAACCCTGCAATGATCCTCAGATCCAAAACCCCCCATTCAATCGATCTCCTCTTCATTTGCAAGACTTATTTCTAATACTAACATCATCGATCCCTCAGCTTCATCTTCACTCAAAGAACTAGAGGACGGTCATATCATAGAAGTTATATATGCCAATAAGGGACTAGATGAAATTAGGCCTAGCACTATGCTCCCTGACTTTCTAGGCTCCTAGTTATCTGGGTCCGACACAAGAGGAAATGTAGTTACTAGATCTGAGCCTCCTAAAACTAGTGAAGAGGATGAGGACGCTATGAAAGGGCACTCCCTTAATAAAAAAAAAGGTAGGCCTGTGGACTCCAAAAACAAGAAGAAATCTGGCGATCAACAATGATCGCCCAACTAGCCACCCATAAACCCTACTCTCTGATGAAATACATTTCCTGGAACATTCGAGGCCTTGAGTCACCTGACAGAAAATTTGTTATTAAAAGGTTTTTGGACTTGCAAAAATACTTAGATTTTCTAATGTTACAAGAGCTTAAGTCTGTTGGGTTCTCCCTCGACACAACGCTTGACTTCATTTGGCGAGATGCTAGCAAAGTCTGTACAAACCACCCGAGAGGTAAAGGAGGAGTTGGGCTCCTTCTTGCCCCTAAATGGACAATGTACCTCAAGGATAAAGGGACCTCCCCCTGTAATAGAGTAGCCTAGGCTACCTTTGAGGTTAAGGGTTCTTGCTTTGGCATATACTCCATTTATGCATCTAACGATTATAAGGAAAGAATATCCCTCTGGAATTGGCTAACCTCCCTCCCAAATATTCCCTGGGTCATGGCGGGGGATTTTAATATGGCTGAATCCAAGAATGACAGGGCTGGGGGACTTCCATTTGAATGGAAAAACACAGAAAAACCTCATTGGGATAGAGTCAAACAACCTCTGCAACTATTTGACCCACTGTAAGGCACCAAACCTGATACCCCTAGCCTATGGCACACCTGGTGAAACTTTTAGCAAAACACTAATAGGATCTACTCTAGGTTAGATAGGTTCTATGCTAATAAAGACTTCTTCTCCTTTTCCCCGAACCAGCTTGGGAATATGGTTGCAGTCTTACCAACTACCCTGTCTGACCACTTCCCCATTCTAGCCATTATCAACATCAAGAACTCTATCACCTCTAGCCACCCTCACAATAATAAATCCTTGCTTAATACCTCCTTGCTGCAAGATGAGGATGTCCTATATGCCATCAAATTAATTAGACTCTTCAATCTGCAACCACATCTCCCCCAATCCCCCACCACTAGATGGCAGAGGAACATTTCCTCCTGGCAGAACCTTCTCTGGACCATTGGCCAGAAGAAAGCCAAGGACTTCAGACTCATAGAAAAAACTCTTACTCTTCGACTCCACTCCCTAGAGCATGATATTCAACTTCAACCTTCTTCCCCTACCTTGGCAAAGTAGGTCACCGAGGCTAGAGATATCCTCAGAAAGCACCAACAGGTTAAAATCAGAGGTGCCTTCATCAGAGCTCGCAACCACTAGCTTTAGTTTGGTGATAAGGGCTCTAAAATATTCTTTAAACTACTCAAACAAAAACATATTAGGGAAAAAATTTATGTAATAACTATAGATGACAAGGAACTCCTAGATATCAATGACATCAAAGAAGCCTTTGAAGTGTTTTACAAGACTTTGTTTACCTCTGAGGATAATGAGCCCGCAGCAGATGCCCATACCAAGTGTAGGACCATTATTCCTAATAGAATCTCTGAGGACGAATCCAGCCTCCTCAAAGCTAAACTAACCGTGCAAGAAATCAAGGAAGCCATTAAAGCTCTTAAGGATAACAAGGCCCCAGGCCCTGATGGACTTCCTGCTGAATTCTACAAAGCTAACATTGAGTGGATCTCTGACGACCTCTATGATATCTATAATGAAGCCCTTGCCACTAGCACTTTGGGGGAATGCATAAATAGGGGTATTATTAAACTTATCCCTAAAGAAGGGGACAAAGCCCTGATTAAAAACTAGAGGCCAATTACCCTCCTTAACGTCTCCTATAAGATCCTGGCCAAACCCTTAGCATCTTCTCAAGGTGGTAGGCTAAGGCTTTGGCCATGATCTTGTAGGAGACATTAAGGAGGGTAATTGGCCTCCAGTTTTTAATCAGGGCTTTGTCTCCTTCTTTAGGGATATGTTTAATAATACCCCTATTTATGGATTCCCCGAGGGTGCCAGTGGCAATGGCTTCATTATAGATATCATAGAGGTCGACGGAGATCCAATCAATGTTAGCTTTGTAGAATTCAATAGGCAGCCCATCAGGGCCTGGGGCCTTGTTATCCTTAAGAGTTTCAATGGCATCCTTGATTTCTTACACGGTTAGCTTAGCTTTGAGGAGGGTGGATTCGTCCTTAGAGATTCTATTAGGAATAATGGTCCTACACCTGGTACGGGCATCTACCGTGACCTCATTATCCTCAAAGGTAAACAGAGTCTTGTAAAAAACTTCAAAGGCCTCTTTGATGTCATTGATATCTAGGAGTTCCTTATCGTCTATAGTTATTCTATCAATTTTTTCCCTGATCTGTTTTTGTTTGAGTAGTTTAAAGAATATTTGAGAGCCCTTATCACCAAATTGAAGCCAATGGTTGTGGGCTCTAATGAAGGCACCTTTGATTTTAACCTACTGGTTCTTTCTGAGGATATCTCTAGCCTCGGTGATCTGCTTTGCCAAGGTAGGGGAGGAAGGTTGAAGTTGAATATCATGCTCTAGGGAGTGGAGTCGAAGAGTAAGAGTTTTTTCTATGAGTCTGAAGTCCTTGGCTTTCTTCTGGCCAATGGTCTGGAGAAGATTCTTCCAGGAGGAAATGTTCCTCTGCCATCTATTCATGTGGGATTGGGGGAGATGCGGTTGCAGATTGAAGAGTCTAATTAATTTGATGGCATGCAAGACATCCTCATCTTGCAGCAAGGATGTATAGAGCAAAATTTCTTATTGCGAGGGTGGCTAGGGGTGATGGAGTTCCTGATGTTGATAATGGCTAGAATGGGGAAGTGGTCAGACAAGGTAGTTGGTAAGACTGCAACCACATTCCCAAGTTGGTTGGGGGACAAGGAGAAGAAGTCTTTATTAGCATAGAACCTATCTAACCTAGAGTAGATCCTATTAGTGTTTTGCTGAAAATTGCACCAGGTGTGCCATAGGTTGGGGGTATCAGGTTTGGAACCTTCCAGGGGGTCAAATAGTTGCAGATGTTGTTTGAATCTATCCCAATGAGGCTTTTCTGCATTTTTCCATTCAAACGGAAGTCCCCCAGCCTTGCAATTCTGGGATTCAGTCATATTAAAATCCCCGGCCATGACCTAGGGAATATTTGGGAGGGAAGTTAGCCAATTCTAGAGGGATATTCTTTCCTTATAATAATTAGATGCATAAATGGAGCATATGCCGAAGCAAGAACCCTTAACCTCAAAGGTAGCCCAGGCTACTCTATTACAAGGGGAAGTCCTTTTATCCTTGAGGTACATTGCCCATTCAGGGGCAAGAAGGAGCCCAACTCCTCCTTTACCTCTCGGGTGGTTAGTACAGATTTTGATAGCATCTCGCCAAATGAAGTCAAGCGTTGTGTCGAGGGAGAACCCAATAGACTTAAGCTCTTGTAACATTAGAAAATCTAAGTTTTTATGCAAGTCCAAAAACCTTTTAATAACAAATTTTCTATCGGGTGACTCAAGGCCTCGAATGTTCCACGATATGTATTTCATCAAAGAGGAGGGTTTACGTGGGGCTAGTTGGGAGATCATTGTTGATCGCCAGACTTTTTCTTGTTTTTGGAGCCCACAGGCCTACCTTTTTTTTAATTAAGGGAGTGCCCTTCATAGAATCCTCATCATCTTCACTGGTTTCGGGAGGTTCAGCTCTAGTAACTACATTTCCTCCTATGTTGGACCCAGACAACTGGGAGCCTGGAAAGTCCGGGAGCATAGTACTAGGCCTAATTTCATCTAGACCCTTATTGGCATATATAACTTCTATGATATGACCATCCTCTAGTTCTTTGAGCGAAGATGGAGTTGAGGGATCGATGGTGCTAGTATCAAAGATAAGTCTTGCAAATGAAGAGGAGACCGATTGGATGGGGGTTCCGGATCTGAGGATCATTGCAGGGTTATTGCTAATGCTAGCACCATCGACACCAAGACTGGGGCTTTCTAATTTATTAACCATATTTCTAACCACAGATTTGATAGGGGATTGGTCAGGAACCTGGGGCTTAGGAGAAGAGGCCATTTGGCTGGAGGAGGAGTAGCTAAGATTTAGGGCTTTAAGGGGGGTGATTTTTGAGCTTCCACACAAGCGAAGAAGATAGCAGTGTCACATAGTCTTCATTTTTCCAAAGCAATCTCACTTATCATTTCAAAATTTGGCGAAACAACGAAGAGGTCCGCGGTATTGCAAGGGGACATACCTACCTTACTAGATCCTTCGTCTACAGGAGCTTTAATGAAGTGCACCGACGAGCGGACTCCATCTGCAGGCAGAGTGACGGTCTCGACGAAGGATTTTTTTAGGGCTGGAGTGGTATGCGAGTAGGGTTTAGGGTTAGAAGTATTAACACTGTCTGACTCGGGTTCCATCGAAAACTAGGGTTAGGGTGCGCTGGGTGGGGCAGATGGGGTGGAGTAATTTGTAATAAATGCAGAGCAGAGAAAGGAAGAAAGAAAGATAAAGAGCAAGTAGATGCGCGAGTTAGGAGGTGGAAACCAGGTGGAGGAGATAAACCCCTCCACGTAGATGCAAGAGTACTCTTGTGAGCGTGCCTCGATCCAGTTTCCAACTTCAAGGTGCAGACAAAAGCGCCAAAAATTCGCAGAGCCTTGTGTGATAGTCTTCCCTATTCACAGTCCACAACCCGCAGCAGTAGATCGCAGTCCGCAGTTACCGTTTGTTATTCATAGTCTGCAGTGGCCGTTTACTGTTCGCAGTTTGCGGTGGCCGTTTGCAGACCTCAACTCTTTGTCCTGTCTGCACCCGCAGCAGTAGCTGCCAATCTGCCTTCCTTTGTTGTGAACCTTGAGCTTTCCCAGGCGGCAATCTGATCCTTACAGAAACTCCACTCACTACAAATAATGGAAGGCCACGGGGTCATTTGGCTCGATTGATTTAGGCAAGACTAAAACTTTTTCTTCTGGACGCAGTGTGAATTAGCTGCGATTTCGTTCAAAGATGCAGGTGAGGGTTTGGGAGATTTCACCCTTATTTGGTCGTTGTATCTGATCTTAATTTGTATGTCCCTGCTGTTGTCCCTTATTCTTTTTCCTGTATCCTCTTTTCCCTCTGAGTTTCCTCTTTTCCCTTTGAGTTTCCATCTATCTTTTCCATATATAATAACTTAAAAACAAAATCATATTTTTATAATAATTTAATATTAATTACAATTTCATAATATAATAATGATTTAATATTAATTATACTACTACATAATATAATAAATAAATAAATAACTTTAGATATACTTTACCTATATTCTTTTAAAGATAGGTATACTAGTTTCTTAAACTAGTGGATTTACCAAAAACTACAAATTAGAAAATCAAGAATATTATTGAAGTGGGCTTGATTTGCCAAGTTATTTTATCATAAAAAATGTTACAAAAAGATAATAAAAGGTAGATGGAACATGCAATCAATCAAAGTACAAAATTATTAGTAGTAGTAGAAATGAAGTATGGAAAGGATTGGAAAATATTAAGAGCTAAAATTTTAAGGATACGTCAATTGGTACATCATTCAAAGATTGATAAATCATTGAAATGTTGTAGGTGGTCAATAAGGATAGCCTATACACACATTTGGACAATTCATAAGAAGTATATTGGATGTAGGAATCCTCTATTGACATCATTAAGATCCATTACAATATTAACATTTCAAATAAATCTAACTAAATCTGAAAAAAATACACACCATAATATAAAAACACAAAATAAAATATTATTTATCTATATATTAACACTAAAAATACAAATTAAATATTGATGCTCTTGAATGACGGCTTAATTATATCCACTTTTCCACTTTCATTATAATATGAATAATATAAATTAATTAATAATTAATAAAACTGTGGTTAGCTTTTACATGTTTTTGAATTTTTTTTCAACTAACCCCTAAGTTCTTCCATGATTGACAAAACTTATTTGTATTAAATAAGTTATATACGTCTTGGCCATACAAATTTACACACCAATCAAGCTACGAACATTCACATATATTGTGTTCATAAGTTCTCTACAAGTTAAACGAAAGAATAACAAAGCCTTGTTAATCGTGGTAATACTTCACGATGAACTCGCTTTCTTGAATTAAAATTGAACCAAAAAACGCAACGAAAGAAAGCTCTCATAAAACAAGGTCTCTATAGAAAAGCATAGAAAAACGTCAAGCAAAATAAATCTAGATCATAAGCGTTTAGAATGTCTCTCTTTCTTTTCTTATTGCTCTACTTTTGCTTTAAAATGAATTGCTCAGCCTTTATATCACCGCTATAGAATTGTTAAAACTTAATGACCACGCCAAGTTCTGCGCTTTCTTCATTCCTCTCACCTTCCTCGCCTCCTCCCACCGTTCGCTTATAAAAGGATATCTGAATCCCAGGTTTCTTAAATCAACTCTTATTTCCTTTCATTTGTATTCTAGAGATAAAAAAATCTGAGAAGCAAAAAATCTGGAGGCGACACGATGACGGTAAGAGCTAATTTGCTTGCATCTCAAATTACAGGTGTTTCTTTAATACTTGAAGATAGATTTATTAGCAATAAACTCATGGATTTTTATGTTAGTTACTAATGAAATGGAATAGCTTTACTGCAGGCATTACAGATTGTGGAGATGCAAGTAAATATGGATTGCGGTGGCTGCGAAAGAAAAATTCGCAAGGCTATCTCTCAACTCCGAGGTACTAGGTTAATTTATCATGCTTTCAATGTGGTTTCTAACTACTATAAATGCAATCATCTATTGTTATAAATTCTGAATATTTTGTTGGTTTTTTCAAAAACAGGGGTAGACAGCGTGGAGATCGACATGGCAATGCAGAAAGTTACAGTGACTGGTTATATCGATCGTAAAAAGGTTATAAAGGCTGTGAGAGGATGTGGGAAAAAGGCAGAGGTGTGGCCTTATCCTTATAATTCCGAGTATATTTCTTATACTGATCGTTATTATGAAAGACCAACGTTTGATTCGAGTTATAATTACCGTAAGCATGGATACAATGGTAGCAGCCATGGGTATTATCAAAATCCTCCCTATCCTACACTTGTAGACGATCAAGTGACAGATTTATTCAGCGATGAAAACCCGCATGCCTGCAGCATAATGTAACGTTATTTTACACAGAATTTCCTAGTTTGGGGAAACGTTTTTATTTGCAGTGTTTTTTGTCTTAAGCGGGAAGAAAGTTATGAAATGCATCATTGAAGGAAGGCGTAAGAAAGCATAATGCTGAAACCCAAGTCATCCAAAGAACCAACAGAATGCAATAGTTTTTATCGTGTTTTTTCTTCAAAGAATGCATTAATTGTAATCATGAGTTTAACCTACCGTGATCAATTCTTATGTGTTTGAACTTTGAAGTTTCTATAGAAACCATGTTTCATACTTGTACTTTTGTCAATTAACTCACCAATCAATCAGTCAAAGTTAACATAAAATGACTTCAAAAAAAATAATTCTTTATATAAAATTTATAGAAATCTATTACTCAATTTATTTTCTTATTCTACATGTTTGAGTGTAGCAGAATATCAACTGTATATCAAGAAATTTGTAAATGCTTATATCCACATTTATCTATTTTGAAGATTCCCCCAATTTAAACTATTTTTATTTTTTATTTTATTTTCTCATAAAATATAACGGTTTAAAGTGAAAAGGAAAAGAAAACATTGAGACGAACAATAAAAGTGTTTAAAGTGCGACGAAGCAAGAAAACGCGTTATATTAAACCCTTTGGGGTAACTTTGTCTGGTTCACCAAGTTTAGACAATGGCGGCGCTATAAATTCTGAACAATCCATTTACAGCCAAAAAGGATTTCTTTTATAAAAAAATTGAAGAAAAAAGGGATTCTTGGTATTTAAGCTTTCCATTTACAACTCGCTGTCTATGTCATTATTCTCTTGCAAATTTTTATTCTTTTCCTTTTGTTTGTTTATTTAATTTATAAAAACAAGTAGATTAGACGCTCACAATTTAGTGAAGATGATTGGGATTTTTCTCGAAAATTATAAATACAATCTCTGATAAGTTTCGATTGTCAAGGTCGAATTAACTGAGCTGTATTTGTGAACGTAAATATGATTATAATCTAATTTATTTTATTTTGACTCATCAGAATGAGCACTTGCATAATTAGATTTACAAGAGCTAAACTAATTTTTTACAAGAGAACGAGCATTTGCATAATTATATTTACAAGAGCTAAATTAATTTCATAAGAGATTATTTATCATGTATACATTTTGTAATCAAAACATTGATGTTATAGAGCAAATTTTTAGGAATGATAGATTTTTTTTATTTTTTATTTTTATGTTTTTGTATTCGAAAAAAAGAATTGTCTATTTTAAATAATTTTTTTCATTTTTATTATTTATAGTATTATAAATAAAATATTTTTTTCTAAATAAATATATATATTTTAATTATTCTTTTTTATCTCAAAATATAGATAATACAACTAATTATACGAAATTGATTTAATTTATATTGAATTAAATGTAAAATAAAAAAACAAATATTTCTCTTCATAAAAACTTAATTATTATATGTATTCTTTATAATTGTATTTCTTTTTGAAATCATAAATTTTAAATAATTTTAATATTATACAAAATAATATAATAACTTTTAATCATCCAAAGGGTTGAGCTTAATTGGTTAAAACATTGGGTTCTCATTGTGGAGACCCAAGTTCAATTCCCAATAGGAGCTCAGCTCAACGAGTTAACGAAATGCAAAATCTGTTTAAGAAATTTAATCTTGTTTAAATGTTTTTATGAGATAAGATATATCTTAAGTTAAATCAGAAAAAATAAATGAAATATAATATTATTTAATATATTTTTAAATAAAAAATAAATTTAATGTTAAATTATGACTTTCTTTAATAAGGAAGTGAATGCTCTTTTTTTTTTGGTCTTATTTATGATGGTTATTATATGAAATCATTGAAAAGAAATTAACATCTACGTGTCACTTTCATCTTCTTTTATTTTTACCCATGCATTGAACTTTTTATACCTCATATATTAATTGTAACAATGATGCAACCTCTTATATTCAACCTTTATGTGCTTGTTAACAAGAACTAAACCAACATTTATTATTAATCCTCCCAATCTTGAAGTTCCTATGCAAACCATGATCCTCGCTTATATCCACCAGTAACAAATGTAAAGTACATTTGCCAACTAGTCAACTGGCCAACCAAATGATGTTTGGTAACATGAATTGACTAGAAGAGAAATTTCTTAATATGAATGTAATAGAAATCTAATAATCGATTTGTTTCTTATTCTACATGCTTGAGTGTGGAATAATATCAACTATATGCCAAAGAATTTACAAGTGGTTGCATATCACTATTTATCCAATTTAAAGATTTACCCATAGATTTGACTATTTTTACATTCGTTTAGTCTCCGTTAGCCACATTTGATATATGTTTTCTAACAAATAAAAAAACCTACTTCAAGTTTGAAATGTTGTTGTTTAAAATGGACAAATATCATTCTATTATATATATACAATTGGGCCTAAGTCGTGCCCTATTATAATAGGTTAGTTTTGATTTTCTATACAAGTACTTTTTGTTTTGATATATAAATTACTAGTTAGAGCCAATCCCCATTCATTATAGAAAATAAACATATACATCAAGTTTATATGAGCCAAGAGAAACAAATTATCATCCCAAACTTAAAAGCTAATTTCAACACCTCATGTCATAAAGAAGAAACATCTATAAGTAAATGTCAGGCACCCAACAATTTCAGGTAGCATAAGACATATACAATTTAAAGACAAAATAGTCATGCATTTCCCTTTGAATACTTCATGCTATATTAATCAAGACTTTATTCTACAAAAAATAGTAAAATAAGCTAATAAATTGCTAGCAAAAAGGAAACCCAATACAGATCCCACTTCTTCTAACCTTCTTCTTCAATGTCCATTTTGTCCTCATCAACAAGGCTCTCTCTCTCCACATTGGTTGCTTGAATATGCTCCTCAAGACCTTCCTAGCATATGTAGGCTGAAATCAAATCTAGGGCTGCATTCTCCACTATGTTTGTCCAATTCAAGAGAAAATTTAGACTCCTAATTACCACCTCTTTGTCATCCTAATAATCATCCTCACCATCCATTAGAATTATAGGGAGTTTTGGAACTTCCACATTTTGCTTGTCAAAATCCTTGGGCAAAGGAATCCAAAACTTATCATAATTTCTTAGAACATCATCTAATCTACCCAAAACTTGGATCTTAAAAATTGCTTTGCTTAAAATTTTAGCTACTCACTCAAATTTGGGTCTAAAGAAATGGCTAGAAACATTGACGAAATATCTGAATTCACTCGGTACCTGTGGTCTACCATAATAATTTCCTCCCCAAACAAATATTTAACCGCATATAAGACTAAAGGATGTCTATACCTCGATATAGTGTTCAATCTCTTATCCGTTATTTCTCCTAAAAATACCCTGATATAGTGTTCAATCTCTTATCCGTTATTTCTCCTAAAAAGGCCATCTGCCTTCTGGTTGCTAGTAATTGAATTGGAGTCTCCATTGATCATATAATTTTGAGCTTCCAGATAACCAAGGGTAATTCTTAGAAATAGAATTTGTTTTGGATGCTTCCAAGGAACTCTATAATATTTCATAGGATCTTAAGTTTATCATAAATACACACTTAATTTGGAATGAAAGTATGTCCTTCCCACAACATATATTGATATTAAATATAGATTTCAATCATTTTTTTTTTATCTTAGCTTCCCTTGACGTGTCATAATTCAAGGCTGGCGACTATCTTTTAGCAGATTACCTCCAAGTTTATCTCCTACCAACATACTTTTCCTAACAAAGTAGACCCTTCTTTAAACCCACTACACACTACTAAACCATCTTAGTAAATGTCTGACTTTGACGCCTTCAAAAAACAAAATATTTTCAAATTCTATTAGAATAAGCACCAAACATCTACTGGATTCTTGATAATATGTCTCATCAAATAACAAGCTCACTCTACCTAACAAAAGATTACCTTCAAAAGGCATTAACTTAGAAAGTTTTCAAAAAATTTAAAATGTACATTGACTATATATAAAAACAGTCATAAAATTGAAAGTTGCATTACACAACTACTCAAACCCAAGCAATAAATATTTGAAGTGTTTAATATTCTTTTAAAATTTTATTATTGCATTTTTGGCTCGTCTATCCACGTCAACATTCCCTTCTCGATAGACATGACTAATTCTGAAAGTCATCTAGTTTCATAATTAAACCATGGATTGGATTTAACCATCTTGCCATCAACCAATTTGATGAGTTGTTTTTTTGAATTGCATTAATTACAATCTGAGAATCTCCTTCCAAGTGAATTTTATTTGCTTCTAGCTTAAAGTCCAGATGTAATCCTAACAATGCATCTCTCATTTATACTTTATTATTTGTTGTTTCACCTAAAGCTTCTAAATCTTCTGCAATTTTTTTCCCTTCTCTCTAGCAATACATTGCATACCCCCTTCACCTTGATTACCTCTTACTACTCCACCAAAATTAATTTTTATCCATCCCACCTATGGAGGAATCCATTTGACATTTTCTCTTTTTGTTTTTGTCCTTATTTTACTTCCACCTTGAGCTTTGCAGATAATCAAACCTTTAAATTTTTTGGTCTTTTCATCATCCCATAAACTGAATAAGTTTTCATTTACAACCTGATTCCTAGCTACTATACTGACTAAATCCACTACTTGATCCTCCATCTTCTAGAGAAAAAAAATCTAACATTTCTTTATCTTGAAAATTCTACAGTTCCTTTCCCTCGAAATTCGTGAAATCACTAGACTAAGGGAATTATTCTCCAAAGACTCGCAACCAACCCTTTCTTCCTCAATCCATTCCATATTTTAAACCATTCCAATAAATGTTGTGGTTTACGACATTCAAAATCTAACTTTCCAAGAAAATAGTCCCAAAAAATTTTCGTATAGGAGTAATCCAAAAAGATATGATTTGTAGTTTCATAACTCATCTAACAAAGAACACATCTACTTGCTCCCTGTATTCCTATTTTTTCCAAATGTTCCTGTGTTAGCACATTCTCTTGAATAGCCAACCAAGAAAAAAAACCTTCTTTTGGAAGACATTGTTTTCTCCACAGTAGTTTACATGGCCACTTAGCTTTTACTATGGCAACATCTTTGATTTTATATCCTAATTTTACTTTATAAGATCTTTTTTTAGAACCACACCATTTGATCCTACTTGATTCATTAGAAGACACCGCACATCTCTCTTTTAGGAGATCCCTCATTTTTTTCTTTTGTTGCCTTAGGGCCTCTATACTATCCAAATATTTTCATCACCAACTCCTAACTCCATCCTACATAATTATCATCCCATAATCTTTCACATTGGGACCCCAATTCTTTAATGTTTCCCTCCTTATTTCCTCTAGATTTGGGAACTTCTCCAAAGCTTTGTAATTATTCCATGAATTAGAATAGACGGATGCACTAAAAACATCTCCTATTTCCCATGTTGCATAACTTAAAATTATATCCCTACATTCAAAAATATAATTCCATAGAGCTAATCCCCTTGGGGGCTCCCTAATTTTCAAAATGCTAATAGGATCATCACTATCTGGATATATTTTTTTTAAAGTTTGACCCATTTCTGGCCTCTATTATAATATAGTTGCCAAACTATCTTTGCACCCATTGCTAGATTCATCAACGTTAATTTCCTTATCCCTATTCCACCAGCCTCCTTTGGTTTGGAATTTTTTTCCCAACCAATAAGAAAGAGTTTGTTTTGATCATTCATTCCATTCCAGAAAATCTTTCTCATGATTTTGTTGAATTCTTCCTCAATTGCTTTCGAAATTTTTAGACAAGACATGGAATAAAATGGCAAAGCTGATAGAATTGATTTAATCATTAATAGTTTACTAGCACAAGATAACCATTTACCTTTCCAAGATCCCATCTTATCTGCATGTATATTTATTAAATTCACCCAATAGAATTTTTTATTAATAAATTCAAAAAGTGGGGTTCCTAAAAATTTCCCAAAAAAATTAGCCACTTTAAAATTTAAGATCCTTGCTAAGTCTCTTTGAAGACTCAGTTGAGTATGAGGAAGAAAACCTTAGATTTGTTCATGTTGATTTGTTAATCCGAAGCAACATAATATATTTTTAGGAGGCACTTAATTACCCTAGCTTTTCTCTTACATGATTGTCAAACAAAATATTATCATCTACAAATTGTTGGTGTGTTATTGGATCCAAACTTGCAACTACTTTTATTCTAGACCAACCACCCTCCTCTCTGATGTTGTTAATACATCTCCCTACATCTTCTACCATTATAATAAATAGAAAAGGGGATATTGGATCTCCTTGCCTGATTCCTCTACATGTGCTAAAGAAGCCATGAGCTTCTCCATTCATTAGAACCAAGAATTTTTGAGAAGAAATATAGCTATTAATACATTTTATCAAATCCTTGCAAAAACCAAATTTAAACAATATTTCTTTGACAAAAATCTTTGTCCACCAAATCATAAGTCTTCATGATATCTAATTTAAGAATTAAACTTGTCTGTCTTTTCTTCCTTGCTGAGTGTACTACTTCATGGACTATTATAATGCCTTCCACAATTGATCTTCCTAGAGAAAAGACACTCTAATCTTTTGCTATTATGGAGCTTAAAACTTATTTTAATCTATTTTCAATAATTTTAGAGATGATTTTGTATGTTGTATTATATAGAGAAATTGGCCTAAAATCACCCATTGAATTACCTGTCTTCTTTTTTGGAATCAATGCTAGGAATTTATGATTAATTTCCCTAAGAATGGTTCTCTTATTCCTTGATTCCTCCACTTATTTATAGATATTATCTCCTATTATTTCCCAAAACCATTGGAAAAAATTGGCCGAGAAACTATCAAGACCCGAGGTCTTATCAAGATTCATTTGAAAAACAACTTTCCTGACTTCCTCCTTGGATATATTCTTGAACAACTCTTTGTTCTGATGATCAGAAATAATTCTAGGGATTGCTCCTGAAAATTCCTCTCTTACTTTGTTGTTTAGAGGAACTTCTTTATTTAGGATTTCTTCAAAAAATATAACTGCCTCCATATTTACTTCCTCCAAAGATTGAGTTTTCGAACCATCTTCTCTATAAATGTCATTAAACCTACTTCTTTCCTTGTTTACTATAGAAATATTATAGAAATTTTTTGTATTTATGTCACCTTCCTCAAGCTAAGCCTCTCGAGACTTATTTCTCTAGAAAAATTCTTTCATTGTCATTACTTCAAATAATTATGCCTTTGGTGACTTTTCTCTTTCACATTCCTCTATTCCTATTTCTTTTTCAATCTTAGTCTGATTTAGAATAGTCAACTCATTTTCTAATCTAAGTTTTTCTTAAAAGATGTTCTTGAATTGATTTTTATTCCACTCCTTTAGTTCACCTTGATATACTTTAATTTACTATTGAGTTGATACGTATGTGTTTGATGTCTCTGGTTTAACTCATTCCAGCTCTTAGCAATCAAATTCTCTAAATTTGGATCTCTTAACCACGTGTTTTCAAATTTGAATGGGATGCCTACTAAATTATTATTATGACTTAATTCTAACTAAATAGTATAATGATATGATCCAGTAAAACGGAGCACGAATGCAACATAGAATTGCAAATTGATTATCCCAACAACCCATAGATAAAAATTTGCCTAGTCTTTATGCTATATTGGTAAAACCTTTTCTATGGTTAGTTCATGTATATATACCATTTGTCGCTTGCATGTCCTTGAGATTATTACATTGTTAACAAAATTTTGGAAATCAGATTGTACCATAGAGATTTTCCTCAATCCGCTTAATTTTTCTTGATTATTTCTTGTAGCATTGAAATTCCCTACTCTCAAACCCTTTTCACCACTTAGACCTTCAATTCTATCTGTTAATAATACCCATAATTGTGCATAGTTTGAGTTGAACCATATACATTATTACATTTATGATGTAAAAATTATCATTTATTTGTAACATTCTCCATTTTAATGTAATTCACTGGATCTATTTTCTTCCCCCATGAATCTGTTGGAATCCAAGAGCACTGAGAGGGGGGGATGAATCAGTGTTCTACTGGAATGATCAAATTTAACCTTAATAAAACATGCATTCATCAAGCGGTATATTGGAACATATATAATTGAAAGAAGTAAAGCAACCAATAAGCCATTCACACAAATGAATATCATAGTACACATAATTATACGTGGAAAACCTCAAAGAGAAAAAACCACGATGGGATTTGTGACCCACAATATCAATCCACTGGCATATGAAGAGATATTATAAAATATAGGGGCCTGCACTTACAGGAAGGCTTACAACCTAGAGCACGCTGCTCAATCATAAAAGAAGCCTCACTGACTACATACAAATCCATACTACAATCCAGAGAAATGATTGAACTGCAAAAATAACATCTTTTATGCCTGAATATAGTTCTAGTTAAGCTCTGTCTGTTTCAATCTAAAACCCTAAACCCTTACTGGAATACCCTCTTACAAAAATATCCTTACATACATGATCTCACTCATATGTTTCGCATCTCGGGCAAGTGCAAGGTAATGAGTCACAAATTCGCAGAAGTCTGCGCATTAGAAAACATGCTCTTAAAAGCGGGGGCCCGTTTATGCTTCAGGTTCCCGAGCCAAAAGGTAACGGGGGCCCAAAGCTAAAATAAATGGGCCCCCATTTTTTTCTAAAACGGGGCCCCTCTTTTAAACAAAACGGGGGCCCAAATCGTATTTTACCCTTTTTGCAGTGAATTTTTTCATTTTCACCCTAGAAGTGAAGTGAGAACTGGAGATCAAAAATGGGCCCCCGTGCTGTGGATTCCATTTCAAGCCTCCACCACTATCCTAAGTACACATTCAATCATCTATTTTCACATTTCGTAATTTTCTTGTATATTTTTCCTATTTTTTGTGTATTATTTTAGTTTTTTTTAAAGTAGCCTATAAATAAATTTGTTTTTAAATTTGTAAATTCTTAATTTTGATATGAAATATTCTTCAACAGTTAAGCCTAAACCCTAATCAACAAATTTACAAATAAAAACCAAACCTAGATAGTTAACAAAACAAAATATCAAATCAGATATCTCAGAAACATCAAAATAAAAATGAAATCGAAACAAAAATGAAAATGAAAATGAAATCAAAACAAAACCGAAACAAAATCAAAACGAAAAAATTTAACCACTTCTAGCAAGCCACCATTCCAATTCCTTAAATTGAACATATGTACCAAAATTGCTCTTAATCCTCATTAGGCAATACAAAAGTTACCACTATTAGTATAACCTTAAAATTAATTAACATTACTCTTCAAATTTTAGATATCAAATTTTAGGCTTAGGTTTATGCCATGTCATGGCATAAAGGTCCTATTATGGTCCTATTATGTCATGTGATGGTATAAAAGGACCAATTATGGACACATTATGCCATGTCATGGCATAATAGGACACATTATTCCATGATGGTATAATATGTCCTATTATACCATGACATTGCATAATGGGTCCATAGTTGGTCCTATTATATCATGTCATGGCATAATAGGACCTATTGTGCCATGACATTGCATAATAGTCCACCTATTATGCCATCATGGCATAACAGGTCCATAATAGGACCTATTAAGCCACAACATGAAATGATTTTCTCAAATTTCCAACTTCATCATCTAATTCATCTCCAACACTTAAACTATGCGAATTCAACATGTTTACTTAGTATGATAGGACCAATTTGTGAGATTCTGCGAGAAGCGAGAATCGAGCCAAGATCTGATGTCAGTTGTAGATCATATGCAACTCCTCACACAATAGATGATCGAAGATCAAAATAGCTGAATGAAGATAATTTCAATATGAGCGAGAAATAGAGACAAAGAGGAGAATTTGGAGAAGACACTCACCAAGCTATCACTTCAATAACTTGACTAGCGAAGGTGAGAGTATAGTGCTTATTATATAGAAAAATATAAGCATATACATCCAAGGGGTGCATTAACTCCTATTCCCCATAAAAAGTGGGAGGTTTTACCTTCTTGGTAAATGCCAAAACATGTGGCATAACCTCCTTACATGAAGACAAAAAAGGAGTTGAGAAAGTTGGCACATAAGGCCAAAAGAGGGTGTGAAACCCAACTACCCCATAACCCACTTAGGAAATGACAAAATAGTGGTTGTGAGAAGTGGCACAACAAGCCAAAAGAGGGTGTGAAACCCAACTACCCATGTGAGGTGGAGAGTTACACATGTACCTAAAGTATTTCGCCACGTGTCCTCATATAAACCACTCCTATTAACCTAAGCAAGCTTAAATAATATATGTGTAGGAAAAATAAATACCCCTTAACATAAGGAAAATAAAAAACCTATACTAACACCCCCCCTTAAGCGTAGCTTAGGTGGGTGAAAATACGGGTCCCAACAAATGCAACCGTGTTAGGTACCCATGTACATAGATAGCCCCCCCAAAAGAAGAAGCTCCCCATAAGAGGAATAGCCTCCCCCTAAATAAGGAGAGGAAAAAAGGAGTAGGTGTAGGCTTACAATCAGCCATGCAAATTCTAGAGAGAATATCGAGTGCATACTTGGGTTGTCCAAGGAAGATGCCTGAAGAAGATTGAGTAATCTCAATTCCCAAGAAGTAATGTAGAAGACCCAAGTCTGACATCAGAAATCTATCATGTAGAGAAGTTTTCACTACCTTGATGGTGGATGAGTGACTCGCTGTGATCAACAAGTCATCAACATAGAGAACTAGAAATGTGAGAGTATCATCCTGGTGTAGAATGTAGACGATCGGATCAGAATGGCATCGAGTAAAACCAACTGTCAGAATGAAGGAGTCCATCTTGGCATACCAACCTCGAGGAGCTTGTTTGAGGCCATAGAGAGATTTTCGAAGTCGACACACAAGTGAAGGATATTGAACAAACCCTTGTGGTTGCTCCATGTAGATTTCCTCTTGAAGGTCACCATGAAGAAATGCACTCTTGACATCCATCTGATGAACTTCCCAATGATGGGTTGCAGCAATAGCAAGGACAAGCCGGATGGAATTCATCTTAGCAACTAGAGCAAAAGTCTCAGAGTAATCAACCCATGGAACTTGGGAAAAGCTTTTTGCTACCAAGCGAGCCTTATACTTATCAACCGACCCATCTGCTACAAATTTTGCTCGATAGATCCACTTGCATCGAACAAGTTTCCTTCCCTTAGGAAGAGGAACTAAATCCCATGTGTGATTCCTTTCCAAGGAATTAAACTCTTCTTGCATTGCAGCATCCCATTAGGGAACACTTGTAGCTTCTTGAAAAGACTGTGGATCAGAAGCTGAAGCAATGAAGAGATGTGGAGCTTGCTGAAATTGTGACCTAGTTCTTCTAGTATCCGATGGATCACCAAGCCAATCTCCTGGTGACTCAAAAGTTTGTTGAGCCCAAAGAGGCACTAAAGCTGGAGAGTCAGAGGGAGAATCATCAACCTCTGAAGGATGACTATGAGAAGAATGTGAATCCTCACCATCACTGTCACCATCTGAAGTGGAGGAAGAAGACTCCTCAACAGGATTAGGAGGATTAAGATCCTTAGAAGAACTATCATCATCATGCAATGTCTCGAATGTGATAGTGGATGGAGAAGTGGTATGAGAAGAAATAGAAGAACTCTCCTCAAAATGAACACTCCTCTCAATGAACAACTCATGTGTAGAGGGATGGAGAAGTCTATACCCTTTGACATCATCTGGATATCCAACAAATATGCAAGGCTTGCTCTGTGGATCCATAGCCTTGCATTTCCCTACTGGAATGTGGGCCCATGCAAGAGAACCAAACACTCTGAAATGCTTAACTATAGGTTTTTGACCCGTCCAAGCTTGAAAAGGAGTTACCCCCTTCACAGCTTTATGAGGAACTTGGTTCCGGATGTAACATGCACAATTGATGGCCTCTGCCCAATACTAAGGTGCTAAAGACTTGGAGTGAATCATACAATTTTCCATCTCCTTCAGGGACCTATTCTTCTGTTCTATGACACCATTCTGCTGAGGGTTGTATGGAACTGTGTGCTACATGTTGATACCTTCTGAAGCACAAAATTGTTCAAACTGATTATTAACATATTCACCCCCATTATCTGCATGCAGAATCTTGATGAACTTCCCAGATTGTTTCTCTGCAAAACCTTTGAAATCTAGAAAATTCTCAAATACCTCAGACTTTTGTTTGAGAAAGTAAACCCATGTAAATCTGGAAAAGTCATCAATAAATGTTAAGACATATCTAGCCCTGCTGAAAGATGGTTGTGGAAATGGTCCTGCCAAGTCACTATGTACCAACTCTAATAGCTGTGGAGCTCTCCATGCTTTGCCTTTATCATACTTCTCCTTAGGATGCTTACCAAGAATACATCCCTGGCAAACTCCATCAGAAAATTGAATAGAAGGCAACCCTGAAACCATGTCCTGTTTACTGAGTTGTTGCAAGTAACGATATTTCAAGTGGCCAAATCATTGATGCCACAAACAACTAATCTCATCTGCATGAGTGAGTAAAACTGTCGAAGGATAGTCAGGAACAAAGTGAGAAAACTTATATAATCTGGATTGATGATCTGCTTTTCCCACAACAATAGTAGATCCATTATGCATTTCACTGATTACCACTGTATCTGGTGTGAACTCAACTCGCTTGCTAGAACCAATGTGAGTGATCTGATAAACAGATAGGAGATTAGTTGATAAAGATGGAACACAAAGGACATCCTTAAATGTTCCTTCGCCCACATCAACAGACCCTCTCCCATGCACTTCAACAGGAGTGTCATCACCCATTAGTATGGAAGGCATCGAACATGGCTCTAAAGAAGTGAAATCATCTTTTGAAGAATCCATGTGGTGCGAAGCACCCGAGTCAATTATCCAAGAATTGGGTTGTGAAGCAACAACAACTAGGGCCTTACCCTTTCCTTTCCCTTAACTCTTATCTGTATCCTTAGAAGATCCTTCTGATGAACTCTGTTTGACTGAATCAGGCACCTTGATATTATTCTTTTCAAGAAGATTTGAAAGGTGATCAATTTGTTTCTTTAAACACTTATGTTCATCATGACCAGGCCTCTTACAATAAGAACACTTGACCTTCTCCTTCTTAGGTTGTTCATCTCTTGATGAAGAGGTCTGATTATCTACTTTTGAAGTAGCAAATTTCTGATCTTTTTTCTTCTCTCCTTGGTTCTTTTGTTTCTTATCTTGCTTACTAGACCCTTTTTTTTCTTTTGTGCCTTGACTTACAACTAAGGCATGTGACTTAGAGGGTTTTATTGTACCCATTTGAACCAATTTGTCTTACTCCCTAGTGAGTTTTGCAGCAAATTCATCTAGAGAAGGCATTTTGAATGTGGTACCTAGGGCACATTTTGTAGCATAGAATGTAGAAACAAACACTGAATAGTTAGGACCAAGCTTAGAAAGAATACTCAAGATCAGTTGCTTATCATCTTTCTTAGTTCCACACCATTCCAACTGCAATCTTATAGATTTAAGTGTAGTGAAGAAGTCTTGTATAGTATCAAAATTGGTTGGATTCAACCCTATGAGTTCATTCTCTAACTGATGACCTCTTAGCTCATCCTGCTTACCAAAGATGTTTTCCAAAGTGGTCCACACTACATTCGGTGTAGTAGCAGATTCAATGTGAAAAAGAAGGTCTGGAGAGACTGACATACATAGAGTACCAAAAGCTTCATCACATTTATTAAACCATTTAATCTTTTCTACAACATCTTGAGGTTCAATTTCAAGTCCCATAGTAACATGATGATATCCATGTCTTTTCAGATATATTATCATCTTAGATTTCCATTCAAAATAATTATATGGTGTTAAAAGTGGAACTATAGATGCATCCATGATAGTAGAAAAGAAGATTGCAAAGAATCGGGAAAAGTGCAAGAAAGAAGGCAAGAAACACCCCCCCTTTTCACTAGTCTCAGAAATCACCCCCCCCAAATATTACAAGGTTGGCACTTTATAATTAGTGCATTTACAAGGCTTTTTATCAGATTACAATTCTTTTAAGAAACCAATAGAGATTTTAAATACAAATAATTTGAGACAAGATCTAAAACAAATTAGCCTTATAACTGCTTAATTTATTTCAATACCTTTCCAACAACTATTAGTTTTTGAAAAATAGAGTTGTGATGAGAAAGATATGACTAGTTGAAGAGAAAAAAGAAGCAGCTGATACAACCTTTAAAATCTAATAGAAAAAGGCAAAAAATTTCAATTAGACCTGTAATAATGGAGAGTGCTCATTTCCAACTTTTCGTCAAGTATTTGTTTGCAAAAATCTAACACCCGAGGCAATAGTTGTACAACTTTTAAGAAATGTTGCTGAATTCCCCTGATAGAAAAATGGCTTAGGCCCTATTCAAGCTCAATTTCTGCAAAATTTATTAATTTTCTGGAAATACCATCCGAAACCCAGAGGTTTTTCGATGCTGGGAAGAAAACCCAGAAATAGTTTTTTGTGAAAGTGAACAGAAGTGGGAATACTAAAGCCAAAATGAAAATAGCTCCAGTATAAAAAAATTTACTCTAATTTTTTACTGTGTCCTCCAAACTCTGATTTTGGTGAAGTAAAAGTCACTTTTGACTTTTTCAAGCCTTATGGACACTCTATAAATTCTTATTAAGCTTCCAATATTACCACAAAGCTACAATCACCCAGATCTTACAAGAAAACATACATGTAAACTAGATTTAACTAGAACCTATTTTCCTTTAAACTGTTTTGATTCTCCAGATCACACGAGAATGCAGGAGAAGAGAATACTTAGTTTTTAAGGAAAATATTAGCTATATAAAAGTCTCAAATCCCTCAAATAAATCAAAAAAAGCAATGAGCTATACCAGACAATAAGCTCTGATACCTTGTGAGATTCTGCGAGAAGCGAGAATCGAGCCAAGATCTGATGTCGATCATAGATCACATGCAACTCCTCACACAACAAATGATCGAAGATCAAAATAGCTGAATGAAGATAATTTCAATATGAGAGAGAAATAGAGATAAAGAGGAGAAGTTGGAGAAGACTCTCACCAAGCTATCACTTCAATAACTTGACTAGTGAAGGTGAGAGTATAGTGCTTATTATATAGAAAAATATAAGCATATACATCCAACGGCTGCATTAACTCCTATTCCCCATAAAAAGTGGGAGGTTTTACCTTCTTGGTAAATGCCAAAACATGTGGCATAACCTCCTTACATGAAGACAAAAAAGGAGTTGAGAAAGTTGGCACATAAGGCCAAAAGAGGGTGTGAAACCCAACTACCCCATAACCCACTTAGGAAATGACAAAATAGTGGTTGTGAGAGGTGGCACAACAAGCCAAAAGAGGGTGTGAAACCCAACTACCCATGTGAGGTGGAGAGTTACACATGTACCTAAAGTATTTCACCACGTGTCCTCATATAAACCACTCCTATTAACCTAAGCAAGCTTAAATAATATATGTTTAAGAAAAATAAATACCCCCTAACATAAGGAAAATAAAAAACCTACACTAACAATGGACCTATTATGCCATGATGGCATAATATGTCCTATTATGCCATGACATTGCATAATAGGTCCATAGTTGATCCTATTATATCATGTCACTGCATAATATGACCTATTATGCCATCATGGCATAATAGGTCCTATTATGCCATGACATTGCATAATAGTCCACCTATTATGCCATCATGGCATAACAGGTTCATAATAGGACCTATTAAGCCACAACATGACATTATTTTCTCGAATTGCCAACTTCATCATCTAATTCATCTCCAACACTGAAACTATGCTAATTCGACATTTTTACTTAGTATGATAGGACTAATTATGGACCTATTATGCCATGATGGCATAATAGGTCCTATTATGCCATGACATTGCATAATAGTCCACCTATTATGCCATCATGGCATAACAGGTCCATAATAATATCATTGCATAATAGTCACCTATTATATCATTTGTTGTAACATTTTCAAAAGTGTATATAAATATAATAATTAGAAAAATAGATTGAATGTATCATTATATTAAATTTTTCATTTAATCATGTGTTTGTTTTGAAGAAATGTCTTAGTATATGTATATGATGATAAATACTATAATTTTGTATAAAATTTAATTTATTTGTTTAATTATATAATACACATTCCTATTCTAATTATTTTACATGTTGTTTTTATGTGCACATGTCTCTGTATATTCACCCTATTGTGTAATTACATTCTTCTTTAAGCGGAGAGATATCCTTTTAGAGGCACCTATTTTTTTAATTAATTTTGGGAAACATATTTGTACAAAGACCTTCCCAATTTTGGGAAACATATTTATTTGTAGTGGTTTTTTATTAATAACGAAGGAACTTAGGAAATCCATCATTGAAAGAAGACGTTAGAAAGCATACTGCTAGACCACAAGTCATCCAAGAACCCAATGGAATGCAATAGTTTTTAATGTGTCTTTTCTTGAAAGAATGCATTAGGAAATATAATATTTTTAATGGTCTTTTACTTTCCCCTCCAAAGAAAGGAAAAGATAAATCACAAATCACTCAAGGAAATAAGGAAATGAAATGCTTTTTAATACAATTTTTTAAAATAATGTGTTAAAGTTAACTAATTTTTTAATTTCTATTTTCAAATTTGTGTATATTGTTTGTGTATATATATGTAGCTCTTGTCCATCTTATAGATACATATCTACATTATGGATGAATTTGACCTCGATGAGTTTCTTAAACCCCCACTTCCACCCCTTCAAATGACCGAGTTCAAGGTTCTCCACCTCCACCTCCACCTCCACCTCTAGATTCGACGAGGCTCAATATTGAGCCAGGATCAATGATAATGTTGGATCCATTTAGCAAAGAGTTCATGAGATCCTTAATGCGCCATACATGCCCCTTGTATAGTGTGTTTTCCATCGAAGATGCAAAACATTATTGATGCAGTTAGGGCCATCGATGTAGAACTAGATTCATATTGTGCTTAGTAGGAGAAGAGACAATAGTTCTATTCAGATGGCGTCTCCTATAGGGATATTTTACACTTCAAAATAACCAAAGCCCACTTATCTCCATATTTTGCTGACCCCATCATGAACCTACCAATTCCTCCAAACAAATCATGCACATCCATGAGGTGGTTTGTACATAAGCTAAGTGCCCCCTTTACTTTTTGAGGAAATTAAAGCTAGAGTTTATTTTAGGTTTAAAACCCAATTATTTTGATATGAGATTATTCTAGGGTGTTGGTGGTGACATGCCACAATAGAGGTTGAGGGCATGTGTTGACCACAACTAACCTGTCCCTCACTAGCCCATCGTGGATCCCCCTTCTATTGCTATACCTATTCCTATTCATCAACACTTTGTGATATCAAAATTGGGTGCGTTGATTGCACTCACTGCTAACCTTACTGAGCAAACATCTAATATGGCACCTAGTTCTGATGATGGTGGAGCATTAGGAGAAGATGGTGATAGTATCAGTGATATAAGCATTGATGGTGATATGCACATGGAGCATCTGATGATCATGATAATATTGGTTCATTTGTTTATTTTCTATGTGTTGACAATCATTCGATGGATCACCATGATAGACAATGTATATTGTATAAATGAAATAATTAAGTTATATAAATAATAACTTCATAGATGTATATACTAAATTATTCAAATAAATGTTATTTAATAAATTTTCAAACATGTTATGTAACTTTTTATAAATTTTAAATATATTAATTTTTTGGTACATGTTTTTTAAAGGGTATGACACCGAATTCCATGTCAGATCATCCACCTCCACTTTTGATCTTGATGTAACCACTCAAACCATAGCACCTACACATACTAATGTAGAGCACGCAGATGTGCACTGAGGAGGTGATCAAGTACATGCTATATTTTTATATACGAATTTACAAATTTTAGTGCACCTAATTAGGACATGTAATTCTAGGATCTAATTTTATTTATAATCATTAAATAAATATTTTTGATTTCATTTTTATTCTATAGCATGAGAGAGGAGAGAGTTTGATTTCAAGTTTGTTTGTTTGTTTGTTTGTTTTTTAGTCTTGGAGAGTGTTTCTCTATATTTTAGGGGTTAGATATAGATTTAGTAAATGTTTCACAAACTTATTTTAGTACGTGTAGTTGGTTTGACTTTATTTCAATATGTTCTTTAGTACATTTCATGGACATTATGCTTTAGTATATTTCAGGTCCTACATTATACTTATGTCATGGACATAATGCTTTCTATTACTTTGTTCAATGTATGTATGGACTTTATAATATGTCTTCTTATGTACATGTGTCAGATATTGATTTCTAACAATGCTCTTAACTTGATTACAAATGAAGCAATACATAATAATCACATAAATTAAATAGTATATACACATTTAAATTAAATGTACACACATTAAAACATTACAAATGAAACAACTCATATATTATAGTTGTATGTGATTTCTAAACTTACATAGTTTCATGGACATTATGCTTAAATCTCTAGTACTTCCTTCTACTTGCATGTATGGACTTTATAATATGTCTTCCTCTTTACATGTTTTATTGATTTCTAACAGCATGCTCTACCTTGATTACAAATGAATCAATTTACATATTAAACACATAAATGAAATGCTATACATATTTAAATTAAATATACACACATTAAAACATTACAAATGAATCAATTTTGATAGATTATAATATATACACATATAATTATTTAGTTCATTACAAACATGAAGCAATAAATAATATACATCTATATTAGATAATATGTGAACATATTTAAATTAAATAATATACACAAAAACGCTATATATGTGCTAATTGTATGATTTTGGGGCCATGACCTTCTTAACTTAATAAAAAATAATTAATCACAAACATATTCATTTTAATATTTATTGTTATTAAATTTTGGGTTATATCAATATCATTGATAAATAATTATTTGCATTGACGTGCATATATTTCTACCATGAAAGTTTTCTAATCTTTACGCTTTACTTGAGCAATTAAACTAGTTAACTTTTTTACTTTATTGAAAATTCATTATGTCAAATAGGTGTGATCTATGGCGATAGTAAGGAGAGAAGCATTTACTTAATATTGTCACCATGAAAGAAAAGTTAAAAAGAAAAATATTAAGAAATGATATTTATTTTTTAAACAAAGGACATCAAAATTTTGAAATATTGATTAAGATGTTAATATTAAAGCATTAAAAAGTAATATAACTAGCACTTGCATCTATAGGAGTTTCAAGAGATACGCCGATAGGAAATTACAAATAAAATTTAAATGTATTTTAATATTACATAATTAGTTGTATAACAATATAAATCTATACATGTTTTGACTATAAATACGAATTTTTATTTGTAAAAATAATCATTGTATCAGATAATTAGTTATCCTCAAAATATTTTAAACAATTAGATTCCTTTGAAGATTAAAAAGTGAAAAGCTATATATTTTCATACTTCAAATTTTCAAACTAAGGTTCATGAGTAAATGAATATGAAGATGGCTATATTATATACAAGTGTAGTCATAAAAAAATGTCAACATGGGGATAGGGACATGCTCCATTTTACAATAGTAACTAGCTTTCTTGTTCTTTTAAGTAGATGTGATTTCTATTTATTATATCTTTAATATAATTTATTGTTTTTATTAAATCATATATGAAGATTAGTATATTACTTTTTCTTGTGGGAGAGTAATTTTAAATATTTTTATAATAATGAGATTTATAATTATCTCTATGTTTGTTATCTCTCAATTTATTTAACCCTGAAAGAAACTAATACAATTAAATTTCAGAAATGTAAAATTGAGACCAATTTTACAAGCCAATGAAAATGCTAAGAAACAAGATAACACAGAACTAGAAGCCAAGTAATCTTCTAGAAGATAGTACTAGGCTTTACAACTAGTTATTTTTCACCAAGCTTTAATTCATTGGAGCCTTCTTCCTAGAAATTCTCGTCATTTTTTTCTTTTCCTAGAAATTCTCGTCATTTTTTTTTTCCTTTTGTTTGTTTTCTTAATTAAGAAATTCTTATTAAGAAAATCTTATGATTAGATGCTCACAATTTAGTGGAGATCTCCAATGTGAAGGAAGAATTGGATTTTTCATGCCATTATAAAATACAATATCTAATAAGTTTCGACTAATTGAGCTGTATATATGTATGTAAATCTAATTATAATTTACTTCTCTAAAATATGATGGTCCGTCTGAATAAGAGCTTTCATAATTAGATGAACAAGAGCTAAATAAATTTATTAAAAACTTATTTAATAAGTTTTGACTGTGACACGCAGAAGATTCAAGGTATTGATTGTAGAAATAGAGAAACATTCTAGAATTTATTTATATTGTACAGTGACGCATTCAATAATTTAGGCGACTTTTCTATCAAAGGAAAAAAGCCATCAAAACTTCTGTAACTTATACTCTACGTAAATAAGGTTATGGTATATAGTAGCATTATATTATCATGTAACAGATATAAAGCTTGATAGACCATTCAAATATATCGTTATCCAATTTGTATTTTAACTTTAATGTATTGATGAATAACGATCTACACTGAGTTTTTATATGTTTAGTATTTTGTTTTAATGAGAAAATTTTAGGTTTTTTTATTTATTTAATATTTTGGTGATTTTTTTCATGAAATTTAATATTTTTTTTCTTTAATGAATTTTTTTCATTTATTGAAGTTGATGGATTGTTCTATCTTTAGACTTTAATAATAGTTGTTGTTTGGACATTAATTTATAACTTTTGTAGGATACTTAGTTAAATTAATATTTATTCTTTTTATTAATTTTTTTATTAATAATTGTATTTTTATAATGAATTATAGAATGATCTTAAGTGTATTATACACATTTTAAAAGTATTTATTTCATTAAGGTGAAATAAATTATTGTTCCCTCATTTTCTCTTCTATTATATTTGAAAAAATAATAGATATTATCATATGAATGTTGTGTAATAAATAAATTCAAAGGAAAAATAGATACAACTTTTTAAAAACTATCTTGTAGAACAAACAATGAATTTGAAGTCTAAGTGCTTCTTCTAGATAAAAAGGTTTGTAGCTATTATAAGATTTTATAAATTCATATTAAGGGAGATTCTATTATCAACATCAGCATCAATGAAAATTGACTATAAATTCGAAAATCAAGAATATTGACATGTCATGTTCATTTAACATAAAATATTGTTATGAGATAAAAATAAAATGTTAGATAACCTTTGTGAAATATATAATTCCAAGTACTATAAATGAAATGTGGGAACAATATTGAAAAATATCTAAGATAAAATTTTAAATGTTCCATTGAGATTATTATATTATTCAAGAAAAAATAATCATTGAAATGCCATGGGTGGTAAATAAGGGTAGCCTATATACATGCCTAGACAATTCATAATAAGTACATTGCATGTAATAATCTTTTATTAATGTAATTAAGATACAATAAACTATTAAGACCTTAAACCAACACATTAACATTTGAAAATAAAGAAATTAGAAATCAAAATAAAATAATTTGTTTTTCATAATATAGTTTGTGTAATAATAAAATTGGAATGAAAAATAAATCTACAACCTATATATAAAAAACTACTAGAACAAACAATGAAATGGAAATCTAAAAACTTCTAGGTTCACAAATTTGTGAATTTTACAAGATTTAAGAAATTGAAACGTGGGAGATTCTATATCATCAACAACATGGTTAAAATAAATTTTCAAAGTTAGAAAATCAAGAGTGTTACTCAAAAGACATGACTCTAGCTTGTCTTTTCAAGTTCCATTACCTTAAAACATTGTTACAAAAAGGGAATAAAATGGTAGAGTACCTTGTGAAGCATGTAATGCATCGAAGTACAAAAGTATTTTGAGTAGTATAAATGAAGTGTGGGAGTCATTGTAAAATAGTGACACATAAAAGTTTAATGACATTTTTGAGAATGAAATGTCATTAAAAGAACAATGAATACTAGAAATGTCATGGAATGTGGTAAATAAGGGTAGCCTATAAACATGATTGGACAATTCATAACAAATAAGATGAATTCATTAAGATACAATAAAACATTAACATCTGAAATGAATACATCAAAAAAAAATTTAAAAAATTATTCATCAAATTTTTTAAATTTTTTTTCCAGAATATAAATAATTATCTATTTAGACTCATGATAGAAATCAAATATTTAAATTGTTTTGAATGATGAATTAATCCTTATTGACTTTACCACCTTAAAGATCCCTTACATCATAATATAAACTTCTTAGTCTATAAATAAAAATCATGTTGACTTATATTGTTTTGAATAGTTTTGCAACTAACCCTCAAATTCTTCTATGATTGTTTGATAAAAAAAATTATTATTTTTAATATTAAAGAAGTTATAAACAAATTAATATCAGTCTCATCCATACAAATTTACAAACCAATTAAGCTTCAAAGTTTCTTAGATATGATCTATTACAAAGAATAAGAGAGCCTTGCTTATCATGCAAATAGTTCACAATGCCAAAGTCAGGTTTAGAATTGCCATTAATAAGCTACACTTGATGCCCAATTTTTTTTTTTCTAGAAACTTCTTCCTCTTCCATTTAGTTGCTCAATAGGCTTTGAATGTTTGAAGCTATTCCCAAATCTAGAGAAGCAAAGGGAATAATCTGAGATTGCTCCATAGAGTCAAGGGCCTCCAAAGAAAGATTTGGATGCCTTGGGTTGAGAGAGACACTCCTAGGTGGGGGTAGCTAAAAGGAAAAGGAGAGAGTTGAGTAGGGGAAGGGGATCTCTTGGAAGCCTCACCCATCCCAGGAAATTGCAAGTTCTCTATATTCTGTGAGTGGACCTCATCTTCTAGAGCGCTGGCCTCCTTGAACCCATTCTTTTCTTGTAAAATATCCTCCTTTAAATTTTTTTGTCTCTGAGAGGAGGTCTGAGAGACTTCAGCTTTAGCTTTCTTTTGAAGCATGAATCTTGTAGATGCTCCAACTTTGGCTTTCTCGACTTGTTTCCTTTTTCTGGTGGGTTTTTATATTTGTCTAGAAAAGCCTTGCTAGATCCCCTTTTAAAGGATATCTTCTTGTGGATTTTAAACTTTTTATGATCACCCAATGAGGTATTAGGACTCAGGGGAGATTCAGGGTTAAGATCATAAGGAGATTCATTTAATCCTTCTTTGGAAGGGATAATAAAATTATTTTCTAAAGAGATATCAATCCCCTCTCCTTCTGCAAAATTGCCTCCTCAACTTGAGATGTCTCCTGGATGAGCCTGCAGGATTCTTGAAAGAGAGGGCCTGATGCACCTTCCATAGAAGTTCTTGAGATCATTTGATTCCTCGATAAGCATTTCCTTGGGTACCTACCTATCAATCTTTTAAATATTTGTTTCCATCTTCCAACTTCAGACACTATTTCAAGCTCACCATAGAAGCATAGGTCTAGATCTATATCTACATAAATATTTGCGACATCCCCTTGGCTCCCATTGAGGAAGTATCTTCTATACCCAAAAGAGAGCCCAAAGCATCTCCAATTTTTAGAAGGGCTTCCACACACCAAAAATCGAAAGGAAGACCAACCAAGATGAGCCAAATTGGTGTTCTCCTAATTCTATATGTATGTAGATCAAATCCAGGTTTCTAGTCTATGAAATGAAAGGTGGATGCTAGATAAAAAATGGGGCTTCCCTGAAAAATGCCTCTTTTCAAACTAGATTCCGTGCATTTGATTAAGAGGAAATCATTCTGAATTGAGAAAATAGAGACCATACCAGGGAATGATTGTTTCCACCATACAATGATTTCTTTTGTTGCTGCTAATACCACACCACTTAGCAAAGAAAGCTTTCTCTTTAAGAAGACCAATGGAAGGGTTGATAGCATCTGATGGCATAACAAAAAAATTTCTTCCTGGGCCCTTTTTGCTCCAATCTTTTGGTGAAGTTTTTGGCCTGGTTGCCTTAGGGTATAAGGGAGGGGCTCTTCTATCCAGCTCCTTAATCTATTTGGAATCCTTTGACAACATATTTTCTTCAAGCTGTAGCTGTGGACAAGGAGGTCTGATAGAGGATGGATCCATTTTTCCTCTCCAAGACTTTTTCCTCGATAAGCCTTTCCATTGGGAGTTCATGTTGGCTTTTTTGGACCCTACTGTGCCTACAGGAAGAAATGTTACTTTGGGTAGTAAACCATTTTCCTTTTGAACTAGCACAAATTGCTTGAGGTTCCCAAGAGGAATACGATTTGCACCTGTCACCACCTTAAATCTAGTCTGGGCTAGGAATTTGTTTGCATTTGGAGCCTCAATAGTTCCACCACACTGTGGAGAGCCATGGAAGGCCTAGGAAATAGAGAGGAGCATTATTTTTCCTTTGAGGGTTTCTTCGCCTTATTCCATGAGGTCCATTCCGATGAGAGCTATTTTGATTCTTTACTTTAGGCCTATGCTTAATGAATATTGTAGATATCCTTTTGGGAAAGCTCTATAGAGAAGTTTGAGTGAAACTTGGGGCCAACTTAGAATGAGCAGAGTTGGAATAATGAGAAGATATGTTCACCTAGCCCACTGGTGATACGATCGCCCATGGGTTGCAGAAGTCGTCACCATACTACTCTCTTATTATTTTCTAATATTAAATAAGTTATAAAAAAATTAATATTGGTCTTACACAAACCATGTAAGCTTCGAACTTTCTCAGAGATTGTGTTTATGATCTGTCTACACATTAAATGGAGAATAATAGAGCCTTTCTCATCATGCAAATAGTTCACAATGAACTCGCTTTCTTGAATTGAAGTAGAACCAAAAACATAGCATCAAAAGAAAGCACTTCAAAAACAAGGTCTCCTTATTATTAAAATCAAACGTTTGGTTCAAGTTACAATTATCATAAGCATGGGTACAATGCAAGAAGCCACGACTATTATCAAAATCCTCCCTACTCTATAGTCTATAGTTGTAGATGATAAATTGACAGATTTATTCAGTGATGAAAATTCACATGCTTGAAACATAATGCAATGTTATTCACATATCGTACAAGGAGTTTCCCAGTTTGGGGAATTTTTTTTATTTGTAGTGTTTTTTTTTCTTAATAACGAAGGAAGTCACGAGGAAATATGACATTGAAAGAATAATTAGAAAGCATATAGCTAGAGCACAAGTCATCCAATAAACCAATGAAATTCAATAGTTTTCAATGTGTCTTCTATTGAAAAGATGAGTTAGCAAATGTAATATTTTCTAATGGTCTTTTTCTTTCCCCTCGAAAGAAAGGAAAAGCTAAATCACAAATCACACAAGGAATTAAGGAAATGCAATGCTTTTTAATAAACTTTTTTAAAGATTGTGTTAAAGTTAACTAATTTTTTAATTTCTTTTTTTGAATTTGTGCATATTGTTTGTGTATATATATGCAGAGCTCTTGCCCATCTTACAGATACATATCTACATCATGGATGAATTTGACATTGATAAATTGCTTAATCCACCACCTCCATCCCTCCAAATCACCTAGTTCAAGGTGCTCCACCTCCACCTCCACCTCCAACTCCACCTCCACCCCTGGATCCAATGAGGCTCAATATCAAGCCAAGATCAATGATAATGTTGAATCCATTCAACAAAGAGTTAATGAGATCCTTAATGCACCATACATATCCCCCCATATACTGATGAGGTTAGGGCCATCGATGTAAAACTAGATTCATATCATGCATGGCAAGAGGAGAGACAAAATTTCTATTCATATGACCTCTCCTATAGGGATATTTTAAACTTGAAAATAACCAAAGCCCACTTATCTCCATATTTTGTTGATCCCATCACAAACCTATCAATTCCTCCAAACAAATCATACATATCCATGAGGTGGTATGTACATAAGCTGATGGTAGATCATTTTTGGGAGTTGCGGTGGATGGCTTTTGACCAACCACCATAGGCTAACTTAGAGTGTCCCCTTTACTTTTTGAGGAAATTATATGTAGAGTTTATTTTGGGTTTAAAACCCACTTATTTTGATATCAGATCATTCTAGGGTGTTGGTGGTGGCATGCCACAATAGAGGTTGGGGGAATGTGTTGACCCCAACCGACTTGTCCCTTTCCAGCCCATCATGTATCCCCCTTATTCTACTATACCTATTCCTATTAATCAACATTTTGTGATATCGATATTGGGCGCATTGAATGCACTCACTTCTAACCTTACTAAACAAACATATGATATGGCACTTTGCCTTGATGATGGTGGATCATTAGGAGAATATGGTGATAGTACATCCATTCCTCGCACATCAACACCCCATTTTTGTACTAGTTGTAATTGATCATGTTATGGCCTTGGTGATCCAGTTACATCCATTATAGTTGTACATGATCTGTCCACTTTAGCTACACATGAAGCATCCAATCATGATAATATTGGTTCATATGTTGATTTTCTATGTGCTAATGATCATCCGACAGATCACCATGATAGATAGGTACATACTATATAAAAAAACAATTAAGTTATATATTAAAAAATAACTTCATATATAAAATATTTAGATAAAAGTTATTAAATAACTTCATACATGTAAATTGTGTTTCTAAGCCATGTTTGGGGGCATGTTGACTTCATTTGTTGATTGATTTCATCTACTATCGACACCTATGGTTCTCGACACCCCTTTTGAGGTATATTTTTAATTTGATTGATTTTAAATCATACATTTTTATATTTTTTAAATATATACTAATGTTGGTACATGTTTTAAAGGCGTTGACATCAACTTCCATGTCGAATCATCCACCTACAATTGTAGTGAGTGCTCCTCCAACATCAGTTGTTGCAGATGAGCCTGCAGTTAATGTACACCAACTGACCAATTTTGTATTTATATATTTTAAGTGTTATATATATATATAAAAGAAAAAGTGGCAAAAGGGGAAAGATGAAGATGTTGCAGGAACTAATTTTGGGGATGTCGGGACTGCTAAGTCAGGGGAATCTGTGAAGATTGGTGTAAATGTCGATACAAATTGTATTTCCATACATCTTTCTGAAGAAATTGAGGACTTGGATATTGATTTATGGGAGAATTTGGCGATCATTTGCAAAATCATAGGCCCTAGATACGAAAGGAAAACTATTATGGATTG
The DNA here is from genome assembly GCF_030272615.1 of Cryptomeria japonica. Lineage (NCBI taxonomy): Eukaryota > Viridiplantae > Streptophyta > Pinopsida > Cupressales > Cupressaceae > Cryptomeria > Cryptomeria japonica. The sequence goes on along the minus strand of NC_081412.1, from coordinate 526,215,283 downwards.
GGTTGAGGATTATTGGAAATTCTATGTCATCCTTAAATTTATTCACAAAGGATTCTTCATTGTAATTTTCATAGAGGTTTTAGAAAAAGAGAAAATTATGCAGCATGGTCTCTGGTCTATCGATAACAATCCTATTTATATGCATCCATGGTTCTTGAATTTTGATATAGTGCGATTGGTTCCCTTTGATGGGCCAATCTAGATCAGATTGTACAATTTATTGATTGAATATTGAGTGGAAGGTGACTTGTATAAAATTGGTAGATCTTTCTAAAGTACCCTTCTGCAAATAGATGAGGATATTGTGAAAAAGGATTCTTACCTTTATCCAAGAATTCATATTGTTGTGGTTAGAAGAATTCCTTCCAAGATATGTTTTTCTTCAGAAGGAAAGAGGTGGTTCCAACAGGTGGAAGTTGAAAAGATTAAGAGATTTTGTGTTCGTTGCGGTAATAGAAATCACATGGAAAAAGACTGCATGTCTAACATGAGGCCATCCAAGAAATGGATTGCCAAGGATAAACCAAAAGAAACAATTACAGAGGTAGTTAGGACTCTGATGAACACATAAGATAGATGCATGGGGGAATTGAATTCGAATAATGACTTATCCAATCATGTTACCCCTGACCTAAACAAATTGGGTTCCTCTCGGGAAGGTGCCTGCTCTTCTAAGGTGTTCGATAAGGAGCAAGGGGGTGATAATGTCAACAATCTTATGCTTACTATGGGTATGTCCGACACAAAGATAGTTTATGGTTTAGGGCTTGATGATGACCTTGGAGAAGAGGATTAACTGAAGATTATAAACTCCAGATGCCTCAGCTAGTTGGCTAATGCGTTGTTGGACAAATCGAATTTGAGTAATGGCAAGAGAAGTAATAAGCAAAAGAGAGAAGACAAAGCCAAGGAGAAACGCATCATAAGTGTGATCGATTTCTTGAAAAGATCCAAGGGTGGAGAGCAATGAAAATTATTACATGGAATGTCAAGTGTCTTTTAGCCCCTGATAAGAGATGCTTGGTTAAACACACATTAGAAACTTATACTAATGATTTCTCAAGAAATCAAGCTCAATGTTGACAAAGTGCTCAGTGTTTTGAGATTTTGTCACAAATGGGAAGGTGTTTTTAAGGAAGCTAGAGGATCCTAAAGAGATTGGGGATTATGTGGAATCCGTTGGCAATCAAGATCAATCTCATTGAATCGAAGGAGCATTGGATGATTTGTAGCATTTCTTGTTCCTCCCAGAATTTGGAAATTTCGATGATTAATTTGTATGGTCCAATTAGAACAGAGGAGAAGGTTAGTATATGGAAGGAGTTGACCAAGGGAATCAGGCATATAGGTAGGGACAAATTTATTGTTTTGGGGGACTTTAATGCTATTCTGGACCTTAAAGAGAAGAGCACTGGTATGTCTAAAGTCAATAGAATTATGGAGGATTTCAGGGCTTTTGTGGCTGAAAATGAGTTAATTGACATCATTCCTAAATAAATTGAGGTGATTTTCTAATTTTTTTATAGCCCACATCTTTCGAGAAGGGAATAAAGTGAGAGACAGGCTTACTCGCGAAGGGATTAGAAATTGTACCGAAGTAGTGATGGACGGTTTATTGTTGTAGGAGGAGTTGAGGAAAATTATTTCTAAGGAATCTTGTCAAGGATCCAATATACCATGCGTAGGCATTGGTTGATCTTCCTCGGTTTTTTTGGGTTCCCACCTTTCTTTTTGAAGGATGGTGGGATTTGAAACATATGGCCTGTTTGGAAGAGGCTCGGATGAATTCCATCTAGAGGCTTCGAATTTTCATGTGGATTGTTTTGGATTAAGGGTAGGATTCACAGGACAAGTAGTCAGTTCAAACTTCAACTTTGGAATATCTTCTGCTAAATATAGATCGGTCGTAACCAGTAGGAGTAGATTAGATTTTGTTTGAAGACTATTTAAATGGATTGTTGTTAGGAGAGATTTTAGGTTGTGAGGTATAGTTGAGTTTATGGTGGTCTCATTTGGAGTCAAGTGTTTGTTTGCTTCTCAGGAGGAGATGTCTGAGTCCCCGAAGGAATAAATCTACAGGCTACTGAACAAGGCAGAGAGCAAGGAAAAGGAGACAATGATTCAGATTCTGGGTAACAATTTTTGGAGCAGAGGGCATGTGTATGATGGGGCTATTTATTTGGCATTGTTCGAGCCTATCGTTCAGATTTTGGGCCACCCGATCTCTGCTTTTCATATTGCACGTCGTATGGTGTGGGAGGAAAATGTTGAGGGTGTGAAAACTGCCTTAAATTATCTCATATCATATCCCAATTCTGTATCACGATCAGGTATTTTGATTTGGCAGCAGAAGAGAAAAAGACTAAGATGAGTAAGGCTTGGAACTTGTATAAGGCTAGAGTTGGGAAGGAGAATAGCCTCAACAAGTTTGTAGCATTTATGAACGAGAACAAGGCGCACATGCCTGAGGAAATAGTGGAGATTCTTGTGGCAATGTGGATATGGGGAAAGGAATGGCTTATTTGTATAAATGAGAGTTTCTCTCCCACAGTGTGCTATGTAATTTTCCTTTGGTTTTAATATAAGGGTATTGCTCCCTAAGATAGATCTTACTTATATATGTGTGTGTGATTTTAAAATTTGCACATGTATAGATATTACAGTACACATTGATGTATGTGCTTCTTTTGACTTATTTTTATTTATATGTGTGCATGTGTTTCACAGACGTGTTTCAATGTGTGCAGTTGGTTTGACTTTAGTACATTTCATGGGCATTATGCTTTAGTACATTTCAGGGCCTACATTATACTTATTTCATGGACACTATGCTTTCTAGTACTTTGTTCTATGTATCTATGTACTCTATAATATGTCTTTTTATGTACATCTCATTGATTTCTATTAATGCTCATACCTTGATTACAAATGAAGCAATTGATAGATTATAATTGTATGCATTTTCTACAATTATATAATTTCATGTACATTATTCTTAAATCTCTAGTACTTTGTTCTACATGCATGTACAAACTTTATAATGTCTTCTTGTTTACATGTTTTATTGATTTATAACAACATGCTCATAGGTTGATTACAAATGAATCAATTTACATAATAAACACATAAATTAAATGCTATAAACATTTAAATTAAATATACACATTAAAACATTACAAATGAAGTAATTTTGATAGATTATAATATACACACATATATAATTAGTTAGTTCATTACAAGCATTAAGCAATAACTAATATACATCTATATTAGATAATATGCATACACATTTAAATTAAATAATATACACACAAATGTTATATATGTGCTAACTGTATGATTTTGGAGTCTATCACCTACTTACCTTAATAAAAAATAATTAATCACAAACATATTCATTTTACTATTTATTGTTTCATTCATAAATAATTATTTGTATTGACATGCATATATTTCTCCATGAAATTTTTCTAATCTTTAGACTTTACTTGACCAATAAACTAGTTAACTTTTTATTTTATTAAAAATTCATTAGGTTGAGGTGTAATCTATGATTATGGTAAGGAGAGAAGCATTTAATTAGTATTGTGATCATGAAAGAAAATTTGAAGGAAAAGTATTAAGAAATAATATATTTTTTTTAAATAAAGGACATCAAAATTTTGAAATATTGATTAAGATATCAAGATTAAAGTATTAAAAAGTAACATAAATATATAATTGAAAAATAAAAAAAATAATAAATAATAAATAATAGCTTTTCCAAAATAACAATAAAATTTGTATATAAAATAAAGTTGTTGAATTAATAAGTTGATCACATAGAAATACAAAGCGAACTGGAATTGTGGATGGAGCTGCACGTGGTGGGTGCTGGGCCCAGGCTAGGGCATCGCAACCCTAGCTCATGAGTGGCACCTGCTTGTTGGTGCAGCAGTGGGAGGGAGGTGTCTGCGTGTGTGGGTGGTGCTGCGGGAGGGATTAGCTTTGGGTTTGCGAGGGCGAAAGGAGGCGTAGTGGCTGCGGGTGGTGGGTGGTGTTGCGGGAGGTAGGGGCTCGGAGTTCCGATGGTTTCGGAGCCTGCTCGTGAGAAAGGGAAATGGGGTTTTGATCTGCCAGGGGGTGGAGAGTGGTAGGGGAGGTGTGTGTGTTCTTGCAGGGGGGTGTGGTGTTCTTGCCCATTTATTTTCGGGAGGTGGGCTCTCCAAGTGGTGCTATGTCTAGATCTGGTGGAGAGGCCTCGAAGGCGTCTCTTGATATGGATTTCCGAGCTGCGGTGGGTTTGAAATTTCCATCCCAAAATGTCAAGACCTTTGATAATAATCTTTTTGCCTCAGAGTCTAGGGCTAGCAGTGCTGGTGGCTCTCGAATCTCGAAGATTCATGGTTGTCTAGAGAGGTGCAGTGAGAGACCAAGGTTGATTATTCCTCCCGAGATGATAGCGGAAGATGTTGATTAATTTTCTAAAAATTCATTATACTGCAAGTTTTGGGGGATGAGGGTTTCTCTACAGTGTTTGGAGAACTGGGCTTAGAGATCTTGGGCACTGGAAGGGGAAATGGAGATTATGTTACTCGCAAACAACTACTTCATAGTCACTTTCATGCATAGAGGATCAGAGTAGGGTTTTTAAAGGAGGGCCGTATTTTTACAACCAGGTGGGGTTTTTCATCAAACCTTAGCATGCAGGGTTCAACCCATCGGAGGAGCTTCCGAATAGGGTCCCAGTGTGGGTTTGTTTAGCGCATTTTCTGGTGGAATGTTGTCGGGAGGATGTGCTACGGATGCTCGCTTCAGTTCTTGGGAGGCTAGTTGGAGCCTCAACACAAACCTTGGGGAGAAAGGTAATGACCTTCGCCCGTATCTGTGTTGAAATTGATCTTAGTAATCCCCTTCCAGATGCTATAGATATGTGTACGAGTTCTTATTCTTGGGTGCAATAGCTAGATTATGAGACTTTACCATTTCGGTGTCGTCTGTGTCATGAGTATGGTCATTTGCAGTGCAAGTGTCCTAGGTATAAATCGATGGTGTGCCAACCTCAATAGTTGACCCATAACACTGATGGGGCTGATAAAGGAAAAGCCGCCATAACTGGGGAAGTTGTGGGTTCTGATGGTTTTATCCCAATTAAGACAAAGAATAGGAATCAGAGACAAAAGATGCCCCTACAAGAGAGACTAGAGGAGGATACCTTTAACAGATTTGAAGCCCTAGACGACCTTACCCAACAGGAGTTTAACCCTAGGATGACTCCTTTGGATTAGGGTGCATCAGGGCTGGTCAATGATAGTGTGAATTGGGACTCGACCCAGGCTCTGCAAATTGCTGGGAGCCAACAAATGGAGATGGATCTGCCAGTAGTGGCTTAGTTGGGGACCATGTCTAGTGTTGTAGTGGAGTTGGCTGGGGGGGATGTTCTCCTACAACTCATAAATTGGAATTTGTTGGGGCCAAAACTAACAAGATTCTCTTACATTTGGGTCTCCATCAGAAGGACTTTAAGAAAGGATCAACTGAGAAGATTTCAAAGGTTGGCAGAAAGAAGGATTTAGAGAAGATCAAATTGATGGGGGAGAATTTGGTTGAGTCAGCGTCAATTAAAGACTCTGGATTATCATTTTTCCAATCCCTCAAAATGATTGTTTTCTCATGGAATGTGAGGGTCTTGAATGGTGGCCCTAGACAAAAAGTTGTTTGGGAGTTGATAAGGAGTCATTCTCTTGATATCCTTTTTTTATGGGAGACAAAAATTTCTGTGGAAAGTATGATGGATTTGGTGCCAAAGATATGGGGGAGAAGCCAATGTCAGTGTATTGGGGTTGTGGGCGCCTCAAGAGGGGTGGCCTGTCTTTGGAACCCTTTAAGGATTCACCCTGTCTGGTGGGTGGCCTCTAGATCTTCGTTATCCGAGGTTGTCTCTAGTCTTGAGACTGGGGAATATATCTTGTTTTCTAACATCTATGCCCCCACTGATCTTCAGGGTAAGAAGAACTTATGGTCTCATATTTCTTGTATGCGAAGGTTGGTCCCTTTTCATCCTTGTATTATGGTAGGCGATTTCAATGCCATCCTTGAGTTGAGTGAGAAGAAGGGGGGTGTTATGCGATTGGAGCCTTCTTCTTTCCTTTTTTAGGATAGTATAGCATCGTTGCATCTTGTTCACATTAAGCCCAGTAATGGTTTGTTCACCTGGAACAATAGGAGGGTGGGGGAGTATTGGATTGCGAAAAGGTTGGATCGATTTCTGGTTTCTAATTTTTGGGTTGGTGGGGGGGTGGTCCACAAGCTCTGAGATTCTTGACTGGAGACGGTCAGACCACTGGCCCATCAAGATGGTTTCTTCTTTTGCTCGGGTCACTCACTGTCCTTCATTCAATCTCCAGCTTATGTGGCTTCGAGATCCTGCTCTACAGACTCTTGTAGTGGAGTGGTGGAGGAAAGGGAGGCCTGCCTTTGGCACTTCTATGTACACTTTTGCCAAGAAGCTGTAATTTGTTAAGTTTCAGCGTAAACAGTGGAACCGTTAGGGATTTGGGAACATTTTTCATGCTAAGAAAGCTTCTCAAATAGTGTTGAATGGCATCACCAGTGAAATCGAAGGGCATGGTTTGTTGGAAACCTTGCTTAGGGAACAAGACAAGGCTATCAAGGCTTTAGAGGAATGGGAGCTTAGGGAAGAAATATACTGGAAATAGAGAGCTCGTATTGATTGACTTGAAGAGGGGGATAAGAACATTGCTTTCTTTTTCAGCTCAGTGAAAGAAAGAAGACATGAAAATTCCAATCCTATTCTGGTCAATGATAGAGGTGAGTAGCTTTTATCCCTGCAGGAGATTTATAGGGAGTCTTTACATTATTTTCAGTCCCTCTTCAGTGAGGATTCTCAGAGGGAACTAGTGGAGGAGAATCAAGTTCTCGATTGCATTCCTTCTCTAGTTACTATGGAGATGAATGAGCAGCTTATGGGTCCCATTTTGCTAGAAGAACTAGAGAGGATTGTTTTTCAAATGAGAAAGGGAAAGGCTCCTGGATTAAATAGGTTCTCGGTTGAATTCTTTCAAGATTTCTGGGATATTATCAAACTGGACTTATGGGAAGTAGTTCAGGAGTCCTAGAGGAATAAGTAGATGCTTCGGGCTTTGAATGTGACTTTCATTGCACTTATCCCCAAGTGTGATGGGGTTGACCTATTAGGCCAATTCCGCCCTATCTCTCTCTGCAATGTGATTTATAAGATCATCTCTAAGCTGATAGCGGATAGGCTGAAGAAGTGTCTAGGGGATGTTATCTCTGAGGAGCAGAGCGGGTTTGTGGAAGGGTGCCAAATATTGGATGGGGTGGTCATTGCTATGGAGACCATTCATTCTATGGCAACTTCCAAGGAAAAAGCTATGTTTATTAAGCTGGATATGGCTAAGGCTTATGATAGAGTTCATTGGTCCTTCCTCCAAAAGATCCTTAGGGCTTTTGGCTTTGTTGATAAATGGATCCAATGGGTTATGAGTTGTGTTACATCTACCTCTTTCTCTGTGCTAATCAATGGAAATCATATTGAGCTGTTTGGTGCTTCTAGGGGTCTTTACTAGGGAGACCTCCTATCCCCTTACTTATTCATTCTTCTGGCTAAGGGTCTGGGGAGGCTGATTAAGTGTAATGTGGGTCTAGGTATTATTCAGGGTCAGAGTTGGGATAATGACTTGCAGCCATAGTCTCATTTGCAGTTTGTTGATGACATGGCTCTGATGGGACTTGCTTGGATCAGAGAAGCCACTAATCTGCGTAAGGTTTTGGATGTTTATCTTGCAGCCTCGGGCCAACTGATCAGTGAGGATAAATCTTCTATCCTCTTCTTCAACACTCCTAGTTCTATTCAAAGGAGGATTGCTCTTATCTTGAGATTCCAATTTGCTTCTCTACCCTTGACTTATTTGGGTATTCCTATTTCTCCTAGTAACCCTCCTAGGGAATCATGGCAGGGTATCTTGGATAAATTTCGCACGAAGGTTGATCACTAGATAAATAGATGGTTATCCTTTGCTGGGAGGGTTCAGCTAATTCAATTGGTGGTTCGGGCTCTTCTGATTTATCGATGTATTCTACAAGTGGCTCCTAAGTGGTTCTTGAAGGGATTGGACTCTCTGGCAAGGCAATTCTTATGGGCAAGCAATCTTTCCTCTTCCAAATAGAGTCTTGTCAATTGGGACTTGGTGTGTAGCCCAAAGCAGTCAACGGGCTTGGTTTAAGGTAGTCTATTTTATTTAGGGAGGCTCTGGCACCTAAATTGTATTGGAGGTGGTGTGCTGAGTAGGATCGAGGCTAGGCTAGGATTTTGGCCTACAAATATATGCAGAGGATCCCGATGGAGGAAATTCCTAGATATCTGCTTTAGGGAAAAGGCTCAACGATTTGGTGTACTCTCAAGAAGGGGGTTTCTCTAATTAAGGAAGGTCGCTTTTGGATTTGCAGGAGGGGGGAAGAGGTCCTATTCTGGAACGACTCTTGGGATGGATACCCCCCCATCCTTGATCAGTTTCCTAACCTTGGGAATCTTTGCCAGAGGTTTTTGGAGGTAGGGTGGTCAAGGGTAAGTGACTTCAAGGTTGTCTATAGGTGTGGGCGGCTAGAGATGGAGCAGTGGAAGGCTCCTAATGAGTGTCTGGTTGCTGGGATGGAGGAAGAGTGTGCTGAGTTTCATGGCATTCTGGCAAATAGACACTGCAGTTCCCTCAAGGGTAGGGATGGAATTGCTTGGTTTCTGAATCCTAAGGGCGTCTTTACTGTGGCTAGTGGATATCAAGAACTGTTGAACATAAGACTTGAGGGAAGAGAGGTGCACTGGTGGAAGCATGTGTGGAATAATTTTTCTTGGCCGAAGTGTAACTGCTTCACTTGGACTTTGGCTTTGAACAAATGCCTAACTTTGGACAATATTCGCAAGTGAGGATTCTTGGGGCCTTCCATTTTTGCTTTGTGTGGTAATGGGGAGGAAGATTCCTCACACCTGTTCTTCAGATGCCCCTTCTCTATGCTTATTTGGCACTACTGGTGGGAGGTGTGGAAGCATTCTTGTGTTCACACAGATTCTCTGGTGGAGTTTTGGAGCAGTTTGGGCAGACCTCTTGTCTCGTCCTCCTTCCTCCAGACTATCTCGTATATTGGGCCCATTTTTATACTAGGGCAGATCTGGCTCGAGAGGAACAAGAGGATCTTTCGTGAGGTTAGACTATTAGTTTAGCAAGTGTGGAATAGAATCATTGGTATGATTCGGGAGACGGGGAAAGCTAAATGTGAGGTGAATTTTCCTCTGGATAGAGATGAGGCGGATATTGTGAGTAGGTTGGGATTGCATGAGTTGTCTCCTGCCTCAACTTATGTCAGGAGAGGTAGACGTTCTATGAAGAAGGTTCAAAAGGTGGGAAGGTGGATGCCCCCTCAAGATGAGTTTATCAAGATTAACACCGATGGCTCCTCTAGGGGTAACCCAGGCCCTGCTGGGGTTGGTGGTGTTGGTAGAAATCATATGTGGGAGGTGCTCTTCTTTTTTTCGGTGCATAAAGGGCGGCATTCTAATAATTTTATGGAGGGTTTTGCAATTCTCTATGCCCTAGAGCGTGCCTGGGAATTGGGATGAAGGAAGGTTATCTGTGAATCGGATTCACAAATTATTGTAAACTTGTTGACAGAGAAGAAGGTGAGTTGGATTCATTGGCAGCTGACAGAGATTGTTCGTCAGATTCTTCATATTAGCTCGTTTATGGAGCAGGTGTCTTTCATCTACATTCCTTGTGAATGGAATAGAGTAACTAATTGTTTGGCTAAGTGGGCCTCGGAGCATGGTGGTGATTGAAAAGTTGAAGGTTGGGAGCATCTCTCCTCGGATTATTGTCAAGACTTGCAGAAGATTTTTGCTGAGGACATGGATGGTTATGAAGCTGGCTGATCTTTGGTTGGGTTTGTGATTCTTTTTTGGGGCCTTGGGGCTCTAATTCTCTTTGTAATTCTTGTGTTTGATTTTCAATAAAGTTTTTACTCGTTTATTCAAAAAAAAAAAAAAAAAAATTATATAGCAAAAAAATTAAAAAACAATTCTTCAAATATTTTGTGTTTATATTTACTATAATTAATTAAATAATCATTAAATAAAGTAAATTACTAATATATAAATAAAAATATTTAAAACTAATTATTTTTATAACAATGATAATCAAGATTCAGAAGTAGTAGCAGCCTCAAATTTGTTGCCTTTCAATTCGTGTATCTCTTGAATACAAATAAAAGAAAATAATCAAGTTGATTTCAAAAGTGGTAGATTCAGAGTGTTTTAAAAGCTAATAGAGGCGTGGGGTGAAAAAAGTGGTTAAAATGCGAGGAAGCAAGAAAACGCGTTATATTAAACCCTTTGGCATACTTGTTCACCAAGTTTAGACCATGGCGGCGCTCTAAATTCGGAACAATACTTTATACCTTAAAAGGACTTTTTCAAAAAGTAATGAAAAAGGGATCCTTAGTATCTAAGCTTCCAATTACATCTCTCAATTTGCGCCATTATTCTCTTGGAAATTTTTGACTGTGTAGCCGCAGAAGAATCAAGATGTTAATTGTTGTAGAAATAGGCAAAAAGCATTGAAAATTTATTTAATTATATTTTACACTTTTACAATTAAGCTTAAAATCATCCCTGATGCATATACACGACTTGGTATTCTTTAATATTAATTATGTTCTAAAGAATTAATATATGTCTCGCCCGTAGAAATTTACCAAACGAATCAAGCTCCGAAAATGCTCAGATATACCTTTTTATGAGCTCTCTACAAATTAAATCAAAGAATAACAAAACCTCGCTCATCATGTGAATATTTCACAACGAACAAAACCTTGCTTTCCTTTATTAAAATATAGCACAAAAAACAACAAAAGGAAGCTTGCACTAAACAAGGTCTCCTTAGAAAGGCATAAAAACATTTCGGCAAAAGAAGAAGATTCAGGGCAGATTCATCTTCTCTATCATTTAGGAAGATTCATAGCAGAGTCCCATTTTCTTTTCTTATTGTTTTAATTTTTTCGATAACAATCTCTCAGCCTTGATATAATCGCCATGAAAATATTAAACTTGTCAAGCACGCCAAGCTGATCCGCGTTTTGTTCATTCCTCTCACTTTCCTCGCCTCCTCCAAACATTCCCTTATAAATTGTAATCGAAATCCCACACATCTTAAATTAACTCGATTATTTCCTTTTGATTTGTATTGAAGAGAAAAAAGGTTTGAGAAGCAAAAATCTTGAGGCTACACAATGACGGTAAGACCCAGTTTCCTTCCATCTCAATTAGGGTTTTGTTTAAAAATTCAAAGTGTTTCTTTAATACTTGAAGATAAATTTATCTGCAATAAATTCATGGGTTTTATGTCGGTTACTAATAAAAGAGAAAATCTTTGTTGCAGGCATTGCAGATTGTGGAGATGCAAGTAAATATGGATTGCGGTGGCTGCGAAAGAAAAATTCGAAAGGCTCTCTCTCAACTCCAAGGTAGATTAATTTATCATGCTTTCAAACTTATTTTCTAACTACTATAAATGCAATAATCTACTGTTTCAATTTCTGAATATTTTGTTGGGTTTTTGAAACGATAGGTGTAGACAACGTGGAGATCGACATGGCAATGCAGAAAGTTACAGTAAGTGGGTATGTCGATCGTAAAAAGGTCATAAAGGCTGTGAGAGGATGTGGGAAAAAAGCAGAGGTGTGGCCTTATCCTTATGATGCCGAGTATACTTCATATACTGATCGTTATTATGAAACACAAACATTTGATTCGAGTTACAATTACCGTAAGCATGGATACAATGGTAGTAGCCACGGCTATTATCAAAATGCTCCCTACTCTACAGTTGTAGACGATAAATTGACAGAGATTTTCAGCGATGAAAATCCGCATGCCTGCAGCATAATGTAATCTTCCTCAATTATTGTACAGAGATTTTCCCGGTTTCTGGAAACGGTTTTATTTGCACACTGGTTTTTTTTGTCTTAATCACGAAGGAACTCAGGAAATGCATTATTGAAAAAAGACGTTAGAAAGCATAATGCTAAATCACAAGTCATCCAAGGAACCAACGGAATGCAATAGTTTTTAATCTGTTTTTTCTTGAACGAATGGGTCAGGAAATGCAATATTTTGTTAAAAAAATATATTTTTCTAGAAAGCAAGCAAAAGCTAAATGACAAATCACCCAATAACTATTGAAATGCAATAGTTTTTTGTTTTTTTTGTTTTTTAAAGAGTCTGTTTAAGAAATCTAATATCTTCTAAATGTCTTTCTAAAGAACGATATATCTCAAGTTAAATCAGAAGTTATTTAAGAGATTAATGAAATATAGTATTATTTAATTTATTTTTAAATAGGTAAAAATGTTTAATCTTAAATTATGATTGTTATTAATAAATATGTAAATATGCATTTTTTTTGTAAATATATGATGATTCTTATATGAAATCATTGAAAAGAAATTAGTGTTTATTTTCCATTTTCATCTTCTTTCATTTCCATTCATGTGTTAAACTTTCTATATCTTACACTTATTATTATTTGTATCAATGACTACAACCTTCTAGGATAACCTTTATGTGTTTTCTAACAAGAATTAAACCAACATTTATTATTAGTCCTCCCAATCTTGAAATTCCTATGGAAACCATGCTCCTCATTTACATCCACCAATAACAAATGTAAAATACTATTGTCAACTAGTTGACCAACCAATGAACCAAATGATGTTTGGTAACTTGAATTGACTAGAAGAGAAAATTCTTGATATGGATGTAATAGAAATCTGCTACTAAATTTTCTCTTTATCCTACATGCTTGAGTGCTAAATAATATCAATTATATACCAAGGAATTTGTAAGTGGTTATATATCACTATTTAGCAATTTTAAAGGTTTATCACTGGATTTGACTATTTTTACATTCTTTAGTAGAGTTTCAACTAGCCACATTTGATAAATGTTTTCTAATAAATAAATAAATAAAACTACTTTAAGTTTGAAATGTTATTGTTTAAAGATTAACACATATCATTCTATTATATATTAAAAATTCAGCCTAAGTCATGCCCTATTATGAGAAGTTAGTTTTAATTATCTATACAAATCCATTTTTAACATCTTTATTTAAAAAATATATATTGATAGAAAATTTAAACATTGAATCACCAAAAGCATTCTATAATAATTAAAAAATATTTTTTAACAAATTAAAAAAACAAATGATATGAAAAAACATTACAGCGCATTCTAAAATTCTATTTTCAATATTAACAAAATTGCAAAAGATATTATTCTTTTTTATTGTAGATTTTTCAAAGTTTTTATAAAATATTTGAACTAATTTCTTTGGGAAGTACTTCAAAAATATGCACATAATGTGTCTTACACTTAATAGAAAATACCATAATCTCTCTTCTTATGGCATCATCATTGTAATTATCATGTATTGCAAATCAATTTATATCAAACATTTATCCCTATTCTATGTTATGCTGACCTTCATAACTATATTGTTCAAATATGTAGGGGTAATGTATCAACTAAACATATATATTTCACACAAGATCAAATGCATTTTTAGATGAAATAACAATTGACTAAAACTGAAATAGCTAAAGATATATTTTTAAATGAAGTCACATTCAATTGATGGATACCATCTCCACATCTGAATCAATTTTGTCACTTAATGGTCCTCATTTTAAATTCTATGGAGTAATGTTTACATCGAACATGGACAAGACATAAACATATAACTAGTACAATTAAGATCCACATATGTCTTGAATCATATTCAAGATAGAAATGTATAACATAAATTACCAAGTAAAGTGTAATTTAAGTGGTTAAATAAATTTGTAATGTATCTTTGTAAAATAATTGATTAATTATTAAGTAAAATAAATTACTAATTTATAAATAGATATATTAAAGATTAATTATTTTCATAATTATAATAACCAATATATGAAATTCAAGCATAGCATTAAATTTTTGGCCTCTCAATTTGTTTATTTCTTGAATACAAATGGAAGGAAACAATCAACTTAATATTAGCTCACCTTCTTAGATCCCTATTTCATGAAAAAAAATATACAATATCCTTTTTTGATGGTTAAAGATATAAGAGGAATGGTTCTTAAATTTTTATGATCAAATGAAAAAAAGAAACCATATAGATTAAAATGCATCATATAAAATCAAACTACCAAATAAAACTATCAAGATAGAAATAAAATCATATACCACAAAGTTCTCTTTGAAGAATAGATCAATCTGAAATTTTAGTGAAATTCTATGAGATAAGACATGGAGTTATTATAATTTTCTTATATTCATTGAAACTTGATCAATCTTGATATATGAATATTTCTCCAAGTCATACAATACAGTCTATTATATTTATATTTTTCTTAATATTAATTATTTTAAAATTTTATTTAATAATATTAACTAAAAAATTATATTAAAATTTTAAAGAGATCTATGGAGTAGCCATTACACCTCTTCGGATGCAATCGCTAGTTGTAAACTATTTCTTAACAATGGGAGAAACGAAGATAAGCGAGTAAATGAAGATTAAAATACACAATTTTCTTAACGAACTTAATTAATAGCACAAGCATCACATAAACCAAGCAAACGAAACAAAAAAGAATGCCCCAGGTAAGTTCTGCCCGTAGCGCAAAAAGAGTAAACTCATATAGAAAAATTTATTTCCCAGTTTCTCATTAAATAAACAAATTTGATTTTTCCTCCAACCGTTAAGTTTTCCTTTACAATAAATGAAAAGCATTACATTATTTTGCAGGCATGCGGATTTTCATCACTGAATAAATCTGCCAGTTTATCGTCTACAACTGTAGAGTATGGCGCCTTTTGATAGTAACCATGGCTGCTACCATTGTATCCATGCTTACGGTAATTGTAACTCGAATCAAACGTTGGTCTTTCATAATAACGATCAGTATAACAAGTATACTCAGTATGATAAGGATAAGGCCACAGTTCTGCCTTTTTCCCGCATCTTCTCACCGTCTTGATAACTTTTTCTTGATCGATATACCCACTTACCCTAACTTTTTGCAGTGCCATGTCGATCTCCACACTGTCTACCCCTGTTTTTTCAAAAGCCCAACAAAATATTCAGAATTTATTACAAAAGAAGATTGCGTTTATAATAGTTTAAAGTAGGATAGATTAATCTACCTTTGAGTTGAGAAAGAGCCTTGCGAATTTTCCTTTCGCAGCCACTGCAATCCATATTTACTTGCATCTCCACAATCTGCAATGCCTGCAATAAATCAATTCTAATTCATTAGGTGAAAACTTATGAACTTATTGCTAATAAATTCATATTCAAGTATTTCAGAGACACTTCTAATTTGAAAATTTTCTAATCCTTTGTTAAAAACATGTCTCAGGCCTGAAATGGTCGTCCAACCCTTTGGGTTGGATGCCCAAGTACAATCCAACCCAAAGGGTTGGTAGTTCCCAATGCAGACCATTTGGCGCGCGCCAAATGTCTTGCATTGTCCAATTTGAAGGTTTTGTGATGCAAATATATACATGAAATATAATATTTAAGTATAAGTCACTTTAAGTTATATTTCATGTATATATTGGTAGGATGTTTGAGAGTGGTTTCAACTCTATAGGATTTATAATGTAGATTCCTGTTTTTAGAGGATCATATTGACTTTCATACTTAGTCAAATTTCAATAATCAACATTCTCCTATTAGCACTCTTTAGATCCATATCTCACTATCTTTATCTTCCCTAAACTCTACACCTATCTCTCTCCCTCTCGTGTCTCTCTCACTTCTTTCTCCCCTCTCTAGGTATATCCTACCCTCTCTACCTTTCATCCCTTCCTTGTACCCTAATTTATATCCTTGACTCCCTTCCTCTCTCTTCTCTCTCACTCTCTTATTATTTCTCTCCCCTCCCACTCGTTTCTCTTGTTCACTACCAATCCCTTCTATCCTCTCTCTCCCCATATCTAGGGCTCTCCTTCCCTCCCTATTCACCTCACTACCTCTCTCTCCCTATATTATTACCCACCTCTCTCTCCCCCTCTAGGTTTCTCACTTATCTAATTGTCCACCCTCTAGTTATCTCCCTCCCTCTCCACCTTTCTCCCCCTTTCCCTTGCCCCTATCTATTTATGAACACTCTCCCTCTCTTCTCTCTCTACAAACCTAGATCCATCTCCTCATTCTCTAGGTATCTCGCTCCCTCCATTTCTACCTCTCCATCCATCCCCTCTTACTCATCTCTTTTTTCTTCTATCTCTTCTCTTCTCTCTCCCTTCCCTCTCTAGATCTCTCCCTTCCTTTCTTCCCCTCTCCATTTATATATCCTTCCCCCACTCTCTCATTATCTCTCTATCTCTCTTATTATCTCTCTTCATTGTCTAGTTCATTAACTCTCCAACCCACCCTCTCTCCCCTCTCTAGGTTTCTCCCTCCCTTCCTCTCCACCTATCTACCTTTGCATGTAGGTCTCGTTACCCACCTCTCTTTATCCGCCTCTATTTATCTCGCTCCTCTCTTGAAATCTAGGTCTCTTGCCTATCTATATGTCCCCTCTATAGTTCTCTCTCTCCCTCTCTATCTCTCTTCCCCTCCTCCTTAACATACGACCCACAACAGCACCAAGTGGTGTCCTAAGGGGTCATAAGACACCATATGACCCCTGACAACACCTAAGGAGTCATATGGTGCCCTAAGGTCACATCATATGACACCTTAGGACACAATACAACCCATAACGACACCATATGATGTCCTCAGGGGTCATATGGTGTCCTAAATGGTCATAGGACATCATATGACCCCTTAGGATACAATATGACCCCTAATGACACCTAAGGGGTCATATGTTGTCCTAAGGGGTCATATGACACCATATGACCCCTTAGGACATAATATGACCCTTAACGACATCTAAGGGGTCATATGGTGTCCTAAGGGGTCATAGGACACCATATGACCTCTTAGGACACCATACAACCCATAACGATACCATATGGTGTCCTAAAGTGTCATAGGACACCACATGACCCCTTAGGACACCATATGACCCATAACAACACCATATGGTGTCCTAAGGGGTCACAGGACACCAAATGATTCCTGCAGACACCATATGACCCATATTGACACTATATGGTGTGCTAAGGGGTCATATGGTGTCCTAAGGGGTCATAGGACACCATATGACCCTTTAGAACACAATATGACCCCTAACAACACCTAATGGATCATATGGTGTCCTAAGGGGTCATAGGACACCATATGATCCCTTAGGACACAATATGAACCCTAACATCATGTAAGGGGTTATATGGTGTCCTAAGGGGTCATAGAATACTATATGACCCCTTAGGACACCATATAACCCAAAACAACACTATATGGTATCCTAAGGGGTCACATGGTGTCCTAAGGGATCATAGGACACCATATGACCCCTTAGGACACCATACAACCCATAACGACACCATATTATGTGTTAAGGGGTCATAGGATACCATATGACCAATTATTACACAATATGATCCCTAATGACACCTAAGGCGTCATATGGTGTCCTATGGGGTCATAGGGCACCATATGACCCCTTAGGACACAATACAATGCATAACAATACCATATTGTGTTGTAAGGGGTCATATAGTGTCCTAAGGGGTCATACGATACAATATGACTCCTTAGGACACAATATGACCCCTAACAATATGAAAAAAGCCATCAAAACTTCTGTAACTCATATTCTATGCATATTATTATATTATCATCTAACGGATATTTTAGGTGAAAAGTCAAGAAAGCCTGATAGATCATTCAAATATATCGTTATTTTTGTATTTTAACTTTAATGTATAGATGAATAATAATTTATATTGAATTTTCTATTTTTAGTATTTTTCTTTTAATAAGTATATTTTAGGTTTTTTTTGGTATTTAATATTCTGATGATTTTTTTTCATGAGATTTTAGGTTTTTTTGGTATTTGATTTTTTGATGATTTTTTTTCATGAGATTTTATGTTTTCTTGGTTTTATGGATTCTTTTATTTCTTGAAGATGATGGATTTGTGAAAACACAAGTTTATGATATATAGTATTATTTTACCATGTAATGTATATTTTAGGTGAAAATTCAAGAAAGATTGATAGGCCATTCAAATATATCGTTGTATTTTAACTTTAATGCATAGATGAATAATAATTTTAATAATTTATATGGATTCTATCATTTCTTGACGATGACAAATTTGTGAAATTTTTTTTTAATTTTTTATCTGTAGATTTTAATAATAGTTGTTGTTTGGACATTATTTGATAACTTTTGCTGATACTTAGTTGATATAAATATTTATTCTTTATACTTATTTATTTATTAATATTTATATTTTTATGACGAATAATAAACTGGTTTTAAATATATTATACACATTTATAAAATATACTTTACTGTTCATCCTTTTCTTGACTGAGAACTTTGTAAATCTGTAAAAATTCAAACAGCTCGGAGCTATTTGAGACACAATTTCATTCTGGGTTTCTCCCAATAGCAGAGTCACACATTCCTTTTCAAATTAGCTACAATAATTTTTTCTCGAGGTTGAAAACTTCAAATCTAAAATAAATTTCAGATTCTTCAAGATCATGGACTCTTCCTTCAATGGACTTAGCAAGTTATCACCAGAGATTCCATATCATTCATCCCCAATAGCGTTGTTGATGGGCTATCTTGGCTTGAATGTGATTTGTCAAGATATCATTGGAGACTCTGTATCATTCTCCCCAGTAGAGTTGCCATTTCTATTGAATATTTTTCTTGCTACATCCAACTCTAAGAAAAATATTTGTTTGTATGTAGGTATGCATGTGTATAGATATGTATACAATTACATATATACACATAGTTATTTAATCTTTTATATATTTGTAGATGTTCCTTTTTATTTATATTTTCCTTCTCCTTCTTGTTTGGAATAAAGGGGTAAAAATTTATTAATAATCAGAGACAAGCATTACATAAGAAAACCAGAGCCTCAAAGCTCCATAAGAAAACAACAAACCCAACCAGTTATCATCCAGCTTCATAACTATCCATATCCTTAGCAAAGATCTTATGCAAGTTAATCAGGGGAAAGATGCTCCCAACCCTCAACTTTCCAATCATCACCATGTTCCGAAGCCCACTTAACCAAATAATCAACTGCTCTATTCAATTCACGAGGACTGTGGATGAAAGACACCTTCTCCATTATAGCACTAATTTACAAAATTTGGTGAAAAATCCCTGCCAGCTGCCAATTAATCCCACTCACCTTAAACTCAATCAATAGATCAACAATAATTTGTGAATCCGATTTGTAGATAACCTTATGCCACTCCAACTCATATGTATGCTCCAGGGCATAGAAAATTGCTAATCCCTCCATAAAATTATTAGGCTTCTGCCCTTTATGCGCTAAAAACAAGAAAACCACATCCCCCATACGATCCCTACCAACACCTCCAATCCCAGTAGGACCTGGATTACCACAAGAGGAGCCATTGGTGTTAATCTTAATGGATTCATCTCGAGGCAGGAAACCATCTTCCCACCCTTTGAACCTTCTTCATAGCATGTCTACCTCTTCTGCAAACCCAACCTACTCACAATATTAACCTCTCCTATATCCAGAGGAAAATTCACCTCACATTTAGCTTCCACCGTCTCTTGGATCATTCCAATTATTTTATTACACACTTGTTGAACTAGCAATTTGACTTCCCGAAAGATCCTCCTATTCCTCTCTAGCCAGATCTGCCAAAGTATGAAAATGGGCCCAATGTGATAGACAGTCTAGAGAAAAGAGGACAAAATAGGAGGCCTGCCCAAACTGCTCCAAAACTCTACGAAATAGTCCATGTGAATAGAAGGGTGCTTCCACACCCCCCACCAGTAATGCCAGATCTACAACGAGAAAGGGCATCTAAAGAACAAGTGTGAAGAATCCTCCTCCCCATTACCACACAAAACATAGATGGAAGGCCCATGGAACCCACGCTTGTGAATATTGTCCTAGGTTAGACATCTATCCAAGGCCAAAGTCCAAGCAAAATAGTTACACTTCGGCCAGGAGAATTTGTTCCAAACATATTTCCACCAATGCACTTCCCTCCCCTCCAATCTATAGGATAACAGCTCTTGGTACCCACTGGCAACAGTAAAAATACCCTTAGGATTCAGAGACCAAGCAAGTATATCCCTATCCTTAAGGGAACTACAATGTCTACTAGCTAAAATTCTATGAAGCTCAACGTAGTCTTCCTCCATACCAACAACCGACCATTCATTAGGAACCTTCCACCGCACCATCTCTAATTGCCCACACCTATAAGCAGACTTAAAGTCGCTCACTCTAGACCAGCATGCCTCCAGGAACCTGGGTCAAAGATTCACTAAATTAGGAAACTGATCAATAATGGGGGGGTAGCCATCCCAAGAATCAAACCAAAAAGGAACCTCTTCCTCCCTCTTACAGATCCAAAAAAGTTCTTCTTTTATCAGTAAAACCCCTTTCTTGAGAGTACTCCAAATTGTAGAGCCTTTTTACACAAGTGGATATCTTGGGATCCTTCAAGATCCTCTCCAAATACTTGTAAGACAAAATCCTAGCCCAGCTTCTATCTTGTTCAACACACCACCTCTAGTACAATTTTTCCTGCCAAAGCCTCCTCAAATAAAGTAGACTACCTTAAGCCAAGCCCACCCAACTATTTTAAGCTGCTCACCAATTTCCATTTGATAAGGCTCCATTTATAGGAGGAAAGGTTGCCTGCCCATAAGAATTGCCTTGCCAAAGAATCCAATTCCTTCATAAACCACTTTGGGGCCACTTGGAGCATACACCTATAAATCAAAAGAGCATGAACCACCGACTGGATCAGTTGCACTTGACCAACAAAGGATAACCATCTGTGTGTCCAATGTTCAACCTTCATGTGAAATTTATCCAGAATAGCCTGCCAAGAATCCCTGGGAGGATTACCAGTAGAGATAGGAATACCCAGGTAAGTCAAGGGATGAGAACCGACCTAGAATCTCAAGATATGAGAAATCCTCAACTGAATATCTTCAAGTGTGTTGAAGAAGAGAATGGAAGATTTATCCTCATTGATCAGTTGTCCAGAAGCAACAAGATAGACATCCAAAACTTTACGCAAATTTATAGCTTCTCTGATCCTAGCTAGTCCCATCAGAGTCGTATCATGTACAAACTACAAATGGGACTAAGGAGGTATGTCATTACCCCAACTCCAAGCATTAATAATACCCAAACCCACAATATACTTATTCAGTCTCCCCAGACCCTCAGCCAGAAGAATGAATAAAGAGGGTCCCTCTGGTGAAGATCCCTCGACGCACCAAATAACTCAGTATGATCTCCATTAATTAGCACATAGAGTGAGGTATACAAAACAAAAATCATTAACCATTGGATCCATTCATCAACAAAACCAAAGGACCTAAGAATCTTCTGGAGAAAGGACCAACATAATCTATCATAAGCCTTTGCCATGTCCAGCTTGATAAACATAGTTTTTTCCTTGGAAGTTGCCATAAAATGAATGGTCTCGGTAGAAATGACAACTCCATCCAAGATTTGACGACCCTCCATAAACCCACTCCACTCCTCAGAAATGACACCCCAAGAAAATTCTTCAACCTTTCCCCTATTAGCTTAGAAATAATCTTATAAATCATATTACAGAGAGATATAGGGTGGAACTGGCCTAACTGGTCAACCCCATCACACTTGGGGATGAGTGCAATGACAGTTGCATTCAAAGCTCAAAGAATCTGCTTATTCCTCTAGGACTCTTGGACCACCTTCAATAAGTCCAATTTGATAATATCCCAAAATTCTTGATAGAACTCAATGGGAAACCCTTCCAGTCTAAGACCTTTCCCCTTCTTCATATGGAACATAATCCTCTCTAGTTCATCCAACAAAATAGGTCCCATAAGCTTCTCATTCATCTCCCTAGTAACTAGAGAAGGAATACAAGCAAGACCCTAATTTTCCTCTTCTGATTCCCCCTGAGAATCCTCACTTAAAAGGGATTGGAAATACTACATAGACTCCCTAGAAATCTCCTGCAAGGATAAACACTACTCACCTTTATCATTAACTAGAACAGGGATGAAATTTCCATGTCTTCTTTCTTTCAATGAATTAAAAAAGAACATAGTGTTCTTATCCCCCACTTGAAGCCAATCAATACGAGCTCTCTGTTTCTAGTAGATTTCCTCCCTAAGCTCCTTCTCATCTAAATCCTTGACTATCATGTCTTCCTCTTTAAGAAAGGCTGCTGACAATCCATTCTCTCATATCTCTCTTATAATGCCATTCAACTCTAATTGAGAAGCTTTCTTAGCATGAAAAATATTACCAAAATATTGACGATTTGACCATTTAAGCTGAAACTTAACAAATTGCAGCTGCTTGGCAAAAGTGTACATAGCAATGCCAAAGGCTGGCCTCCCTTTCTTCGACCACTCCACAACATGATCCCGCAAAGAAGAATATCACAACCACATAAGATGGAATTTGAATGAAGGAATGTGAGCGAATCGAGCAGAAGTAGACACCAATTTGATGGGTTAGTGGTCCGAATGTCTCCAATCTAAAATCTCAGAGCATGCGGACCACTCCCCACCAACCCAAAAATTAGAAACCAGAAAGTGATCCAGCCTCTCCACAATCCAATACTCCCCTCTCCTCCCATTGTTCCAAGTGAAAAAACCATTACCAAGCTTGATATCAACAAGATTCAAGGTTGATATACTATCCCGAAGAAGAAAGGAAGAAGGCTCCAATCGCATAACACCACCCTTCTTCTCACTCAACTCTAAGATGGCATTGAAATCACTCGTCATAATCCATGAATGGAAAGGAAAAAATCCATGCATAAAAGTAATATGAGATTGCAATTTCTGTTTACCTTGAAGATCAGTGGGGGCATAAATGTTAGTAAGCAAGATATATTCCCCAATCTCAAGACTAGAGGCAACCTCGGATAAAGATGATCTAGAAGAAACCCACCATATAGGATGAATCCTCAAGGGGTTCCAAAGACAAGACACACCTCCAAAGGAGCCAGATGCCCCAATACACTGACATTCACCTCTCCCCCATATCTTTGGTACCAGAACCAACATAATATCCATAGACAATTTAGTTTCCTGCAAGAAAAGGACATCAGGAGAATGACTCCTTATCAATTCCCAAACAACTTTTTATCTAGGGCCACTATTCAAGCCCCTCACATTCCATGATAGCACAATCATTTCGAGGGATTAGAAAAATGAGAATCCAAAGTCTTTACTGACCTTGACTCAACTAAATTCTCCCCACATAAATTTGATCTTATCCGAGTCCTTCTTTCTGCCAACCTTCGAAATCTTCTCTGTTGCTCCTTTTTTAATGTCTTTCTAAAGAAGATGCAGATGTAAAGAGATCTTATTACTTTTAACCCTAGCAGAGTCCAATTTTTGTGCTACAAGAAAAACATCCCCACCAACTATCTTCACTTCAGTACTAGAGATGGGTCCCTCATGGGCCACTACCTACTGATCCATCTCCATCTGTTGACTCCAAACCTCCTGAAAAACCTAGGTAGTATCTAAGTTCACACTATCAGGAATCAACCTTGATACACTATGATCCAAAGGAATGATCCCCAAATTCACCTCCTACTGGCTAAGATCATCCAAGGCTTCAATTCTGTTAAAGGTATCCTCCTCCCAACTCTCTTGCAAAGATCTTTGTTGACCTCAGTTCCTATTCTCTATCTTAACTGAAATGAAATCCCAACACCCACAGCCTCGCTAGACATGGAATCTTTTCCTTTATCAACCCCATCAAGGTTATGGGACAACTGTTGAAGTTGATTCTCAGTCGATTTAGACCTAGGGCACTTGCATTGCAAATGACCATACTCATGGCATAGACGAAACTGGAATGGCAAAGTCTCATAATCAAGCTATTGGACCCAAGAATAAGAGCCCACACATATATCTATAGCATTTGGTAAAGGCTTATTAAGATCAATTTTAACACAAACACATGAAAAAGTCATTACCTTTCTCCCTAAGGTTTGCATTGAAGATCCAACTGGCTTTCCAAGAAATGAAGCTAGCATTCACAACACATCCTCCCAACAATATTCCACCAGAAAATGAGGTAATTGAACCCACACTGGGATCTGATTCAGGAGATCCTCCGAAGGGTTAAATCCAGCATGCTAAGGTTTAGTGAACATCCCCACCTAGTTATAAAAATATGGGCCTCCCTCAAATACCCTATTGCGATCATCTTATAAGGATTCTCTCTTTGTATTTTCATAACAACTGTAATTATTGAATTGCATTCTTGTTGCACAATCAATATAACTCCTCTTTTCTAGATCTCTGAATTTTGACCTCCATAGCTATTTTGCTTCTCTCTTTCTTTGACAGGTTTGCATGTAGGTGATCTTTGGGAGCTATAGAGTTGATTTTTCCTCAACTCGAATATGGTATCAGAGCCAAAGGTTCATTTTTGCACTCCAGTAGACATAACTTGAGCATCCGAACTCCATTTTTCAAAAAAAAAAATACAATTGGAAAGCTTGTTTTGTGTTCTTTCCATTCATATGAGTTTTCTTGCCAGATTCTGCTCCAAGTATATTTTATTCATTTTTTTTCTTTTCATCACTCTGGTGAATATCTTGGATGTTTCAAGTCCTAGTATCTCTTTTTTCTTTGGGTAGGATGTCTTGTCTTTGGTTGTTCTTTCTGTTTCCATTCTTCTATCTCTTTTGATCATTGTAGCATTTTATTTATGCAAACGCACTGAGATAAAGTGCCATCATACATTGTATACTTGGGATCTTGCACATCTTGTGTCTTATTGTACATGCACTACTTATAAAGTGTCATGGGGGGGTTGATGTTTGCCTTTGCTTGCCATATATCTTTGTCACGTGAGTGTTCCTTCCACGACATTAGCTTCATGATGTGTGTGAAGTGAGTATTCCTTCCACGACACTATGTACTTTCTTTGCACCTTCGATGTTCCTGGTTCTTTGTCATGCAGTTCTTATTGGCCTTTATTTTCAGTGTACCTGTCCCTCTCCCTTTTCATCATTATGGGGAAGTTTGTCTTATTGTTCTAATGCTTCCTTGGTTCAATTGATCAGCTCATCAGGCATTGGTGTTTCATGCCATTTGTGTCTTCGAGTTCAATTGTTTGCCTTTGTTTGCCATCTGATTCAAGTAGTCTCGTTTGAGGGCACTCATGCAGATTACACTCTTCTCTACCTAATCACGTTCTATTTCAGTGGAGGTTCTTTAGATCAATAGTTACTCTTAGAGAATGTTTGCAGCTATTTCATGCTTTAGTGGTATTCTTCATTCTCTTTTTTTTGTTCCTATCTTCTGGAACAGTCTTGTTTGGAGGCTTTTTAGTCCTTCACTTGAGTTTTCATCTCTTCTTGGAGAGGATCTTTGTTCCCACAGGGTTTTCTCCTTTTTCTCCACTTTATAGAGATTTTATTGTACTTGGGTACCTCATCAGGCCTAGTTGTCAGGATTCATTGTTGCTTTCCTGCATTTTTTACATGCTTTTTTAGTTCTTAGTTAATTTTTAGCTACTCCCTAAGTACATCTTAAGAGGGGGTGTTAGAGTAATCTTTTATTAGCTAATAATTATTTATTTAATTATTAGTCTATTATACTCTATACTTAAGCTAAACTTAGGAATCTTATAATTCTTTAGGGTTTCGAGTACCCTCTTATAAGGATTCTCTCTTTGTATTTTCATAACAACTGTATCCTCTTTTCTGAATCTTTGAATTCTGACCTCCATAACTATTTTTTTTTCTTTCTTTCTATGACAGGTTTTAGGTGATCTTTGGGAGCTGTAGAATTGATTTTTCCTCAACTTCAATAAAAATCTTAATTTTCTAGAATAATTAAATTATAATTATAATTTTAGTTATTATTAAATAATATAATTATCATTTAAATTAAAATTAAGACTTAATAATAATTATGGTTATAACTATTCAATAAGTAAATTAAATTACTAGAAAGGTAAGTACTAATCATTATGTAGCACTTGTTAATATTAAGTATAAAAAATTGATATAATCTTACCCATACTAATTTACAAACCAACCAAGCAACGAGCATTCACAATATTGTGTTCATGAATTCTCTGCAAATTAAACTAAAAGAATAACGGAGCCTTGCTAATCGTGGTAATACTTCACAGTGAACTTGCTTTCTTGAATTAAAATAGAACCCAAAAACACAACAATGAAAGAAATCTCTCATAAAACAAAGTCTCCTAAGAAACGCATAAAAAAATTCAGGCAAAAGAAGATGTATTGCAGATTCATCTTCGCTAGCGTTTAGAATCTTCCAATTGGAAGTTTTGATCATAATAATGAATTAGGAAACGTAATATTTTTTTTGATGTTTTTTATTTTAGTATTTTAGTATTCTCCAAAGAAAGCAAAAGCTAAATGATAAATCACCCAAGGAACTAAGGAAACCCAATACTTTGTAAATGTTTTGTAAAGAATGTATTAAAGAAATCTAATTTTTTTTCAATGTCTTTCTGAAGTAAGATATCAGTCAAATCGTTTAAGAAATTAATTACATATATATAAAGAAATTGTAGTGGTAAGTATGCAAATATTTTTTCTTTGTTTATGATAGTGGTTCTTATATGATATCAATTAAAATAAATTGATATTTATTTGTCACTTTCATCTTCTTTTATTTTCATTTATGTGTTGAACTTCCACAACTCACACTTTGTAACCATGATCAATTCTTGTGTGCTTGAAATTCTTATAGTAACCATGCTTTATACATACATTTGTCAATAATAATATAAAATATTTTTATCAACTAAGTCACAAATCAATCAGCCAAAGAATGATAGCTAACATAAAAAAACTTTAAGAAACAATTCTTCCTATGAAATTCATAAAAATCTACTAAATTTGTCCATACTTGAATGTAGAAAGATATCAAATATATCAGAAAAATTGTTAGTGTATATATCATCATTTACAAGAAAACATCTTATATTAAACCCTTGCCCTAACTTTGGCTTTTTCACCAAGTTTAGACCATGGCCGCGCTATAAATTCTGAACAAATAATTTACAGCCAAAAAGGATATTTTTAAAAACTAAAGGAAAAGGATTCTTAGTATCTAAGCTATCCAATTACAGCTCCCTGTTTACGTCATTATTCTCTTGGAAAATTGTATTCTTCTCCTGGAGAAGATTATAGCTTATTGAGGAATTCTGATCGTTTTCTCTTTTGCTTGTTTTTCAATTGAAAAAATTGTTTAAAAAATCTTACGATTAGATGCTCACAATTTAGTGGACAGATGTTCAATATGGAGATCGAGATTTTTCTACATCAAAATGTTTGTACTTTGTATTGAATGCGAATAAATTTATAATTTATATTATTATATTATCATAGAATAGATGTTTTAGATGAAAAGTTAAAAAAAGGGTAGAAAAATGAAATATATTATTATTCAATTTATATTTTTAGTTTTGAAATGTATAGATCAATAAAAGGTTAATTTATATTTTGTTTTTATATTAAAAATATTTTGTTTTGATAAAAAAAAATTACATTTTTTAAGATGTTTCAATTTTTCATTATGATTTGATTTGATCATGCTCATTTCTATGAGATTTTATGTTTTGTTGGTTTTATGATATTTTTTATTTCTAGAAGGTGGTAGATTTTAGAAGAATTTTCTTAAATTTTTATCTTTAAATTTTAGTAAAATTATTATTATTATTATTATTATTTTTGCAAAAGTGGACAGAGCCACTAATATATATATATATTTATATTATTAAGCTAGTTCAAGAGCTCAATAGGGAAAGAACTAGCAAGAAAACCCTATATCCTTGTTCTAGTAAAAAGAAATGTTGTTTGAAAATCATTATCTAATTTTTTCCCAACACCTAAGTTAATATGGATATTTATCAATTGTAGATTTTGTAATAAAAAATTAGAAGGAAAAATAATAGCTACAACTTGAAAGAACTACCTATCTAAACAAATAACGAAGTTGAAATCTAAACAGTTATTCTAGGTTCACAAATTTGTGATTTATAAGGTTTTAGAAATTTAAATTGAAGAAAGTGAACACTAGATTGACTATGAATTAGGAACAAAAAATGTTAGCATTGTTATATATGAAGAGAATAAAATGGTAGATTAAGTTGTGCAACATTCAATTGATCACGATATAAAGGTACTAATGAGTATTACATGTGAATTGTGAGAAGGATTGAGAAACAGTAAGAGATGAGAATTCAATGACCCTTTAAGATTGGTACACCATTGAAACAACTACCAAGCATATAAATGTTGTATATGGTAACTACACAAATAGACAATTCATAACAAGTACACTAAATATAAGAACCCTCTCCAATATTATTAAGATAGAACACAACAATAATATCTTACATTAATACATATAAATTTGATAAAAAAATAAAAAATCAAAATAATATAAATCTTATTAAAAATTAATCTATTATTTATCTATATTCTAATATTTAAATTAAAATGAAATATCAATATCCTTGTATGATTGATGAAACTTTGTCTTTTACCATTATCACAAAAATATTATTCAATAGTAATAATATGAACTTACTAATATAGAATAAAAAACTTGTTTTCTTTTATTTGTTTTCTTAAATTCTTCCTATCATACATATACACAACTTGGTAATCTTTAATATTAATTAAATTGTAAAGAATTAATAGAAGTCTTGCCCATAGAAATTTACCAACAAATCAAGCTCCTAACGTTCTCAGATATGGTGTTTATGAGCTCGCTACAACTTAAATTAATTAATGAATAACAAAACCTTGCCCATCATGCGAATATTTTACAACGAACTCGCTTTCCATTATTTAAATATAACACAAAACAACAACAAAAGGAAGCTTGCACTGAACAAGGCCTTCTTAGAAAGTCATAAAAATATTTCGGCTGAAGAAGAAGATTCGTGATAGCTTCATCTTCCCTATCATTTAGGAAGACTCATGGCAGAGTTCCTTTTTCATTTCTTATTGTTTTACTTTTGTTTTTATAACAATTGCTCAGCCTTGATATCACCGCCATGGAATTGTTGAACTTGTCAAGCACGCCAAGTTCCATTCCTCTCACCTTCCTCGCCTCCGTACTCACAGCATTCGCTTATAAATTGAAATCTGAATCCCAGACATCTTAAATTAGCTCGATTATATCCTTTCATCTTGAGGCTATACAATGACCGTAAGACCAAGTTTCCTTGCATCTCAATTAGGGTTTTGTTCAAGAATTACAAACATTTCTTCACTAATTGAAGATAAATTTATTCATGGGATTTTATGTGCGTTACTAATAAAACAGAAAAGCTTTATTGCAGGCATTGCAGATTGTGGAGTTGCAAGTAAATATGGATTGCGGTGGCTGTGAAAGAAAAATTCGCAAGGCTCTCTCTCAACTCCAAGGTAGATTAATTTCTCATGCTTTCAACTTAGTTTATAACTAACATAAAACAAATCATGTATTGTTAGAATTTCTGAATATTTTGTTGGGTTTTGAAACAATAGGTGTAGACAACGTGGAGATCGACATGTCAAAGCAGAAAGTTACAGTGACTGGTTATATCGATCGTAAAAAGGTTATAAAGGCTGTGAGAGGATGTGGGAAAAAGGCAGAGGTGTGGCCTTATCCTTATGATGTCCAGTTTACTTCTTATACTGAGCGTTATTATGAAAGACAAACGTTTGTTTCCACTTACAATTACCGTAAGCATGGATACAATGGCAGCAGCCATGGCTATTATCAAAGTCCTCCCTACTCTACAGTTGTAGACGATAACTTGACAGATTTATTCAGTGATGAAAACCCCCATTCGTGCAGAATAATGTAATGTCATTCAGTTATTGTACGGAGAATTTCCTAGTTCAGGAAATGTTTTCATCTGTTGAGTTTTTTTTCTGTCTTAATCACGAAGGAACTCAGGAAATGCATCATTGAATGAAGTCATGAGAAAGTATAATACTAAATGAGAAGGCATCCATGGAACCAACGGAATGCAATAGTTTTTAATGGTTTTTTCTTGAGAGAATGCGTTCGGAAATGCAATATTTTGCCACAAAAAAATCTTTTTCCTGAATGAAACCAAAAGCTAAATCACAAATCACCCAAGGAATCAAACAAACCCAATACTTAATTTTTTTTGTACTTCAGAGATTCTGTTCAAGAAATGCAATTTTCAAAGTTAAATCAAATATTCATTAAAAAATTAATTAAATATAATATTATTCAATTTAGTTCTAAATAAATTAAAAAGTTTAGTATTAAATATTATTTGTCTTTAATAAGTATGCAAATATTCTTTTTCTTATCTATATATGATGGTTCTTATATGAAATCAGTTAAAAGAAATTCACATCTATAATCTGTCACTTTCACTTCTTTCATTTTCATCTATGTATTGAATTTTTTATACCTCACACAATCTCATATGTTCAACCTTTATGTATTTGTTAACAAAACTCAAACCAACCTTTATTATTAATCTTCTCAATATTGAAGTTCTTATAGAAACCATTCTCCTTTCTTTCAACTACCAATGATAAATGTAAAATACTATTTTCAACTAGTTGACCAATCAATCAACCAAATGATGTTTGGTAAGATGAATTGATTTCAAGAGACGATTCTTCATTCGAAAGTTAGAGAAATTTTCTATTCAATTTGTTTCTTATCCTTATACTTGAGTGTGAAATAATATCAACTATATACCAAGGAATTAATAAAAAGGTAAATATGTTATTTTGAAATGAGGAAGCGGGCGGGAGCGGGCAAAGGAGTTCTGTGAGGGTTTCGACAGAGGATGTTGTTGATTCGGATGAAGGAGAGGGCAATGGCAATGGGGTTGACCTTTTCTGGGGTGTTCGTGCTTGCTCCCCCTATTGCAGTGTTGTTCTCCCAGCTTTGGGCTGCCACCTTTATTTCATCTGGCCCTCTGTTTTTGCCCATAGCCTTGAGCACGGCGGTCATCTTGTTGCTGGGTTTTTGGTTAGTGGCTTTTGGAGAAGGTGTGCGGTCAGGTTTTCTACGGAAGATGCTGACGTTCCTCGTTTTTGGATCGCTGGTGGTTTGGTGGATAGCCCTGTTTGGGAGGTCTTCATTGCTTCCCCCTTTGGGGTTGATGCTCTTCTTCTTGAGGACCACCTCTTGTGGAGCTTTGTGTCCTCCTTTCTTGTCCAATGGTGTGGATTTGGCTGGTATCCTCGACGTTGCTCCTATGGTGCTTTTCTCTATTCCAGTTGTCTGTTCACAGGTTTGGCCCTGTGGGTTACCCTTTCTCTTATTTGGGATCTTGTTTGGTATTTTGGTTTGTGGGGGCTTATGCTTTCATTGGAGATCTTGTGTGCCCTGTTTCTATTGGTTGGATGCATTGATACCTGCTTCACCAGGCTTCCATTTCTCTGGCTTTTTACTCCTATGGAGGTGGGGTTATTAGTGGAATCCTTTCTCTTGGTGTTTGAAGGGTTTGTGATGCTTCTCTTCTTTAAGGTTCTGGGAGCCTTTTTAAAACCCAACAGATTTTTCGTCTTGTCTCATTCTCAGCATCTCTAGTTTTCTTTAGATTGTCTTATTGAGGTGGCTTTTTCTTCTATTGCGGTGGAGATGGTGTGTTCTAGAGAAGACCCTTCTTCTATTGAGGGGGAGTTGGTTGCTATGAGTGATGTTAGGAGGTGCTGGTGGACTATTGTTGGTGAGTTGTTTCTCAACTGTATGGATTATGAGGCCTCTTTGTTTCATGTTCTCTCCCCTTATTCTCCTATTGAGGTGGAGTTCTTGAAGGGTTTGGTTATCTTAGACCTGTTCATCCTCAAGATTAAGGTTATGGGAGCCTTGTTAAAACCCATTGTTGTGGTTAAGGGATACTAGAAAAACCCTATGTTGGTTATGGGAGCCTTGTTAAAACCCATTGTTGTGGTTAAGGGATACTAGAAAAACCCTATGTTGGTTATGGGAGCTATTTTAAAACCCAATATGAAGAATTGGTGAGCCTTTCAAAACCACTTGGTCTCAGATTATGCTTGTATGTGTATCATCAAGAATCTGACTGTTGTGGATTTGAGATAAAAAAAATCATGGGGGCCTGGAAAAACCCATGTTTTCTCTATGTTAAGGTTAAGGGTGCCTTGTTAAAACCCTTGTTGCATAACGCTTTGGCCTTCCTCCTTTTCAACTTGATCTCACTATTTTTTCTTTGTTGCTAGGCTAAGTTTGGGTCGTTGGTTTTCATCATTGTATCTTTTGGTAACTGTTTATTTCGGGCAATGAATCCTTCTTTGATCTGAAGGTTTTGGGTCCCTTCAAAACTTGTTGTACGAGGTTTCTGGTCCCCTCAAAACCTATTTTCCCCTCTAATCAAAACTATATACCAAGGAATTTGTAAGTGATAATATATCACTACTTAGCTATTTCTAAAATTTGTTGACTATTTTTACATTGTTTAGTAGAGTCTCATTACCCACATTTGATAAATATTTTCTACTAAATAAATAAAACTACTTCAAGTTTTAAATTTTAATGTTTAAAGATGGACACATTCTATTATATATAAAAAAATTGGGCCTAAGTCATGCTCTATTTGAAGAGGTTAGTTTTAATGTTCTATACAAATACATTTTTAAACATTTTTTTTTAAAATTATATATTGATATAAAATTTAAATATTGAATCACCATAAACATTATATAGTAATTAAAAAATATTATTCAATAAATTACAACAAAATGATATGAAAAAAATACTACCAACTATTCTAAAATTCTATTTTCAATATCAACAAAATTGAAAAGTATATTATTCCTTTTTGTTGTGGATTTTCCAAAGTTTCTATAAAATATTTGAAAGGTTTCTTCTCAAAGTATATGTTGTTACACATCCACTCTATCAACCAATTTTCCCCTAAAGTACTTCAAAAATATGCACATGATGTGTTTTGACACTCATTAGCAAATTATAACCTAACCTCTCTTGTTATGAATTCCTCATTGTAATTATCATGCTTTATTAATTAAGTCACATCAAATATTTATCACTCTTTTGTGTTATACTAACAAATGTATCTCACGCAAGATGTTTGCATTGGATAGGTAACATAAAAATATGTGCATTTTTAGATGAAATAACAATTGACTAAAACTCAAGTAGATAAATATATAATTTTAAATGAATTC
Organism: Cryptomeria japonica; assembly: GCF_030272615.1. NCBI lineage: Eukaryota > Viridiplantae > Streptophyta > Pinopsida > Cupressales > Cupressaceae > Cryptomeria > Cryptomeria japonica. Next base: position 526,181,865 of record NC_081412.1, on the reverse strand, counting down.
ACATTCACTTGATGGATTTCATCTCTGCATCTACATCAACCACCATAAATGTAATATTTTGTCACTTAATGATTCTCATGTAAATTTTATCAAGTAATATTTACATCAAATATGCAATATTAGTTGTGCATGACCTAAAGTTATAACAATTATAACCATCTATTGAGTCCTACATGCGATGATGTCTATTTTGGAAGGAATTTCTAAACACAAACCATAGATATTGAGTTGAAATACAGATATCTCTTCTATGTTTCTATAAATTTTACTGGACCTTGGGTTGAGTGAGGAAAAAGCAAAGTTGTTATGGAAGAAAGTAGTTAAAAGGCAGTTCTTGGGAGGGATAGATGGTGTCTTGATGAATTTAGAAAATCATTAGATTCCCAATCCTAAGGATTACTAGAAGATGGTTAAAGAGGTGCCAAAGTTTCCCCTAATTCTAATGGATGATGAGGAAGAGTATTAGGACAACAAGCCTTCAGCAACTAGAGGACTGAATTTTCTGCAGAACTAGATGAAGATTGAAGAAAGTGAGAACCCAGATTGGATCAAAACCTACATTCTACTAGAATGGATTGAAGGGAAAATGTAGGTGGAGGCTCCAAACATGGTGGAAGATTTAGATAATGAATATTTGCAAGACTCGTTTGAGTTTAGGATGATCGGTTCCTAGTTAGAATTTGTGCTTTGTCCTATCTATATACTAGTACTGGTTTAGAGCTAGTCAATCCTTTTTGGGGTTCTCTTTTTTGGGACTTGGGATATATGGTTAAGAGACATTTTGCATGGTGAAAAACTCTTATAGAACCCTACGGTAAATGGGGTGTCTGTAATATGAAAATTCTATAGAACTCTATGGTTGCTAATAACTTTGCCTCATTCATCAAAAGGAAAAATGCCAAATGGTGCCTCCCCCTCTCATTCTAAGTTTAAATTAAATAATGATGGTGCCTCCAAGGGGAATCCTGGTAAGGCAAGCACTGAAGCAGTCATTTTTTATCATAATTCAATCACAGTGAAAGCAAGGTGTCATGATATTAGAATTGGGACTAATAATAATGTTGAGTTTCAAGCATTATCTTTTGGCCTTGACTTGGCCATTTCCCTTGTTATTAAAAATACCATTATTCAGGGAGATTCCATGGTTACGTTTCAAGTTGTTACTAATAGGAGAAGTCACTCCTAGCATCTTCAATATTTGTTACATCAAATTCTATTGAAAATTTCATTTTTGGATTCCTATTCCATTTCACATTGTTATAGAGAGGTTAATAGAGTTGTAGATTTTTTAGCCAAGAAGGCAATTGATGAACAAGCTGATCATTTGGATGTTGTTTCTTTAGAAATTCCTTCCTTTTTTATTGAACAAAAGTGTTCTAATATGAATTGATTGACATTATATTAAAGGGTAAGCATGTAAGTGCTTAGTCTTGGGTATGTACCTTATTTGTAAAAGCAATAAATTGGAGGCTTCTTTCTAGTTTTTTATTCCGGTATGATGTAATGATCCACAAATTTTTATTGCATTAGATCTATGGAGGTGATCATTTACTATTTCTTGGTTAATTGAGGTTGTTTTTCGCCTTGAGTATATTTATGACTATTGATTATGGTAGGATATGATAGTATTTGCACTATTTCGGATGATGTACACTTTATGTGTGTATCATTCGTAAGGGTGCTTGCTATCTTCCTAATATACTCGGTTTGTTGTACGTTATAATGGAATATTCATTGCTTCATGTGCCCTAACATAATTTATTTTCATATTAGCATTTTAATTAAAGGAATAACATACTCTTATTTTAGGAACTTTGGTGGGTTGTCTTGAACCAATGAGATTTTTTTTTTCTTGTTTTGAGGATTATTTTCAATCAAGTTGCTTGGTTGTCACCCCTCCTTAGTCTGAATACTTGATTGTGCTGCATTAGGGGTGGTACTTTCTATGTTTTGAATATGTGGCTACATTTTTACTAATGTAATGCCCTTGAGTCTTTATCATTGGGGGGTGGTCCTTCCCATGCTTCTCCTATGTGGGCTTGCCTTTATTTGGCCTGACTCGGTAATGATTACTCTGTGCAACTTTAAATTGCTTCATTTGGGTTGTAAGTATCATCATTTATATTGGTGGCCTTCATTTGTTTCTCTCATACTTGACTATCTTGGGATGTAAATTTATATCATAGTATCTATCATATCGCATTGGATGTACATTGTCCATATCTTGTCATTGCAATTATTTTGGAGATTGCTTGATGTTGTGGTGCTCTATTTTTTATTCACCTGGTTTGGTCATGTCGTTGAGGAATATGTAATTTAATTTTGATTATTGGTGTTCGATATACTTCCTAAGTCGACTCTCTCAACTCGTGCGGGATGTCAAGCATCACTGCTAAGCAGTATATGTTATAATGTCACCTTTTATGAGATTTATATTATATATGCTCAGGAAATATGAACCTTGTGGCATTGGTGGTTCTTTCAGTTGTGCAATTTTTTCTTTTTTCCTTATGTTACTTGCTCAATCAAAAGTCTGATACAAAGTCTTTGTTCCTCAAAATTTTGGCGATTTTTTTGACTCTCATGCATACGATAACGAGAAACTCAGCTGTACTTTTAATCTGTGTTCTCTGAATTCTTTTTAGGCAATTAGGAAGGTGGTGGGTAAATCTTGGTTGGTGGAAAATGCAGATACTAGCATATCTGAAGTGGTTTCTTGTTTTCTCACTATTTGCATTGATTTTATTTTGGATTCTCCTATGGTTCAGGCTTTGGTTAACGCCTTCTTGGTCTAATCATTCTATTCTTCTAGTGATGTGGATTATGCTCTATCTTTTTACATTTTTGATTATGGTTTACTCCCTTATTGTGGTTTTACTTGTAATTTTGTGGCTTGACCACTATGGGTTGGGGGGGGGGGGTTGTTGTACAAGGCTTCTTGGTTTGTACTGGGTTGGGTTTAGCTCTATTATCATGTATAGGGTGTTGTCAAATTGATATCTTTATATGGGTTTTTGATCAAAGTCTATAATCAGAGGTTTTCTTTGCCTGGTTCTTTCATGCCAATATGCATGTCTGAACGAGGCTTTTGTAATCCTTTTTATATTAATAAAATTATTCAGTGGTTTTGCCACTTTTATCCAAATAATAATAATAATAGTAATAATAATAATAATAACAAAAAAAAAAATTACATGAAGAAGCTCCTTGAGTAGGGCTTACAGTCGTTGGTGGTTCAAAATGGGTATGGTCGCTTTACTCTCCCAAAACCCTATCCCATAGCTAGCTATTTTGTAATGAAATATTTCACATTAGAGGATCGCTACAATTTAGTTCATGGGTACCATTTCACCATATTAAACCACATAAGACATGGGGAAATAATTAACCTACCTTATTTCTTGTTTACATCCCTAAAGTCTTATATTGCAAATGGGGCAAATCTGCCGCTCCACCAAGGTTTGATCTATCCAATGTATAAATATGAATTTGACCGTTCCCTGAACTAAAATTGTTTACTCTCTTTACCTAGTAGTGATAAGCCTAAAAAGAAAAAGTAGGGGTCCTCTATGAAAATTGAATTAATTGAGTCAAAACCTCTACACTCTCCTAATTCCACCCCACTAGCTAATCTTAAAGGTAAGAAAATGCTAATGTTGTAGAAAATTGAGCCCCTTGAAGCCACCCTCTTTAAAATTAATCCAGACAAAAGAAAAATGGATACCCCCAAAAGAAGCCCTCCAAAAGAAAAAAAGAAAGAGAAGGACTATGTTAGGAAGAGCATCACAATTGATCTTGACCTGCATGACTCAGATAATGAGGCGAGGATTCTGGAGAGGGAATGAAAGGGGGGTAGTTCAAAGGAAAGAATATCTGCTAGGCTACTTTCAAAGGAGAAGAAGATTGTGCCCAAGACTAAGGAGATGGCCACTAATCTCGAGGAAGCCTTTAACCTGGAGGGAATGAAGGATATATCTAATGAGGATTCACAGGAGGAAGAATTTTAGGTTGAAGAAGAGGAACAAGAAGAACGGTACAAAGAGACAATGGAAGAAGAGAGCAAGTCTGAGGATGAATTAGAGGATTCTGACTAGAACTCACAACCTTCAACTCCTCAAGAGGATGTGGAGATGGTTCCCTATTCACTAGATCTGCCATCATAGAAAGAAAGTAGTAAAAACCTGGAGGATCAAAATATGGAGCTTAAAGAGAGAGTCTTCAACTTGGAAGAGAAAACTAATTGACTACTGTCAACATTTTGATTAAATGTGTGAGGCTTTTGGCTCACTCTGCACTATCATGGATGGTGTCATGAGGAAGGCTACTGTGGGGGTAGTGTCAGGATAGCTCAAGATAAACAAGAAAGCAAGGAAGATGAAAAAGGAAGGAAAGTTGGATGAGGGTAGTGAAGATAATGAAGACAATCAGGAGGATACCAAGGTGATTCAGGTTAACAGGATTCAACAAAATTGGAGTATAATCAACAATGAGTAAACTATTTTGCTTAGTTAATATTATGTTTAACACTATGCTTAGGATAGTAGATGATAGTGTTAGTATATATGATAGTATGGGGCCTGCATGCCACTTAAATCATACTTTTGTGAAGATAGTTTCTATAGTTAAAATTTTTAGTATTGTTGATACTCATATTACTTTTATTATGCTCGGAAGGTGGTGGTTAGTCAATATTAGTATGTTTAGTTATAGAGTCATGTTAATTTTTTATTACTTTCGAGGAACAATAGGTTGGGATTTTTTATTGGTTATTTTATGCTAGCTCCTTTATTGTTGTACTCTAATTTTGTTGTTTTATAGGTTCAGGGCCTTCTCCTTGATAATATGATAAAAAACAACACGTATTTATATAATAAATAATATTAAAATTCAATAAAAAAATCATAGGATAGTTTTCAAAGTAACAATAAAAATTACATATATAATTTAAACAATAATATTATCAAAATGAAAGCAAGAATATTGTCTCTTTAGTCGATTGGGATACCGTCTACAAGCATACAATTAATGGTGGGTTGGGGGCTAGAAAGGTAAGTCTCATGAACAAGGCTCTTCTTTTGAATTTTTTTTGGAACCTTATTAATAAGAATTTGGATTGGACCAACATAATGAAAAAGTACAAACCTGAACAAGAGAGATGACATTACCTTCCTTTAAGCTCAACTATTATTCGAATATATAAAATAATTTAGTGAAAATTAGAGATACTATTGCCCAAGGGGTGAGATGGCTAATTAGTAAAGGTGACACAGTTATATTTTGGTAGGATCCATGGACTTCTAATATTCCCCTGGAAAGGCATCCTATCTACTCCATGGTGAAACCTACACTTGATAGAAGATTGGGTACTTTGCTCATTGACAACTAGGACTCCTTAATGGTCCCCCCAAAGTGGAAAATTATGCAAAATTGGGTGGACCCCCATTTACACCCTATTGTGGATGATTTCTTGGTTTACCTTTATAACCAAAAATGCTATAGAATCCATCATAAGAATGTTCTAATCTGGCCCAGTTCTAACAATAGGGTTTATTCTGTGAATGCTAGTTTTAAGATGTTGGAGCTTGTTTGGCTCCCCACTTTCGATTGGAAGAGACTATAAAATTTTAACATTATCCATAAGATTCATTTCTTCTTGTGGATGGTCTAACATAGAAAAATCCTCACAATTGATAATGTCAATAAATTTTGTATGTAGTTGGTTGATTTAGATGTGTGCTTTGTGAAAAGGAGGAAGAGTCAATTGGTCATAATCTAATTTACTACATGTATTCTTGGGATATTTGGTAGAACTTGGTTGGCCATTTTATTATTTCATGGTGGTGTCAAAAGATATTAAAGGCATGTTGGAAATTTGGTCCCCTCCCTTTTCTGATCCTCTTATCATTCAACTTTGGTGAATGGTTCTACTTCACACGAGTTGGTGGCTTTGGAAGGAACACAATAATAGACTCTTCAGGAATTAAAAATACCCTAGGTCATGTATTAGTGGAAACTATTGGCAATGCCATAAAAAGATAATAAAGGTTCCAATCTAAAAGAGCCAAATGGAAACCCCACTAATTTGGAAATTAAAATTGCTACAATTTGGAAAATAAATGATCTTTATGTAATGTCGACCACACAAATCTCATGAGGAAAAAAGAAACTATTTGGCCCCCCTTGCCCAAGGGTAGCTAAAACTTAACTTTGATAGTTCCTCTCATAGGAACCTTGAGTAGGTGTGAGGGGGTGGTATCCCAAGTGACCATGTTGGGAGGCTCATTTTTGCATATGCCATCAACTTGTTTGTACAAAATTTACACTTTGTTGAGGTGGTGATGGTTTGTCAAGTCATCCTCATTGCTAAAAACAAAGAGATGAACAATATCATTATGAAGGCTGACTCGATTAATGTAATCAATCTATTGAGTAATAAAGAAAAATCTAGCTGGCAAGTGAAATATTTGATTGACAATGCATGCTGAAATATCTTGGCTTTCCAAAATCACATGGTCCTTCAAGTATTTAGAGAAGGAAATAAGGTTGCGGACCTACATGCCAACCTAGCAACTCATATTAATGATTATAGAATTCGGAAGGACATGTCCTTAGCATTGAATAACATTGTCCAAAGGTTACACTTGGACAAATGTGGCATTTCAATTTAAGTCTCATTATCTTTGGTGCAAGTTGCACGTATAAGACTCATAATGAATTTATGATTATTTATTTCATTCCTCGTGGTTCTAGAACCCACCTCCTTCTCTTTCCTTTGGCTCTAGTGTTGGGTATTTTTTACCATGTCTGCAACTAGGTGAATATGGGTGGTGATATGGTAATGTAATGGGTTCGGGCCCTTTCCCATGCTATTCTAATCACAACAATATTATCAAAATAAAATTCTTGAAATTTTGTTGCTTTATGGTTGACTTGTTGTCTTTTTGTTTCATATTGACATTTCTCTTAGTTTTATCGTTGTTTGATGGTTCATTAGACTTTTATTGTATGGTCAAGAAATGGTTGTGAGGGCCATTTGACTCACCTGTTCTTGGTTTTGTTGTTTATTGGAATCAGAAACCTTTCCCATTTTTTAAATCAAAAACACTATTATTAAAAAAATAAAAAATTAATATTAAAATTGATATATTCACATATACATATAATAAATAAAATAATAATAAAATTAACTCTATATATATTATTTTAAATTGATATATTTAAGATATACATAACATTCAAGTTTGTTGCGAATCAAACTAATTTGAGGAGTTTGAAATTGAGGAAAAAATTCTAAGTGAAATAGTGCAAAGGAAGATGAGAGTGATGAAAGTGTGAAGAATCAAGAAAACACGGAGCTATTAACCTAGTAAGTCTGAATAGGTTCACCAAGTTTACCAATTCCATGATGGCGCTATAAAGTTTGAACAATTCCCTTAAACCAGAAGGAAGAAAAAAGAGGATTCTTAGCATTTAATCTTGCAATTACAATCTCTCTAAATGTTTGAGTCCATATTCCCTTGGAACTTTTTGTTATATTTAGTAGGAAGCTAATGTGCGTGGATGAATCTTCTGTTGGAATATTCAAAAGTTGGATGAATCTTCTGTTGGAATCATTATGGAAGAAAAATCTTATGATTAGATGCTCATAATTCAGTTGAGATCTCCGATTTTGAATTTTTTCAAGCGATTATAAATACAATATCTGGTAAGTTTTGACTGTAAAAATCTAACTGATACCCGGGGTGAATTTGGTCATGATCGTGCCCCCAACAAATTTGGCAGAATGGATACCCCTCAGTCCTTGGTTCTTAGCCGAAGAGGTTCATCCTATTGGCTCGTGCCCCTATATCGGGTGGCAAAAAATACTTCGTGAAGACCCTTGCTGAGTTGGAAGCTCGCGGACTTCATGCCCTTGCTAAGCTATCATGCTCGCAGGTCTGAACCTCCATCAAAAAAAAAATCTAACTGATTGAACTATCTATGTGTATGTAAATTTAATTATAATTTTATTAATTTTTGTTTCGATTCATTCTAAATTATGATGTAAGATAAATATTAAATATAAAGCTATATGTTTTAGGAAGATGGCTCTGCTCTACGAATTTTCGACGCCTTCATCCGCACCTTGAAGTTGGAAGTTGGATTGAGGCACACTCACGGGACTACTTCTGCATCTACGTGGAGGGTTTTATCACCTCCACCCGGTTTGCACCTCCTATCTTCTTGTTCTTTATCTTTCTTTCTCTGCTCTGCATTTATTACAAGATTACTCCACCCGATCTGCCCCACCCTGCGCACCCTAACCCTGGTTTCTGATGGAACCGGAGTTAGACGGTGTTAATATTACTAACCCTAAACCCACCCCGCATACCATTCCAGCCCTAAAAATGTCCTTCGCCGAAACCGTCACCCTGCCTGCAGTTGGAGTCTGCTCGTCGGTGCACTTCATTAAGGCTTCTGCAGATGAAGGATCCAGTAAGGTAGGTATGTCCCCTTGCAATACCTTGGACCCCTTTGTTGTTTCGCCAAATTCTGAAATGATAAGTGAGATTGCTTTGGAAAAACAAAGACTATGTGACACTGCTATCTTCTTCGCCTGTGTGGATGCTCAAAAATGCCCACCTAGGAAATTTGTAGACGACTGGTTTCACAATCTATGGAATCTCAAATTAGGGCTTAAAATTACATTTTGTAGACAAATACAAAGAGGTCTCTTTCTCATTTTTTTCAACTCGTATGAAGCCCAAATGGTAGCACTTAAATGCCAGTACTGGACGGTAGGGAATACCTCCTTTAGAGCCCTCGCTTGGTCTCTAGAGGCGGTTAATGAGGAAGTCCTCACATTGTCCTCTCCCAGATGTCAAGGATGTCCCCCCTTTTTTGTGGCGTTTCCTTCCCCAACTAATGGCACCATTTGGTAAAATCATTCCGGTTGATGAAACTGCTAGGTTGGTGCCCAACCTAGACGCAAGAATGTTTATCTCAATCAAGCCCGGAATTGACATTCTGCCTTCTTTAAACCTAGATATTAACGGAGACACATTCGTCTATCCAATTGAAATGCTTGGAGGATTGAATGCTTGTTTTCTCTGCAAAAAGGAAGGGCATATTCACAAAAATTGCCCAATTATCAGTCATAGGAAGCAAAAGTATAATTTTGATGAAGCTTTTGTAAACCCTAAAAAAGTTAATGATACACATCCTCCCCCTCCTATTATTATTCAACCTAAAGACGTGGTGTCCGCAGATCCTTGTCCCACTCCTAATGATGCTAACCCTCTCATCCGTGATCTCACACCCTTGGCCTCCGAGCCCCTCATCCCTACATTCGACCCCTCTCAAAATCTTGTAGAATCGCCTACTAATTGCTTTCAACTTGTTACCTCAAGAAAAAGGAGACGTAAAATCACCCCCCTTAAATCCCTAAATCTTAGCCGCTCCTCCTCCAGCCAATTGGCCTCTTCTCCTAAGCCCCATGTCCCTGACCAATCCCCTGTCAAATCTGTGGTTAGAAATATGGTTAATAAGTTGGAAAATCCCAGTCTTGGTGTCGATGGTACTAGCATTAGCAATAACCCTGCAATGATCCTCAGATCCAAAACCCCCATTCAATCGATCTCCTCTTCATTTGCAAGACTTATTTCTAATACTAACATCATCGATCCCTCAGCTTCATCTTTACTCAAAGAACTAGAGGATGGTCATATCATAGAAGTTATATATGCCAATAAGGGTCTAGATGAAATTAGGCCTAGCACTATGCTCCCTGACTTTCCAGGCTCCCAGTTATCTGGGTCTGACACAGGAGGAAATGTAGTTACTAGATCTGAGCCTCCTGAAACTAGTGAAGAGGATGAGGACTCTATGAAAGGGTACTCCCTTAATAAAAAAAAAGGTAGGCCTGTGGGCTCCAAAAACAAGAAGAAATCTGGCGATCAACAACGATCTCCCAACTAGCCGCCCGTAAACCCTACTCTCTGATGAAATACATTTCCTGGAACATTCGAGGCCTTGAGTCACCTGACAAAAAATTTGTTATTAAAAGGTTTTTGGACTTGCAAAAATACTTAGATTTTCTAATGTTACAAGAGCTTAAGTCTGTTGGGTTCTCCCTCGACACAATGCTTGACTTCATTTGGCGAGATGCTAGCAAAGTCTGTACAAACCACCCGAGAGGTAAAGGAGGAGTTGGGCTCCTTCTTGCCCCTAAATGGACAATGTACCTCAAGGATAAAGGGACCTCCCCCTGTAATAGAGTAGCCTAGGCTACCTTTGAGGTTAAGGTTTCTTGCTTTGGCATATACTCCATTTATGCATCTAACGATTATAAGGAAAGAATATCCCTCTGGAATTGGCTAGCCTCCCTCCCAAATATTCCCTGGGTCATGGCGAGGGATTTTAATATGGCTGAATCCTAGAATGACAGGGCTGGGGGACTTCCATTTGAATGGAAAAACACAGAAAAACCTCATTGGGATAGAGTCAAACAGCCTCTGCAACTATTTGACCCACTGTAAGGCACCAAACCTGATACCCCTAGCCTATGGCACACCTGGTGAAACTTTTAGCAAAACACTAATAGGATCTACTCTAGATTAGATAGGTTCTATGCTAATAAAGACTTCTTCTCCTTTTCCCCCAACCAGCTTGGGAATATGGTTGCAGTCTTACCAACTACCCTATCTGACCACTTCCCCATTCTAGCCATTATCAACATCAAGAACTCCATCACCCCTAGCCACCCTCACAATAATAAATCCTTGCTTAATACCTCCTTGCTGCAAGATGAGGATGTCCTAAATGCCATCAAATTAATTAGACTCTTCAATCTGCAACCACATCTCCCCCAATCCCCCACCACTAGATGGCAGAGGAAAATTTCCTCCTGGCAGAACCTTCTCCGGACCATTGGCCAGAAGAAAGCCAAGGACTTCAGACTCATAGAAAAAACTCTTACTCTTCGACTCCACTCCCTAGAGCATGATATTCAACTTCAACCTTCTTCCCCTACCTTGGCAAAGTAGGTCACCGAGGCTAGAGATATCCTCAGAAAGCACCAACAGGTTAAAATCAGAGGTGCCTTCATTAGAGCTCGCAACCACTGGCTTTAGTTTGGTGATAAGGGCTCTAAAATATTATTTAAACTACTCAAACAAAAACATATTAGGGAAAAAATTTATGTAATAACTATAGATGACAAGGAACTCCTAGATATCAAAGACATCAAAGAAGCCTTTGAAGTGTTTTACAAGACTTTGTTTACCTCTGAGGATAATGAGGCCGCAGCAGATGCCCATACTAGGTGTAGGACCATTATTCCTAATAGAATCTCTAAGGACGAATCTAGCCTCCTCAAAGCTAAACTAATCATGCAAGAAATCAAGGAAGCCATTAAAGCTCTTAAGGATAACAAGGCCCCAGGCCCTGATGGACTTCCTGCTGAATTCTACAAAGCTAACATTGAGTGGATCTCTGACGACCTCTATGATATCTATAATGAAGCCCTTGCCACTAGCACTTTGGGGGAATGCATAAATAGGGGTATTATTAAACTTATCGCTAAAGAAGGGGACAAAGCCCTGATTAAAAACTAGAGGCCAATTACCCTCCTTAATGTCTCCTATAAGATCCTGGCCAAAGCCTTAGCCTCCCGCCTTGAGAAGATCCTCCCCAAGTTCATTTTCTCCACCCAAACAGGCTTCATTAAAGGCAGATACATCTTGGAGAATTTTGTAACGAGTTGGGAATCCATGGAATGGGCTAGAACCTCAGACCAAGATGCCACCATGTTCCTTGTCGACTTTGAGAAAGCATATGACAGGGTAGAATGGAACTTCATCCTCATGATACTCTCAGCCTTTGGCTTTCCTAGCGAGTTTTGTGACCATATTCGAATCCTCCTCAAGGATGCATCCGCCTTGGTTCAAGTGAATGGAACCCTCTCACAGCCTATTCCCCTATCTAGATCATAAGGCAGGGCTGCCCACATGCCCCTGCTCTATTTGTCATTGCCTCTAACGCCTTGTATTATCTCCTTAGAGATGACACTCTTTCCCCCCGTGTCCAAGGCATTACCCTACCTGATAACTCTAAACTGATTAACATCCAGTTTGCTGATGATACCTCATTCTTCCTAAAGCTCTCAAGACATAATATTGACTCCCTCAATCAAAAACTTGATATTTTCCGTAGAGCATCCGGAGCCCAGATATCCAGGATAAAATCCATCCTACTTGGATGGAAAGATAATCCCCCGGACTGGCTTCACTAGTTTGGCTATGTGTGGGGAGGACCTACTAAACTAGTCTGTTATCTTGGCATCCCCTTCTCGATATCTCCCTCTCTTAAGGACATGTGGGGATGGGTTAGGGAAAAAATAGATAGTAAACTCAACAAGTGGGACAATAGGGTCCTATCCCTTGCTGGCAGGATTCAAGTCTGCCAAAAAATCCTATCTTCATACAATATCTATTACTCCTCGGTATGGATGTTTAGTAACTACCAAGTCTTTGAAATCCAAAGGTCTATCTTGCTGGCAGGATTCAAGTCTGCCAAAAAATCCTATCTTCATACAGTATCTATTACTCCTCAATATGGATGTTTTGCAACTACCAAGTCTTTGAAATCCAAAGGGCTATCAGATGGTTCCTTTGGTCGGATGGGAAGGGTAAAGCCCACGCGGTCAAATGGACCTGGTGCCACTTGGATAAAAAACTTGGTGGGTTGGGCCTTAAGGATCTTAGGTTGCAAGGCACCTCCCTTACAGCCAAATGGATATTTCACTCATAAGAAGGACAAGAACCCTGGAAAATCCTCATCAGAAACAACATTCAAAATGGTGATCCTAAAAATGCCAAGACATGGAAAGCTCTCCCGCTCAATGACCTAATAGCTGGCAGTTTTCCCATATCTGTCCAAGGCACGTGGGTGTTTAAATCCATCTGGAAAGCTTGGGAGCATGTGCATGGTCTAATTAAAAACTTGAGCATCTACTCTGACAACTTCCTACATGGTGAATGGCCAATATGGTGGAACCTGCATCATAACTCCAAACCCCTTGCTTTAACCCAAGGTTGCTCTGCTAAGCACTGGCATAATAAAGGAATCAAGTACATTATGGATATTCTTGAATATGATAACCTTATTAGCTGGGAGGCTCTTAGCACTAAATATGATCTCCCTGCATCACATAAGAAGACATACAATATGATTAAAAATGCATGCGTTCCCTTTAACCTCCCCCAAAACACCCAAGTAGATGGCCATAAGTACCTCTCATTCCTATGGAAGGATGGCTCCACCCTCCCTAAAATCAAAGCCAAATCTATCTATACCCTGCTAAACAGTGATTTCTCAATGATCGAACACATCAACAATCTGTGGTATGTTAACCATACCCCCCACACTTGGCAGAAAACTTTTGAGAAGCTTTGGCGATCCCCCATTCCCCCTAAAATTCAATGCTACAGATGGCAACTCATTTTAGACATATTACCCATTAGGAATTTATCTGCTAAGTATGACCGGTGCTTTGTCTGCAGAAAACCTGAGACCGCGCGTCACATATTCTTTGATTGCCCCTTTGCTAGAGAAATTTGGCTTCTGTTTGGAATATCTATTGTAGAATTTGTTTTCACTCTTGATATTGTTACTGGTTTTATTCATGGACTACGGAAGGATACTAATCTTGTTTGGCAAATCTTATCTTCTTACATTCTCTGGTTTATTTGGAAACTTAGAAATGAGGAGAAATTCCAAGGTATTACAAGGGAACGTACTGAGTTTTTCAAAAAACTCACACATTACAAAATTGTTGTGCAGGTTTGTTTTGTGATGAACATTGAGAGAAACAAGCTACTACGGTTCCTGAAAGATGGTAGAGCAACCATGTTTGTTCATGAGATGCAAAACGGGTATGAATGGGCTAGGATCACAGAGAACCAGACCTCTTTTGATAAGGCAGTGAAGAAGCTAATAAAGGACCTACAGGACAAATGGCCTCCCCGCTTCAACAGGGTTGAGATGTGCTCCCAGATCCTAGCAAGAAAGAAGGTGGTTTGGATGGAAGGAGATCAAGGCTGGACTACGTGGCTGGAGGATCAGGATGAGATCCTCCAATACGGAACTATTCTGCTATGTCCCCTCTTTTTGGCTAAAACGATAATTGTATATAATCCTTTCTCTGGCTCCTTAGTTTGGCGGTTGTGGCCCTGCCCCCCCACTCACTAGCTTTGTATAAACTCTCCATCTAAGTTTTTTTGGACTCTCAATATTTAATACAAAAAAAAATAAAAAATTATGATGTACCGATTGTATAGACATGAAGAGCTAAATTAATTTCTTAAAAACTTATCCAATATTAAAGAAAAATAAGTTTTGACTATGACACACAGAAGATTGAAGGTCTTAATTATTAATTATAGAAATTGACAAACATTCTACAACTTAGTTATATTGTGTAGTGTAGCATGCAAGAATTTAGGTGACTTAGTCAAAGTTGACAAACCATGTAATAGTCATCAAAATTTCTGCAACTTATATTACACGCTATAGTGTTCTACTATCATGTACGGATATTTTGGATCAAAAGTCGACAAATGTCGAGAGTTTTTTCATAAATATTTTTAAGTTTTAATATATAGAATAATAATTAATGTGTTTTTATATTATTAATATTTTTAATAAAAAAATGGGTTATTTTAGAATTTTTATTTTCTCCATAATAATTTGGTTTGATTGTTGTGTATTTTAAAAAGATTTTGTTGTCATCCTCTCATCTCAATAGTTTTTTATTTTTAGTTTATTTTTCATACACTAATATAATAATATGTCTTAATAGATTTTTTTTTGTTTTTGATAAGAGTTTAATAGAAATATAATAAGAATAAATTTGTACTATTTTTTTCTTTTCTTTTTTCAAGATTTTAAAATTCTTGTTAGATGTTATATTCTCACTTCAATAGTTTTTTGCTTTTAACTATTTTCATACACCAATATAATAATATAACAATAATGTATTCTTGATTGTTTTTTTGGCTTTTGTGAGGAGTTTAATAGAAATATGATAAAAATAATTTTATATAATTTTTTTTTTCTTATTTAAAGATTTTAACATCTTTATTGGATGTCGTCCTCCACTTCAATATTTTTTGCTTTTAGTTTTTTCTCATCAATATAATGATATAATAATAATGTGGTCTTAATAGATTTTTTTCTTTAGTTGGGAGTTTAATAGAAATATACTAAAAAAACTTTTGTGCTTTTCTAAAGATTTTAATGAAAATATAAAAAATATAATAATAAGTATATATAATAACTTTTTCTTTTGTATTAAATATTGAGAGTCCAAAGAAAAACTTAGATGTAGAGTTTATACAAAACTAGTGAGTGGGGGGCAGGGCCACCGCTGCAAAACTGAAGAACCAGAGAAAGGATTATATACAGTTATCGCTCTAGCCAAAAAGAGGGGACATAGCAAAATAGTTCAGTATTGGAGGATCTCATCCTGATCCTCTAGCCACGTAGTCCAGCCTTGTTCTCCTTCCATCTAGACCACCTTCTTTCTTGCTAGTATCTGGGAGCACATCTCAATCTTGTTGAAGGGGGGAGGTCTGTTGTCCTGTAGATCCTTTACCAGCTTCTTCATTGTTTTTTCAAAAGAGGTCTGGTTCTCTATGATTCTAGCCCATTCGTACCCATTTTGCATCTCATGAACAAACATGGTTGCTCTGCCATCTTTCAGGAATCACAGTAGCTTGTTTCTCTCGAGGTTCATCACAAAACAGACCTGCACAAAAATTTTGTAATGTGTGAGTTTTTTGAAAAACTCAGTACGTTCCCTTGTAATGCCTTGGAACTTCTCCTCATTTCTAATTTTCTAAATAAACCAGAGAATGTAATAAGATAAGATTTGCCAAACAAGATTAGTATCCTTCCGCAGTCTATGAATAAAACCAGTAACAATATCAAGAGTAAAAACATATTCTGCAATAGATATTCCAAACAGAAGCCAAATTTCTCTAGCAAAGGGGCAATCAAAGAATATGTGACGCGCGGTCTCAGGTTTTCTACAGACAAAGCACCAATCATACTTAGCAGATTTATTCCTAACGGGTAGTCTATCTAAAATGAGTTGCCATCTGAAGCATTGAATTTTAGGGGGAATCGGGGATCGCCAGAGCTTCTCAAAGGTTTTCTGCCAAGTGTGGGGGGTATGGTTAACATACCACAATTTGTTGATGTGTTCGATCACCGAGAAGTCACTGTTTAGCAGGGTATAGATAGATTTGGCTTTGATTTTAGGGAGGGTCGAGCCATCCTTCCATAGGAATGAGAGGTATCTATGGGCATCTACTTGGGTGTTTTTGGGGAGGTTAAACGAAACGCTTGCATTTTTAATCATATTGTATGTCTTTTATTGTGATACAGGGAGATCATATTTAGTGCTAAGTGCCTCCTAGCTAATAAGGTTATCATATTCAAGGATATCCATAATGTACTTGATTCCTTTGTTATGCCAGTGCTTAGAAGAGCAACCTTGGGTTAAAGTAAGGGGTTTGGAGTTGTGATGCAGGTTCCACCATATTGACCTTTCACCATGTAGGGAGTTGTCAGAGTTGATGCTCGAGTTTCTAATTAGACCATGCACATGCTCCCAGGCTTTCTAGATGGATTTAAACACCCAGGTGCCTTGGACAGACATGGGAAAACTGCCAGCTATTAGGTCGTTGAGTGGGAGAGCTTTCCATGTTTTGGCATTTTTAGGAACACCATTTTGAATGTTGTTTCTGATGAGTATTTTCTAGGGTTCTTGTCCTTCCAGTGAGTGAAATATCCATTTGGCAGCAAGGGAGATGCCTTGCAACCTAAGATCCTTAAGGCCCAGCCCACCAAGTTTTTTATACAAGTGGCACCAGGACCTTTTGACTGCATGCGCTTTCCTTTTACCCTTCCCATCCGACCAAAGGAACTATCTGATAGCTATTTGAATTTCAAAGATTTGGTAGTTGCTAAACATCCATACTGAGGAGTAATAGATACTGTATGAAGATAGGATTTTTTTGCAGACTTGAATCCTGCCAGCAAGGGATAGGACCCTATTGTCCCACTTGTTGAGTTTACTATCTATTTTTTCCCTAACCCGGCCCCACATGTCCTTAAGAGAGGGAGATATCGAGAAGGGGATGCCAAGATAACAGACTAGTTGAGTAGGTCCTCCCCATGCATAGCCAAACTGGTGAAGCCAGTCTGGGGGATTATCTTTCCATTCAAGTAGGATGGATTTTGTCCTGGATATCCAGGCTCCGAATGCTCTACGAAAAATGTCAATTTTTTGATTGAGGGAGTCAATATTATGTCTTGAGAGCTTCAGGAAGAACGAGGTATCATCAGCAAACTAGATGTTAATCAGTTCAGAGTCGCCAGGCAAGGTAATGCCTTGGACATGGGGGGAGAGAGTGTAATCTCTAAGGAGATAATATAGGGTGTCAGAGGCAATGACAAACAGAGCAGGAGCAAGGGGGCAGCCCTGCCTTATTGATCTAGATAGGGGAATAGGCTAGGAGAGGGTTCCATTGACTTGAACCAGGGTGGATGCATCCTTGAGGAGGATTCGAATATAGTCACAAAACTCGCTAGGAAAGCCAAAGGCTGAGAGCATCATGAGGATGAAGTTCCATTCTACCCTATCATATGCTTTCTCAAAATTGACAAGGAATATGGTGGTGTCTTGGTCTGAGGTTCTGGCCCATTCCATGGATTCCCAACTCGTTACAAGATTGTCCAAGATGTATCTGCCTTTAATGAAGCCTGTTTGGGTGGAGCAGATGAATTTGGGGAGCATCTTCTCAAGGTGGTAGGCTAAGGCTTTGGCCATGATCTTGTAGGAGACGTTAAGGAGGGTAATTGGCCTCCAGTTTTTAATCAGGGCTTTGTCTCCTTCTTTAGGGATATGTTTAATAATACCCCTATTTATGGATTCCCCGAGGGTGCCAGTGGCAAGGGCTTCATTATAGATATCATAGAGGTCGACGGAGATCCAATCAATGTTAGCTTTGTAGAATTCAACAGGCAGCCCATCAGGGCTTGGGGCCTTGTTATCCTTAAGAGTTTTAATGGCATCCTTGATTTCTTACACGGTTAGCTTAGCTTTGAGGAGGGTGGATTCATCCTCAGAGATTCTATTAGGAATAATGGTCCTACACCTGGTACAGGCATCTACCGTGACCTCATTATCCTCAGAGGTAAACAGAGTCTTGTAAAAAACTTCAAAGGCTTCTTTGATGTCATTGATATCTAGGAGTTCCTTATCGTCTATAGTTATTCTATCAATTTTTTCCCTGATCTATTTTTGTTTGAGTAGTTTAAAGAATATTTGAGAGCCCTTATCACCAAATTGAAGCCAATGGTTGCGGGCTCTAATGAAGGCACCTTTGATTTTAACCTACTGGTGCTTTCTGAGGATATCTCTAGCCTCAGTGATCTGCTTTGCCAAGGTAGGGGAGGAAGGTTGAAGTTGAATATCATGCTCTAGGGACTGGAGTCGAAGAGTAAGAGTTTTTTCTATGAGTCTGAAGTCCTTGGCTTTCTTCTGGCCAATGGTCTAGAGAAGATTCTTCCAGGAGGAAATGTTCCTCTGCCATCTATTCATGTGGGATTGGGGGAGATGCAGTTGCAGATTGAAGAGTCTAATTAATTTGATGGCATGCAAGACATCCTCATCTTGCAGCAAGGATGTATAGAGCAAGAATTTCTTATTGCGAGGGTGGCTAGGGGTGATGGAGTTCCTAATGTTGATAATGGCTAGAATGGGGAAGTGGTCAGACAGGGTAGTTGGTAAGACTGCAACCACATTCCCAAGTTGGTTGGGGGAAAAGGAGAAGAAGTCTTTATTAGCATAGAACCTATCTAACCTAGAGTAGAGCCTATTAGTGTTTTGCTGAAAATTGCACCAGGTGTGCCATAGGTTGGGGGTATCAGGTTTGGAACCTTCCAGGGGGTCAAATAGTTGCAGATGTTGTTTGAATCTATCCCAATGAGGCTTTTCTGCATTTTTCCATTCAAACGGAAGTCCCCCAGCCTTGCAATTCTGGGATTCAGTCATATTAAAATCCCCGGCCATGACCTAGGGAATATTTGGGAGGGAAGTTAGCCAATTCTAGAGGGATATTCTTTCCTTATAATCATTAGATGCATAAATGGAGCATATGCCGAAGCAAGAACCCTTAACCTCAAAGGTAGCCCAGGCTACTCTATTACAAGGGGAAGTCCTTTTATCCTTGAGGTACATTGCCCATTCAGGGGCAAGAAGGAGCCCAACTCCTCCTTTACCTCTTGGGTGGTTAGTATAGATTTTGATAGCATCTTGCCAAATGAAGTCAAGCGTTGTGTCGAGGGAGAACCCAATAGACTTAAGCTCTTGTAACATCAGAAAATCTAAGTTTTTATGCAAGTCCAAAAACCTTTTAATAACAAATTTTCTCTCAGGCGACTCAAGGCCTCGAATGTTCCACGATATGTATTTCATCAAAGATGAGGGTTTACGAGGGGCTGGTTGGGAGATCATTGTTGATCGCCAGACTTTTTCTTGTTTTTGGAGCCCATAGGCCTACCTTTTTTTTAATTAAGGGAGTGCCCTTTCATAGAATCCTCATCATCTTCACTGGTTTTGGGAGCTTCAGCTCTAGTAACTACATTTCCTCTTGTGTTGGACCCAGACAACTGGGAGCCTGGAAAGTCCGGGAGCATAGTACTAGGCCTAATTTCATCTAGACCCTTATTGGCATATATAACTTCTATGATATGACCGTCCTCTAGTTCTTTGAGCGAAGATGGAGTCGAGGGATCGATGGTGTTAGTATCAAAGATAAGTCTTGCAAATGAAGAGGAGACCGATTGGATGGGGGTTCCGGATCTGAGGATCATTGCAGGGTTATTGCTAATGCTAGCACCATCG
The DNA here is from genome assembly GCF_030272615.1 of Cryptomeria japonica. Taxonomy (NCBI): domain Eukaryota; kingdom Viridiplantae; phylum Streptophyta; class Pinopsida; order Cupressales; family Cupressaceae; genus Cryptomeria; species Cryptomeria japonica. Next base: position 526,161,911 of record NC_081412.1, on the reverse strand, counting down.
ACACCAAGACTGGGGCTTTCTAATTTATTAACCATATTTCTAACCACAGATTTGATAGGGGATTGGTCAGGAACCTGGGGCTTAGGAGAAGAGGCCATTTGGCTGGAGGAGGAGTAGCTAAGATTTAGGGCTTTAAGGGGGGTGATTTTACATCTCCGCTTTCTTGAGGTAACAAGTTAAAAGCAATCGGCGGGCTATTCTACAAGATTTTGAGAGCAATCAAGCGCAGGGATGAGGGGCTCGGAGGCCAAGGGTGCGAGATCGGGGATGAGAGGGTTAGCCTCATTAGGAGTGGGAACAAGATTTGCGGACACCACGTCTTTAGGTTTAACAATAACAGGAGGGGGAGGATGTGTATCATTAACTTTTTTAGGGTTTACAACCGCTTCATCAGATTTATGCTTTTGCTTCCTACGACTGATAATTGGGCAATTTTTGTGAATATGCCCTTCCTTTTTGAAGAGAAAACAAGCATTCAATCCTCCAAGCATTTCAATCAGACAGACGAATGTGTCTCTGTTAATATTTAGGTTTAAAGAAGGCGAAATGTCAATTCCGGGCTTGATTGAGACAAGCATTCTTACGTCTAGGTTGGGCGCCAGCCTAGCAGTTTCATCAACCCAAATGATTTTACCAAATGGTGCCATTAGTTGGGGAAGGAAACGCTACAAAAAAGGGGGGACATCCTTGAGGATGAGCCATCTGGGAGGGGATAAGCGAGGACTTCCTCATTAACCGCCTCTAGAGACTAGGCGAGGGCTCAAAAAGAGGTATTCCCTACTGTCCAGTACTGGCGATTAAGTGTTGCCATTTGGGCTTCATGCGAGTTGAAGAAAATGAGAAAAAGACCTCTCTGTATTTGTCTACAAAATGTAATTTTAAGCCCTAATTTGAGATTCCATAGATTGTGAAACCAGTCATCTACAAATTTCCTAGGTAGGCATTTTTGAGCTTCCACACAAGCGAAGAAGATAGCAGTGTCACATAGTCTTCATTTTTCCAAAGCAATCTCACTTATCATTTCAAAATTTGGCGAAACAACGAAGAGGTCCGAGGTATTGCAAGGAGACATACCTACCTTACTAGATCCTTCGTCTACAGGGGCTTTAATGAAGTGCGCCGACGAGCGGACTCCATCTGCAGGCAGAGTGACGGTCTCGACGAATGATTTTTTTAGGGCTGGAGTGGTATGTGAGTAGGGTTTAGGGTTAGAAGTATTAACACTGTCTGACTCCGGTTCCATCGAAAACTAGGGTTAGGGTGCACTGGGTGGGGCAGATGGGGTGGAGTAATTTGTAATAAATGCAGAGCAGAGAAAGGAAGAAAGAAAGATAAAGAGCAAGTAGATGCGCGAGTTAGGAGGTGGAAACCAGGTGGAGGAGATAAACCCCTCCACGTAGATGCAAGAGTACTCCTGCGAGCGTGCCTCGATCCAATTTCCAACTTCAAGGTGCAGACGAAAGCGCCAAAAATTCGCAGAGCCTTGTGTGATAGTCTTCCCTGTTCACAGTCCACAACCCGCAGCAGTAGATCGCAGTCGGCAGTTACCGTTTGTTATTCACAGTCCGCAGTGGCCGTTTACTGTTCGCAGTTTGTGGTGGCCGTTTGCAGACCTCAACTCTTTGTCCTGTCTGCACCCGCAGCAGTAGCTGCCAATCTGCCTTCCTTTGTTGTGAACCTTGAGCTTTCCCAGGCGGCAATCTGATCCTTACAGAAACTCCACTCACTACAAATAATGGAAGGCCATGGGGTCATTTGGCTCGATTGATTTAGGCAAGACTAAAACTTTTTCTTCTGGACGCAGTGTGAATTAGCTGCGATTTCGTTCAAAGATGCAGGTGAGGGTTTGGGAGATTTCACCCTTATTTGGTCGTTGTATCTGATCTTAATTTGTATGTCCCTGCTGTTGTCCCTTATTCTTTTTCCTGTATCCTCTTTTCCCTCTGAGTTTCCTCTTTTCCCTTTGAGTTTCCATCTGTCTTTTCCATATATAATAACTTAATAACAAAATCATATTTTTATAATAATTTAATATTAATTACAATTTCATAATATAATAATGATTTAATATTAATTATACTACTACATAATATAATAAATAAATAAATAACTTTAGACATACTTTACCTATATTCCTTTAAAGATAGGTATACTAGTTTCTTAAACTAGTGGATTTACCAAAAACTACAAATTAGAAAATCAAGAATATTATTGAAGTGGGCTTGATTTGCCAAGTTATTTTATCATAAAAAATGTTACAAAAAGATAATAAAAGGTAGATGGAACATGCAATCAATCAAAGTACAAAATTATTAGTAGTAGTAGAAATGAAGTATGGAAAGGATTGGAAAATATTAAGAGCTAAAATTTTAAGGATACGTCAATTGGTACATCATTCAAAGATTGATAAATCATTGAAATGTTGTAGGTGGTCAATAAGGATAGCCTATACACACATTTGGACAATTCATAAGAAGTATATTGGATGTAGGAATCCTCTATTGACATCATTAAGATCCATTACAATATTAACATTTCAAATAAATCTAACTAAATTTGAAAAAAATACACACCATAATATAAAAACACAAAATAAAATATTATTTATCTATATATTAACACTAAAAATACAAATTAAATATTGATGCTCTTGAATGACGGCTTAATTATATCCACTTTTCCACTTTCACTATAATATGAATAATATAAATTAATTAATAATCAATAAAACTGTGGTTAGCTTTTACATGTTTTTGAATTTTTTTTCAACTAACCCCTAAGTTCTTCCATGATTGACAAAATTTATTTGTATTAAATAAGTTATATACGTCTTGGCCATACAAATTTACACACCAATCAAGCTACGAACATTCACATATATTGTGTTCATAAGTTCTCTACAAGTTAAACGAAAGAATAACAAAGCCTTGTTAATCGTGGTAATACTTCACGATGAACTCGCTTTCTTGAATTAAAATTGAACCAAAAAACGCAACGAAAGAAAGCTCTCATAAAACAAGGTCTCCATAGAAAAGCATAGAAAAACGTCAAGCAAAATAAATCTAGATCATAAGCGTTTAGAATGTTCTAATTGGAAGTTTAGATCATATGTCTCTCTTTCTTTTCTTATTGCTCTACTTTTGCTTTAAAATGAATTGCTCAGCCTTTATATCACCGCTATAGAATTGTTAAAACTTAATGACCACGCCAAGTTCTCTGCTTTCTTCATTCCTCTCACCTTCCTCGCCTCCTCCCACCGTTCGCTTATAAAAGGATATCTGAATCCCAGGTTTCTTAAATCAACTCTTATTTCCTTTCATTTGTATTCTAGAGATAAAAAAATCTGAGAAGCAAAAAATCTGGAGGCGACACGATGACGGTAAGAGCTAATTTGCTTGCATCTCAAATTACAGGTGTTTCTTTAATACTTGAAGATAGATTTATTAGCAATAAACTCATGGATTTTTATGTTAGTTACTAATGAAATGGAATAGCTTTACTGCAGGCATTACAGATTGTGGAGATGCAAGTAAATATGGATTGCGGTGGCTGCGAAAGAAAAATTCGCAAGGCTATCTCTCAACTCCGAGGTACTAGGTTAATTTATCATGCTTTCAATGTGGTTTCTAACTACTATAAATGCAATCATCTATTGTTATAAATTCTGAATATTTTGTTGGTTTTTTCAAAAACAGGGGTAGACAGCGTGGAGATCGACATGGCAATGCAGAAAGTTACAGTGACTGGTTATATCGATCGTAAAAAGGTTATAAAGGCTGTGAGAGGATGTGGGAAAAAGGCAGAGGTGTGGCCTTATCCTTATAATTCCGAGTATATTTCTTATACTGATCGTTATTATGAAAGACCAACGTTTGATTCGAGTTATAATTACCGTAAGCATGGATACAACGGTAGCAGCCATGGGTATTATCAAAATCCTCCCTATCCTACACTTGTAGACGATCAAGTGACAGATTTATTCAGCGATGAAAACCCGCATGCCTGCAGCATAATGTAACGTTATTTTACACAGAATTTCCTAGTTTGGGGAAACGTTTTTATTTGCAGTGTTTTTTGTCTTAAGCGGGAAGAAAGTTATGAAATGCATCATTGAAGGAAGGCGTAAGAAAGCATAATGCTGAAACCCAAGTCATCCAAAGAACCAACAGAATGCAATAGTTTTTAACGTGTTTTTTCTTCAAAGAATGCGTTAATTGTAATCATGAGTTTAACCTACCATGATCAATTCTTATGTGTTTGAACTTTGAAGTTTCTATAGAAACCATGTTTCATACTTGTACTTTTGTCAATTAACTGACCAATCAATCAGTCAAAGTTAACATAAAATGACTTCAAAAAAAAACAATTCTTTATATAAAATTTATAGAAATCTATTACTCAATTTATTTTCTTATTCTACATGTTTGAGTGTAGCAGAATATCAACTATATATCAAGAAATTTGTAAATGCTTATATCCACATTTATCTATTTTGAAGATTCCCCCAATTTAAACTATTTTTATTTTTTATTTTATTTTCTCATAAAATATAACGGTTTAAAGTGAAAAGGAAAAGAAAACATTGAGACGAACAATAAAAGTGTTTAAAGTGCGACGAAGCAAGAAAACGCGTTATATTAAACCCTTTGGGGTAACTTTGTCTTGTTCACCAAGTTTAGACAATGGCGGCGCTATAAATTCTGAACAATCCATTTACAGCCAAAAAGGATTTCTTTTATAAAAAAATTGAAGAAAAAAGGGATTCTTGGTATTTAAGCTTTCCATTTACAACTCGCTGTCTATGTCATTATTCTCTTGCAAATTTTTATTCTTTTCCTTTTGTTTGTTTATTTAATTTATAAAAACAAGTAGATTAGACGCTCACAATTTAGTGAAGATGATTGGGATTTTTCTCGAAAATTATAAATACAATCTCTGATAAGTTTCGATTGTCAAGGTCGAATTAACTGAGCTGTATATGTGAACGTAAATATGATTATAATCTAATTTATTTTATTTTGACTCATCAGAATGAGCACTTGCATAATTAGATTTACAAGAGCTAAATTAAATTTTTACAAGAGAACGAGCATTTGCATAATTATATTTACAAGAGCTAAATTAATTTCATAAGAGATTATTTATCATGTATACATTTTGTAATCAAAACATTGATGTTATAGAGCAAATTTTTAGGAATGATAGATTTTTTTTATTTTTTATTTTTATGTTTTTGTATTCGAAAAAAAGAATTGTCTATTTTAAATTATTTTTTTCATTTTTATTATTTATAGTATTATAAATAAAAAAATTTTTCTAAATAAATATATATATTTTAGTTATTCTTTTTTATCTCAAAATATAGATAATACAACTAATTATACGAAATTGATTTAATTTATATTGAATTAAATGTAAAATAAAAAAACAAATATTTCTCTTCATAAAAACTTAATTATTATATGTATTCTTTATAATTGTATTTCTTTTTGAAATCATAAATTTTAAATAATTTTAATATTATACAAAATAATATAATAACTTTTAATCATCCAAAGGGTTGAGCTTAATTGGTTAAAACATTGGGTTCTCATTGTGGAGACCCAAGTTCAATTCCCAATAGGAGCTCAGCTCGACGAGTTAATGAAATGCAAAATCTGTTTAAGAAATTTAATCTTGTTTAAATGTTTTTATGAGATAAGATATATCTTAAGTTAAATCAGAAAAAATAAATGAAATATATTATTATTTAATATATTTTTAAATAAAAAATAAATTTAATGTTAAATTATGACTTTCTTTAATAAGGAAGTGAATGCTCTTTTTTTTTTGGTCTTATTTATGATGGTTATTATATGAAATCATTGAAAAGAAATTAACATCTACGTGTCACTTTCATCTTCTTTTATTTTTACCCATGCATTGAACTTTTTATACCTCATACTTAATATTAATTGTAACAATGATGCAACCTCTTATATTCAACCTTTATGTGCTTGTTAACAAGAACTAAACCAACATTTATTATTAATCCTCCCAATCTTGAAGTTCCTATGGAAACCATGATCCTCGCTTATATCCACCAGTAACAAATGTAAAGTACATTTGCCAACTAGTCAACTGGCCAACCAAATGATGTTTGGTAACATGAATTGACTAGAAGAGAAATTTCTTAATATGAATGTAATAGAAATCTAATAATCGATTTGTTTCTTATTCTACATGCTTGAGTGTGGAATAATATCAACTATATGCCAAAGAATTTACAAGTGGTTGCATATCACTGTTTATCCAATTTAAAGATTTACCCATAGATTTGACTATTTTTACATTCGTTTAGTCTCTGTTAGCCACATTTGATATATGTTTTCTAACAAATAAAAAAACCTACTTCAAGTTTGAAATGTTGTTGTTTAAAATGGACAAATATCATTCTATTATATATATACAATTGGGCCTAAGTCGTGCCCTATTATAATAGGTTAGTTTTGATTTTCTATACAAGTACTTTTTGTTTTGATATATAAATTACTAGTTAGAGCCAATCCCCATTCATTATAGAAAATAAACATATACATCAAGTTTATATGAGCCAAGAGAAACAAATTATCATCCCAAACTTAAAAGCTAATTTCAACACCTCATGTCATAAAGAAGAAACATCTATAAGTAAATGTCAGGCACCCAACAATTTCAGGTAGCATAAGACATATACAATTTAAAGACAAAATAGTCATGCATTTCCCTTTGAATACTTCATGCTATATTAATCAAGACTTTATTCTACAAAAAATAGTAAAATAAGCTAATAAATTGCTAGCAAAAAGGAAACCCAATACAGATCCCACTTCTTCTAACCTTCTTCTTCAATGTCCATTTTGTCCTCATCAACAAGGCTCTCTCTCTCCACATTGGTTGCTTGAATATGCTCCTCAAGACCTTCCTAGCGTATGTAGGCTGAAATCAAATCTAGGGTTGCATTCTCCACTATGTTTGTCCAATTCAAGAGAAAATTTAGACTCCTAATTACCACCTCTTTGTCGTCCTAATAATCATCCTCACCATCCATTAGAATTATAGGGAGTTTTGGAACTTCCACATTTTGCTTGTCAAAATCCTTGGGCAAAGGAATCCAAAACTTATCATAATTTCTTAGAACGTCATCTAATCTACCCAAAACTTGGATCTTAAAAATTGCTTTGCTTAAAATTTTAGCTACTCACTCAAATTTGGGTCTAAAGAAATGGCTACAAACATTGATGAAATATCTGAATTCACTCGGTACCTGTGGTCTACCATTATAAATTCCTCCCCAAACAAATATTTAACCGCATATAAGACTAAAGGATGTCTATACCTCGATATAGTGTTCAATCTCTTATCCGTTATTTCTCCTAAAAATACCCTGATATAGTGTTCAATCTCTTATCCGTTATTTCTCCTAAAAAGGCCATCTGCCTTCTGGTTGCTAGTAATTGAATTGGAGTCTCCATTGATCATATAATTTTGAGCTTCCAGATAACCAAGGGTAATTCTTAGAAATAGAATTTGTTTTGGATGCTTCCAAGGAACTCTATAATATTTCATAGGATCTTAAGTTTATCATAAATACACACTTAATTTGGAATGAAAGTATGTCCTTCCCACAACATATATTGATATTAAATATAGATTTCAATCATTTTTTTTTATCTTAGCTTCCCTTGACGTGTCATAATTCAAGGCTAGCGACTATCTTTTAGCAGATTACCTCCAAGTTTATCTCCTACCAACATACTTTTCCTAACAAAGTAGACCCTTCTTTAAACCCACTACACACTACTAAACCATCTTAGTAAATGTCTGACTTTGACGCCTTCAAAAAACAAAATATTTTCAAATTCTATTAGAATAAGCACCAAACATCTACTGGATTCTTGATAATATGTCTCATCAAATAACAAGCTCACTCTACCTAACAAAAGATTACCTTCAAAAGGCATTAACTTAGAAAGTTTTCAAAAAATTTAAAATGTACATTGACTATATATAAAAATGCTCATAAAATTGAAAGTTGCATTACACAACTACTCAAACCCAAGCAATAAATATTTGAAGTGTTTAATATTCTTTTAAAAATTTATTATTGCATTTTTGGCTCGTCTATCCACGTCAACATTCCCTTCTCGATAGACATGACTAATTCTGAAAGTCATCTAGTTTCATAATTAAACCATGGATTGGATTTAACCATCTTGCCATCAACCAACTTGATGAGTTGTTTTTTTGAATTGCATTAATTACAATCTGAGAATCTCCTTCCAAGTGAATTTTATTTGCTTCTAGCTTAAAGCCCAGATGTAATCCTAACAATGCATCTCTCATTTATACTTTATTATTTGTTGTTTCACCTAAAGCTTCTAAATCTTCTGCAATTTTTTTCCCTTCTCTCTAGCAATACATTGCATATCCCCTTCACCTTGATTACCTCTTACTACTCCATCAAAATTAATTTTTATCCATCCCACCTATGGAGGAATCCATTTGACATTTTCTCTTTTTGTTTTTGTCCTTATTTTACTTCCACCTTGAGCTTTGCAGATAATCAAACCTTTAAATTTTTTGGTCTTTTCATCATCCCATAAACTGAATAAGTTTTCATTTACAACCTGATTCCTAGCTACTATACTGACTAAATCCACTACTTGATCCTCCATCTTCTAGAGAAAAAAAATCTAACATTTCTTTATCTTGAAAATTCTACAGTTCCTTTCCCTCGAAATTCATGAAATCACTAGACTAAGGGAATTATTCTCCAAAGACTCGCAACCAACCCTTTCTTCCTCAGTCCATTCCATATTTTAAACCATTCCAATAAATGTTGTGGTTTACGACATTCAAAATCTAACTTTCCAAGAAAATAGTCCCAAAAAATTTTCGTATAGGAGTAATCCAAAAAGATATGATTTGTAGTTTCATAACTCATCTTACAAAGAACACATCTACTTGCTCCCTGTATTGCTATTTTTTCCAAATGTTCCTGTGTTAGCACATTCTCTTGAATAGCCAACCAAGAAAAAAACCCTTCTTTTGGAAGACATTGTTTTCTCCACGGTAGTTTACATGGCCACTTAGCTTTTACTATGGAAACATCTTTGATTTTATATCCTAATTTTACTTTATAAGATCTTTTTTTAGAACCACACCATTGGATCCTACTTGATTCATTAGAAGACACCGCACATCTCTCTTTTAGGAGATCCCTCATTTTTTTCTTTTGTTGCCTTAGGGCCTCTATACTATCCAAATATTTTCATCACCAACTCCTAACTCCATCCTACATAATTATCATCCCATAATCTTTCACATTGGGACCCCAATTCTTTAATGTTTCCCTCCTTATTTCCTCTAGATTTGGGAACTTCTCCAAAGCTTTGTAATTATTCCATGAATTAGAATAGAAGGATGCACTAAAAACATCTCCTATTTCCCATGTTGCATAACTTAAAATTATATCCCTACATTCAAAAATATAATTCCATAGAGCTAATCCCCTTGGGGGCTCCCTAATTTTCAAAATGCTAATAGGATCATCACTATCTGGATATATTTTTTTAAAAGTTTGACCCATTTCTGGCCTCTATTATAATATAGTTGCCAAACTATCTTTGCACCCATTGCTAGATTCATCAACGTTAATTTCCTTATCCCTATTCCTCCAGCCTCCTTTGGTTTGGAATTTTTTTCCCAACCAATAAGAAAGAGTTTGTTTTGATCATTCATTCCATTCCAGAAAATCTTTCTCATGATTTTGTTCAATTCTTCCTCAATTGCTTTCAGAATTTTTAGACAAGACATGGAATAAAATGGCAAAGCTGATAGAATTGATTTAATCATTAATAGTTTACTAGCACAAGATAACCATTTACCTTTCCAAGATCCCATCTTATCTGCATGTATATTTATTAAATTCACCCAATAGAATTTTTTATTAATAAATTCAAAAAGTGGGGTTCCTAAAAAATTTCCCAAAAAAATTAGCCACTTTAAAATTTAAGATCCTTGCTAAGTCTCTTTGAAGACTCAGTTGAGTGTTGAGGAAGAAAACCTTAGATTTGTTCATGTTGATTTGTTAATCCGAAGCAACATAATATATTTTTAGGAGGCACTTAATTACCCTAGCTTTTCTCTTACATGATTGTCAAACAAAATATTATCATCTACAAATTGTTGGTGTGTTATTGGATCCAAACTTGCAACTACTTTTATTCTAGACCAACCACCCTCCTCTCTGATGTTGTTAATACATCTCCCTACATCTTCTACCATTATAATAAATAGAAAAGGGGATATTGGATCTCCTTGCCTGATTCCTCTACATGTGCTAAAGAAACCATGAGCTTCTCCATTCATTAGAACCAAGAATTTTTGAGAAGAAATATAGCTATTAATACATTTTATCAAATCCTTGCAAAAACCAAATTTAAACAATATTTCTTTGAAAAAAATCTTTGTCCACCAAATCATAAGTCTTCATGATATCTAATTTAAGAATTAAACTTGTCTGTCTTTTCTTCCTTGCTGAGTGTACTACTTCATGGACTATTATAATGCCTTCCACAATTGATCTTCCTAGAGCAAAGACACTCTAATCTTTTGCTATTATGGAGCTTAAAACTTCTTTTAATCTATTTTCAATAATTTTAGAGATGATTTTGTATGTTGTATTATATAGAGAAATTGGCCTAAAATCACCCATTGAATTACCTGTCTTCTTTTTTGGAATCAATGCTAGGAATTTATGATTAATTTCCCTAAGAATGGTTCTCTTATTCCTTGATTCCTCCACTTATTTATAGATATTATCTCCTATTATTTCCCAAAACCATTGGAAAAAATTGGCCGAGAAACTATCAAGACCCGAGGTCTTATCAAGATTCATTTGAAAAACAACTTTCCTGACTTCCTCCTTGGATATATTCTTGAACAACTCTTTGTTCTGATGATCAGAAATAATTCTAGGGATTGCTCCTGAAAATTCCTCTCTTACTTTGTTGTTTAGAGGAACTTCTTTATTTAGGATTTCTTCAAAAAATATAACTGCCTCCATATTTACTTCCTCCAAAGATTGAGTTTTCGAACCATCTTCTCTATAAATGTCATTAAACCTACTTCTTTCCTTGTTTACTATAGAAATATTATAGAAATTTTTTGTATTTATGTCACCTTCCTCAAGCCAAGCCTCTCGAGACTTATTTCTCTAGAAAAATTCTTTCATTGTCATTACTTCAAATAATTATGCCTTTGGTGACTTTTCTCTTTCACATTCCTCTATTCCTATTTCTTTTTCAATCTTAGTCTGATTTAGAATAGTCAACTCATTTTCTAATCTAAGTTTTTCTTAAAAGATGTTCTTGAATTGATTTTTATTCCACTCCTTTAGTTCACCTTGATATACTTTAATTTACTATTGAGTTGATACGTATGTGTTTGATGTCTCTGGTTTAACTCATTCCACCTCTTAGCAATCAAATTCTCTAAATTTGGATCTCTTAACCACGTGTTTTCAAATTTGAATGGGATGCCTACTAAATTATTATTATGACTTAGTTCTAACTAAATAGTATAATGATATGATCCAGTAAAACGGAGCACGAATGCAACATAGAATTGCAAATTGATTATCCCAACAACCCATAGATAAAAATTTGCCTAGTCTTTATGCTATATTGGTAAAACCTTTTCTATGGTTAGTTCATGTATATATACCATTTGTCGCTTGCATGTCCTTGAGATTATTACATTGTTAACAAAATTTTGGAAATCAGATTGTACCATAGAGATTTTCCTCAATCCGCTTAATTTTTCTTGATTATTTCTTGTAGCATTGAAATTCCCTACTCTCAAACCCTTTTCACCACTTAGACCTTCAATTCTATCTGTTAATAATACCCATAATTGTGCATAGTTTGAGTTGAACCATATACATTATTACATTTATGATGTAAAAATTATCATTTATTTGTAACATTCTCCATTTTAATGTAATCCACTGGATCTATTTTCTTCCCCCATGAATCTGTTGGAATCCAAGAGCACTGAGAGGGGGGGATGAATCAGTGTTCTACTGGAATGATCAAATTTAACCTTAATAAAACATGCATTCATCAAGCGGTATATTGGAACATATAGAATTGAAAGAAGTAAAGCAACCAATAAGCCATTCACACAAATGAATATCATAGTACACATAATTATACGTGGAAAACCTCAAAGAGAAAAAACCATGATGGGATTTGTGACCCACAATATCAATCCACTGGCATATGAAGAGATATTATAAAATATAGGGGCCTACACTTACAGGAAGGCTTACAACCTAGAGCACGCTGCTCAATCATAAAAGAAGCCTCACTGACTACATACAAATCCATACTACAATCCAGAGAAACGATTGAACTGCAAAAATAACATCTTTTATGCCTGAATATAGTTCTAGTTAAGCTCTGTCTATTTCGATCTAAAACCCTAAACCCTTACTGGAATACCCTCTTACAAAAATATCCTTACATACATGATCTCACTCATATGTTTCGCATCTCGGGCAAGTGCAAGGTAATGAGTCACAAATTCGCAGAAGTCTGCGCATTAGAAAACATGCTCTTAAAAGCGGGGGCCCGTTTATGCTTCGGGTTCCCGAGCCAAAAGGTAACAGGGGCCCAAAGCTAAAATAAATGGGCCCCCATTTTTTTCTAAAACGGGGCCCCTCTTTTAAACAAAACGGGGGCCCAAATCGTATTTTACCCTTTTTGCAGTGAATTTTTTCATTTTCACCCTAGAAGTGAAGTGAGAACTGGAGATCAAAAATGGCCCCCCGTGCTGTGGATTCCATTTCAAGCCTCCACCATTATCCCAAGTACACATTCAATCATCTATTTTCACATTTCGTAATTTTCTTGTATATTTTTCCTATTTTTTGTGTATTATTTTAGTTTTTTTTAAAGTAGCCTATAAATAAATTTGTTTTTAAATTTGTAAATTCTTAATTTTGATATGAAATATTCTTCAACAGTTAACCCTAAACCCTAATCAACAAATTTACAAATAAAAACCAAACCTAGATAGTTAACAAAACAAAATATCAAATCAGATATCTCAGAAACATCAAAATAAAAATGAAATCGAAACAAAAATGAAAATGAAAATGAAATCAAAACAAAAACAAAAATGAAAACAAAATCAAAACAAAACCGAAACAAAATCAAAACGAAAAAATTTAACCACTTCTAGCAAGCCACCATTCCAATTCCTTAAATTGAACATATGTACCAAAATTGCTCTTAATCCTCATTAGGCAATACAAAAGTTACCACTATTAGTATAACCTTAAAAGTAATTAACATTACTCTTCAAATTTTAGATATCAAATTTTAGGCTTAGGTTTATGTCATGTCATGGCATAAAGGTCCTATTATGGTCCTATTATGTCATGTGATGGTATAAAAGGACCAATTATGGACACATTATGCCATGTCATGGCATAATAGGACACATTATTCCATGATGGTATAATATGTCCTATTATACCATGACATTGCATAATGGGTCCATAGTTGGTCCTATTATATCATGTCATGGCATAATAGGACCTATTGTGCCATGACATTGCATAATAGTCCACCTATTATGCCATCATGGCATAACAGGTCCATAATAGGACCTATTAAGCCACAACATGAAATGATTTTCTCAAATTGCCAACTTCATCATCTAATTCATCTCCAACACTGAAACTATGCGAATTCAACATGTTTACTTAGTATGATAGGACCAATTTGTGAGATTCTGCGAGAAGCGAGAATCGAGCCAAGATCTGATGTCAATCATAGATCATATGCAACTCCTCACACAATAGATGATCAAAGATCAAAATAGCTGAATGAAGATAATTTCAATATGAGCGAGAAATAGAGACAAAGAGGAGAATTTGGAGAAGACACTCACCAAGCTATCACTTCAATAACTTGACTAGCGAAGGTGAGAGTATAGTGCTTATTATATAGAAAAATATAAGCATATACATCCAAGGGGTGCATTAACTCCTATTCCCCATAAAAAGTGGGAGGTTTTACCTTCTTGGTAAATGCCAAAACATGTGGCATAACCTCCTTACATGAAGACAAAAAAGGAGTTGAGAAAGTTGGCACATAAGGCCAAAAGAGGGTGTGAAACCCAACTACCCCATAACCCACTTAGGAAATGACAAAATAGTGGTTGTGAGAAGTGGCACAACAAGCCAAAAGAGGGTGTGAAACCCAACTACCCATGTGAGGTGGAGAGTTACACATGTACCTAAAGTATTTCACCACGTGTCCTCATATAAACCACTCCTATTAACCTAAGAAAGCTTAAATAATATATGTGTAGGAAAAATAAATACCCCTTAACATAAGGAAAATAAAAAACCTACACTAACACCCCCCCTTAAGCGTAGCATAGGTGGGTGAAAATATGGGTCCCAACAAATGCAACCGTGTTAGGTACCCATGTACATAGATAGCCCCCCCAAAAGAAGAAGCTCCCCATAAGAGGAATAGCCTCCCCCTAAATAAGGAGAGGAAAAAAGGAGTAGGTGTAGGCTTACAATCAGCCATGCGAATTCTAGAGAGAATATCGAGTGCATACTTGGGTTGTCCAAGGAAGATGCCTGAAGAAGATTGAGTAATCTCAATTCCCAAGAAGTAATGTAGAAGACCCAAGTCTGACATCAGAAATCTATCATGTAGAGAAGTTTTCACTACCTTGATGGTGGATGAGTGACTCGCTGTGATCAATAAGTCATCAACATAGAGAACTAGAAATGTGAGAGTATCATCCTGGTGTAGAATGTAGACGATCGGATTAGAATGGCATCGAGTAAAACCAACTGTCAGAATGAAGGAGTCCATCTTGGCATACCAACCTCGAGGAGCTTGTTTGAGGCCATAGAGAGATTTTCGAAGTCGACACACAAGTGAAGGATCTTGAACAAACCCTTGTGGCTGCTCCATGTAGATTTCCTCCTGAAGGTCACCATGAAGAAATGCACTCTTGACATCCATCTGATGAACTTCCCAATGATGGGTTGCAGCAATAGCAAGGACAAGCTGGATGGAATTCATCTTAGAAACTAGAGCAAAAGTCTCAGAGTAATCAACCCATGGAACTTGGGAAAAGCTTTTTGCTACCAAACGAGCCTTATACTTATCAACCGACCCATCTGCTGCAAATTTTGTTTGATAGATCCACTTGCATCGAACAAGTTTCCTTCCCTTAGGAAGAGAAACTAAATCCCATGTGTGATTCCTTTCCAAGGAATTAAACTCTTCTTGCATTGCAGCATCCCATTCGGGAACACTTGTAGCTTCTTGAAAAGACTGTGGATCAGAAGCTGAAGCAATGAAGAGATGTGGAGCTTGCTGAAATTGTGACCTAGTTCTTCTAGTATCCGATGGATCACCAAGCCAATCTCCTGGTGACTCAAAAGTTTGTTGAGCCCAAAGAGGCATTGAAGCTAGAGAGTCAGAGGGAGAATCATCAACCTCTGAAGGATGACTATGAGAAGAATGTGAATCCTCACCATCACTGTCACCATCTGAAGTGGAGGAAGAAGACTCCTCAACAGGATTAGGAGGATTAAGATCCTTAGAAGAACTGTCATCATCATGCAATGTCTCGAATGTGATAGTGGATGGAGAAGTGGTATGAGAAGAAATAGAAGAACTCTCCTCAAAATGAACACTCCTCTCAATGAACAACTCATGTGTAGAGGGATGGAGAAGTCTATACCCTTTGACATCATCTGGATATCCAACAAATATGCAAGGCTTGCTCTGTGGATCCATAGCCTTGCATTTCCCTATTGGAATGTGGGCCCATGCAAGAGAACCAAACACTCTGAAATGCTTAACTATAGGTTTTTGACCCGTCCAAGCTTGAAAAGGAGTTACCCCCTTCACAGATTTATGAGGAACTCGGTTCCGGATGTAACATGCACAATTGATGGCCTCTGCCCAATACTGAGGTGCTAAAGACTTGGAGTGAATCATACAATTTTCCATCTCCTTCAAGGACCTATTCTTCTGTTCTATGACACCATTCTGCTGAGGGTTGTATGGAACTGTGTGCTACATGTTGATACCTTCTCAAGCACAAAATTGTTCAAACTGATTATTAACATATTCACCCCCATTATCTGCATGTAGAATCTTGATGAACTTCCCAGATTGTTTCTCTGCAAAAGCTTTGAAATCTAGAAAATTCTCAAATACCTCAGACTTTTGTTTGAGAAAGTAAACCCATGTAAATCTGGAAAAGTCATCAATAAATGTTAAGACATATCTAGCCCTGCTGAAAGATGGTTGTGGAAATGGTCCTGCCAAGTCACTATGTACCAACTCCAATAGCTGTGGAGCTCTCCATGCTTTGCCTTTATCATACTTCTCCTTAGGATGCTTACTAAGAATACATCCCTGGCAAACTCCATCAGAAAATTGAATAGAAGGCAACCCTGAAACCATGTCCTGTTTACTGAGTTGTTGCAAGTAACGATATTTCAAGTGGCCAAATCATTGATGCCACAAACAACTAATCTCATCTGCATGAGTGAGTAAAACTGTCGAAGGACAGTCAGGAACAAAGTGAGAAAACTTATATAATCTGGATTGATGATCTGCTTTTCCCACAACAATAGTAGACCCATTATGCATTTCACTGATTACCACTGTATCTGGTGTGAACTCAACTCGCTTGCTAGAACCAATGTGAGTGATCTGATAAACAGATAGGAGATTAGTTGATAAAGATGGAACACAAAGGACATCCTTAAATGTTCCTTCGCCCACATCAACAGACCCTCTCCCATGCACTTCAACAGGAGTGTCATCACCCATTAGTATGGAAGGCATCGAACATGGCTCTAAAGAAGTGAAATCATCTTTTGAAGAATCCATGTGGTGCGAAGCACCCGAGTCAATTATCCAAGAATTGGGTTGTGAAGCAACAACAACTAGGGCCTTACCCTTTCCTTTCCCTTTACTCTTATCTGTATCCTTAGAAGATCCTTCTGATGAACTCTGTTTGACTGAATCATGCACCTTGATATTATTCTTTTCAAGAAGATTTGAAAGGTGATCAATTTGTTTCTTTAAACACTTATGTTCATCATGACCAGGCCTCTTACAATAAGAACACTTGACCTTCTCCTTCTTAGGTTGTTCATCTCTTGATGAAGAGGTCTGATTATCTACTTTTGAAGTAGCAAATTTCTGATCTTTTTTCTTCTCTCCTTGGTTCTTTTGTTTCTTATCTTGCTTACTAGACCCTTTTTGTTCTTTTGTGCCTTGACTTACAACTAAGGCATGTGACTTAGAGGGTTTTATTGTACCCATTTGAACCAATTTGTCTTACTCCCTAGTGAGTTTTGCAGCAAATTCATCCAGAGAAGGCATTTTGAATGTGGTACCTAGGGCACATTTTGTAGCATAGAATGTAGAAACAAACACTGAATAGTTAGGACAAAGCTTAGAAAGAATACTCAAGATCAGTTGCTTATCATCTTTCTTAGTTCCACACCATTCCAACTGCAATCTTATAGATTTAAGTTTAGTGAAGAAGTCTTGTATAGTATCAAAATTGGTTGGATTCAACCCTATGAGTTCATTCTCTAACTGATGACCTCTTAGCTCATCCTACTTACCAAAGATGTTTTCCAAAGTGGTCCACACTACATTTGGTGTAGTAGCAGATTCAATGTGAAAAAGAAGGTCTGGAGAGACTGACATACATAGAGTACCAAAAGCTTCATCACATTTATTAAACCATTTAATCTTTTCTACAACATCTTGAGGTTCAATTTCAAGTCCCATAGTAATATGATGATATCCATGTCTTTTCAGATATATTATCATCTTAGATTTCCATTCAAAATAATTATATGGTGTTAAAAGTGGAACTATAGATGCATCCATGATAGTAGAAAAGAAGATTGCAAATAATTGGGAAAAGTGCAAGAAAGAAGGCAAGAGACACCCCCCCTTTTCACTAGTCTCAGAAATCACCCCCCCCCCCCCCCCCCAAATATTACAAGGTTGGCACTTTATAATTAGTGCATTTACAAGGCTTTTTATCAGATTACAATTCTTTTAAGAAACCAATAGAGATTTTAAATACAAATAATTTGAGACAAGATCTAAAACAAAATAGCCTTATAACTGCTTAATTTATTTCAATACCTTTCCAACAACTATTAGTTTTTGAAAAACAGAGTTGTGATGAGAAAGATATGACTAGTTGAAGAGAAAAAAGAAGCAGCTGATACAACCTTTAACATTTAATGGAAAAAGGCAAAAAAATTCAATTAGACCTATAATAATGGAGAGTGCTCATTTCCAACTTTTCGTCAAGTATTTGTTTGCAAAAATCTAACACCCGAGGCAATAGTTGTGCAACTTTTAAGAAATGTTGCTGAATTCCCCTGATAGAAAAATGGCTTAGGCCCTATTCAAGCTCAATTTCTGCAAAATTTATTAACTTTCTGGAAATACCATCCGAAACCCAGAGGTTTTTCGATGCTGGGAAGAAAACCCAGAAATAGTTTTTTGTGAAAGTGAACAAAAGTTGGAATACTAAAGCCAAAATGAAAATAGCTCCAGTATAAAAAAATTTACTCTGATTTTTTACTGTGTCCTCCAAACTCTGATTTTGGTGAAGTAAAAGTCACTTTTGACTTTTTCAAGCCTTATGGACACTCTATAAATTCTTATTAAGCTTCCAATATTACCACAAAGCTGCAATCACCCAGATCTTACAAGAAAACATACATGTAAACTAGATTTAACTAGAAGCTATTTTCCTTTAAACTGTTTTGATTCTCCAGATCACACGAGAATGCAGGAGAAGAGAATACTTAGTTTTTAAGAAAAATATTAGCTATATAAAAGTCTCAAATCCCTCAAATAAATCAAAAAAAGCAATGAGCTATACCAGACAATAAGCTCTGATACCTTGTGAGATTCTGCGAGAAGCAAGAATCGAGCCAAGATCTGATGTCGGTCATAGATCACATGCAACTCCTCACACAACAAATGATCGAAGATCAAAATAGCTGAATGAAGATAATTTCAATATGAGAGAGAAATAGAGATAAAGAGGAGAAGTTGGAGAAGACTCTCACCAAGCTATCACTTCAATAACTTGACTAGTGAAGGTGAGAGTATAGTGCTTATTATATAGAAAAATATAAGCATATACATCCAACAGCTGCATTAACTCCTATTCCCCATAAAAAGTGGGAGGTTTTACCTTCTTGGTAAATTCCAAAACATGTGGCATAACCTCCTTACATGAAGACAAAAAAGGAGTTGAGAAAGTTGGCACATAAGGCCAAAAGAGGGTGTGAAACCCAACTACCCCATAACCCACTTAGGAAATGACAAAATAGTGGTTGTGAGAGGTGGCACAACAAGCCAAAAGAGGGTGTGAAACCCAACTACCCATGTGAGGTGGAGAGTTACACATGTACCTAAAGTATTTCGCCACGTGTCCTCATATAAACCACTCCTATTAACCTAAGCAAGCTTAAATAATATATGTTTAAGAAAAATAAATACCCCCTAACATAAGGAAAATAAAAAACCTACACTAACAATGGACCTATTATGCCATGATGGCATAATATGTCCTATTATGCCATGACATTGCATAATAGGTCCATAGTTGGTCCTATTATATCATGTCACTGCATAATATGACCTATTATGCCATCATGGCATAATAGGTCCTATTATGCCATGACATTGCATAATAGTCCACCTATTATGCCATCATGGCATAACAGGTTCATAATAGGACCTATTAAGCCACAACATGACATTATTTTCTCGAATTGCCAACTTCATCATCTAATTCATCTCCAACACTGAAACTATGCTAATTCGACATTTTTACTTAGTATGATAGGACTAATTATGGACCTATTATGCCATGATGGCATAATAGGTCCTATTATGCCATCATGGCATAATAGGTCCTATTATGCCATCATGGCATAACAGGTCCATAATAATATCATTGCATAATAGTCACCTATTATATCATGTCATTGCATAATAGGACCTATTATGCCATGACGGCATAATAAGTCCTATTATGCCATGACATTCCATAAAAGGTCCATAGTTGGTGTCCTATATTTTTTGGCTAGGATTTTTAAAAACTTATAAATATCCTGTGTATCATTTAACATATCCACACCTAAAGGATTTGGTCTTGCATAAAAATTTAAAAAGAGAGAAAAGTAAACATAATTTTTTTATTCATGGGTGAAAACCATTCTTATGACACCTTGGACAAGTACCATGATGAAGACCAAATTCTCGCATCATGTATAATCTATATTTTAAAAGTACCCTACACTTAGGAGTATACCATTATCCATTCAAATTCTCTTTATTCTCAACCATCCTTGTCACCATCCATATCATGTATCTCACATTCCTAGTTTTTGACCTTGATTCAAGTGTTTTAATCATTTTGAGACATGTTTTAGGAAAATTCTAATATATAAAATCCTCTTTACAAAGAACTCTTACAAAAAAATTTAGAAGATGAGTAAACATATATCCACATCTCTAACAAAAAAGGGAGTATGAGTTGAACATGTGATGCCTACCTAGGTAGATATCTACCCAAGTAATCTTATCATATCCTAGGTGCAAATATGCAATACAATAGTTAGCTAAATGCAAGAAAATAATGATGCACCAATAAAGTGAATGTACACATTGAGGTGACACATAACATAAAAGAGAAACCACTAGATATCACATAATTTAATCTTGTATGTTTACTTCATATTCTATTACCCCACTTGTAGGGCATGTTTAATATTTTCTCACTTGATTTCCTTTTTTGATCCTACTTTTACTTCATATGTTTTATCTCCTATTTTTACATTATCTAATCTTTATTAATAACTACTAATTTCTCATAATGATTTATTTCTTATACTTTAATCTTTGTTCTATCTTATGATCTTCAAGACTATTTGCTTCACATATGTTCATATAGTGGTTTGTTTTTTTTTATCTTATTAAAGCATTATCTTATGTTTGTATATTGGTTAATCTATCTTCTTAAAGTATTATCTTATGTTCATACATTGGGCAATTTATCACTTTAGATCATTTTTATATATCCTTCCATTTATATATAATTATATCTAGGTACACTGATAATTAGGTCTATATGATCTCTACTCTTATGTCTAGTTACTAAAAACATGTTATTTATTATTTTTCATCCATAACTTATCATCATTATTTTATTTTATTTCAACAAGAGCATGCTATTTACAATCCTTTATTGTCATGCCTATTATTTTAGAGAATATAATAGATTATCACTATTTGATCACGCATTTTTGCATCTTAGTATCATATGATTGTGCCTCACATGATGATCTTGTATTGCTATTATCTTGCATGATCTTATGATCATATCTTGGTTTATAGAGCATAATGATCTTACATTTCAATATCTTATTTTAAGCACTTATCATCAATCCTTATATATTCTTACACTAAGGAGGATCATCTTATTTCCCACTTCTTTATTGATCTTATGTATGAAATATTTTATATTTATGTTAATAGTTGATGCAATTTACAAGAAATGAATACATTAAATTGAATATATAATAGATTTATGAAGTTTCATTGAAAGTTTTTATTAAGTTTTGTGCACAAATTTTATATTTAAAGATTCAATAGTATATACATGTATATTTTTTTAAGTTCAATATTATATTATATTTCATGTGTATCTCATTCAATAACATAGAAATATTACTATTTATAAATGTTTTTTTTAAAACTAAAATAGATTCTTCTTTAACATAGAGTTGTATATAATTCATGTATATCTTTATATATGCAGGAGCTCTTTATTATCATGGATGTCTTTGACATAGATGAACTATTAGGTGAAAATCCCCCACCACAACCCCCTTCTCCTCCTCCTCCGCCTCCACCTCCACCCCCTAGATTGGATGAAATTTGTTTAAGAGAACGAATTAATGAAAACCTACAAGTGATTGAACAAACTATTACTGCTATCCAAAATGAGCCAATCACACCACCCCATCTTCTAGAGTTTGCAAAATCAATGCAAACTATTGTCGAGTTAATTAGATCTGTTGATTCTCAATTAGATCAATTTAATAGAAAACAACAAGAGTTGCATGATTTTTATGTCGATGGTTTAACTTATAGGCAAATCACTGATCTCAAAATAACCAAAGCTCATTTATGTCCATATTTTACTAACCCAAAAACAAGAGAGCCAATGAACCTAACCAGAAAAGAATTTCAATTAGGTGGTGTGTAGTCTAGAAATAGCTAGACACTTTTGGGATAGATGGTGGATGGTTTTTCATTATCCACCACATCGTAATTATGAGGTCCCTTTTTATTTTTTAAAGAAATTATACTGTGAGTTTGTAATGCACCAAAAACCAAATTATTTTGATATTAAGTCATTCAAGGGTGTTGGTCGTGGAATGCCACAGCATAGATTAGGGGCACGGAGTAATAATCCCCTATCAGATCCACCCATAGTTCCAC
Organism: Cryptomeria japonica; assembly: GCF_030272615.1. Taxonomy (NCBI): domain Eukaryota; kingdom Viridiplantae; phylum Streptophyta; class Pinopsida; order Cupressales; family Cupressaceae; genus Cryptomeria; species Cryptomeria japonica. The sequence continues at coordinate 526,139,271 of NC_081412.1, read as the reverse complement.
TTGTTGCTCCATCGATTCTTGCATATGTGCAGAATACATCATTCATTTCTACATTAGATGCTTTGACTTCCCTCACAGGTAACTTGAGTGAGCAAGTTGCTCACATGGCATCCACTCCTCAATGGATGCCACATGTGTGTTCGAGTTGTCATGAGATGTGTGTAGGTCCTACTGTTGATCCAAGATCTGCTTTAATTCCAGCTGAGCATGATGCAGCAGATGATAGTATGATGACATCATATATGGATTTTCTTTTCTTTGATGATCATCTTGACCAGGTATAGATATCTATACATGTACATGTCAATCTTTAAATACTTCATTAAATATAGGTATAAATTAAGTGCATGCCCTTTTTTTATACAATCTAATACTTCATTAAATAAATTTGGTTTATGTAGATAAGGATTACACCTAATATTAGAGTCAATATTGCGTCTACTAGAACACAACTCGGTACACCTTATGGGGTATAGTATCAATTTCTATCTAGACATTGTACTGTCTTTTTAAGTTAATATGTTATCATCGTATACTATATAAATTTTCTTGTTGATACATTGAATGCTTCTTTCTCCAGGATTTGGGTCATGAGGGACCCTCTACATCACATCGAGAAGAGGGTGTGACTACTGTGACACCATCTATGGTATGTATCTTAGAATTCATAAATCAAATATGAACTCTTACAACATTGTAACTTAACTTGAAATTATTTAATACACATATATATATATATGTTCACTAAATATGATTTCATTAAATGCCTGTTTGCAAGTGGACACTACTATTAGGATAGGTTATCCTCATAATTTTTATCAGAGCCAATTTGAATGCACATCGACATCCTTTGAGGTATTAATATGTAATACTTAATTTGATCTTACTTTGACTCTTAATTTAAGATTTAATTGAACACTTTGAATTTGACCTTGTACAGGAGTTAGATAGCACTACATTTGGTGTTGATACTGCACAAGATACTGCTAGAGGATCTGATGAGCATATGGCAAGTTTGTAACTTACTTTATGAATTCCAACTATATTTGATAAATGATACTTTTAATAGTTAATTTCAAGTATTTTAATATTATTTTTTCCTTGTACAGCATGAGACGAGTGGATCTGGGCCACGTCTCGGGGAGAAGAGACCATGAGATGTTATTGATGATAGCAATTAGATTTTACTATTTATTTGGCCATGATATGATGTACATGTACTTTTTAATGGACTTTACACATTTGTTTACACATGTAATTATTTTTTAACAATGTATATATTGTCTTGGACGTGCACATACTTTATATATATGGATGGTTGCATAATAGGATTAGGTCATATATATTTTGTGCATACTTTATATATTTTGTGCACATTAGATATTATGTGGAGCTCATCATGTTACCATTCAGATATATAAATGGATTAGATATTATATGGATTATGTTGACTTGAAATTTTATTTATGGAAGTTGTGCTTAAATAACTTTATATGGATTATGTGGACTTGAAATTTTATTTTTAGAATTTTACTTAAATAAATTGTGATTAGATAAACTAAAGGTGTAAATCATGAACTAACAATGATGATAAGACCAAAGTATCAAAACATATCTTATAATTATAACCTATTCTAAATTAAAAAGTATTAATCATCATAGATAAACAAAATATATAATCAAATATATAATTACCATTACAATAATAATGATGATAAGAAAAAAGTATCAAAACAAATATATTAAATAGAACTTGATTTATATGTCTCAAAATACAACATAAAGTATGCACAAACAATAGTAGTCATTGAGGCCAGGTCTACTCTAAGAGACCTGGAAAAATAAAACACATATGATTAGTTTTTATAATGAGGATGCATTGAATTTAAAATACAACATAAAGTATGCACAAACAATAGTAGTCATTGAGGCCAAGTCTACTCTGAGAGACTTGGAAAAAAAAAATACATATGATTAGTTTTTATAATGAGGATGCATTGAATTTAAAATACAACATAAAGCATACATCACGACTCTTCAAAGAGATTTGCCTTAAGGGTACAAATATTTGACTTACTTGTAATTATTCAAAATGAAACATAAAGTATGCACAAATAACTTTGTTTTCATTGATGCCTTCTACTTGTGGTAGACCTGAAACAAAATTACTAGATTAGATTTTATAATTATGATGCATGATTTAAAATGCTATATATAATATGCATCATGACTTTTAAAAGAGAGGTGGATTAAGGGTTCAAATTATAACTTACTTGATATTCATTTTGTTATACCATCTGCATCCTCTCTATTTTGCAAAGCATCTATAATTGTCTCGTGCTCTTCCATAGAGAGTCCATAAGTGTTTATTAGCAGGCCTGCCACAATCTCTATCCAATTTTGTATTAGTTGCCACTACCAAATGTGAGTAATGTATAATCTTCTTCTCTAATTCATAATCTTCAAATGCGAGCAATCTATTCTTTCTTGTTAGATATTTGCATAGCCAAGTGCCAACAACAACCACAGATCCTATTGGATAGTCATAACCATTATCATCTACTTGAGGAGTGGTTAGCTTATGTTTTGGCTCTACACATCGAGCCAACCAATACTTTGTCCCCTCTTCATTGTCCTCTGGTGCAACAACAGCATAGACATGTCCTATGCACAAAACAATTTTATTTTAATATTTAATGAGAAATAAAAACAAAAATATACACTATAAGATTTCATATATATGTACTATTTAATAAATCAAAATTAACAAATTTCAAAAATAATTTTACCTTGTTGTATAAGATCTAAAATGCGATCATATTCATTTGATGCAAACATCTGATCCATATCTTCATCGGTTCTTTCATGCAGATCAGTTGCATCTATGGGTGTCAATGATCTTTGTTGCCATTCTTCAACCCATTCTTTATTCTCACAAAATTCCCAATCTCCAGAAACACAAAACTGGCAAAAACAAGCAAGGTGCCTTGTGAATATAGTCCATGTGTTTGAATTAGAACTCTTAAATGAATGTCATTTAGCTGATCCAATGATGGTATTACAATCATGCTGAATAGGAATACTATCTTCCTCTATCAACCAGAAGAAACGTCGAATTGCAGAGTTTTCAGTTGATTTTTTTGACAACTTTGAATTGCACCAATCTACAACTGCATGAGCATCTTTGAATTTCACTGCATCCTCAAATTTCAATTGTTCTCTAGCAAGAGCTCTTTTTACACAGGCACCAGCTCCATCGCGCTCCCCCTTACCATGTCCCGCTTCAAAAAAACTCCATAAATGTTGGACATTGGTTATCTTGTGAACTTTGCATAGCCAATAAAATATTCTTGCATTTTTGAATTGTCCAGTGTAGTTATCTCACCATATCATATGTTGTTTCATGTTAATTTCTCTTTCCTTAAGATTATCATGAAATACCTCGAAGCAATGCTGAACAAACTCTGAAGAGTGTAATCGATTATCACTAACATAGAAATGATACTCGATCAAAAAAATTATGTTATCTTCTGTACTATCATGGTCATGTCTATATATAATGTGCACAAATATGGCCTCTTGCACTGAGTTGTAGTATTGTTATTGAGTTTCCTCTTGTGGTTCTAGAGTATACTATTTTGTAAAATCCATAACTGATACTATTGTTCCAACTAGAAATGTTTTCTTGCATATGCAAAACTATCCATCAAGCCATCGGGCATGTTGAGAATGTTTCACATATTTTGGAACAATATGACTTTTAAACTCACAAATAAATGCATTCACACTATTCTATTATGTAATCAATTCTAAATGTTTCCCCATCTTTCCATCCTTTAGAGGGTATTCTATATTTTTAAATCTCCTAACATCAACCATTTTTTGTCCAAACTCAGATGAAACATGTTCATGCAAACATTCACCTATCAAAGAATAGTTCCCACATAAATTGCAAAGGCCATAAATGCATAAACTGGGAAGAAATAATTGTTCATTAGGTGGTTTACAAAATAAAATTCCAATAAAATCTTTTATAGTTTCAGGTGGAACATAAACACCAGAATCCTGCACAAGATCATTACCATGCAACATACAACGTATATATCGAAAAACGTCATAATAGTAGCAAAACCAAAACATGATTTTTACAACAACAAGATATTCTTTGTTTATTCATTTTAACATACCAGGGTTTTCATTTTTCAAATGATCTTTGACTAATTCGTAAATTCATTAACACAGATTCATCACTAAATTTTTTAAATAGTTCAGTTTGAGTCATGTCAAGAAGATGTTTTGGATGAGGATCACGAATTTTTGATCCCACCCTTAACTTTAAAACATCTCTAGCATTTGATGAAACTCTAGTGTTATCATGCCAAAATTTTGCAATTAATTGTTTAGTTTCATCATTTAATTTCATGTTCGACCTTTGAAGTCTACCACTATAACTCCAACAATGGTTTAGTGGATCAATTTCAATTGTGTCTCTTCTTTTGACCGCTCTTGACAAGGTTCTATGATGTAAGTTCAAATAGCCACTTATATCACTTAACATTATTTTACTAACAATTGTTTTGTCAACTATAGCAGTCGTTATAACTCTACGTGATGCTTTCTTATCTTTAGATCGACTTGTTTTTCCGATAGAATCGATGGCACTGGCAACAATAGATACAACTTGCTTATATGATTCATCTTTTCTTTTTGGTTTGCATAAATACCTATTTTTTCATGACTTTATGCATTTTTAACATTTTTATTAATTGTAGATTTAATTGGCATTGGAATCCTAACTTTTTATTATAGAAAATTTGTTTATATAATTTATTCGCATGTGTTCTGATTTGTCTCCAAGAAACTAACCCATTAAGATTATCTAGCACATTTCATTCAATAGTAAACAAATTACATTCATTTTCTTTCAGAGAGGGTGGTGTAATATTTTCAATTTTTATTTCTTTTCATATTGGTGTATGAAATTTATATCAAGCTTCATTTAAATCAGAAATTTGTTGGCATCATAGTCTTTGGGATATAAAAACATACTAGGATTCGCATCCACATGAACATTTGCATCAACAGTCATACCCATGTTTGGTTATACATTTCTTGCGTCCATCATGATGTCTTCAATGGTCTCATCTACAACGAGCACTAAACTAGATGCTTCAGAAGTTTTATTCAATTGTCGTTGTTGTGATCTTCAATCTCTTTGGTGTTTTGCCTCCTTCTCTCTTTGTGCTTGAATTTTGTCCATTGTCATTGTCCTCTTTTTTTTTCTTTTGGCGTTGCTTAGAACCCATCTTTACAAACTCCTCTTCAAAAAATAATACCTTTTTACTGAGTTCTTCAAAAATTTGTGTAAAAAATATTAAAAAGTACTACCAAATGATGTAAAAAATGTTTGTCAGTACGGATTTCAATGATAGTGTGGTAAATTGATGCAATCTGTCTTTTTTTTTTATAGTAACGGTTATTTAGGAATGGGGGCCTGTTAGTAAATCCAATGGTCAAAAAAATGGAACAGGGCCCCGTTCTGTGGAAGTTGATTCCACAACCCACCACTTGGCTTGAGATTAGGCCCGGGATAGGCCTGGGATGGCCACACCTGAGACATGGACCTACAAATTCAAATCTCCATGAATGAAAGCACAAATATGAACTTTTGAAATAGTTTATGTGCCTCTAATTAGAGAATTTTTATACAAAATTAAAACCCATTTCAGATTATACTGCCTAGATTCTAAATATGTAAATTTATTTAAATATTGATTATTTTAACTATTTTTCATTTAATTTATACTAAATCGGGTCCATAAACTTGAAATATTAACTAATTTTGTTAATTTAATAACTTTTTTATTTTAATGAATTTTGAAAAAAAAAATATATGTCATCAATCTACACAAAATTATTTTCTATTTAAAAATAAAATAAAAATTTAAGTTTACGTCAAATTATGTGGGTCGTACATGTCAAATTTTTAAAAAGATAATTACGACCATTAAAAATTAATTAAAAAAAATTATTAGAAAAAAAAATACAAAAAAATATGCTCATCAATCTTCAGTGTGTTACAAACCATTTCCCAAAATGGTTTGAGAAATTAATTCTAATTGTGTCAAGAAGTGTGGGTCGTACACATGCATGGTATGGTCCTGAAACAGGCGTTTTTAAAACATAGTTTTTAGAACTCCATTCAAAAAGTTATTTTTTATTATGTGGGTGTTAAAATAAATTACATGTTTCAAAAGTACACTCAGAGGGATATCTTTTATATCACTGACTTTTTCCAAGATTCAATCTCTAAGTGTTTCAAAATTTGAGCTCAAATGAGACAAAATCTGAAAATTAGGGAAAACACTTCCACTTTTTGGCCAAAAAGTGGACTCAGCTTCTTGCACTGACCCTCTCCACTACATTACATAACCTTACATCCTGCATATTACAAAATGGTCTAATCAACTAACCTATATACCCCTTTACAATTCATCATGCCTTATGTTGGCTAACAAAGATAATTATAATATAAATATACATGTCGGCTCAATAACATAAATACATGAAAATCAAAATCAATTGTCGATGCCAGATCTTGCAAATTATGTCGGCCTCCAATACCGATAACCTGAATATAAACCATTTTGGCCTCTAATGTCGGTAACCTAAGAATTCCTTCCAACTTGTCGGTGTCGGTGAAGTGTCTGTTGGTACACTACTAAACCAAAATATGAAGTCGGAACATGTTGCCATCAATGAAAACATATTGAAACCAACCAATTGAGTGTCAATTGCCAACAATCTCCCCCTTTGGCATGGATGGCAACACTCATGTGAAAAATGAAAATGGTTTCCATCTGTCAGTTCATCCTGAGCCTACTTCCCCTGAGTTGAATATCCATCTATGATCAAAGATACTCCATATCTCCTTAATATTATTCACCTATACTCCCCCTAATGTATACAACTTCTTAAAATTTTCACATCAATATCACTCCCCCTTTGACATCAATGCCCAAAAATGACAAAAATAGAGACGAATAATGAAAGACTGTACAATGAATGTCCCAAAATACCTTACCAGAGCTGAATATATTTGAAAATTTCCGGATAGGCCTTCTCCAAAAGCTCTAGATAGGTATCCCAACCTGATTTGAAAGTGTTGGGAATAGATACAAGTCTATTTAGCATATGGCAAATGACTCTTTCTCATTTAGCTTTGTCGGTGTCGGCCTACCAACCATATCTATACACTCCTTATATACACTTAATGAGTCCAACTGGGGACTCACCAATCATCTAAGACCTCAAGCTCTCCTTATTATTTTATCTTTTTTCCTCTCAAGAGATAAAACTTGGGCTTCCAAAACCAAAATCTGACCATCTATAGATTTAGTTAATGAATATGAACCGTCAAAATAATTAACTATACCTATAATCTCCTCCTGAATATCCTTAATACTTTTATCTGTCTCGGTAGTAAGTAAACCTGTGTTACAACATATTCTATAATTATTAGTACACTGCCTTAAAGAATTATCTATCAACTTCAACTTTTCATTGATCTCCTTCCTCTCTGACTTAGTCATTTGATCAAATGTATCTCTCTTTTCCTATGAAAACATTTCCAGTGCCTGTTAGTTTGATATTTGCTGCAAAGATTGAAAATCCTTTGAAATGTGCTATGTGATTATCTTAAGCTTGCCAGATGGGCTTGCTTCTTTGTCATATTTTCACTCCAGGACAAGTCTATGCAAAAAACTGATAGACTGATCAATAACCCCTTTAAACATAGATCCTTCATTCATCATTTTCTGTGTCGCCATAATCATGAGTTCAGTAGAACTCATCTCGGTAATGCTTTTCTTTTCAACCTGAAAGGTGTCGATTGACAACAATGATGGACTCATGCTACTGATTCCCTATTGAAATCCCCTTTCTTCTCCTTTGATGGTTTAATTTTTATAGCATCCACACTTGCATCGATGGCTTCGCCACTTGGTGCATTCTCAGTAACTGTCGGTTCCTCTCTCGAAACTATGTCTTTATCGTGTACATTCTGATCCGAAGGACTATTGTCCTCAAAATTAGTAACCTGTACATTTGCAACCTTTACACTCTCTCATTTTTCCAGTATCTCAACATTTTCCCATACATTAGTATCTACCAGGGGCTCAATATCCACTATCTTAATCTTTTTCAAAATTGAGGGTGAAGTGCCACAATACCTTTGATAGGGAGTTTGCTAGGAAGTGCTCAACAAAGATGTTTTAAGTATAATGGTTCAATTTGTTTCCCAAAGACTTGTTTGAGGCTATTGTATATGTTTGAAAAATCATTCTTGAGGTTTTAATGCCAAGCAACTCATGCATCACTTTCCAAACAAACTCCCCTTTTAAGTGAGGTCATTCCCTTGCTCATCCACTATTGGCTATATCCAACCATTACATACTTTCCTACACATTCATCTATCCTTTGGGCATTATTTTTATTTTTCTTTGTCATTACAATCTCCTCCAAATGGTTTAGGAACCTAAGCAAAACTATTGTCTTTGACCTTGTGTAATTTTGGGGTAGTTAAGCATTTTTTGTCTTCTTACTCAAGCCCTTTGCTAGACTACAAACCACAAATGTCTCTATCATACTGTCAAGAAGATGGAAGGGTGTCCTTCAATGTCCCTAGATAGCTATCGATAGGTTCTTCAACTTCTACCAAACCCAAACCAATCGGGTTCTTGAAAAGTGTGAGTTTTGTAGTCAAAAGGCTTGTAGCCCGTGGAGGGCTAATTGGCACCTTTTTGTTAACCCAACCCAATGATGGGAAATTCCTCCAAAAAAATTGACTTGGGTGGTGTTTTAGAGGTATATGCTAATAGATTTTCATGTTTTAGGCCACTGTTAATTCAAAATGAGGACTATCCACTATTTATGGCGCTTTTCTAGGGTTCGGTAGGGTTTAGACCCAACCACATTGGGAAGTCATTGCGACTCCACTAACCAAGCTTCCAAACTAAAGTACACCTTTTGCCATATCATGTAGGGCCTTTCTTTACTACTGTCCTACAAGCATTAGTCCAAACACATGGTGCACAAACTGAAAATCTAAAACATGTAAGTGACTGTTACAAAAAACCAGTCATGGCAACTTCATTGTTACAACTGCATTCCAAAGTGTTAGAAGTTAATTCCAAACTCTTCCATGGAAATAATAAATCTCCAAAAATTTATGAGGTTCTTATAGCAATATTGAGGCATGTTTTCAAATCTTGAATGGGCTCTTGAAGTACCTTTTGCACATACTGTCATTAAAAAAATAGTGAATTCATTGTCATGCAATCAAACTGAGAATGTTTAATAAGAAGCACCTTGTTATGAAAAACCAAGGTGACTCAAAATACCCTTGGAAACATATTCAGACCTCTGTCTCACACATTTGTTCACTCCAATTATTCTTGGGTGCAAATTTTGAGTTCTTGTTCATGATACTAGCCGAGTAATCTATACTTGCTTAGTTTTCACTCAAATCCATCCTCCAAGCATAGTTACGACTCAAAAATAAATATATATACAATTTACATGCATAAAAAAACTTTACTCAATCCATTTTAGTGGGAGCCCATGCCTAGATTAGTCAAGTTGTGGGATTTTCCAACCACAAACCCGTGATAGGGCAGTGAGCACACAGAATGAAAGAATTTTTATTTCACAAACTTGCAAAAGAAAAACCAGTGCAATGATCACGTGGAGAACATTTAATAATCAATAGGAACACTTCCTAGAAGGTATAGTATGGACAAAAAGTGCTACAGTACGGACTGTTACTCCAAGGAAGGAAAAAATAGTGAGAAAAACCAAAATTTCATGTTTTCTATTAGGATTCTCTTGTTAATACAATCACCAAAATTTATAAAGGAAAAGGGAATCATTTTTATATTATTTCCAATTAGTTATCAAGCCCAGTATGGACATGAGGCTTCCACAACTGCATTGTATTAAAAAATCCAAAAATGACAACTTTGACAACTTTTGCAAGCCCAAATGACAACATTTCTTGCTCCAAAAGACATTTTTGACAACCTAACCTCATCAACTTATCTAAACACTCAAGGAATGCTTAAAATCACTTATTAAACATGTGTCAATTCTTTGGAAAGCATTTGGAGACCTTTTAGGCAATTTTACACATTTTTGCCAAAATTGTCAACTCAAAGCCTGAAAGGCAAAACTTGACCTCTTGAGCACAAAATAAGATCAAAACCACCAGAAAAGACACACAACAACCTAAAACAACATAAAAAACCTAACATAGGACATTACAAACATGAAAGCATGAAATACTCAAAAAGGAGAGTTTTTACTCAACTAGGTGCTCCTACACCATACTCCCCCAAAGACAAAGAAGTCATGTGACTCCTTGAGGCAGAAAAGAAGAAGGTAAGAAAAACTTTTAAAAGTTAGTTTCAGGTATCCATGTGGCCTCTGAGATAGGCTTATCGTTCCATTTGACTAGGTGCTCCATATAGGTGTGATTCCTTTTCTTCTTGAGAATCCTGGAGTCCAGAACCTGTTCTGCTTGAGGAATAGAAAGAGAAGGGAGAGAAAGACCAGAAAGGGATTGTGCAACATCTGAAACTCTTTGAATCTCCTTAGGTTGCTTCCCCTTGAAATAAATCAAATCTGCAACACTAAAAATGGGAGACAAAGAAACATCAGTTGGAAAATCAACTTTGTAAGCATTAGACCCATACTTAGCCAAGATTTTGCAAGGGCCTATTCTCCCCATTTGAAGTTTGCTTGGAACTACTTTTTGTAGCCTTGCCTTGTTCAAATGAACCATCACATAATCCCCTACAAAAAACTGAACATCTCTCTTTTTAGCATCCACTCTTGTCTTAACTTTGTGGGAGGTATCCTGAAGAGCCTCTCTCACTTGCTCATGAACCTCCTTCGTGGATTGAGTCATGTCATCTGTTGTTCCACTCTTAGGCTGAAAGTTAGTTATATCTCTCAACTCCATTATACCCCTTGGATGCATACCATAGAAAACTTCAAAAGGGTTTTTACGTATAGACCGGGTGACACTATCATTGTAGGCATACTCTTGTTGATGAATGAGTTGATCCCAACTCTATCCGTATTCCTTTGTCAAACACCTAAGCAAGTTTCCAAGAGACCTATTCACAACCTTAGTTTGTCCATCAGTTTTTGGATGATAAGATGAAGCAAAAGAGAGATTAGTACCCAGTCTCTTCCATAATGTTTTCTAGAAATGACCAAGAAATTTCAAATCCCTGTCTAAAACAATGCTAGTAGGCAAACCATACATATTCTAACAACTTCTTTGAAACAAAAGTAAGCAATCTGACTTGAATCATGTGTTGTCTTAAAAGGAATAAAATGAGCCATTTTACTAAATTTGTCAACTACTACAAATATGTTATCAAATCTTGCTTGAGTTCTAGGTAATCCTACCACAAAATCCATACTAATGCAATCCCAAGGCCTATGTGGAATGGGAAGAGGCTGATATAAACCAGCATTGGAGGAATTACCTTTTGCTTTCTGACATACCAAACACTGCTCAACATACCTCCTGATGTCTCTTTGCATCTTAGGCCAATAATAGACCCTTTGAACCAACTCTAAGGTCTTGTTGAGACCAAAATGTCCACTTAAGCACCCATTGTGCTTCTCCTGAATGAGGTTCTCTCTCATAGAACCTTTTCGAACACATAATTGTCCACCCCTAAATAACAAACCATCCTGCAAAATGAAATCAGCATATGCACCATGGAAATTATTCTTAAAATCTTGGCAAACTTTATAAGCTTCAGCAAAATCATCATCAGTAGGATACATATCTTTAAAACTATCAATACCAATGCTTTGTACTTGAATCTCATGAATAGTTTACAACCTCCTACTCAAAGCATCTACTACTTTATTGAACTGACCCTTTTTATGTTTAAGAGTAAAAGTGTAAGCTTGCAAGTACTTAACCCATTTAACATGCCTATGATTCAGTTTATCATGTGAGTTCTAGAAACTTAATGCCTGATTATCTATGTATACAACAAACTCTTTAGGAAGAAGATAGTGTCTCCATTTCCTAAGTGCATGAACTAATGCATAAAGTTCTAGATCATAGGAAGAGTACTTTTTCTTGGCATCATTTAACTTCTCACTAAAGAATGCAACTGGTCTATTGTCCTGACTTAAAACAACTCCTACTACAATATTGCTAGCATCACATTCAATAGTAAAAAGTTTATCAAAGCTAGGTAAAATGAGCACTGGTTGAGAAGCTACTTTAATTTTCAATAATTCAAACCCTTTATTGGCTGCATCTGTCCACTGAAACTTTACCTTTACACCCCCTTTGATTGTGTCTAACATAGGGGCACAAATCTCACTGAATCCCCTGATGAATTTCCTGTAAAATTGTGCTAAACCATGGAAGATTCTGACATCACTAGTTATCTTAGGAGTTGGCCAACTGGTTATTGCTGCAACTTTAGATTGATCCATTTTTAGATTGCCTCCTGATACAACAAAACCAAGATAGACCAATTCTTGCTTCATAAAATCACATTTTTCTAGATTAATGGTTAGTTGTTCATAAGATAACTTTCTCAAAACAACAACTAAATGCTTCAGATGCTCTTCCTTAGTTTTACTAAAAATAAGAATATCATCTAAATACACAAAACCAAACTTGCCAATGAAATCATGTAAAACTTCATTCATGAGTCTCATGAATGTGCTAGGAGCATTAGAGAGTCCAAATGGCATGACAAGCCACTCATAGAGACCCTCATTCGTTTTGAAAGTTGTCTTCCATTCATCACCCTCTTTGATTCTTATCTGATGGTAACCACTCTTCAAGTCAATCTTACTGAAATATTGTGAACCCCCAAGCAATCCATCAAATCCTCTATCCTGGGTATGAGAAATATGTATCTGATGGTGATCTTGTTGATGGCTCTAGAATCTGTGCAAAGTCTCCATGTTCCACCCTTCTTAGGTGCCAACACTATAGGTACTGTACAAGGACTAATGCTTTTTATAATCAGCCCTTGCTCTAAGAGTTCTTGTAATTATCTTTCTACCTCTTCATTTTGTTCAGGGGTCATCTTATAGGCTCCTTATTGGGTAAAGAGACTCCAGGTATGAAATCAATCTGATGGCTAATGGCTCTAGGAGGTGGTAAAGCGGTAGGTGTACCATCACTGATTATTGCTTTGAAGTTATCAAGAATCTGCTGCACCTCATATGGTATCTAAACTTTCTTTTCTATCTTTTCTTCCTTGGGTTTCACTATGAGTGCAAATCCCACTCCTTCACCTTCTTCTAGTGTTTTTATGAATTATTTCTCATTCACTAACAAGATGTTAGGCACTTTGTTGTTTCTGCTCTCTCCTTCCTCATTGAGGGATTGAATCTGGTAGGTTACTTCATCTTTCTGAAATGAGTAGGAGTTTCTTTCCCCATCATGTTGTGCTTTCCTATCAAACTGCCATGGTCTACCCAACAGCAGGTGGCAAGCATTCATAGGAAGGATGTCACATAGAATCTTATCCATGTATCCACGTATGTGGAAATCTACCCAAGCTTGCTCATTTACTAACACATGTTGTCCCTTGTTTAACCATGTTACTTTGTGTGGTTCCTTGTGTTGTATCCTAGGTAGTTTCAATTTACTAACTACTTCCTCTGATATGATGTTATCTGTAGATCCTGAATCTATGATCACCTTACACACCTTTCCCATGATTTTACACTTAATCTTGAACAATGTTCTTCTCTGTGAGACCTCTTTACTATGTGGCTTCTTCATTAACACTCTCTTGATCATTAAACTCTCACCATCTTCTGAAGCTAGGTTCAATGTTGAAGTTTTGGTATTACCTCCATCTTCCTGAACATAATTTACCCTCTTCTCACCACCATAGGATGAACTAAGCTTCTCTAGGCATCTATAGGCAGGGTGCCCCAATATCTAACAGTTGTAGTATTTCATGGTGGAGAAGTAGGACCCCCTTCCTAGTCCACTAGATCTACCCCTACTTGGGTTGCTAGATCCCCTTCCTCTATAGCTACTCTTGCTATATGAATCCCCACTTTGCTCAATAAGATTGGATTCTCCTTGGGATCTCTGATCGCCTCTTCCACCAAAACTTCCTCTATGGCCTCTACCATCTCTACCCCTACCTCTTCCTCTGTTGTTTTGTTCTTGCTTCCTCCTACTTTTCTCTTCCACTTTAAGTGCTAGTTGATAACACTTGTGTACTGTTTGTGGGTATAACAAACTCATCTCTTCCTGGATGTTCCATCTTAATCCATTCAAATATCTTGCCATTTTTATGCTCTCATCCTCTACTACTCTGGATCTCATGCACATTTTTTGAAACTTCTCAGTGTAGCTACTGACATTTAAGTCTTTTTTGTCTCAAATTTTGTCTTTTCCTGTGAAGTTGGACTTCATAGTCTTCAAGAAGGTAGGTTTCTTTTATTTTGGCTACCATTGCTTTCCAGGTGGCTATTGGTTGCTTACCTTCTTTCACCCTTTCCTCTTGGATGAACTTCCACCAAATTAAGGCTGCCCCTCTCAACCTTGACTTTTCTACCTTAACCTTTTGTGCTTCAGTTATTCTATCACATTCAAAATGGTTTTCTAGACCTTCAATCCACTCTATAAGAGCATCAGAATCCATCTTTCCACTGAAAAGAGCCACTCCCTCTTAGGTTTTACCACTCATAGTACTCAAATCTTTCAAGAATGGTTCTTGCTTAATGACAGAGTCAGGCATGGGGACCTCATCCTCTATTGCCACCATTTTACCCTGATCTCCAACCTTATCATGGACTTCTTCAGTTTTTACTTGTACTTCAGCTAGTTTCATTGCTAACTGGTCCAACCTCTCTCTGAGTGCCCAATTTTCTTCTTCTTGGTCTTTGACCTTATTGGCTAATTAAGCATTGGTCACCATTTTTCTCCTAATGATCCTTTTCTCCTGAATCTTTCGTTGGCTTTGATACCACTACGATAGGGAGTTTGCTAGGAAGTACTCAACAAGCATGTTTTAAGTCTAATGGTTCAATTTGTTTCCCAAAGACTTGTTTGAGGCTATTGTATATGTTTGC
Organism: Cryptomeria japonica; assembly: GCF_030272615.1. Classification (NCBI taxonomy): domain Eukaryota; kingdom Viridiplantae; phylum Streptophyta; class Pinopsida; order Cupressales; family Cupressaceae; genus Cryptomeria; species Cryptomeria japonica. The sequence goes on along the minus strand of NC_081412.1, from coordinate 526,124,124 downwards.
AAAATCATTCTTGAGGTTTTAATGCCAAGAAACTCATGCATCACTTTCCAAACAAACTCTCCTTTTGAGTGAGCTCATTCCCTTGCTCATCCACTATTGGCTATATCCAACCATTACATACTTTCCTACACATTCATCTATCCTTTGGGCATTATTCTTATTTTTCTTTGTCATTACAATCTCCTCCAAATGGTTTAGGAACCTAAGCAAAAGTATTGTCTTTGACCTTGTGTAATTTTGGGGTACTTAAGCATTTTTGGTCTTCTTACTCAAGCCCTTTTCTAGACTACAAACCACAAATGTCTTTGTCATACTGTCAAGAAGGTGGAGGGGTGTCCTTCAATTTCCCTAGATAGCTATCCATAGGTTCTTCAACTTCTACCAAACCCAAACCAATCGGGTTCTTGAAAAGTGTGAGTTTTGTAGTCAAAAGGCTTGTAGCCCGTGGAGGGCTAATTGGCACCTTTTTGTTAACCCAATCCAATGATGGGAAATTCCTCCAAAAAAATTGACTTGGGTGGTGTTTTAGAGGTATATGCTAATAGATTTTCATGTTTTAGGCCACTGTTAATTCAAAATGAGGACTGTCCACTATTTATGGCGCTTTTCTAGGGTTCGGTAGGGTTTAGACCCAACCACATTGGGAAGTCATTGCAACTCCACTAACCAAGCTTCCAAACTAAAGTACACCTTTTTCCATATCATGTAGGGCCTTTCTTTACTACTATCCTACAAGCATTAGTCCAAACACATGGTGCACAAACTGAAAATCTAAAACATGTAAGTGACTGTTACAAAAAACCAATCATGGCAACTTCATTGTTACAACTGCATTCCAAAGTGTTAGAAGTTAATTCCAAACTCTTCCATGGCAATAATAAATCTCCAAAAATTTATGAGGTTCTTATAGCAATATTGAGGTGTGTTTTCAAAGCTTGAATGGGCTCTTAAAGTACCTTTTGCACATACTATCATTAAAAATATAGTGAATTCATTGTCATGCAATCAAACTGAGAATGTTTAATAAGAAGCACCTACTCTGACAAACCAAGGTGACTCACAATACCCTTGGAAACATATTTAGACCTCTATCCCACACATTTTTTCACTCCAATTATTCTTGGGTGCAAATTTTGAGTTCTTGTTCATGATACTAGCCGAGTAATCTATACTTGCCTAGTTTTCACTCAAATCCATCCTCCAAGCATAGTTATGACTCAAAAATAAATATATATACAATTTACATGCATAAAAAAACTTGACCCAATCCATTTTGGTGGGAGCCCAGGCCTGGATTAGTCAAGTTGTGGCATTTTCCAATCCCAAACCCTTGACAGGGCAGTGAGCACACAGAATGAAAGAATTTTTATTTCACCAACTTGCAAAAGAAAAACTAGTGAAATGATCACTTGGAGAGAATTTAATAATCAATAGGAACACTTCCCAGAAGGTACAGTATGGACAAAAGTGCTACAGTACAGACTGTTACTCAAAGGAAGGAAAAAACAGTGAGAAAAACCAATATTTCATGTTTTCTATTAGGATTCTCTTGTTAATACAATCACCAACCTTTCTCAAGGAAAATGGAGGAATTTTTATGGTATTTATAGTTATTTATCAAGCCTAGTATGGACATGAGGCTTCCACAACTACATTGTATTAGAAAAATCCAAAAATGACAACTTTGATAACTTTTGCAAGCCCAAATGACAACATTTCTTACTCCAGAAGACATTTTTTACAACCTAACCTCATCAACTTATCTAAACACCTAATAAATTCTTAAAATCACTTAGTAAACATGTTTCAATGCTTTGGAAAGCATTTGGAGACCTTTTAGGCAATTTTACACATTTTTGCCAAAATTGTCAACTCAAAGCCTGAAAGGCAAAACTTGACCTCTTAAGCACAAAATGAGATCAAAACCACTAGAAAAGACACACAACAACCTAAAACAACACCAAAAACCTAACACAAGACATTACAAACATGAAAGCATGAAATACTCAAAAAGGAGAGTTTTTACTCAACTAGGTGCTCATGCACCAACCTTTACCGTTCCCTTCAACCGAGATGTCTGTAGTATATGTCTTAGCTTCCGGTGAAGTATAAAAACCACAGTTTTATTCAAAGAACTTAACCCATTCCTTGTGGGTCTCCTTGAATATCTTATTGACCCTACCTAACATAAGACTGATTATTCTATGCTTGTTGTGAAAAATATTTCTATCTGCAACCTCAAGTGTCTTGTCCATCTCCTTTGGAGTAATAGAAACACAAACAGATAAAAATTCATAAATCTTTATATGTCTTTCATCTTCCATTGTTGATAGTCTTCTAGCATCTAATATGTCATATAACTGTGTCGGTATTTGGTTTTCAATTTCTAGCAAGGCTTTCTTATAAATACCCAAATACAACAAAACTACTTCCTCTATTTCTCTCTATTCATTATCATCCAATTGCTCATAATAAAATTATACATTCTTTAACATACCATCTTTAGTGATTTCATCTACTAATTATGCACAAGTATTGGGTGGAATAACACTTACATTACCCCTTAGGACACCATACGACCTCTAACGACACCATATGACCCCTTAGGTTTGGTTAGGGGTCCTATGGTATCTTAAGGGATCATATGGTGTTCTATGACCCCTTAGGACACCATACAGTGTCATTAGGGGTCGTATTGTGTCCTATGGGGTCATATGGTGTCTTATGACCCTTTAGGACACCATATGACCCCTTAGGTGTTGTTAGGGATCAAATTGTGTCCTAATGGGTCATATGGTGGTATTCATCCCCTTAGGACACCATATGGTGTTGTTAGGGGTCGTATGGTATGCTTAGGGGTCATATTATGTTCTAAGAGGTCATACAACATCATATGACCCCTAAGGACACCATATGACCCCTTAGGTGTCATTAGGGGTCATATTGTATCCTAAGGGGTCATATTGTGTCTTATGAGGTCATATGGTGTCTAGTGACCCCTTAGGACACCATATGGCATCATTATGGGTCGTATCATGTCCTAAGGGGTTATATGGTGTTCTATGACCCCTTAGCACACCATATTGTGTTGTAAGGGGTCATATGATATCCTAAGGGGTCATAAGACACCTTATGACCCCTTAGGACACCATATGACCCCTTAGCACACCATATAGTGTTGTTGGGGGTCATATAGTGTTGTAAGGGGTCATATGGTGTCTTATGACCCCTTAGGATGCCATATGATCCCTTAAGACACTATATGGTGTCGTAGGACACCATATGGTGTCCTTAGCTGTCAAATGGTGTCCTAAGGGGTCGTATGGTGTCCTATGACCCCTTAGGAAACCATATGACCCCTTTTAACATCCTAGTGCATGACATGACCCTTTAGGACCATATGATGTCCATATGGTGTCCTAAGGGGTCATATGTTATTCTAACACATGTGTTACCCCTTACGACCCCATATGACACCTAATGACAGCATGTGAACCCTCAAAATACCATATGACCACTAATGAAAAGATTAATAATATAAATTTTAATATATACATTAATATATTATAGTATTAATATATAACATTTTTATTATATATTAATTTATTGAATATTATTATATTAATATTAAAAAAAAAATTGCTCAGTATATTAATATAACAATATTCAATATATTTAATATTATAATATTTTGTATATTAACATATTAATATATTGTATATACAATATATTAACATATTAATATATAATTTATTAATATATTAATACAATATATTAATGTTATATTAATATATTAATATTATTAATATCATAACTGTTAGAATCAGATATCGGATTTTATCGAATATCCGATATCCGATTTTTATGACATAAATTTCAAATTTTGAAATTTGGCTTGGAAATGACGAGCCTGGAAAGTCAACAGAAAAAGCATTTTATATTGAGTATTCTTTGATTTTCCAGACTTTTCACTGATGGCTGACAATTTTTTTTAGCAAAAATTGATAAAACGAAAAGGGTTTTTAAAGGATGTTCTCAGCTTTCCAACAATATAAGGATTGTCTTATTTTGACCTTAATAAATAATTATTTATTTTCTAATTGAATTTTGAACACATAACTTTCAAACAGTATTACATTTATTTAATCTGAAACATGCATCACATTATATGCTTTGTCTACTATAGGAAAATAAATAAATTTGAATTTCATAAAGTTTAGACCAAGTTAAGGTGGTCAGACGTAGGAGTTTTTGAAATTCTAAAAAGTTGTAGTAAACAATTCATAATTAATTATTTACTTCATAAAAAATTACAAAAAAATATGTGTCACATCCGGACATGAGTCTAAAACTTATATTATAAATCTTATAAAAAAAATTATGTTTTGATTGTGATTAGGGTGGTCAAACATACACCTACTTATTATTTTTTTCCTGAAATTTTAGTACCATTGTATTGAAATTTCAAATTTTCATCAAATATATATTTTTTTTTTCAAACAACAACTAGTAGCTTAGAAACTATGTTCAATTTTCTACAGATTCTCTTCTTACATATTTTCAAAATAATGTTCATAACTTACTCAAATTTTCATGTCAAGTTGCATAACTCTAATTTTTTGAAATTTCATTGCCACTTAAGGGCTTGTTTTGGCACACCATGATCCTGCACATACCCTTTCTTTGCCTTTTACCCACCACCAATTTTGCCATTGCATAAAAGAGGGGAAAAATGTAGATGTCTAAAATTAATTAAATTACTATTTGATTTATTTAAGACTTTCAACATAATTAACTAGTTTAATTGTGTTGGACCCTTTCTTCTTAAAATTAATTAAATCGAATTTAATTAATTTTATCACTATATCCTTATAATTAATTTATCAAATCAATTATTTCTCATTCTTCTAAAATCATTTCCTCTAAACCTTTATTAGTTAATTAATTCTAATTAGCTAAGGTAATTACCTAATTCATACAAATTACCCTTTCTAATCATATCATCTAGTATAATTAATCCTATCCTAATCATACTTATCATTTTCTTCAATTTAATATTCCTCCACTTGTTCTCTCTCGTCATGTCACATCCTCCTAACTTTCCCACTTGCATTCTAATCTCTCATCAAGCCACCTAATCACTCATCCTAATCACTTGCACATTCCTAATCACCTTGATTATGGATGATTCAACTCCATGCCATAAATGGCCTTTCTCATCTCACCCTCTTAATCTTAAATGCACCAACTTTGCATGTTCCAAGGAATGTCAAATCCTTGCACATTCCCATACCTCTTCTTCCCAAGGAATTTTTAATTCCTTTCTGCATTTATTCCCCCCACACAATCTTTTATTTTGGAATTTTTAATTCCTTTGTTCTCCCCCAAGGAATTTTATATTCCTTTTTCTCTTGCCAAGTTATTTAGGGAACACTTCCCCATGTACTTGAGAAGTGTGGAGACAAGGAATGCCTTTATGACAAATCTCTTGGATCTCCTAATTTGTCCTCTCATCCCTCCTCCACTTTCTTTCAATCCTAGCCCTTCATTCCCAATCAATCTTGGCCCTCCATTTTGGGCCCCTCCAATCTATAAATTGGAGTCTCCACTCCTCACAAATCATCCAATTCATTAGTAAGCTTATGTTGTTAGTTTGATATTCATCTTTCATACAATCTTATTATGTCCATTTGAGCTTCAAATTCATTATCATACCCTTATAATGTCAAATCATTGCCTCATGAATTCATCCATCTCATCCACAGTTATCATTTGAATCCATCCATCTTGTTGTGTTGTGGAGAGCAATCCACATATCCCTCATCAAAGGAGAAAATCAAGTGGAGCAATTGGGCACATCCACTTCATCAAGCTCAATTGAAGGAAGAAGTGAAAAAACTAAGGTATCATGGTCATTTGTTTTGTTTGATTTCTTTTGTTAGTGTTTTATTTGGTTGATGCAATTGATCATTAGATAATAATTTCTCGTCTTCAATATGTATAAGATTT